>NC_140931.1:143680328-144280328 GCF_014529385.1 Adiantum capillus-veneris | reverse complement strand
TTTCATATCTATGGAGTTAGCCACCAAGCTAGGCATACAATCCTACGAGATGGGAGATATCCTACCCGCAGACAGTGCCTTCAAGGGGCAAGAAGCTTCAGTCACTCCCTTAATCGGGAAATTGAGGCTTCATGTCCAAGGCTATGTGGACAAAGAGGATTTCTTTATCTCTCCTCTCAAGCATGAGGATGTAATCCTAGGGGCACCATGGTTTGACCGTCTGCCTGCCCATGTTAAATTTCCTGAAAGGAGAATCTCCTTTAAGTTCAGGGAAAAGGACATGTATATAGATGCTAGGGAGATGGGTAACACCATCCCCATTGTACATACACTAGCTTTCAACAAGTCAATAAAGAGCTCTATTTCCGTGTACATGATTTTTGTTAAAGATTCTCAAAATGAACCTAATGCTTTAGCAAAAGAAAATAAAAGCAACCAAAAGGAATTAGAGTTATCCAATTTTCTCAAGGGGTTTCAAGATGTCTTTATTGACAACATCCCTTCTGAGCTACCTCCTAAACGAGGTAATGACGACCATGCAATTGAACTTCTTCCAGGAAGTTCACCGCCTAACAAACCTCCTTATAGAGTTTCTCAAGCTCAACAAGAGGAGATTATGCGGCAAGTGCATGAGTTAATTGAGAAGGGCATGGTTAGGCCTAGCTCATCTCCATTTTGCTCACCTGTGCTATTAGTGCAAAAGAAAGACGGCACATATCGTATGTGTGTCGACTATAGAGCACTAAATAGGATCACTATCAAGAATAGGTTTCCCGTTCCACGGGTAGAAGACCTATTTGATAAGCTACAAGGATCGACCTACTTCAGTAGGATTGACCTAAAAAGTGGCTATCATCAAATAAGGATAGTTGATCAAGACATTGTAAAGACCGCATTTCGTACTACATTTGGTCTTTACGAATACATTGTCATGCCTTTTGGCTTGACTAATGCACCAGCCACATTTAACCGCTTGATGGAGAAGCTGTTCAGACCTCATCGAACCTTCACTGGAGTGTTCTTTGATGATATTATCATCTACTCTAATTCATTAGAGGAACACAAGCAACACCTCCAGGTAATATTTCAAGTTTTAAGAGAGAATAAACTTTATGTTAATCGAAAGAAAAGTGAATTTTTCTTGCAAGAGATTCAATATTTAGGTCACATTATCTCTCAAGATGGAATCCAAATGGATCCATCCAAGTTAGAGGTAATAAAAGGATGGCCTAAACCAAGGAATCTTCATGAACTAAGAAGCTTTATAGGTATGTGTGCATACTATAGACGCTTCATAGAAAAGTTCTCACAAATTGCGGGACCATTACATGACCTAACAAAGAAAAATGTTAGGTATACGTGGTCTGCTAAGGAGAACAATGCTTTCGAAAAGCTTAAAGAAAAGCTTATCTCTCAACCTGTGCTTACACTACCGGATCTCTCAAAACCATTTGAGGTCCAATGTGATGCTTGTGGTGATTGCCTTGGGACTGTTTTGCTCCAAGAAGGGCACGCCATAGGCTATGAGAGTCGAAGGCTCGACCCTGTTGAGCAAGCTCTAGGCATATACGAAAAAGAACTCCTTGCAGTTCTACATGCCTTAGACTCATGGAAGCACTATTTATTGGGGACTCCTTTCATTCTGCGAACGGATCACCAAAGTCTTAAGTACTTCATGACGCAGACCAAGCTCTCCGACAAACAAATGAGGTGGGCAAATTTCCTTTCGCAATTTCATTTTCATATTGCTCACATTGCTGGCAAGCATAATCAAGTAGCCGATGCACTCTCAAGACGACCGAGAGTGAATGCGGTTTCCATAGCAACTCACAATGATCTATCTTCAATGATAGATGAGTATGCTATTGATCCCGATTTTAGAGATGTGATTTCAGCCCTTGCATTAGGGAAGAAAGAAGAACCATTTACTTTACAAGATGGTTATCTTCTCTATGGCAATAGACTATGCGTTACTAACTCACTACGTGAGAAAGTAATGTATGAATCTCATGCTCCCCCATATGCGGGGCATAGAGGGATTCAGTCTACCCTAAAGGGAATTGAAACATATTTCTATTGGCCTACCATGAAAGTGAACATACATGAGTATGTTTCCAAATGTGTGGTATGTCAAAAGACAAAATTTGATAGAGGGAAGCAACTTGGATTGCTTCAACCCTTGCCAATCCCTAATTCACCGTGGGAGAGCATATCCATGGATTTTATCTTTGGATTGCCTAAGTCTATCCATGGGAATACGGGAATATGGACGATAGTAGACAGGTTCAGTAAACAAGCTCATTTTATACCTGTCAAAAAGACTATCAAAGCCCATCAAATGGCAACCCTCTTCATTTCACAAATTTTCAAGTACCATGGCTTCCCAATGTCCATAGTGTCGGATAGAGATCCTAGAATGACCAGTAATTTTTGGAAGGGTCTCTTTGAGAATTTAGGAACAAGGCTAAACTTCTCTTCGGCCTATCATCCACAAACTGATGGCCAAAGTGAAATAGCTAACCTAACTATTCTCGATCTACTAAAAGCCTATGTAACGGAAGTAGATCAAAGATCCCAATGGGAGAAGTACTTACCCTTAGTAGAGTATGCTTACAATAACACTGTACATACTTCTACAGGAAAAGCACCTTTCGAGGTAATTGAGGTAAGATCAAAAAGTCCCTTGCTACTTAAGGTACATGGGAAGATCTTCGCTGCAGATGAGTATAGCCGAGACCTACAAGAATCTTTCCAAAAGATTAAGGATGCTATCTCTATCTCACAGCAAAGGCAAAAGGCTGCTGCTGACAAGCACAGAAGAGCCCAAGCCTTTAAAGAAAACGATTGGGTCTTGTTAAAGTTTCCCAAAGCTCGATTAAGGCACACGACGGGCAAGAATCCTACGGGCCACCAAAAGTACTATGCTAAACTAGCAAAAAGGTACTATGGTCCCTTCCAGATTCTTAGGCCAATCAATGAGATGGCCTATCAACTTAAGTTGCCCAATCATTGGCTCATACACAATGCTTTTCATGTGAGCCTCTTGAAGCCTTACAAAGGAGAGCCACCTCAAGAACCAACTATTGAAGACCCACCGGAGATCGAGGACCACGAGGAGGTGCTGCAGCCCGAGTCCATTCTCCGACATGAAGACAAGGTATTAAGAGGTGGTAAGACTATCCGACGATATCTTATTAAGTTTAAGAATTATCCTTTTGAAGATGCTAGATGGATGCAAGGCATACAATTAAAGGATAACCTAAACCTTGTCAATGCTTACAATGCTTCCCAAGAGTAAGCAAATGTACAAAATGTTAAAAATGAACAAAAATTTTTGTCTTATAAGACTCTCTTTTTCTTTATTTGTGCACAAAAATGAAGTAGTATCCATGCTTAGATCAAGTTTGCGGAGACGACGTCTCCCGAACACCAAGTAGAGCTTGTCACTCTACTATTGGAAGAGTGATAGGACTAATGTGCAGACATGCTTGCGGCAGCCTCAGGCTCTCAAGCGCCAAATGGACTAGTCATCCATTATGGAATGATGTCGTAGGGTAACATAGGGATCCTCTACCCGCTAAGAAAAGGACTCATGCATATGCTTTATCTTCTCTACACCATAGTCGAGGACGACTATGATTTCAAGAGAGAGGTAATGTCATAATAATCAATATCTAATTCTCCTAAATGATTTTCTCATATTAAACTGATCATTTAATGTGGGGAAGTGCCAAGGGAGAAAAAGCTAGAATATTGGTTAAGTTAGCAAACCGGCCACAGTAGGGATCCAAAGGAGGGAAAATAGGGATCCAAAGGGGGGGCCATCTGCAAAAGAGCCATGTGAAACAACGGGCTAAAAAGACCCTAAGGTTCAGCCCATTAAGACTTCCAAAATGCTAAGGTTCCAAAATTCAAAGGTTGTGTCCAAAGGTCAACCTTAGGGAAAATTGGATGCTTAGTGTGTGCCCAAAAAGTCTTCCTAAATCCCTACATGGGAGGGGGCGAGCCCCAAAGCTAGGGGATGAGAGAGAAAGCCACACACACACACACAGGCTCCCTTTACACAAAGGGAATGAGGGACACATGTCAGCTCCCTAGGCCAGATGCCCACAAGGTATGCCCAATTCCTATTGGAAGACCCTTGAAGTGGACCAATGAGAATTAAGCTAGAGTAAATCTAGTTTAATTCTCATTGGTCCACTTCAAGGGTCTTCAATGCTTGTTAATTATCTTGTTTCTAGGCTTCAACAAGCCATGGGCAATCCATCTCTCCAAAGTGAAGTGCAACGGCAGCTCCGTGCTCACGGGATTCTCCAAGCTCATCACCATGACGAGAGAACACCTAGGAAGCCTCCTTGTGAGACTACCAAAAGAGGTCTCTCTCCGATTCGGGAAAGAAACCAATAAGAATTAAGTGTCCTAGAAGACTATTGGGCAGTCTCCCAAGGGGTCCAATGAGCATTCAGGAGCCCCATGGCTTGCCTGATTCCTATTGGCCAGGAGGCAAAGGGGTCCAATGAGAGTTTAGTTTAATTATTTAATTATCTAAAGCTCTCACAAAAGGGGAAAGGGGAACACATGTCAGAAGGCTATCACTTATGCTGCTTAATCCCTATTGGCTTGACCTGGGGAGGTCCAATGAGGCAAAAGCCAGACTAACTTAGCAGCTAGGGCTCGCCCAAGAGAGAGAGGGGGCTGATTTTTGCTTGGCATTCACTCTCACACTCTCACACTTGACCATGTGTGAAGGGAAAATACTCTATCTCCTCCCAAGCTTTAATGGAGAGCTCATCACCTACTCCAAGCTTGTGAGATAGAAGCCTACATCAACACTCTCTTGGCATGTGGATGCAAATCCAACCAAGAGCCAAGCTTCAATGCATGCTCATCTTCTCTACCAAGCTAATTACTAAGCTAAGCTATGCTAATATGAGTGATTATGTGAGGAGATGTACTTCTTTCTCGTAAGATACTTCTTTTTCCTCTCAATCTACTCTCATACCCTGCTAGCTCTCACCATCTTCGAAGGTGTGAGGTCTTGGGTCTGAGAACGGGGATAATTCAAGTTGTGTTTGATTAAGTGTTTTTGCTTGGTGTATGAAGCTTCCATCTTCATTGCACTAGCTAGTCTTGAAGGAACACAAAGAATTGTATTGTACAATGTCTCTCTTGATGGGAGAAACCATAATACAAAGCCTTTTGGAGGGGGGACCGGCTCCATGCAAATCCGGTCCTCAACTGTTGTCAATAGCTTAATTGCTCTCTCTTTTGAAAGTATTGTCGATGCTATCTAACTAGGTGTTATGCTTTTTGTTGCTCTCTCCACCCAAGCACTCTTGTAATTCCCATTAGGAATCTATTCTAATGAAATGCCCACTATGTTCATGCTAATTTCCGCTACAAATAAGATTTTAGGCCATTAAATGTTACAGTCTTTATAGTGACAGCCCCCAACATGACACTTTGCAACTTCCCTGTAGCTAATGCATCTGCTTCTGTTTTTCTTTTCCCTTGGTACAAAGTGGATCTGTGCACATTCAAAATTCCTCATTAGAGATTTGGCCTCCCTCATTTTGGTAGAGAGTTTGTCATTCTTATAGGCCCATACTCCTAACATATGTTTCACTATCAACATGGATCACTAAAAACATTTAACCTACAGATGCCATTGGAGAGACACCACTCTACTCTAAGATGAGAGCCTGATACTCTGCCTCATTATTAGAGTGAGCCTCTTCCAACTGAAACCCCTTGCAAAAAAATGTTTCTTCCAAAGGATTTAACACAACAATTCCCGTTGATGCTCTGTCTTTTACCCGTTTGTAGGCACCATCAAAGTATAAACTGTGAGCCTCCAAAAGAAGCTCAGGCTCAGCTATGGGTGGAGCCTTGCTAGGCTGCACCTTCTCTAGTCTTTCATAGCATGTTGTGTTAGCACATCTTCTAGGCATGCCCTAGTAGTCCTCTCCACTTGTAGGGTGTATTTGAACTCCTGTAATTGCATCACACATTTTGCTATCCTTGGAATAGTTCCATGTGTTGAAAAGCATACGCGAAAACATCCTCAGTGTTAAGTACAACATAACTTTTTGGTAACAAGTATGCCCTAGACTTTTCCACCACAAATTTAAATGCCAAGCCCAATTGTTTTGTAGAGGTGAAGCCCTTCAATAACTCTACTTACAAAATACACAGGTCTCATCAAGAGTGTCTTTGGATCCTTTTGCATCAAAACTGCCCCCAATGCCTCAGAACCAAGGCTAGAGAACCAAGGCTAGTGTTGACATAGGAGGTCTCCTCCCATCAAGGTTGAAAGACAGTAGGTAAATATCCTAGAATTCCCTTAACCTCCTCAAAATACCTCTCAGTATTTATATCCCATGCCAAGGTATCTTGCCTTGTGAGTTGTTGCACTGGATAGATTGCCTATGAAAGGAGATTAATGAAGCGACTCAAATAGAATACATTTTGCAAAAATAATACCAATTTCTTTATGTTTGAAGGTGAAGGCAAAGCAAGGAGTAACTTCACTTTCTCGAGATCAACTTCTATCCCTTTCTCGAACACTACATGACCCAAAAGAGTTACCTTGGATTCTCCAATGTGGCACTTATCCTTGTTGAGCTTCCCTCCAAATTGAGCTAGTCGTGTAAACCCTTCATCTCTCTTGCTCAAGTGTAATGCTCTAGAGCTATAGATGCAAAAATCATCAATGAAAACTCTAATAGACTTACCAAAATAGGGCTGCAAAACCAAATTCATGAACCATTGGAAGGTAGTTGGGGCATTAGTCAGGCCAAATGGCATGACCCGATATGCAAAACATCCCCAAGGTGTAATAAAAGTCGTCAACCGTTGATCTTCATTTGCAATCTTTATCTAAAAGTACCCTGAATACCCATCACACACAGTGTATCTCTCATGACATGCTACCTCATTCAAGATCTCATCTTGAAAAGGGAGGGTAAAATGATCCCTCTTTGTGGCAGCATTTAGTGGCTTGTAATCCACACACACACTCCACTTACCATTCTTCTTAGGGGTTACCACTACTGGGGATACCCATTCTGAATCCTCTACTAGATAGATGAATCCAATCTTAAGAAGCCTCTTTACCGCTTTTAGCAATGTGTCTTGTTAAACCAATACAAGCCTCCTCAACTTTTGCATGATTGGTTTACTACCCTCTTTCAGCTAGATGTGGTGTTGTGTCACAGTGACTCCTTTGATGTGCTCATAGCCTGCGATGAATAGGCTAGCATGTTTCCTTAAGACTTGTATGTGTGACTCCCTTTCCTCTTGAGGAAAATACTGGCTATCATGGCTTCTAACCCTAGATCATCTACTTCACCTTGGATATCTTGGCTCTTCTCCACCTCTGGATCTTGCAGTAGTACACCCATTACCTCTAGAGAGCTTGCCTCATCATCGGATGTTTGCTCATCTAACAAGGAGTAGTCACTCATACTCCACTCATCCATAGAGGAATCTGGCTCCAAATTGTGTTGCCTACCTAACTTCATGTCATAAACAATCTTTTACTGCTTCCCACCAGACTTTCTTTTGAGCCCCAATTCCAATCTCCCAATCTTGTCTAGCCTTCATTGCCATGAGCCAAGGACTCCCCAGAATTAGCGGGTAGCCCTCCCCCTTGGTAGAGATTACATATGCATCTATTGATACACTCACCCCAAAAATTGATACTTTCACTCCATTCACCTTTCCCATGCATGCAGCACAGACATTGTTGGCCATCTTTTCCTGCAAAGAAGTATGGTCATTCACTTCTAAGACTAGCATGTGCATAAGTTTCTCGGTCATCACACAGATTTTTGCTCCTCCATCAATATAGAAATTAGAGATCCGTTGATCCTTCATCTCAGCATCTACCACTGGTACTATTTCCTTGATTCCCCGGGTGTTGATGTCCTTAATGGACATACCTTTAGCTCTCATGGTGATTACCATATTAGTCCAAGCCATCATCATCCTAGGTGAAAGATAGAGAAGTTGTTGCCAATTAATCTTTGAACCTTGCTTGTTGACGTCTGCAACAAGGTCATAAGGTAGTGATCCTACTCCTAATGGAACATCCTCCATGCCAATATTCCTTCTAGATCTACCCTTTCTCTTCTTTGCATACTTGGGAGCTTGTGATGTCCCCTCTTGTGGCACCTTTTCCTTTTTTGAAGCATCCGTTTCATCATATCTGTGTCTCCTTACCCTTTTGATTGGCATCGCATCAACTTCACTTAACTTTGCTTTTCCTTTGTCCTTGCCTTGATCTAAGCTAATGACTAACAGTGATGACTCTTCACCCCCTCGAGGGAGCATGGGAATTTCTTTTGCTGCGAGTGGTGGTGGTGGCGGTGTAGGGGGTCTCAAGATTTGTATGGGTAGTGCCATAGGTGCAATAGGCCTGGCTTGTGGCCTATCACATGGAGGAGTTACTTATTTCTGAGGCAGTTGTCATGGATTACCATTCCCTTGGCGATGAGGAAAGGGGCAGTAATACATACCATGCCCTACTTGCCCACAATTGTAGCATACATATTCTCTAGCTTTTCGTTGACCACCTTTGCGATTAGCTCCATTGGCCGATGGCAGGGGTCTCACGCCTTGAACCAAGTTTAGGGAGAGGCTTTCCAGCTGGTTGGTAATTTTCTACAATAAATCTTGTTATGAGGTTTCGAGGTTGGATGGGACTACCCCTCCCACTAGCCCTAGTTGATGTGCCATGGACGGAGGCTCGATTCTTCCTTGTGTCTGAGCTTGAAATTTCATCTTGTGGTCTTTTTCTCTCGCATGAAGGATAGCCTGATCATAAGAATCCAAAAATATTCCCTTTACCTTTTCTCACAGGATCGGGTAGAGCCCTTCTAGGAAGCAATCCTTCTTCAAACAATCAGGTGCCCTCTCTCCCTCACCTAAGGAGCCTTAGGATGACCACTCCTCCCAAATTTTGAGAAACTGATCTTTGTATGCCTTATAACTATTTGGCTAAGACTGACAGAGCTCTTGAAGTTGTCTCTTCATCTAGGGACTCTTGATGTTGATAGTTGTTGAGAAAATCCATCTTTAGTCTCTCGCAATCCTCTCTCATGTCTGGAGGGAGCATCTGGTACCACGCCTTGGACCCCTCTTGCAAACCAATGGGAAGGCTCTGACCTTAGTAGCTTCTTCATCTCGTCCGGAAACCAAGAAGGCCATTTCTAGATTGTCTAGAAAATGAGGAGCAACTTCCCTTGGCTTCCTGTAAAAGTTTGGGAAATCCATTTACTCAGATCTTAAAAATCACAACGGTTTGTACAAAGGGTTGGAACTGAGTTTAACGAACATGGAGCTAGAACAAAATGAAAATAGATACATTGAATGAGTGATAATAGTCAAGTAGAGGCAGGATGATAGGATGTGGGGATCTAAGAATTTCATCTAATACCTAGGGTCCAAACAAGAGGACTATTTTCTGCTGGTAGAAAATTTTCCTATCGAAATATATGCTCACATGCATATGACGTAGGAAGCTAAACGAAGAAAATTGTGACCCATTATCCATGATTACACAGGGTAAAACCTTACTTACTCTGCAGCCACACCTTCTTGGCATTGATAAGATTGTATATCCACAATAGATCACTACCCTTCATGACTTACACCTTACCAAAGTCTTAAGCTACCATCACATAGGGAGTGATGACAATGTTCTTGACGACCCCGAGCATTTTTGCTAATAACAGCTGCAAGTAGTTGTCATAATCAAACCATTGCATGAAGTGCACACCATTTAGGTGTAAATTTCCCCCAATCCACTCGGTTGCATCAATGGTAGACAGATTTAGGATGAGTTGCAAGGTGAGAGCAAGGAGGCTCTCAACACAGTCACCAAAACAACTATGACAGTAGACAAACCACGCCTCTTTAGGGTATGGAAATGCCCTTGCTGCCCTGGCTTCGGGATAAACAAAATGCACTGGTTGTACTCACATACATGCCGCAAAATGATATGCGACCTTGCGTTTTTTTTCCTCATAAGATGACCTCCATGGTACTTGGGTGGAATCTTGGCTATTGCGCTCAGTGTGGGCTCGGAGTTTGAAGCACCAGTACTGCTAGGCACCTCCTTCGCTTCGTGTACCATGAACTTTCAAGTTTGGTTGAACCCCTCCTTTTTGCTCGCTTGTGAAACACCCTTGGGCCACCTAGGGGTGGTTGTAGCCCTCCTTTTTTTTATGATCCTTCAAGAAAGAGAGGCTTCACTAATCTCTTTCCTCCCTTGATGTGGGCAAGCTCCTTACGGTAGATGTCAATGTAGAAAACCTCCGGCTCTAGTGTGCTCGTTGAGGTTGCTTCACTCATTTTCATGAAAAATTGAGGGCTCCTCCATAGGGGCACCATTCTAATGAGGCAGGCAAATCAATATTGGTGGCCTCTACACCATAACAATACCTAGGGACCTCATCAGCGAGGGAGATAAAACTTGGGGGGGGGGGGGGGGGGGGGGGGGGACCACCTAGTGGATGTGCAGCTAGGATGCATTGCAAGGACTCAGAGAGTAACACATACACACACACACACACACACACACACACACACACAAGATCTATGATGGTCGCACTCATCCAAAGAAGCCAAGAAAATAGTACACACCATCCAATGAGGGACAACTTTCAAGCACAGTGGCCTCTACGCAATGCTTGTGTTGCAGCCTCACCAAGCTATCTTCTTTATGCACAATGAGGGGGGTGCACAATCCTTCTAAATTAGATGAAAGCAAGGGTGAGTAAAACATTTTTATGCTATGAGAATTTTGAAATGGTGCCTACTCAAAACCTCTCTTCACTAATACTGCCAACGGCTGCAATGGTGCATGTAGAAGCAAGTGTGTGAGAGAGAGATTTGGGGGGGGGGGGAGAGAGAGAAAGAAAATTGAAAGAGAAAAGAGGAGGAAAGGGGAAAATGTGGCTGGGATTGGGAGAGAGGAAGGAAAGAGATGAATAATTGAGATGTACCAATAACTTAATCTAGATCATACCTCCACAACATTCAACATTCTCTATCACTCTTCTCAATCACACAGACAACAACATTCAACATTCTCTATCACTCTTCTCAATCACACAGACAACAACATCCAAGATCTTAAAAAATTAACACTCCTTAAGATGGAGTAGAGTGGAAAACCATTGCAATCACACACAAAGCCAACAAAGCTACCCACACAAGCGCATGAACACTCCTATTGTAACATTGCACAAGCGGTAATCTAGTGTTTCATAGGGCCTAACTAAGTCATACTACCAAGGAGAGGGGCTCAATCCTCTTGTGCAAGGTGGGAGGCTCTTTGTATAGCCTCTCCCACTTGATTACATTTAGGGTTGACTACAATCAAGGGAAAAAATGGGAAGGGGGGCGGGGGGGGGGGGGGGGGGGGGGGGGGGGGGGGGGGGGGGGGGTTAGATTGAGATGCCTTTTGGACCGCCGCCTTGACCTCCTTGATGCTTCACCTTGGCACTTGGAATGGTGATCTTTCACCACTTACTTGCAGAGATTGGTCTTCAACCTTGAGGATTTTAGAAGATATTGGACATATATCTCACCTTTTGTGGTAGAGAGGAGAGATGAATGGGCCATGCTAGAGAGGTAGATGCATTGGTGTGAGGAAGAGGGAGACTTGGGTGGGAAGAGGTGAAGAGATGGTGGATTTTTGTGGGTTTTTGTGGCTGATTTTAATGGGATAATGTAGAGCTTATAATGGATTGTGGGGATGTACGGTGCTCTCATGTTATTATGTGATTTTAGGCATAGATAGTATATGGTTTATTAGTGCACTCACTCACAAGCAAGGGAAGAGGAAGAGAAGCTTCCATGGAAGCTTGAGAGGGCTTCTTAGGAGTGGGAAATGAGAATTTTTTTTTCAAGAATAAGTGTGTGTGTGTGTGTGTGTGTGTGTGTGTGAGCAAGATGGTAACTAGGGCAAAATGGGAGAGGGCTAGGTGATAGAAAAACACCAAAAATATGAGCTCTTCCACCCCAAATGGCTCCAAAGTGAGGTCCCACTTGGTTCCCACAAAATTTTAGGGTAGGTGGCAAGGGGAAGTTGTGGAGGGGGGTATAGATATGATAGTGGAATCATTTCTCTTAAGAAACATGGAAAAATGATGAAAAAGGCTTGATTCTTCCCCATTTTCTATATGAGCCAAGAGCAAAATGGCCCACATCACATGGTCCCTTGCTTGGACTCCTTCATTATGCCTCACATGGGCTTAACACATCAAGATGCCTCAAGGGCCGATGATATCACCAAGCATCTTACCTATACACAAGGAAATTTCAAAATAGGAAATCTTGGGATGGTGGATCCTGCCACTGTGACTTAGTTAGTTTCACTCTTCCCATAAGTGAAACTAACTCCCATTACCTTTACCATGGAGTTCACGGATGCATGGAACTCTTCCCAATGTAAAGCTCACGCATGCAGCAAAACCAAGTAAGGACTAGCCAACATCTCCTGTCGCATACTCTCGACTAGTTACAATTTTTGCTTTGATCGGCATCCCGCATAGTGCAACATTCTTTTGAGATGCAAGAGGGAATTTTATTTTTTTTCTCTCTTAGCTATGTACAAAATGTTGGGAACAACGACTATGGGGGGTGCTCCCGATGAGGATCCATGGCAAGCTTGTGAGTGCAACAGAAGCGAGAGAGAGAGAGAGAGAGAGAGAGAGAGAGAGAGAGAGAGAGAGAGAGAGAGAGAGAGAGAGAGAGAGACTCGATTCAAAAAAATACTCTATTTTGATTGATTGTAAAGCCTTACATATAAAGTAACAAAATGCCATGCAAACTATAAGTGACCCGCATGCCTTTAAGAGATTGTGCCCACGAGCTAGACAAACCTGGGCTTGCATACCCAACAACCACCCCTCAAGCACAAACCAGTGACAATGGACTCGAGACAGACCAGGGCAGAGTTCATTCACCTGAAACCATGAGTAGAAGTCCCCCCTTGACTATAGCATAGGTGTGTGTGTGTGTGTGTGTGTGTGTGTGTGTGTGTGTGTGTGTGTGTGTGTGTGTGTGTGTGTGTGTGTGTGTGTGTGTGTGTGTACTTCCCTCAAACAACCATCAGTGTGAGACAAACCAGAACTCGACCAAAACAACAAAGGGTGGTCTTACCACTTATTATTTGTGGCAGTGTCTATAACCCGTACAAGTTTGTCCTGACAACTGACTGTAGAAAAACTGACATAAAAATAGGACAAAACAAATAATGATGATGATAATCGGTTTCAAAAACCAAACATGTCGATGTAAATTCATCTCAAAGGAAATCCATCTTGGTTGCTCGATCATCGACGTCTCAAAATCCCAAGTATTTTGGCAAAACCGCAAAATATTCATATTGAGCCACAGAATAAGTGCACATAAAAAAAATCACATGCTTGATTGTCGATATTGTCGAGAAGTTTGAGCATGATAGTTTCTCCGAACTTGATGCTTTTTGAGATGTTGTATTGTGCAAAATTTCCCTGTTAACAAGCTTAATTGTTGCCTTTTGATATGCTAGCACCATCAATGCCTTGACTTACACAACATCAGCATTTTGGAATGCCACGTGACCAGTATTGGGACTGCAATGTTTTAAAACACTTTGCAAGTCGTCGTCCACCTCTGCAAGATAGATAACATTTTGATATGCTGACTGCTCTTGCCCGCCTAGAATCTTTCAGTGAGCATTTTGATAAGCGTGCACTCCACGTAGTCCTGCTCGTGGATTTTCCCTGGGCCTATGGCCTCTACAGCATGTTGAAATTCTATGTCTCCACCTTGAGATGCCGCCTTGAAGCTCTACCACCTGAGCTCTGAAGCTCAACGGCGTCTTGAGAAGTCGAATCGCCTGCAGTATCTTGAGAGATGTCCACTCGCCTTGAATTTCCAGCACCAAGAGAACCAAGCTTTGATACCATGTGTGGGGAACAACGGCTATGGCGGGTGCTCCCGATGAGTATCCATGGCAAGCTTGTGAGTGCAGCAGAAGCGAGAGAGAGAGAGAGAGAGAGAGAGAGAGAGAGAGAGAGAGAGAGAGAGAGAGAGAGAGAGACATTCACAGCAAAATAACAAGCTATTTTGATTGATTGTAAAGCCTTACATATAAAGTAACAAAATGCCATGCAAACAATAAGTGACCTACATGCCTTTCAGAGAATGTGCCCATGAGTTAGAGAAACGTGGGCTTGCATACCCAACAAAAGATGTCTTTTGGTGAAGGGGTTGTGAAAAGCATGCATCACAATGGAAAGATAAGTTATCCCTAGAGTGATGGGCGTATATACAATGCACGTCCAAAAAATTTGTGTGCTTCAAACAATTTATGGCTATGGCTAAAAATGTCTCAAAATGTACTATGGGCACCCTCTGTTCCGATTGAGGGGGGGAGCATATGTCTCATGAATTTAATGCATCTCTAGCTAATCAAGGGATAAAACACCAATGTAAAGTGCCTCATACGACTCAGCAAAATGGTGTTGTTGAGAGGAAAAACAGGTCACTTACGAAAATGGGACAATGTATGGTCAAAAGTCAAGCTTTTCCGCATTCGTTTTGTCTTGAGGCCATCATGTGTTCCACTTATGTACTAAAACAAGTGTCCTACGAAAGCTTTGCAATCTTCTATTACTCCATATGAAGCATGGCATGATAGAAAGCCTTCTATTAAGCACGTGTATTTTTCTGGTTGTTTGGCATATGCTTTGGTGCCACAAACACAACGCAAAAAATTGAATGATAAGGCTGTCAAATGTATATTTGTTGGTTATAGTGCTGAAAGCAGAGGCTGCAGGTTGTATCATCCACAAAAAAAGCATATCTGGTTCGATGTTGTGTTTGTGGAAGATTCTATTCAACCCTTTTTTTCATGTACTAGAGAAATTAATGTAAGCTCACAAGACATTTATGACACTTTGTTGCCTCTTTTTAGTGGTGGAAGTTTGAATGTTACTTTGAAGATGAAAGATTTGGGGTTGTTGCATCATTACTTGGGTATACAGTTTTAGACATTGCTATATAATTTTGGACTTGAGTATTGCAAACCTATTGCCACTCCCATGGAAACAGGTTTTAAATTGAGTCTTCATGATGCTGGTGATCCTACAGATGTCACTCTTTACCAAACTGTCGCCGGACACCTTATTTATGTATGCAACATGAGGCTGGATATTCAGTTTGCAGTCTCACAGGTCACTAGATTCATGCATAGCCGAGGTCTAAGCATTGGCATGCTGTCAAGAGGATTTTTTGCTACTTGATTGACACTTTATATCTTGGGTTGTTTTATCCCAAGGGGGGATCGTTGCTCCCAGATTTACCTGCTTTTTTGGACTCATATTTGGCTTTTGTTTTCACACATGAGTGTCCACCAGTGGTTTTTGTTTCATGCTCGTCACTTCATGCATATCATGGTTGAGAAAGAAGAAACCTATTGTGGCCACTTCCAGTTGTGAGGCTGAGTACATGGCAGTCTTCACAGTTACGGTTGAGTGTGTATGGCTTAGAATCCTTATGGCTGATTTTGGTGTTGGATAGGACACTACCAACACTATCTACACTGACAATCAGAGCGCATTGGCAATTGTGAGGACCCAATTTTTCATGCTTGCACAAAGCACATTGAGGTGCATTACCACTATGTCAAGGAGAGGCTCTCAGTAGCAGAGATCGGCTTGGCTTATGTGAAAACACATGACAACCTTGCAGATATTTTCACAAAGGCATTGTCTTGTCAGAAGTTTGAAGCTTTCCGCAAAATCTTTGGGCTTACTCCCCTTTGTGGAATGATCATGTCCTTAGGACATGGCACTTCCCTTTACTCTATGTGCCATCTCTCGTTCACCACATCAGCCCAGGGGGGATTTGTTACCATATACATGTGGTAGTGATGTGTGTGAACACACTTAGGACCATCAGGGCATTTTTTCCCTCAATAGGAGGTTTTTTCCCCCGTGCATTGAATATACACCCATTGTTGGAATTAGGGTTGCAGAGAAACACACACAGCTTGGAGAAGACGAAGGAAGCTCAAGGCACACAATAGAGAGTGTTTTACTTAGTGTGCAATGGAAATATAGATAGCCCTAGAGTGATGGACGTATATACAATGCACGGGGGGAAAAACCTCCTCAAGAGGGGAAAAATGCCCCGACGGTCCTAGTGTGTTCACACACATCACTACCACATGTATATGGTAACAATTCCCCCCTGGAGTGATGCGGTGAACGAGAGCTCGCATATGAGTAAAGGGAAGTGCCATGCCGTGAGGACAGGATCGGTCCACAAAGGGGAGTAAGCCCAAAGCTTTGTGGAAAGCTTCAAGCTTCTCACGAGACAATGCCTTTGTGAAAAGATCTGCAAGGTTGTCCTGTGTTGGCACATAAGCCAAGCTGATCTCTCCTGCTGAGAGCCTGTCCCTGACATAGTGGTAATGCACCTCAATGTGCTTTGTGCGAGCATGAAAAACTGGGTTCCTTGCAACTACCAATTCACTCTGACTGTCAATGTAGAGAGTGTTGGCAGTGTCCTATCCAACACCCAAATCAGCCATAAGGCGTCTGAGCCATACACACTCAACCGTAGTTGTGAAGACTGCCCTGTACTCAACCTCACAACTCAAAGTGGCCACAGTAGGTTGCTTCTTGCTCAACCATGATATACATGAACTGCCAAGCATGAAACAAAAACCACTTGTGGACACTCGCGTGTGAAAACAACCAGCCCAATCTGAGTCCAAAAAAGCATGTAAGTCTGGCGACAATGATCCCCCCTTGGGATAAAACAAGCCAAGATGTAAAGTGCCACTAAGGTAGCGGAAAATCCTCTTGATAGCCTGCCAATGCTTAGACACTAGGCTAGACCCTGGGCTATGCATAAATCTGCTAACCTGTGAGACTGCAAACTGAATATCCGGCCTCGTGTTGCATACATAAATGAGGCAGCCATCAACATTTTGGTAAAGAGTGACATCAACAGGATTGTCAGCATCATGTAGACTCAACTGCAAACGTGTTTCCATGGGAGTGGCAACAGGTTTGCAATCCTCAAGTCCAAACTTACATAGCAATGTCTCTATGTAACTTTTCTAACACAAGGCAATACCACCATCACACTGCTTAAACTGTATACCCAAGTAATGATGCAACAGCCCCAAATATTTCATCTTGAAAGTAGCATTCAAATCAGCCTTAAATTCAGCAATATGTCTCTCATTTGGTCCAGTGATCAGCAAATCATCAACATAAATAACCACAATGAGAAGTACATCACCCTCACGCTTTACATCCAATGTTTTTTCTGTTGGACTATTATGAAAGTCTCGTTTAACCAAATGAGTGTCAGCTTTCTCATACCAAGCACGAGGAGATTGCTTCAACCCATACAAAGCCTTCTTACATCTGCACACTTTGTCCTCTTGTCCTTTTATGACAAAACCGCGAGGCTGCATTACATAAACTTCCTCAAATATGTCACCATTCAAGAAAGCAGTAACAATGTCTGATTGATGTACATCCCAACCAAAATGAGCTGCCAATGCACATAGAAAACGTACAGTAGTCATACGACAAGTGGGAGCAAAAGTCTCTTCATAATCTATGACTTTTTGCTATGAATAACCTTTTGCAACAAGTCGAGCCTTATGGCAATCAATCTCACCACCCGGCTTGCGTTTCAACTTGTAAACCCACTTCGTATGAATGGCCTTTTTGCTAGGAGGCAAATCACATAAAGTCCATGTGTCATTTTCTATAAGTGCATCATATTTTGATTGCATGGCATCCATCCAATTTTCTGAATTATGTGCTTCATCAAAAGACAGAGGCTCCTCAACATCATGTAAGCTAGACACAGCCAAAGCATAAAAATCTGATGCATAAGATGCATGGCGAGAGCCTGAATGAGTACGACTAGACAAAGGTGCATCCAATTTATTGTCACTCAAAGTGTGCACCAGCCATTTTGGCATACCTCTAGCCTGCTCATTTTCGGCCCTTTCCTCATCAAGTACATCATGTACATCTGCATCAGTAATAGGCTGATCTAAAACATTTTCAGAAACCCCCATAGGCTGTACATTTTCCTCATTGGAACTTACATTAGTATTTCCACCACTGAAAAGAGGCAACAAAGTGTCATAAATGTCCTGTGAGCTTACATTACTGTCTCGAGTACATGACAGCAAGGGTTGAACAGAATCTTCCACAAACACTACATCCCGAGAAACCAGAATACGTTTTGTTTGCGGACGATACAACCTATAACCTTTTCTTTCAGCACTATAACCAACAAAAATACATTTGACAGCCTTATCATCCAATTTTCTGCACTGCACTTATGGCACCAAAGCATATGCCAAACAGCCAAAAACACGCATGTGCTCAATAGAAGGCTTTCTATCATGCCATGCTTCATATGGAGTAATAGACTGCAAAGCTTTTGTAGGACACCTGTTAAGTACATAAGTGGCACACATGATGGCCTCAAGCCAAAAATAATGCGGCAAAGCTTGACTTTTGACCATCCATCGTGCCATTTCCGTCAGTGACCTATTTTTCCTCTCAGCAACACCATTTTGTTGAGGTGTATAAGGCACTGTACATTGGTGTTATAACCCACGACTAGCCAGAAATGCATTAAATTCATGAGAAATATACTCCCCCCCTCGATCGGAACGGAGGGTGCCCATAGTACATTTCGAGACATTTTCAGCCATAGCCAGAAATTGTTTGAAGCACATAAAAACTTCAGACTTTGCTTTAATAATAAATACCCATGCATGCCTGGAGTAATCATCAATGAAAGTCACGAAGTACATGTAATTTCCCAAGGACTGAGTTTGCATGGGCCCACAAACATCACTATGCACAAGCTGCAACCTGCATGTGGCCCGAACTGAACCATCTTTTGGAAATTTAGAACGTTGCATCTTACCCAAAGTACAGCCTTCACAAACATGTTTGACAGGTGCTTCAAGAGGCGGAAAAGAAGCAACCATATCAGATTTCTGCAAACGCAGCAAACTAGCAAAATTCAGATGACCAAAACGTGCATGCCAAAGTTTTGCATATGAAATAGCCCTTGAATCTGCAACAGCATTTGTAAAATTTTGTCCACACTTGTCATACAAAGTGAGCTTATACAGCCCACGGCACAAAAGGCCAGATGCAACAATTGTTAAGTATGGAGCCTGATTTACCCTTGTAATTTTCTGTGGTAAAAGCGCACATTTGTAAGGCCCCCATTATGAGGAGAAGCCATCGTGCGTGAAGGAAAATCACTCACCGGAAAGCAAAATTTTCACGGACAAGAATCAGGGGCAACTTTAGGGGCCTCGGGGGCGGAGGCCCCCTGAGACTTTTTTTTTCCCTCGCCGGAATATTCCTTTTCGCCGGAATATTATGGCCGGACGGCGGCTGGAAAGTGGTCGGAAAACAACCGGTCGGTTGGCCGGTGGCCGGTAGTCAATGGCCGGTGGCCGGTGGGGCCGGTGGCGGAATTCAAAAGCGGACTTGTCTTCTCAAGGGCGGCCACACATGGGCGGATTGCAGGGTCCAATTTGGACTTATTCGCACAAGGGCGGCTACACATGGCTGCCTCTCATAAGAGAGGGCAACCCTTTTGGCCTATAAAAGGAGGCCATTTCTACACACATTTGATAGTGTGAAGTTGATGCAACAAGGTGAGTGTGAGGTGGTGAGAGTGAAGCAAGGTGGGAGCTCCATTAAGGGTATAATCCCTTTGTAAACTACTTCTTGTTTTGAAGTACTAAAGCCATTGAGTGGCTGCTTTCCCGTGGACGTAGCCCACATTGGGTGAACCACGTATATCGTGTGTACTCTCTCTCTCTCTCTCTACTCTATAATCTCGTGTATGTAAATCTGTCTCTCTCCATTAAGTAATCTACTCAATTATCTATTTAGCTACGTCTTATTTCCTAACAACAATTTCATCACCAAAATTGAGATCATGAACTGTACATCTGTCATCCACAAATTTGACTACAAGTACAAGTCTAGCAAGTGCGGATACAGATAAGAGATTCTTCTTGATCCCAGGTACATAAAGTGCATCAACAAGTGTGAAGGAACTGCCATTAGCAGCAATGAGCACAATCTTTCCAACTACCTGAACTGGATAAGAGGCGTTGTTGGCACAAGTGACTGAATTCCCATGAGGGACAGGCTCGAGAGAGGTAAACAATTCACGATGTGAGGTAATGTGCTTTGTAGCACCACTGTCGAAATACCACACATGTGAATCTGCAGCAACTGACAAGCATGCATCATGGACAGCAGGATTGTAAGTGCACTCTACGCTAAAAGCCCGTTTTGCATCAACATCAACAACACAGTCTCCTTTCACAGAAGACTCAACAATGGCTGCATTTGTAGTGGAACCAGCATTTGCAGTGGAACCACCCTCTTTCTTCTTAGCCTCTTTGGACTTCAACTTAGGACATGACTTGATCAAGTCATCATTGGCTTTACAATAATGGAAACACATTTTCTTTTTGCCCTTATCACAAGAATTTCCAAACGAATTGCTGCCAGCAGAAGCATTAGGAACATAATTTTTGCCAATCGCAGCAGCAGAACCATATGAAGTGGCTGCATTGTTGTTATCACCCTTTCTTTGAGAAGCAATAAAAGCCTGTTCAATTGCACGCTGTCTAGTCCTATTTTTTTTGGAAAGTGACTCTTGCAACAACAATGTGCATAATGCATCAAACTTGACAACTTCTGGATTTCCTTGGGTCATAAGTCTCCAAGTACTAGCAAAAGTCTAGTAAGAATCTGGTAAGGCATCAAGAACAGTCTGCACAAGGGAACTGTCTGAAATAACTTCACCTGCCAAAATAAGTTGCTCATTGATATCCTTGACACTAGCAAGGAAAGTGTCCATATCATCTTCCTCGTGCATAATCTTCGACTCCAGCTCTTTACGCAGCAAAGCAATTTTAGCCTCATTGCGGCTTGCATAAAGACCTGCTAGAATATCCCAAGCCAGTTTTACAGATTTTGCTGAACGGATGTGAGGAACAATGGTGCGCTTCACAGACAACGCAATCAATGCATGAGCCTGCGCATCCTTAACATCCCAACGAGCTTGTTTTGCCGTAGGCAAAACAACTCTAACAGTTGCAATCCTTGCAGCAAGACCTGCAACATCCTCAACATCGCCTGCATCCTCAGAACCAGGACGTACATCAATGCCCTGCACAATGTTCTAGACACCCTTTGACACAAGAACATGTTGCATCATATAAGCCCACATAGGGTAGTTGTCCCCATCCAACCTGTCCTCAGCAGCAGCAAACATCTTGAACACATATGTGTTGTTGTTGTCAGCCATGGTAAATGCTGCACCTGATGTGAAAACTGCCCGAAAATAGGAGAAACGGAGCGAGAACAACCTGTGCTATATAGCACAAACCATAGAAGACTATAAGGCACCTATTATGCAGAAAACAGCACTGACAGAAATTCTGCACAAAATGACGAAATAGCATGTGCATTACTGCCTGTAGTGGAAACGCTTGCCAAAGCTCATTGAAATCGGAGAAAGTGAGCAGTTGTGTGCTGGAGTAGCTGGCGACTAAGCCCGGGAGGACGTGACCTGCTCGGATACCAATTGTTGGAATTAGGGTTGCAGAGAAACACACACAGCTTGGAGAAGACGAAGGAAGCTCAAGGCACACAATAGAGAGTGTTTTACTTAGTGTGCAATGGAAAGATAGATAGCCCTAGAGTGATGAGCGTATATACAATGCACGGGGGGAAAAACCTCCTAAAGAGGGAAAAAATGCCCCGGCGGTCCTAGTGTGTTCACACACATCACTACCACATGTATATGGTAACACCCATCACTCTAGGGCTAACTTATCTTTGGTAAAATAATATATGTTGTGTGCCTTGAGCTTCCTTCATCTTCATCATGCTGTGTGTGTTTTTCTGCAACCCTAATTCCAATAGGAATGCCATCTATTCCAAGAGATCTATTAGTCTTGAGGTTACAAATAGTTTCTTTGATCTCCCCAAGAGAGATGGGATGGTCTAGGAAGTGTGCTTTATTGGGATCCATAGTCTTCCTTCTGACTTGAGCTATGTATGCTCTAGACTCTTGAAATTCCCTTTCTCTCTTTGAGAGACCAAAGAATATATTTGTAAAGAACTCATGAAATACTTGAATGTTGTCTTTATGAGACTTGACCATATTTCCAGCATTGTCTTTTAGAAAAGGGATGAAGTATTTGGCCTTTTTTTCCATCAACAAATCATACATTGCCTTAGTAGGCTTGTCAATTTTACTATCCCAAAAATCTCTGGTGAAAGCAAGGGCAATGTAACCCTCAAGGAGCTCTTCTTGCTTGAGTGAAGCTCTCAGATCTAAAAGTCTAGCAAGGGGGGAGTCAGAGTTGGAAAGAGATTCTTCCAGTTGAAGAATCTTACCATTTATCATCATTCTTCTTTGAGCTCTAATGTCCTTATCTAGTCTCTTATATCTAGTCAGGGTAAATTGAATTTCTTTGATATAACACTCCCAAGATTTATCTGGAGAGGAGTGAATGGGAAAAATTCTTTTCAATAATAGACTAAACTTTTTTCTAATAGTAGTTATTCCAAACAATGTTTGATCTAGGTGAGGGCAACCAACTTTGTACACACTCTCAAATCTCACAAAATGAAAAAGCAGAGGTTTATGATCAAAAAGCATAATGGAAGAGTCAGACCTTCATTTTACTGCCCAGTGCTCTTGCAACACATATGTTGACATTTACATTTTGTCTAGTCTAGTTGACCGGTAGTAGCAGGATCCAAATTGCTTATAGCTCTAGGTGTAGCCAGTATCTTCAAACACATCTATCAGATTAGGCTTGTCAACCATGCCTAACCAGTGAATTTTCTCATTACCAGAAATTACATGCCCTTGAGAGTTGGCTCTAATGGGAATGGGATCATGCTGGCTAGGGTGGGTGAAAGAGAAATATAGTGCAAGTGTGTGAGTGTGTGTGTAAGCAAGATTATCACTCAAGTGAATTAGGTTCCAAGATAGAATTAGCTTGGACTCATAAACTCAATCTTGAGTATTGACTTAGCTTAGCACAGGCTCACCATAGACAAGCATGTAGTGCAAAATATAATTGTGTTTATTCATTCATGAAAATCAGATTTAAGTAGCTCTATAGCCTTGCACCACAGCATGTGGGATCCTTGACTCACACCTGAGGAAAAAGCTCACACTGTACAATCCTTCCCTTGAGGTTTGGACTAAGACAAAATACTGAAGATTCAATATCCACACAGGATGATAAGTTGGTATCCACACAAAGGATGGTAATATCCACATAGGCTGACAAAATCCACATAGGATGATAATATCCACACAAGAAAATAAAAGTACTCCCCTACACGTAGAAAGGTTGCATATTCAAAGTACGTCTTCATAAAATACAAGGTTGTTCTCGTCTTCGTCTTCTACCATGTGAGCTGACCCTTTGATAGATCTCTTCCCTTTGTCGCTTCTGTTGTTGCTTCTACTACTGCTGCTTTCCTCACTGCTACAGCTTCCATTTGAGTAGCATCAAGAAGGAGGGTGTCCCTTCTTACCTCATTTGTTGCAAGGTTTATTTGTGTAGTATTCTTTTGCTACGTGTCCCATTCTTCCACATTCATAACACTTTCTTCCAGTTGATGATGTCAATGGAGAATATCTTCCCCTTGAGGATGTCATGAGATAAGCCCCTCCTGATGAGGTTAATGAACTTTTTTTCTTTCTTTCTTCTGCTTGCATTGAGTTGATGACATCTTGTAAAGGTGGAGCCGGTTCTTTTTCTTCAATAATTGTGACTAAGTGGTCATAGGAAGGTGGAAGTGCACTTATTAGTACGCACACTTGTCATCTTCTGGTACTTCGACCTTGATGTAATTGAGTTGCGTGAAAATGCTCTTAAGCCTATTTACTAGGCTAGCAACGTCCTCCCCTTCAGTCATAATGATCTTATAAAGTTGTCTTTTGAGACTAACTTTACTTCTTTTGGCCCAGGTCCCAAAATTTCTTTCTAGGACATGCCAGGCTTCATATGCATGGTTACATTCATTTACAAAATGCACATAGTTTTAATTGCAAGGAAGTGATGATAATTCCTAATGCTTGTTCATCCTTGGCCAAATTTTGTGCACTTGCTATTAGTGTAGATGCCCTAGTGTGCACTCCATCGGGTTCGGGTTGTTGCTCTAAGGTAGTGCTGATGACAAACCATAAACAATTTTTCATTAGGTAGCCCCTTAACTTTTTTTTCCAGGTGTGAAATCCCTCCCCGTTGTACTTATCAATTCCCTTTTCCCCTTCGGAGATGATAGAAAATTTATTTGCAGTTTATTGTGCTTGGCTGCAAAATTTTAGATTTCATTGCAGGAGAGAGAGAGAGAGAGAGAGAGAGAGAGAGAGAGAGAGAGAGAGACCCTTTTTTGCAAAGCTTGCAAATGTTTCTTAATGCCACTCAATTCTCTTCATTGGAACACTACTCTTGCTTGGTGTGCCTTTTGTTGTGAAGCACCTCTTCATGTGTGATGAAGTCAGTCTTCACAACTTTGATCTTTGGTTGTTTGAGCTTTTGAATGCTTGCTTGAGAAGGCCTTTTTTGATGCTTAGGTGTGCTTTTGAATGCCACTTGGGAAGGGGTGAAGGTAAAAAGCCTTTTGTTTGCAGTGTTGTGGGACTGTGGGACTGCTTCCTTGTGTGGATAGAGTTTTGGTTTCTCTCGAGTGATGGTGGTCGTGGGAATAGACCCTTAGAGATAGGCGTTGGACTAAGGTTTCAAAAGGCAAAACTTTAAATAATTGAATAAGTCAAAATGACAGCAAATACTGAGGCGGGCTACACACTTGCGGTAGGCTTGAGAGCTGAGTAGGGGTCGCCAAGGAGCTATGGTTGGCTAGTCGAACCAAGCACACGTACGTGGCAGTTGATGACGATTTGAGGAGTCGAGCAAGGATTGCATATGCCAATTTGGTGGGGCTTTGTGTACAAATGGTGCATGTCAAATGATTGCGAACAGTAGGGACAAATTGTACACATCAGAGGCAGGTCGTTTATTGGTGACGATCATCGACCTTGAGCAGCTGATGAGACGATTTGAGGAGTCGAGCAAGGATTGCATGTGCCAATTTGGTGGGTCTTTGTGCACAAATGGTGCACGTCAAATGACTGCGAACAGTAGGGACAAATTGTACACATCAGAGGCAGGTCGTGTATTGGTGACGATCATCGACCTTGAGCAGCACAGTGGAGCGAGAGCAGCAGGCAATGGGAAAAGGGTAGCCAACGGCAAAAGCAGCCATAGGAACATTAGGGCCCAACACTAGTGGGAGCAGCTCTGCGGGTAATGAGATGGAGAATGTGGGCAGCATTGCGGCAGGCTGCGAGCGATTGCCTCTGGCTTCAATTTAGTCACTGAGAGGCTAGATCTCACTAGTTGGGAACTTGGGAGTCTTGGAATTGCAGATGATAAAGCTGTAGAAGCTGTCGTGTGGCGGAGATCTTGACTTGGAAATCCCAAGGGCTAGTATGAGTAGGTGGGGGTAAATGCAACACCGACAAGTTGGATGCCAAAAGGTGTAGTGACCCTTGTGCTCCCTCCAAAAGCCTTTGAAAAAAAAGGTTTCTTCACATGTTTTCAAGGCAGGCTCTACCCTCCAGATATGGAGAAGAGGGTGTCCTCTTTCTCGCATTTTTCTTCTCTTGCTTTTTGTCATCCCTCTTTGAACTATGGTGTGGAGAAGTGTGCGATGGTCTTCTCCGTTTTGGAGGTGATGGAGAGCGTTTAGCCTGCTGTCTTCGTGGATCCATCTCTGTCGAGGTGGCAGGAGAATCGTTTCTTTCTCGTTCCTTCGGTGGAGGCTCTTGAGTTCTCCTTTGGGAAGGAGATGCTTCATCTCAAGAAGCAAATTTTTGAGCCCTTCGTATGGATCCTCTTCTTCTTCCCGAATCAGAGAGACTCCTCTTTTGGAAGTCTCGCAAGGAGGCTTCCTAGGTGCTCTCTCGTCATGGTGAGGAGCTTGGAGAATCCCATGAGCACGAAACTGTCGTTGCACTTCACTTTGGAGGGATGGATTGCCCATGGCTTGTTGAAGCCTAGAAACAAGGTAGTTAACAAGAATAGGGGCATCATTAGTAGCCTAAGACCATATTAGGTATTTTGGTAAAAATCTCACATTATGGGAATCTCCAAATCGACTAAATTCATGTAATTTGGGAATTTTCCACTTAAAGTGGGAAAAATTGAGGTGTGTGGTTAGTAAATAGAGTGAAAATCTCATAGGATTGTGGTGTTGATAAACACCAAAAGTCAAGAGGATGTACAACACATGGATTTGAATAATAACTATAAACTACATAAAACAAAGGAAGATACAAAAAAGATTTTGTTTACAAACTGACTAGTATAGTCACAATAGAAGCTCCACATAATTCTACTCCACATTTGATACCATATCTGAACTTTGATCCAAGTGTGGTTGATGTGCACGAGTGAGGCCTTCTTTGGCTTTTAGAGCATGCATTTCTGGAATCTTTATTCTAGAAAATGGTCCTTCTTTGTTGGGTCTCTAGGACCAAACAATTGCATCTACAGTTTCCCACACTTGTGGGTCCTTATAGTTGACAGCCCAATAACCCTTCCAACAATTACTGTAAGCTTGAGTATCTGTCATCCCACTTTTTCTCGCGCAAGGTGCCCAATATTGAATCAAGAGTTTTCTGTAGTTTGGTGATGTAGGCTCATTATAAATGTCAGATAAAGCCATTGCAAGCCACACTGGATAGATTTCTGTGTCACTCGGAACAAGCATAAGAAAGTCACCTTGGTGCACATCAGACATAGGGTCAAACTCTTCCCTTGGCCTATCTCGTTGAGGCCCAAAAAAATGATTGTTCAACTCTTCAAGGCCTAGGAATCTTTCTGCTCCTTGTTGCAAATTCATTGTAGTGCTTTGTAGGTGAGAATATTCTTGAGTTTTTGGCCAAAACATTTCATACAAGACTCCCTCTGATATGATTGCTTTTCCAATCTCTTCAATTACCTTACTCCAATAATCTATCACGGGTCTATAATATCACGGAATACTTGAACCATTCCCTAAGTTTTTCCAAAATTTTATATAGTTCTTTAGCCCCAAAATGACTTCTTCGTGGGCCTTGACATACTCCTCCATTTGTACTAGAGGTGGATCTCCATGTGGTAACATTGGCTTGCCTTCTGTGTCTGTTTTCCAAAGGCGAATACTTCCACTCCAACTTGATACACCTACATGTGCCTTATATTGCATCATTGGTGTCTCATCCTGCATAAAGAACCTGAACTGAAGCGGTTTGGAATGTCCAACAAGTATGTCTTCTCCATCACAACAATAGCCATCACAATATTGCTTGAAATCGGGGATCTTTGTGAGAAAAAATAGAGCTGGAGATGAAGATGAGTTGTTTCGTAATGTATCCATCAAATGTGGCAAAGTATAGGTTTGTGTAACTCTCAGCTTCTCTGAAAACCTACTAAACATGGCGTCTATGTCCTCATGTGTATGCCCAACCATTAAAAATCCCAGCTGGATGGTTTTGAAAACACCCCTTGCAACAAGCATTGACAAATAGGCAAATAAGTATCGATTTTTGTTTTCCCCTGCACAATTATCCAATTGTAGCAACAAGTTCTCTGGCAATCTGCGAAATGTTGACCCCAATTCCTCTTCTGCAATTTCTGACGACTGCACAATGGGCTCTTTTCCATCACTCAAGTTATGGTAGTCCAAAGCATCCCTTGAGTTCAAAGCATGTAGTAGTGAAATATTGCTCCTTGGAAGTCCATTTGTTACTAGATCACCAAGAGGATGCTTATCTATCCTCTCTAGGTTATGTAAACAATTAGCAATTGAGCCAATTGTAAGATTTGGATCAGCTGGCCACAAACCATTCAAGACAAAGTGTCCGTAATGACCTTCTCCATGTCCATGAGTGATCATGCCAATCAATGCCACCTGCAGATTATATCCTGAATCCACACCCTTGGGAACAATGCGTAATCTAGGAATGGCAGTCTTCTTTTGATCCATCTTATAATGGATTATGCATACATATTTTTGTGGTTGAGTTTTTGAATACGTGCGCCATGCATAATATAGGCTTCTGCAACTCTTTTGTTGTGCCATGTGAACTTCTCTCTCCCTCAAGAGAAGAGCTCTCTCTTCAAGAGAAGGTTTAGCTTCTAACCTTGCCTTGATTGAGCTACAAATATTGCACTTAGAGAACTCACTCGTCTTTGTTAAAGTGACATGTGGGTACTCTTTGTTCCAAATTCTACCAAAAGAAGATTGGGATAGCTTCTTCTCATAGCCCATTTGGTCAAGTGTCGTGTTGATTTCACATAAAATATCCACTTGTTTGTATGTTGATGGAATCACCAATTGAGGCTCTCTTGAGCCATCTAGCAGTGTTCTACTTCTATGTGGCATCTTCTCAGAGTTGTTTTCCACAAACTCATTTAGTAGTGCTCTTGCTAAAGTAGTATGTTGAAGTCCCCTTCTCAATGTACATGTGTTCCCATGTACATATTGGCGCACACCATTTTCAAAGTTCTCCTTGTATCGATAAAATGATGTCTTTGATATTCCATGTAGCTCATACCATGCTCTACAACAAACAATAGAGCCATTTAGCCTGAATTGGTATCGTGACTTCTCATCTTTCTGATAACATATAGAAAGAACATCATAAACATAATTAGTGCGTGATTTTTGAGACTCTCCCCAAAACTGTTGTCGTAACCTTGTCACCATATCACGATCTGCAAACTGGCAACATTTTTGTGCACAACAATCAATGCATGATACCCTTTGAATTGATTTGTTTGAAAGGTAAAAGGTCGAAGCTGGTGCTGCTTTTGATTTTTGAGTCCTGTTCATAAAAGTGTATCGTCTCTTCCTTGACAACTGGACAACATTACTCCCATCAAGTTTTTTTCCAACATTGTCATCGTTGGATACATCCTCATATGTAGCATGCATGCCATCAATAGGAACAGATCGTTGTAATGGGCTCCCATTCAACATTGTTGTCTGCTTGATGGGCCACTTTAGCAAAGTGATGCTACCCACTTCAACCACATCATCAATGCTTGCATTTTCTCTTTCAATACCCACACCCACACAATCAGGACCACGTTCCTGAAAGTTGACATAATCATGTGGAAATACATATAAGATGGTCCCTTCATTCATGCTTTGCATCATTGTGTCATCTTTTAAAAGGACCCTCTGATTTCTCCAAGACTCTCGAATCATTGCTTCAAATTCTGGGCTTGTATAGGTATTGCATCTGTAACTAGAGGATCAGAATGATCATGTTCTTCATCACCATTGTAGCTTTCCTGTGGATCAATTAAGTTCCCATTTAATACAAAAGATTGCAAAAGAAGATTTGACCATCGAACAGCACTCCATAATGAGCCTTGGAGAGATGCAGTATCCATTGTAGGAAAACGTAGGACCACATCCTTCAAGCATTCCTTCACTAGTATGGAGACATTTCCTTGCCCTATCTTTGTACCACCTGTTAACCCTCACGGCTCACGGAAACCCCATCACCTACGACGGACGTGTATTATGTATTTGGTAGAGTCAGGTACCGGGCTTGTCGGACCAATAGGAAAAGGGTAAGAGTGATCGTCGATGAGAGGCGCACTCTAACTGGGACATTCAAGGGATTAGTTGGCTAAGCATGGGCGCCCAAGTGTGAATGGGGTGAGCTCATATAAAAGCCAACTAAACCTAATTTTTACTCATTCTCTCATTTGTGCAATAGAAGAGTGCTCTTGCTCCATCTCCATCTCCATCTTCTTCTTCTTCACCTCCTTGTGTGTGTGTGTGTGTGTGAGAGAGAGAGAGGGAGAGTGTGTGTGCGATCGAGCATTACGAAGGCACGACGGCGGCGAAGCGGTTGAGCGTGGCACAACTGCAGCTTCTTCTTCATCGCGGCAAGGAATCCACCACGAAGGCGAGCGTAGAGCGGTGAGTGACACACCCTTTGCTCTCTTGAGCTTGCTAGTTTAGGCTTGTTGTGTGCTTGGAGCCATTTGTGGCTCGCACACGGTGTATTGGCAAGTCCCTTGCTTCGACAGTGCGGCAAGGAGCGCACATTTTTGGCGCCGCTGCCGGGGATATGCCCTACACTAAGCTCGGTTAGCACTTTACGCTTTCTTGTGGTGCAATTTCTATCATAGGAAAGGCAGGGAATGAGTGTGTGTAGTTGTGTGGAGATTTCTGTTTTTTGCGTTTTCTACGTTTTCTAGTTTGCACTGCATAGTTAGCATTTCTTGCGATTTTGCATCTTCTGCATTTTCTGGTTCTGTCAAGTTTCAATTTCTGCATTTTCTGTGTTTTTTCAATTTTCTGCATTTCTTGCGTTTTTTCAATTTCTGCAATTTCTGCATTTTTGCATTTTCAATTTCTGCGTTTTCAATTTCTGCATTTTTTGCATCAAAGAAAAAAAAATGAAAATTTTTAAAAATAAAAAAAAATTCGGAAAATAAAAACGCGAGTGAGTGGGCGGTTAAATTTTCGAAAATAAAAAACGTGAGTTTTAAAACGGACGGGTTGGTTTGTATAAAAGATAGATCGGGATCATTTCCCCAAGCCCAAGCCCAAGCCCAAGCCCAAGCCTCAGTCCTATGATATATACAAGACTCACTCTTATATATATACCCTACTCCCTCAAGAGAGAATGAGAGCATGTGGGACAAGTCCTCCACTCTCCTCCCTTCTCTTCCCACTTGCACCCTTAGACTTTCTAGTTTGGGCCTAGTTTCCTATTGGAAATTGACAGTTTTAGGGATTCCGAGGGCATAGAGTGACCAAACGGAGGGCTGTAAAGCACGGCACGACCCTCTGACTGAAACGCTCGTTTTGAGCTATCATACGCTCTATTCTATAGCCGGGTCAGAAAAAAAAGGACCAAAAAGTCAAATTAAGGAAAGACTTGGGTTGCAAAACACCCAAAAATACTAGGTGAGCAGCCTTCACGGGCACTCACTGACACTTCTAGGGGATCAAGTCATATGAACCTACGCTCTGGACGAGTGCTAGAACACGAGCATATTGGTAGTGCCTCTGTTCATACGGACACCCATTACCCATCCACGATAAGCTCTAGACCCTCAGCGGGGACACAAGGTAGCACCACCCAATACCCTAAAATAGCCGCTAGTGATTCCTCCTCCGACTCAGAAATCATGGAAGCATACCCTACCCAAAACACTGAGAGAGAAGGCCATGCACCTCCCGAAGCTCCACAGCCTAGTACTAGTATGTTTAGCCGTTTCATGGAAACATTAGGTAGAGCTACTCGCTCGGAACCTGATGCAAATGAAGCACACAAAGGGGGTGGGGAAATGGACTCTCCTTTCACATCGCACGTGGACCCCACACCCCCAAAGAGTGTCCATATGGATATCCTACCTGAGATGACTGAGTCGGACAATGTGGATTGGGTCCACCTAGCATCAACCATAGACACTTGGGGAAATAGGGGGACGACCTGGGTAACACCTGAGGGGGATGAAATGCCTGTACCCTTAAATATGCTACAAGCAATGCATATCGCTTCTGACAAGACTCATCCTAATGTAACGAAGGAAACATACAAGTGGGTCCGTAAAGATTCCTTAGCGACCATAACCAGTGCTAAAAAACAGAAGCCTTGTAAGAAACGTACCACTCACTCCAAGAAAAGTAAGCAAATGTTGCGATGGATCCCTAAACGACTATTGGAAGCCCAAGGCTACTATCAAGGAAATGATCAAATCTGGGTGCCAAAACGTAGATTGTGCTCTTACCTATCACCTGACCCAAGTGAGCCCAATCCCGTAGCTCCAAAACGAATCAATGATCGTGGAAAGAAAAAAATCACAGAATGCTACACACCCGCTCCCGAGCTAGTTTGGGTACCAAAGAAAGAACGATTTGTTCCACCTAGCTCAGGAAGGGGGGAGTCCCATGAAGCTTCTAGCTCCTCATGTAATACATCCATAGAGGTAAAAGCTTCTATACAGCCTCCATCTATAGTAGTGGACCTCCATGAAGCTACAAAAGAATCCACACCTCCCAGTGTTCAAAAATCACCTGATGAACCACTTCAAGTTCGATCCTGGGAGAGTACCTTACCACCCTTGCAACTTGACGAGGCACCTAGGGTAATAGAAAACTACTGGCAAAAATACTCACCTATATTACCAACTGGAACAATTGGTTTCAAAGGGTGACAAGATCATTTCAAATGGTATGATCTACCCAAGGAAGGGGGGAGTGTTTGTGGACATCCATCATTCACTTGCTTCCCTCTCAACCTTCTTCCCTGACCTCTTAATCTCCTATCTTAGGGAATGTACATATAAAGCTTTATACTCACAAAAAAAAATAAAAATAAAGAGCAAGAGCAATTAGCAAACGAGTATGCACATTAAAAGTCAAAATATTGACTCAGACCTACACATGTCACATCTGGTACAATGAAACAGAAACCTATGCCATAAAACACCTTTGATCCTCATCACTTGAGTAATGGAGGGTAGGTAAGATTAGTACGATAGGAGTGTTTCTGTTTTAGAGTTGAGAGATTAGCGAAGTTCTCTTTTCCCACTAATGTGCCTCCTAGAGGTATTGGTTTTGTTTCATAGTGTGTACAGGAACGTGTTGCTATTGATAGGATTTGGACCTTCATGGAACCTTTCTCTCGTTCACACTTCAAATCAAGCGCGACCATCAACACAAACAGGTGTTTCTTGTCCATTAGCATTGCCTTTATCTTTTTTGCATCCATGTTTGTCTGCTTTGATTGTGATTGGTAGCATAATATTCAGCGCATTGGCTTAGTATCAAACATTTAATTCAATGCAATCTTTTGTCATAATCACTCGTTTAGGTGTAAAAATCAAGCAGTCCGACTAAGTTAGTTTGACCAAGCTAGGTATTAGAAATCTTCTCTTAATACCATGGGGAATGCCTTCCTAATAAGCAATGGTTACTTAGGTTCTTAATCCGATTTAGGAAGCATTGTATGAAATGTACTAGGGCTTTCTAGTGGGCTTAGTCCCTATTGACCTTTAGCTTAAGTATTATAAAGGGAGTTTACTAATGTGATGAGCCTGGGGGATGTAACAGTGTTATATGACCTCCCAAAGCTACAAAATTAAAATGCTGAAAATGAACAAGCAAAAAATCAAAGTGCCACAATGTAAAATTTTAAGCTGGAAGAGAAATCTCAGCTTGATTTGGTACTTCACTCACATGTATCGCCTATGGTACTAGAGCCCTAGAGGTTCCCAGTGTGGGCGCTTTTCCTTGAAAAGCAAAAAACCCAAGGCATACAAAATAAGCACACACATCATAATTGAATCAATGTGAAAAGACTTTGGGGGGTCAAAGAAAAGGTAATCAGTCAGGCGATGATTTCATGAGAAATTCCTTTTATCGTAACTTAACTACAAAGTTTTCTAGATATAGCCTCTAGTCAGCCCTCGAACATGAATACTTGGCTCTCGCGATTAAACAACTTAATTGACCACTGAAAATTAAGAAGCTTACCCATGGTATTAATATTCGATCTCTAGTGCCTTTCGACCGTCAAATTACCGACCCCAGACTTGTTTAATTTTTTACCTTTACATCTGTTTATGCATTTGATTACATTGCAATTTAATGTTCATTGCTAACAAATTGTTTGAAATTTTTTTTTACCAATCAATGTGTCTACCTAAAACTGCATATGCCTTTTAATCACTTATGAGAATGCAATTACTGTGCCAATGTTGTTTGATTTTGCAGTAATTGAAGAAGGCTTCGCACATCCATGTCGACTTCTCTCCTACCTCGACGAACCAGCTTCAACTCAATAGCTTCCGAGGACAGAATCTACATCAGGAAGGGGGGCATGTTAACCCTCACGGCTCACGGAAACCCCATCACCTACGACGGACGTGTATTATGTATTTGGTAGAGTCAGGTACCGGGCTTGTCGGACCAATAGGAAAAGGGTAAGAGTGATCGTCGATGAGAGGCGCACTCTAACTGGGACATTCAAGGGATTAGTTGGCTAAGCATGGGCGCCCAAGTGTGAATGGGGTGAGCTCATATAAAAGCCAACTAAACCTAATTTTTACTCATTCTCTCATTTGTGCAATAGAAGAGTGCTCTTGCTCCATCTCCATCTCCATCTTCTTCTTCTTCACCTCCTTGTGTGTGTGTGTGTGTGTGTGTGTGAGAGAGAGAGAGGGAGAGTGTGTGTGCGATCGAGCATTACGAAGGCACGACGGCGGCGAAGCGGTTGAGCGTGGCACAACTGCAGCTTCTTCTTCATCGCGGCGAGGAATCCACCACGAAGGCGAGCGTAGAGCGGTGAGTGACACACCCTTTGCTCTCTTGAGCTTGCTAGTTTAGGCTTGTTGTGTGCTTGGAGCCATTTGTGGCTCGCACACGGTGTATTGGCAAGTCCCTTGCTTCGACAGTGCGGCAAGGAGCGCACACACCACAAGTGGAATCTGGATCTGTTCTACACACACAGCCAATACCAACAATTTCATTGTCAAGTATCATATGTACTTTCTCCTCAGATTCAAAGTCCATCCTGTAAGTGAAAAAGATTACATTGTTAAATCCATAGTTATAGAAAAATACTCTTCAAACAAAAAATCATGCTACAACATGGAAAAGGTTTGCATAGGTTGGACAAGTGGTGAACCTTGAGACCAAATCCTCCTTGCTATATTAATGGAAGCAAGGTTGGAAATTATGGTGGATCTTGAAACCAAAGCATCCTTGCTATATTAGAGCATAGGTTGGACAAGTGGTGGACCTAGTTGTAATACCCACTGCCACCTATCAACTACTATACGACTATGCTTTCCAATGTCCAAGTATCCCTTGAGGCTTTCAAGGTTGAACACGTGGTGGACCTTGAAACGAAAATCCCCTTTCTATATCAGAGCATAGCTTGGACAAGTGGTGGACCTAGTTATAATGCCCAATATCCAAGGTGAAATACCTTAGGACCTTGCTACCTTGCTTGCCAATGTTTACGTAGCCCCTCATTTGTTTAATGGAAGTAAGGTTGGACAAGTGGTGGACCTTGATACCAAAGCCTCTTTGCTATATGAGAGCATAGGTTGGACCTAGTTGTAATACCCACTGCCACCTATCAACTACTATAGGACTATGCTTTCCAATGTCCAAGTATCCCTTGAGTCTTTCAAGTTTGAACACGTGGTGGACCTTGAAACGAAAATCCCCTTTCTATATCAGAGCATAGCTTGGACAAGTGGTGGACCTAGTTATAATGCCCAATATCCAAGGTGAAACACCTTAGGACCTTGCTACCTTGCTTGCCAATGTTTACGTAGCCCCTCATTTCTTTAATGGAAGCAAGGTTGGACAAGTGGTGGACCTTGAAACCAAAGCCTCTTTGCTATATGAGAGCATAGGTTGGACCTAGTTGTAATACCCACTGCCACCTATCAACTACTATAGGACTATGCTTTCCAATGTCCAAGTATCCCTTGAGTCTTGCAAGGTTGAACACGTGGTGGACCTTGAAACGAAGATCCCCTTTCTATATCAGAGCATAGCTTGGACAAGTGGTGGACCTAGTTATAATGCCCAATATCCAAGGTGAAATACCTTAGGACCTTTCTACCTTGCTTGCCAATGTTTACATAGCCCCTCATTTCTTTAATGGAAGCAAGGTTGGACAAGTGGTGGACCTTGAAACCAAAGCCTCTTTGCTATATGAGAGCATAGGTTGGACCTAGTTGTTATACCCACTGCCACCTATCAACTACTATAGGACTATGCTTTCCAATGTCCAAGTATCCCTTGAGTCTTGCAAGGTTGAACACGTGGTGGATTATTGAAACCAAAATCCCCTTTCTATATCAGAGCATATCTTGGACAATTGGTGGACCTAGTTATAATGCCCCTCCTTTCTTTAATGGAAGAAAGGTTGGAAAAGTGGTGAATCTTGAAACCCAAACCCTTTGGCTATATATAGAGGATAGCTTGGACAAGTGGTGGGCTTAGTTGTAGTATCCAATGTCCAAGGTCCAAGGTGAACTATGTAAAGACCTTACTTCCAAAAACAAAGTCGTACAAGTGGTTCTCCTTCAAACCAAAACCTCCTTAGTGTATTAGAACATAGCTTGGAGAAGTGGTGGACTTAGTTGTAATGGTGAATGTCCAAAGAAAACTATTATAGGACCTTGCTTCCCAAATCAAGTTTGGACAAGTGGTGGATCTTGAAACCAAAACCCCCTTACTGTATTAGAGCATAGCTTAGATAAGTGGTGGATCTAGCTGCCATGGAAAATGTTCAATGTGAACTGCTACAGGACCTTGCTATTAAATGTCTAAGTAGAGCTAGCTTCTTTAATGGAATCAAGGTTGGAAAAGTGGTGCATCTTGAAACCAAAAGCCCTTTATTGTATTAGAGCATAGCTTGGACAAGTGAGGGACCTAGTTTTAATGTGTGATGTCCAAAGAAAAGTATTACAAGACCTTGCTTTCCAATATTTGAATTGGTCAAGTGGTTAAAACTAAGTATAAAAAACTTTGACCATTTTCTTCTCGAATTGCCAAAAAGCTAGTTTTAGACACCCCTAAATGAAAATGGTTTAGGGTGGCCTTAAACAACGTTTTTTCAAAGACTTGAACAAAAGGGTTGCCGAAGAGTAATGAAAATTTATTATGGCTTGAAGTGCCTGAGTATGTGAAAACAAGCCTAGGTTTTCCACGAGGCAAAAGGTGACAGAATAAGAACATTGGAAACTTAGGATTGACCATGTGGCCTAAACTTTGGCAAGTGAAGTGGTGGCCAAGTTTTGTGGCACAGTGTGTACTTGGTCCTATATGTGTTGACCACTTGGCTAAATCTAGGACCATAAGGCCAAACCTTTGGCACCTTAAATATAGTATGGGACATAATCTAGAACTGCTATAGTAAATTAGTAGTATAGTTAATATGTTAATATTTGTATTATATTTAAGTATATGCTAAATATAATTTATGTTCAAAATTTCCCTAATGAAGAATGTTCCCATTTAGCACTCCAGATGCGGGGTCTTAGGGCAATGCCACAATGGGGTGACAAGGCAGCGCTTCCACGTGAGGTTTGGGGGTAGCGCTCTTGATGGGGATGTGGAATATAGCGCTCTCGATGGCGGGGCTTGGGAGGCTGATTTTGGGATATTGTTCCTGGCGAGGTCCGGGGCAGCGCCCCGGGCGGGGTCAAGGGGCGGCATATTTTCAACCATGATTTCTTTAATTTTGGCCGTGTGAATTGGTTAATGTTTTATATTGCTTTTGTTTTTTTTAATCCTATGATAAAACATGGACTTGTAGCATACGTGGCATTCTAATAAACCCTATCAAGATTAGGCACAGAGAGAGCGCACGAGCAATGCACACAGAGAAAGCAGGCAAGCAGCAAACACACAGAAAGCGCACACGGATCGCACACAGTTGGAGTATATGCGCACGTAGAGGAGCAAGCCTGGCATCGTACACAACACACAGGTGGAGCGCACAGGATTGAAAGTTCGCGCACAAGATAAAGAAACAGCAGCGTACGCAACGCTTTCCAGAAGGACAGGATCGGGCATAGCTTCTTCTCAGGAGACATTGCACACCTCACGAATAGAGAAAAAACAGGTATTTCTCTCTCTCTCACTCTCTGTCTTTCTCCATATAGAGAAGATGGTTCTCTGTAACTCTTCTTGCACACACACTCTCTCGTCAAAAGACAGAGATACGTAGTTTAAAAATATCCCCGCACACATACACATATTCCCACACATCGTCTTCCTCTCTTCCACATACATAACCACAGTGAAATCTGTTATCTTGTTGCCTCTCTCTTGAAAATACATGCACATATTCCCACACATCGTCTTCCTCACTTCCACATATATAACCACAGTGAAATCTGTTATCTTGTTGTCTTTCTCTTGAAAATACGTGCACATATTCCCATACATCGTCTTCCTCTCTTCCACATACATAAACATGGTGAAATCTGTTATCTTTCTCTCTCTCCTCTCTCTAGAAAACAGGTATTTCTCTCTCTCTCTCTCTCTCTCTCTCTCTCTCTCTCTGTATCTTGCTATCTCTCTCTTGAAAATACATGCTCATGTATGTGTGCGTCTGTGTTATCTATGTGTATGTATGTATATTTGTGTTATTTCATTGTAATACTCATACATAATGCAGATACACAATTACACTTAATTACGATATGCACACATAGTATATATACATACATAAATATCACAAATAACTAACACATTGTAATACTAGTAAACTTGAATGGAAGACTTACTTGTGTGATCTGTTAAAGTCGATTCTTGTAGCGAGTTTTGGATGTATGCTGAGCTGATTTTCCTCTAATCCATTTGCAGATATGATTGTAACTTCTGTTTCTCAAAAATAGTAGTGTTGTTTAGTGATACACCTAATGGACATAAATGGTTGAAACTAGGACATGTAGACCAAAAATACGTGTATTTCTTTGGATGAATATATACACTTTTTGGTGACCCTTACCACAAGTGGTGGACCTTGAGACCAGTGGACTATAAGGACCTCCAAACAATACCTTGTACACTCAATCCTTCTTGGTATCTAGGTTGGACAAGTGGTGGACCTTGTTCAAATTCTCTAACCACTCTCTCTAACATGGTGACATAATTTAGGTGTGCTAAATTCATATCTATGCAAATTAATATCAGTTTAGGCTTGTTAATTTGAATTTGTTTGAATTTATGTACAATATAATGATTTGAGGTTTGCATATTTGAATTTAGGTGGTATAATGATATCTTTTTGTGGTAAACTTGAATTTAAAATCAATTTTGCGTGGAATATTTTAAATTTAAGTGGTAAAATTTAAATTTTTATAAAAAAGTTTGAATTTTAAAATTTGGGCGGGATATTTTAAAATTTAGGCGGGATATTTTAAATTTGGGAGGGATATTTTAAATTTAGGCGATCAATTTTTGAATTTTAAATTTAGGCGGGAAGGTTTTGAATTTATAGCAAGATCTCCCTTACATAAGAGAGTATAGGTTGGACAAGTGGTGGACCTTAACACCAAGATATTCTTAATGTAATGACATAGAGTGGAAAACTGGTGAATCTTGAGACCAAACCATGCTACTAGCGATAATAGCTTGGACAAGTGGTGGACCTTGAAAGTAATCCCCCCATCTACGAAATATCGTGGGTTTAAGGTATTTTGATGGAGCCTAGCATCTTGGAGACATGGTGCAGCTTGCTTCTCTTCATGTTTCCATGGAGCCTATCTTGGACAAATGGTGGAGCATCCTTCTCTCCATGTTTCAATGGAGCCTAGCTTGGACAAGAGGTGGACCTTTGCTTCTCTCTATGATTCAAGTAGTGGACCTTGGAACCAAACCCCAATGTAAAACCTATCATGGTCACTCCAAGTGGTGAGAAAGAATAACCTTTAAGATATAGCCTTATAGGTTGGACAAGTGGTGGACCTTAACACCCAAATATTCTTAATATAATGACATAGAGTGAAAAAGTGGTGAATCTTGAGACAAAACCACTCATGCTACTAGCGATAATAGCTTGGACAAGTCGTGGACCTTGAACGTAAATCCCCCATGTTTCAATAGACTTAGCTTCGACAAATGGTGGAGCATCGTTCTCTCCATGTTTCAATGGAGCCTAGCTTGGACAAGTGGTGGACCTTTGTTTCTCTCTATGTTTCAATAGAGTTAGCTTGGACAAGTGGTGGACCTTGGAACCAAACCCCCATGTAAAACCTATCATGTTCACTCCAAGTGGTGAGAAAGAATAACCTTAATGATATATCCTTATAGGTTGGACAAGTGGTGGACCTTAACACCCAGATATTCTTAATATAATGACATAGAGTGGAAAAGTGGAGAATCTTGAGAGAAAACCACTCATGCTATTAGCGATAATAGGTTGGACAAGTGGTGGACCTTGAATGTAAACTCCCCATGTACAAAATATCGTGGGTTTAAGGTATTTCAATGGATCTTAGCATCTTGGAGACATGGTGCAGCTTGCTTCTCTTCATGTTTCAATGGAGCCTATCTTGGACAAATGGTGGAGCATCCTTCTCTCCATGTTTCAATGGACCCTAGCTTGGACAAGTGGTGGACCTTTGCTTCTCTCTATGTTTCAATAGAGTTATCTTGGACAAGTGGTGGACCTTGGAACCAAACCCCCATGTAAAACCTATCATGGTCATTCCAAGTGGTCAGAAAGAATACCCTTTAAGATATAGCCTTATAGGTTGGACAAGTGGTGGACCTTAACACCCAGATCTTCTTAATATAATGACATAGAGTGGAAAAGTGGTGAATCTTGAGACCAAACCACTCATGCTACTAGTGATAATAGGTTGGATAAATGGTGGACCTTGAATGTAAACCCCCCATGTACGAAATATCATGGGTTTAAGATATTTCAATGGAGCCTAGCATTTTGGAGACATGGTGCAGCTTGCTTCTCTTCATGTTTCAATCGAACCTTGCTTGGAGAAATGGTGGAGCATCCTTCTCTCCATGTTTCAATGGAGCCTAGCTTGGACAAGTGGTGGACCTTTGATTCTCTCTATGTTTCAATAGAGTTAGCTTGGACAAGTGGTGGACCTTGGAACCAGACGCCTATGTAAAACCTATCATGTGCATTCCAAGTGGTGGTAAATAATACCATTTTAGATATAGCCTTATAGGTTGGGCAAGTGGTGGACCTTAACACCCAGATCTTCTCAATATAATGACATAGAGTGGAAAAGTGGTGAATCTTGAGACCAAACCACTCATGCTACTAGGGAGAATAGGTTGGACAAGTGGTGGACCTTGAATTTAAACCCCACATATACAAAATATCGTGGGTTTAAGGTATTTCAATGGAGCCTAGCATCTCGAAGACATGGTGCATATTGCTTCTCTTCATGTTTCAATGGAGCCTATTTTGGACAAATGGTGGAGCATCCTTCTCTCCATGTTTCAATGGACCCTAGATTGGACAAGTGGTGGACCTTTGCTTCTCTCTATGTTTCAATATAGTTAGCCTATACTAGACAATTAGTAGACCTCGAATCTCTCCATGTTGTCTAGAGCTGAGCTTGGACAAGTGGTGGACCTTACTTCTCCCTTCCCTTAGTTTACTAGCTTAAAAGATTCCTATGTATACTTGCTTAGATCTAACTTGAACAAGTGGTGGACCTTGTATTCACACAAACTTAATTCATTACAAAAAAGTATATGCTAAAATAACATTTGGTTTTTTTTGTTTCAGGAAAGATTGCTCCAAAAAAACAGGTTGCAAGGGTTGCTGTCTCAGTTCACTATACTTGCAATGATCTTAGGAAATGGTATTTGGACATACATGGTATAGAGGGTGCACAATTTCATAAGGTGCATCTATTTATTGCCAAAAAGGAGAATGACAGCTTGTTTGAAGATGTTGGACAAGTTGTGGAAGCATCTGTCTCTGTAGTTGATAGTCATCCGGAGGTGGAATGCATTGACATTCTAGTTCCAATGAATCTAGAATTTCAACTATCTCCAGGAGCATATGCATTGGAGCGCATGTCTAGAAACAAAGAAGAGACAATGTTTTCTCGAGGATGGAAGTTTGCAGAATCAAATCCAAACATCACAGCAGATCAACTTCAAAGCTCCATCATTGCCACACTACAACGAAAAAAGGTGAAAGCTTCATGACCACCATCCACAAAGAAGCAAGCAAAAGCGCAAAAAGTAGCAGCTAAGCGAACTAGTTCCATTTTGGATGTAGACAAGGCATCTTTGGCATCCTCATCAACAGAGGGTTCAATGTCAAAGATGAGAATTGTGGATCCAAATGTTTTAGAAGCTGAGGCCATGAAAGGACAAGAAAAATATACAGGTGGAATGAATAAGTGCATAAATTATTTTCCTTTCCAATATAGGTAATTTGATATCCCTATTCAAAATTGTTGGCTTGCTCCTGATCACTATAATGCACGTATTATGGATAAAAAACACGCTGAAAGTGTGTTATTTGGATTTTCACGGAGTACGACCAAGCCTGCAGCATGTGCATATTTGATGCCTGTTCGAAATGCAAAATCAAAGAAGGGGACTCCTTTGGCAGTAGAAGAGGTAGAGGAGCAAAAAATTTAAGATTATCATTATTGGATTCTTGATGGGCAGCATTCAATCTATGCTGCAAAAGTTTTGCTTCACAATGAACAAAACAACAAAGAGATATTTGAAAGACTGATTAGCGTGTATAAATTTAGAAAGGCTCGCATTGTTGTGAATGCTCCTCCATTTGTTGCAACTGCTATATCTTCCATTGCAAATGAGGAGGCTCATGCATTGTATGTCAAGCAACCTTATAGCCAAATATTGAGACATTTACGGAGTCAATGGATCTTCTCAGGACGACCACCAAAGGCAGCAAGTGGAATTGCAGAGGGACATGCATCTCGTGCCGGATGGGATGTAAGTTATTTTCTTTATCTTTTTGATAGTGTTTAATTAACAAATCTTGCTCAATAGTTTAATTATTTCTCTATTTCTTTTTAGGCTTTTCTTCGATTGGCAAGAATGAGTGCAGCAGCAAGTTGGATTGCTAAACAGGCACACATGGTCACGTACTCTGATTTAGTTTATGATTGCTGGATAGAAATCATTGAAAAGCTAGAAGAGGAGAATAAGAAACTCCCAACAACTGTATTTAGATACCTTTGTGGCCTTGAGGAATCAGAGGTAAAGACTATTCAAGAAGAGATTAGAGATGAGAAGATTTTACTGTCAAAGAGTGCAAAGGATGGTGATGCAACTGACATGTATGATCGAATCAAGCAGTTGAAGCAAGACAAATTGATTCCAGATGCACTTCTTGAAGGCTTCAACAGTTTGAATGAGTCTTCACCATGTAAAGACTGGGAGGAGGTGGTCAAAATGTATAACATCAATGATGTTGTTTATAAAACAATTTTAATGCTATGCGAGGAATGGATCAAATCTAGTTTGACGCGTGGAACAAATAAAATGGCTTTTCCAGATGGAGCAATAAAATACATGCAATGGGCAATTCACCTTCAAAAGGAGAAAACTGAGCCTAGAGATTTGCCATGGTCAATCTATGTGGTGAGCCTACAAATGGAAGGCAATCTCTACTTGATGCGCCACTTCAATAATAAAGTGCCTATTGGCTTATGTGTTTTAGATATGACAAAAAACGTTGGAGGCAATTTGAAGTGGAGTGAGGAGACATTTAACAATGCTTTGGATGGGATCTTGGCTATTGCTGGAGGGTCAACAGATCCTGGATTTGTCTTTCTTGCATTTGTGGATTTCACTAACTTCACAAAATTGCAATGTGCCTTTCACGCCATGGGAGATAATATGAGCTACCATTGTTGTGGTGCATTGCATCACTTTCCATCAGCTCCTTGCAAAGGAGCAATTCAATTCCAACAGTTATTGCCTTCTTGGGACAAGGCAATGCATTTGAAGACCTGAGAAGAAGATCAGAGGAACATCCCATGCCAATTGATTGTTCTCTTCTTCAAGTAGCAGATAACGATATGTCAGATTTGCAATATTTGGAGGCCAAAAAAAGAGCTTTGATCAAGCACTACATTCGTACATATTGTTTTGAAGACCGCAAGCTTGTTGATGTTTTTGGTGATGGCTCCTTGGTTGCACAAGAAGGAATACAACAGAAAAAAGAAGTTATATGCTTAATTGATAGTGTGGAGGAGGCAAAAAACGTGGCGACCATGCTGCTAGACTTTGCTAAGTCTCATGAAGATATAGAAAAATGGGCTGGACTTCAACAATCCACTTCGCAATCAGATGACATTGTGCCTGTTACAGAGGAGTGCTCTCCACAAAGAGAAGAAGAAGAACAACAACAACATCCTCTGTCAATGGAGGACTTTTTGGAAATGGAGACACGTATGTTTTGAGTTTCTTGTGCATGTTAGTGTTTCTTGTTAATGATTTGATACTCTTAATGTTAAATTTTGCTTTATATAGTATTGATTGAGTTTGTATTTTTTATCTCAAGCATTCAAGGTTTGAATGTAAATAATAAATTACTTGAGTTTTTGAATGGTGGATCTTTAGACTAAAACTATAACATTTAATACTCACAAAGACTTAATTACTTAAGAGCTTGAACTCAATAAGTTTTGGACCTTTTATCAATACCCCCTTGATATGATACATTAGATCGTAGCATGGTTAAATGGTGATGCTTCATAAATTGAACCTAGCTTAGACAGGTGCTGGAGCCTAAATTTAAACTAACCTTGCTAGAAGGGAGCTTATGTTTGGACTTTGAGAACTAGCATAAGTAATCAATTAGAGCATAGATTAGACATGTGGTGGTGGCCTTAGAGACCAAAATCTTAATGAGCTTGGAAAGGTATTTAAGTACTGCAATTTACTTAGTTTTAGTACTCACTAAAGGCATAGCTTGACAAAAGGTGGACCTTAATGGATCCTAATTTCAAGAGGTGTGGTAGACCTTCAAACCAAGATCATATAGCTTGGACATGTGGTGGACCTTGCATGGAGACTAGTTTAGACAAGTGTGGTACACCTTGTAACCAACACCCATTTGTTATATTAGCTTGGACAAGTGGTGGACCTTGCTTTTATGTTTCAATGGAGCATATTTTGGACAGGTGGTAGACCTTGTTTCTCTCCATGCTTCAATGGAGAGAAACATTAGCTTGGACAAGTGGTGGACCTTTCTTTTATGTTTTAAAGGAGCATATTTCGGACAAGTGGTAGACATTGTTTCTCTCCATGGTTCAATGGAACCCACCTTAGACAAGTGAAGTACCTTGAAACCAAACCCCCATAATACAACCTACTAAATAGGTTGGAAAATTGGTGGTATATGAAACCATCCATGATAGAGCATAGTATAGGTGAAAACGTAGTGGTCCTTATATCAATTACCCATGCATAGCTTGGACAAGTGGTGGACCTTGATTCTCTCTATGTTTCAATGGATCCTATCTTGGACTATAGATATATCTTACTTATTTCCATGCTTCAATGGATTGTAGCTTGGATAAGGAGTGGACCTTCAAACAAAACTCCACAGCATAGCATATATTAACAATTCATGGGTTTTATAGAGATTTTCTTGCCTATTTTGGAGAGTTGGTACACCTTTATTCTCCATTCTTCAATGGATCTGAGGTTGGACAAGCGGAGCTGGAGAAGTGGTCAACCTTAAAATGAAACCTCCCATGCTACAACCCATCATAGATCGTATATGGAGTGGACCTTGAAACTCTTTTATGTCCCTAGCTTAGAGAAGCATTGCACTCTTTATTATCTCCATACATGAAGGCAAGGTTGGACAAGTGGTGGACCTTCAAACCAGAATCTTTATGCAATAATAGGCAAGTGGTGGAGCTTGTTTTCTCCATGTTCCAATGGAGCCTAGCTTAGACAAACAATGGAGCTTGCTTCTCTCCATGTTTCAATGGATCCTAGCTTAGAAAAGTAGTGGAGCTTTGATTCTCTCCATGTTCCAATGGACCATAGATTAGACAAGTGGTAGACCGTGAAAAAACCCCCCGTATACAGCATATTATGGGGTTTTCATGTTTCAATGGCACCTAGCTTGGACAAATGGTAGAGATTGCTTCTCTTTATGTTTCAATGGATCCAATCTTAGCCAAGTGGTGGACCTTGAAACAAGAATCCCCCCCCCCCCATGTACAACGTATTATGGGTTTTGAAAGCACTGGGAGAAAATAATAGCTTTGATAAGTGGTGGACCTTGCTTCTCTCCATGCTTCAATGGAGCCGAGGTTGGGCACATTTTGGAGAGAAGATGGTTGCCCATGAAATAAGACCATGCATGCTATAATCAATCATATGTTGTACACATGGTGGACCTTGCAATTGTTTTATATGCCTAACTTGGACAAGTGGAGGACCCTTGATTACCTCCAGATATCAACAACAAGCCAAGTTTGGACAAGTGTAGTACCACCAAACCAAAATCTCTATGCTACAATAGAGTATAGGTAGGACACGCAGTGAACCTTGATATCAAACCATCCATGCTACTAGAGATTATAGGTTTCACATGTGGTGGAACCTTGTATCAATGTTCTATGTGTAGTTTTTGACTAGTGATAGACCTTGAAACTAATCCCTCTAGGCTGCAAGAAAAAAGAGATGGATGAGGAGGCTAGACTACTTTTGTTGCATCAATGCATCCCATGTTACCACATATACTATAGGGTTCTTGGATAAGTGTTGGATCTTGTGTCAATGCTCCATGTCTAGCTTGGACAAGTGGTGGACCTTGGTTCTCTCTATGCTTCAAATGGGCAATAGATTGGAGACACAGTGGCCTTTTTTTTCCAATGATTTTATTTTTTGGAAACCTTGGAGGCACCATGTAAGAGGCACTCTAAGTCTTCCATACAATGGACCTATTGGACTATAAAATAATGATATCTTTCTTTGATATTGTCATTATTTTATGCATAATATTTTCTTCTTTTTGCAGACACAAAGGAGTTAAGTGATATAAAAACTAGATGTATTTCACACTATGATTGGCATGAAGATCCTTTTGGGACACCAATTTTTCCTATTCCCAAAGATGTAACTTTCCATATTAACGGTGTGGATTTTGAAGTGCGACTTTCATGTATTGAAGGAGCTGGTTATGGGCTATTTGTGCATACTACCTTGGAAAGTGGTTTGACTATTCTAAACTATGGAGGACATAAGTATAGATTTCAAGACTGGAAAAAGATATGCAAAATATTTCCAAGAGCTTATAAATATTCTCTTCTAGAGGATCCAAACATAGAAGAAGAGGAAGATCAATCATACATTATTGGTTGTGTAGAAGAAGGAAACGTGTCGGGCTATATAAATAGTTCTCACAATACAAATGTCTGTCCCAACGTACGCTATACATTTGATCCAATTTTTCCACCTTGGCATAAATGCACCTCTTCACACATCAAGTCAGAAGAATATGGCCATGTATGCATTAAGACTATTTGTCAAGTTGAAGCAGGAGAAGAGTTGTTTGCTGACTATAACTTTACTTGACATTGTAAAGTATTGTACATGGATGGAAATCTCAAGTACATGCATCATTTTCATTTTTGATCTTGATTCTACTCTAGATTTGTGATAAATCTTACCAAAATTTAATCAATGTCTAGGTTGGACAAGTGGTGGGGCTTCAAACATTACTGTCTTAAACAAGTGGAGTTATCTTACTTGAATAAGTGGTGGCCTTTGAATCCAAATCTAAGCCAAATCTCTAATTGTTTGCTTGTAGTCTAGGTTGGACATTTGGTGGACCTTGTATCCATGTTTCCTCAACAAGGGTGGCTTTTAGTTTTCACTTTAAGTACTCATCTTTAATAAAGTGTAGGATGGAAAATGTTGAGTTGGTAGATTGTATTTTAGACAAGTGGTGTTTGGTGTACGAATGCTGAAAATGGTTGCAAGGATTCTAACAATGACTTTACCTTAAATAAATTTCTTACTAGGAGTTCTACATATAAATATGGTGAATAAAATTCTAGTGGTTTTGAGATACCATTTGTGTGTGTGTTTTCTTAGATTCACAAACTGGGATGGATAATGCTCCTATGGTTCAGTCAACAACTATAGAATCCATAGATTCTATGGTTTCTAAAGTGCCCAAGATGGATGATATTTCTATACTATAGTCTAGTGTTGTGCAACTTGAGCAAGCTTCCAATAATGAGAACCAAGAAATCGATGCTTCAAAAATGCAACATACATCAAAAGAGACTGAAAAGTCCACTCACGAGCTATTGCCAATTGGTACTACGTCATGTAGCGTAGATGTTGAGAAATCCATGCTTACAATTATATTGGATTTAAATGGTCTATTGTTGAAACGTTCCCCTCAACCATCCTCACACCACAACTCAGTGCAAATGGATTCAAAAAGATATATTATACTCAGGCCAGGTTGCATCCAATTCTTGAAGACTATTTTACAGAGGTTTAATGTTGCAATTTGGTCGACAGCTACTAGGAATAATGTGTATCAAATCCTTGCAGCACTAAAAACTTAGCTGAGGATACATTGCCTTTCTTTGCAATTTGGTCGCAAGATGTTTGCTACACCGCTCAAACTCAAAAATTGTTTAGACCCGACAATCCAAACGTTGAGGCAATGTTCAAGCCTCTAGCCAAAATTTCCATGGGGTTTGAATGTGATCCACAAAGAACAGTGCTTATTGATGACTCTCCTTACAAGGGATGTATTTCACCAGCAAACAATTGCATTTTTCCACCACAATTTGATGCTGAGAAGATGGTTGACAATATGCTCTTGGAGGAGCTACTGCCATACTTGATTCAGCTTGATGAGAGAAGGGATGTGCGTGATTTAATTGCTTCTAATCGTTATGGACAACCTATAGTGACAAATGATAGTGAATACAAACAAATCATGGAGTATTGGAAGCAGAAAAATGATGTTTGGTCAGCTAAGGTGTTCTTTACAAGAAGAATACCACCTGCAAAAGGTGACAGGGATGAAACTATCATTGAAAATGCAAGTGACACAAGCCACCGCAATGAAATGAGAAGAGCCCAAATACAAGAGATCTTAGCAAAGGAGCGTACACCCATTGAAAGCATGAAGGCATCACAATTGACCACTTTAGCTAGGCAATTGGGTTGTAACACAAAAGGAGTTTTGAAGGCAACAACAACAAAGGCTTATATAAATAAGGTGAAAGCTGAGAACAATCTTCTAAGGCTGGATAGAAAGCAACCCTAAGGTACTAGTGACATGTCATATATTCTTGATACACATACTTGAACACTCATGTGCATGGTATCTAACAAATTTTTATTTTTATTCCTTCCTGCAGGATCTTACAAAGGATACTACTAGATGGAGCTCAATCAATAGAGATTTTGATATGTTTGCTCAAAATAATGAAGCAGTCACCTACATTTTTTGTTTATCAATTTCTTGAGAGACTTTCTTTTAGTTTGTAATCATCAAATAAAATGAAAAGTATCCTTCTTATATGATTGCTGATCTTTTTCTCGTTTAAAACTTTCAATTGTGATTTATAGTTTTGTTAGCATGAGATTGTGCTTTTTTAGTTTGAAAAAAACTGTCAAAGATCCAAGTCTTTTTGGCTTTACTTAAGTTATTAATTGTGAAAGATCCAAGTCTTTTTGCTTTACTTAAGTTATTGATTGTCTATGTAATAGTCCTTAAAACAATATCGGATGTCTTTCTTGCTCCCATGTCTCACATTGGTCTTTAGGTAAGACAAGTGGTGACCTTGAAAGTATGGTCTCATATCTCGATCAAGTGAAGAGACATGAAGCTTAAATATCACTACTATGTATCTAGTGTTAAACTCCATCAAGACAAAGATAGTAGAGTGCCAAATTGCAGTCTAGTTTAAGTGAAAATCCATTTGAGCTAAGGTAAAACTTATAGTGCCTCATTTTTCTAGGATTCTACCCCATCAAGGAAGTTAGAATCTAGCACAAACCAATTAAGACTCTTTTGAAGCCTAGATAGGACAATTCGTGGAACTTAAGAGACTTATTATTGAGTTAGAGTTTAGTTTAGATAAGCAAAAGATCTTCAAACCGGCACTTGACTTTCTTACTATTCAATATTCAAAGTCCCTTGAGGCTAACAAATTACATACCTACTTGTAACCTAACTAATGAGTAATTATATAGATCTAAGCAAGTATATATAATGAGCCTTCAAACTAATAAACCAAGGGAAGAGAGTAGCAAGGTCCACTACTTTTCCAAGCTCCGCTCTAGACAACATAGAAAGATGCTAGTTCTACTAATTGTCTAATTATAGGCATGGAGAAATGATAGAAGGTTGACCACTTGTCCAACCTATCATCTCTAGTAAGATGGGAGGTTTGGCCTTAAGATTCACCATGTAACCAACCTATACATCATTGTATTATGAAGAGTAGAAAAGCAAAGCTCCACCACTTGTCCAAGCTAGTTCTAAAATCCACATGGAGATAAGCAAGCTCCACCATTTGTCAAATCTCTCTTCCATTAAAACATGAAAAAACTCAGCTATGTTGTACAGGGGGGACTTTTTTCCAAGGTCCACCACTTGTCCAAGCTAGGATCCATTAAAACATGGAAATAAACAAAGCTCCACCACTCGTCCAACCTTTAGAGTTGCAAAGTGTATGGGTTGTCTAAACTAGGTATGGGAAAATAATTGAAGGTCCACCACTTGAAACATGGAGCGAAGCAAGCTCCACCATGTCTCCAATATGCTAGACTCCATTCAAACACCCTAAACCCATGATATTTTGTACATAGGGGATGTACATTCAAGATCCACCACTTGTCCAACCTAGTATCCCTAGTAGCTTGATAGCTTTGGTCTCAAGATTCACCACTCTATGTCATTGTATTAAAAAGGATTGGGTGTTAAGGTCCACCACTTGTCCAACCTATAAGGTTATATTTTAAATGGTTTTTTTTCTCACAACTTGAACTACCCATGATATGTTTTACATGGGAGTTTTGTTTCAATGTCCGCCACTTGTCCAAGCTAACTCTATTGAAACATAGAGAGAACCAAAGATCCACCACTTGTCCAAGCTAAGCTATGTTGAAACATGGAGAGAAGGATGCTCCACCATTTCTCCAAGATAGGCTTCATTGAAACATGGAGAGAAGAAAGCTCCACCATGTCTCCAAGCTAGGATCCATTTAAATGCCCTAAACCCATTTTATTTTGTACATGGGGGGTTTTATTTCAAGGCCCACCACTTGTCTAACCTATTATCCCTAGTAGCACGAGTGGTTTGGTCTCAAGATACACCACTTGTACACTCTATGTCATTATATTAGGAAGAACTATGTATTAAGGTCCACCACTTGTCCAGCCTATAAGGTTATATCTTAAATGGTATCCTTTCTCACCACTTGAAATGCCCATGATATGTTTTACATAGGGGTTTCATTCCAAGGTCCACCACTTGTCCAAGCTAACTCTATTCAAACATAGAGAGAAGCAAAGGTCCACCACTTGTCCAAGCTAACTCTATTCAAACATAGAGAGAAGCAAAGGTTCACCACTTGTCAAAGCTAGGCTCCATTGAAGCATGGAGAGAAGTAACCTCCATCATTTTTCCAAGATAGGTGCCATTCAAACATGGAAAGAATCAAGATCTACCATATCTCCAAGATTCTAGGCTCCATTGAAACACCCTAAAACCATGATATTTTGTACATGGGGTGTTTACATTCAAGGTCTACCACTTCTCTAACGTATTATACCTAGTAGCATGAGTGGTTTGGACTTAAGATTCACCACTTATCCACTCTATGTCATTATATTAAGAATAACTGGGTGTTAAGGTCCACCACTTGTCCAACCTATAAGGGTATATCTTAAATGGTATCCTTCACCACTTGTCAAGGTCCATCACCACTTTTCCAACCTGTAAGGTTATATCTTGAATGATATTTTTCCTCATCACTTGTAATGTCCATGCTATGTTTTACAAAGGGGTTTTGTTCCAAGACCCACCACTTGTCCAAGCTAACTCTATTGAAACATAGAGAGAAGCAAAGGTCCACCACTTGTCCAAGGTAGGCTCCATTGAAACATGGAGAGAAGGATGATCCACCATTTCTCCAAGATAGGTTCCATTGAAACATTGAGAGAAGCAATCTCCACCATGTCTTCAAGCTAGGCTCCATTGAAATACCGTAAACCCATAATTTTGTACATAAGGGATTTACATTCAAGGTCCACCACTTGTCCAACCTATTATCCCTAGTAGCACGAGTGGTTTGGTCTCAAGATTCACCACTTGTACACTCTATGTCATTATATTAAGAAGAACTATGTGTTAAGGTTCACCACTTGTCCAACCTATAAGGTTATATTTTAAATGGTATCCTTTCTCACCACTTGAAATGCCCATGATATGTTTTACATGGGGGTTTCATTCCAAGGTCCACCACTTGTCCAAGCTAACTCTATTAAAACATATAGAGAAAGAAAGGTCCACCACTTGTCCAAGCTAGGCTCATTGAAACATGGAGGGAAGGAACCTCCACTCCTAGGTAGGCTCCATTGAAACATGGAGAGAAATAAGCTCCACCATGTCTCCAAGCTGCTAGGCTCCATTGAAATACCCAATACCCATAATATTTTGTACATGGGGGGTTTACATTCAAGGTTCACCACTTGTCCAACCTATTATCATTAGTAGGTTTGGTCTCATGATTCACCACTTGTCCACTCTATGTCATTATATTAAGAGGAATTGGGTGTTAAGGTCCACCACTTGTCCAACCTATAATGTTATAGCTTGAATGGTATTTTTTCTCACCACTTGTAATGCCCATGACATGATTTACATGGGGGTTTTGTTCCAAGGTCCACCACTTGTCCAAGCTAAATCTATTGAAACATAGAGAGAAACAAAGGTCCACCACTTTTCCAAGCTAGGCTGCATTGAAACATGGACCTTAATACCAAATTATTTCTAGTAGCATGAGTGATATTTTGTACATGGGGGGTTTACATTCAAGGTCCACCACTTGTCGAACCTATTTCCCTAGTAGGTTTGGTCCCATGTTCACCACTTATCCACTCTATGTCATTATATTAAGAATAATTGGGTGTTAAGGTCCACCACTTGTCCAACCTATAAGGTTATATATTAAATGGTATTTTTTCTCACCACTTGTAATGCCCATGATATGTTTTACATGGGGGTTTTGTTCCAAGGTCCACCACTTTTCCAAGATAACTCTATTCAAACATAGAGAGAAACAAAGGTCCACCACTTGTCCAAGCTAGGCTCCATTGAAACATGGAGAGAATGATGCTCCACCATTTATCCAAGATAGGCTGCATTGAAACATGGAGAGAAGCAAGCTTTACCATGTTTCCAAGCTAGGCTCCATTGAAACACTCTAGGGGGTTTTATTTCAAGGCCCACCACTTGTTTAACCTATTATCCCTAGTAGCATGAGTGGTTTGGTTTCAAGATTCACCACTTGTACACTCTATGTCATTATATTGTGTTAAGGTACACCACTTGTCCAACCTATAAGGTTATATCTTAAATGGTATCCTTTCTCGCCACTTGAAATGCCCATGATATGTTTTACATGGGAGTTTCATTCCAAGATCCACCACTTGTCCAAGCTAACCATATTTAAACATAGAGAGAAACAAAGGTCCACGACTTGTCCAAGCTAGGCTCCATTGAAACATAGAGAGAAGGAACCTCCACCATTTCTCCTAGATAGGCTCCATTAAAACATGGACATAAGTAAGTTCCACCATGTCTCCTAGATGCTAGGCTCCATTGAAATACGCAAAACCCATGATATTTTGTACATGGGTGATTTACATTCAAGGTCAACCATTTGTCCACCCTATTATCCCTAGTAGGTTTGGTCTCACAATTCACCACTTTTCCACTCTATGTGATTATAATAAGAGGAAGTGGGTGCTAAGGTCCACCACTTGTCCAACCTATAAGGTTATACCTTGAATGGTATTTTTTCTCACCACTTGTAATGCCCATGACATGATTTACATGGGGTTTTTGTTCCAAGGTTCACCACTTGTCCAAGATAATTCTATTGAAACATAGAGAGAAACAAAGGTCCACCACTTTTCCAAGCTAGGCTCCATTAAAACATGGACCTTAATACCAAATTATTCCTAGTAGCATGAGTGATATTTTGTACATGGGGGGTTTGCATTCAAGGTCCACCACTTGTCCAACCTACTTTTCCTAGTAGGTTTGGTCGCAAGATTCACCACTTGTCCACTCTATGTCATTATATTAATAATAATTGGGTGTTAAGGTCCACCACTTGTCCAACCTATAAGGTTATATATTGAATGGTATTTTTTCTCACCACTTGTAATGTCCATGATTTGTTTTACATGGGGATTTTGTTCCAAGGTCCACCACTTGTCCAAGCTAAATCTATTCAAACATAGAGAGAAACAAACGTCCACCACTTGTCCAAGCTAGGCTCCATTGAAACATGGAGAGAAGTAAGCTCCACCATGTCTCGAAGATGCTAGAGTCGATTGAAATACCCAAAACCCCTGATACTTTGTACATGGGAGGTTTACATTCAAGGTCCACCACTTGTCCAACCTATTATCCCTAGTAGCATGAGTGGTTTGGTCTCAGGATTCACCACTTGTCCACTCTATATCATTATATTAAGAAAAATTGGGTTTCCATATCTAAATGGATCTTTGCTTGGATAAGTGGTAGACCTTGAGACCTAAATACCCATTCTACACTAGAGCATTGGTTAAGCCTTATGCACTTCAAGCATACCTTTAACAACAAGTAATAGTTATTAGTTGACTTAAGTCTAGTTGAGCTCCATGGTATTGAGACTAAGAGAGAGTGTAGCATAAAAAAGAGTCAGGATTTTAATTTGACTTTCTTTCTAGTAATGAGTAGATCATAGATGGATTTTGGTATCTAATAAAACCTTAGGGTAGACAATGTAAAACTCATGTCTATTGTTGTGTTTGCATTAAGTGTTCTTGTTCGTTAATTTCAGAACCATTACAGAAAAATGGATTGGCTATATGCTGGCATAAATTGAAGAAAACTATTGAATTACCCATCCAACCTCCTCCAAGACCTTGTCCAAGGAATGAATCACCTCCTTATCACCTACCACTTGCTTTCAAGGACATCAAAAGAGTACTTATCTTGGATCTAGAGGGGTTACTTCTCAAGACAATTGAAATGAAACATGAAGATTCTATGCCATCTTGGGCTCAACACATGCGACTTGTGGAGGATAAAGATGAAGTTGATCATGTGGTACGACCAGACGCACAAAGTTTTTTGGATTTTTGTGCTGAATACTTTGAGCTATGGATATGGAGTTGGTATAACTTAACAAGGGTGCAACGCATCACACAAAAATGTTTTCCTGAGCAGTATACCAAGTTCAAGGTGTTTATGAGTAACAAAAATTGTCAAAATCCAAATATCATGTTAGGATTTACAAGGGTTTATCACAAAAATTTGAGTGATATTTGGAAGATATTTGAGGATTTGGATGCAAGCAATACCTTAATTTTTTATGACACTCCATATAGGGTGATGTGAAACATGCCAGGGACATATCTTATTTTCCAAAGATGTGGAGGCAAACTTCCGAGCAACTTCAAAACTTCTTGCAGAGAACCATAATTCCATGGTTGGTAGGATGGTTGTATGCAAGAGATAAGAGAGTCTATACATACAACACAATTGTAAATCAGTATAGTGATTGTGAGACAAATTATTTCCTTGGTGTGTACTTGTCAACACGAAAGCATTGAATAAATATGGCCATAAGATGCTTTTTTTATTCTAGTGTGTATCTTTCAACATTTGTAATTTGATATAGTCTTTTTTATAAAAAAACAAAGGTGTGTCAATTTTATGAACACTTGAATGGAGTGCACCCTACTCTAAGGGGACTTCAATGTACTATTGGAATGCATCCTATTGTAAGGGGACTCTGATGTATTGCTAGAGTGCACCCAAATTTTTGGGGACTCATTTTTTATTTGATTGGGGCCTATGTTGGGTCATATAGTAAAAGAAATTCATTTTTTGTCAATTCATATCGAGGTTGCATTTATTTGTAACTATGAGAGAATTGATGTTTGATGTCAAAATAAAACTTGTAAGTATGGATCAGAGAATTCATGGACTTTAAATATGTGAGAGGGATTTTTTTCTTGGGCACAAATGTTTGCTTCAAGAATTTTGTCATTACATACTTTATGTGAAAGAGTTTTAGAACCTAAAAGACTTTGAAAACAAAACTATGGAATCTAAGTGCATGTATTCTTGAATGGCTTGAAAGTTGATGTATACATGCATGTCACCTTGATGAAGATTTAGATCTGACAAGATGCAAAGCTAGAATTCTTGGACGTTACCTTTGTCAATTTGGTAATAACATATTTAACTTTCTTTTATTATGGGTGGAAAATATATTATTATGTGCATTTGGAACCTAATTGCTTGACCTTCAAACCAAGATTCCTATGTTATTTTTTCATATACTTTTTTGTAATGAATTAAGATTGTGGATACAAGGTCCACCACTTGTTCAAGCTAGATCTAAGAAAGTATATATACTGAGTCTTCAAACTAGTAAACCAAGGGAAGAGAGAAGCAGGGTCCATCACTTGTCCAAGCTTATCTCTAGACAACATAGAGAGATGTTAGGTCTACTAATTGTCCAATATAGTCATGGAGAAATGATAGAAGGTTGATCCACTTGTCCAACCTATCATCTCTAGTAAAATGGGAGGTTTGGCCTTAAGATTCACCATGTAACCAACCTATACTTCATTGTATTATGAAGAGTAGAAAAGCAAAGCTCCACCACTTGTCTAAGGTAGTTCCAAAATCAACATGGAGAGAAGCAAGCTTCACCATTTTTCCAAGATAGGTTCCATTAAAACATGGAAAACCTCATATATGTTGTATGGAATCTTTTTTCCAAGGTCCACCACTTGTCCAAGCTAGGATCCATTAAAACATGGATAGAAATAAGGCTCCACAACTCGTCCAACCTTTATAGCTGCAAAGTGTACCGGTAGTCTAAACTAGGCATGGGAAAATAATAGAAGGTCCACCACTTATCCAATATATTATCTCTAATAGCATGGGAGGTTTGGTCTCAAGATTTAGGAATTGGCTAACCTGTATTTCATTGTATTATGATGAATTTGGTTTTAAAGTCAACTACTTATCCAAGCTATAAGTTTATATCTTGAATGGTATTCCTTCCCATCACTTAGAAAACCAATGATATGTTGTACATGGGGGGGTTTGTTACAAGGTCCACCACTTGTCCAAGCTAGTTTCATTGAAACATGGATGAAGACAAGCTCCACCATTTGTTAAATCTAGACTCCATTGAAATCTAGAAAATCCATTCTATGTTGTACATGGGGTTTTTGTTTTAAGGTCCAACACTTGTCCAAGCTAAGATCCATTGAAACATGGAGTAGAGAAACACTCCACCACTTGTCCAAGCTAGGAAACATTGATAGTAGTTGTCTTAGTTTGAAGATCCACCACGTGTCTAAGCTAACTCTATTGAAACATAGAGAGAAGCAAAGGTCCACCAACTGTTCAAGCTAGGCTCCATTGAAACATGGAAAGAAGCAAGCTCCACCATTTCTCCAAGATAGGCTCCAGTGAAACATGGAGAGAATCAAAGGTCCACCATTTCTCCAAGCCAAGCTCCATTTGTCCAACCTATAAGGTTATATCTTAAATGGTAATCTTTCTAATCACTTGGAATACCCATGATATGTTTTACATGGGGGTTTTGTTCCAAGATCACCACTTGTCCAAGCTAACTCTATTGAAACATAGAGAGAAGCAAAGTTCCACCACTTGTCCAAGCTAGTCTCCATTGAAACAAGGAGAGAAGCAAGCTCCATCATTTCTCCAAGATAGGCTAGCATGGATAAGTGCACCTTGAAACCAACCTTCCTATGAGGCAATAGAGCATATGCTACATATTTTATGTATGCCCCATGCCTCAAATTAAGAAGTTATAGATTAGAAGTGGACCTTGCTTGAATGTCACATGCAATAAATTAAGGAAAAATAGCCAAGTGGATTGTATTCCTCAATGGATCCTTGCTTTCACAAGTTGTGAACCTTGAGTCACTTTTACATTAACTTGGACAAGTGGTGGACCTAGAAACCAAGCTCTCCATGTTGAGATAAGTTGTAGGTAGGACAGTAAAACATAGACAACGATAATGGATGCAATATACTCGTCTCCTAATAATCCAATTGATTGAAACCATGGTATTTTAGTTGTTTTCATTGTGTATTGTATGTGCATAGAGTGGAATGAGACCTTAAGAAAACTCAAATTTTTGACAAAATCTCTATATTTTGTACATGATATATTGAAAGTTGTCCAACCTGGGAATTGGGATTTTCCCACTTTACCTAATATGGTCTTGCCTGCTCATTAGCAAAATCAAAGTTATCAACATTAATTTCACTCTCTTTACTATGGTAAGCCATTCTAACAACTTTTAGGTATAAACTTTTTAGGTGTACTTTGGCACTTCAAAAGCCCTAGTTGCTACTCCTCTTTACACCTTTAGAAAAAAGCACTCAAGCTATTGTACCCGTGGCTCGAATACCATTAATTGCAAGGAATAAAAGAGAGGGTCGTTCAACACCAAAACAGCACCGGCTCCTATCAAGCTTCTAATAGCTCAATAGTGGTTAAGCCGTAGGCAAGCCCCGTAGGACTCCACTATTAAGACCATAGCTCTCAACAGTGATGCCCTGTTATCTGCACAAAGGCAGGCGCACTGCAAGGCTGAAAAATCCCTATTCTACTTACTCACATGAAATTAATAATACCAACCATTTATAGCTAGCTTGAGGACCTCCCTTCTTGAGCAAGAAAAGAGAAACCTTGTGCTTTGATACCAATGTAACATTTTTAATGGTCTAGTAACTTGTGTGTAGCGGAATTTAGCATGAACATAGTGAGCATTTCATTAGAATAGATTCTTAATGAGAATAACAAGAGTGCTTGGGTGGACAGAGCAACAAAAAGTATAACACCTAGTTAGATAGCATGAACAATACTTCAAAAGAGAGAGAAATTAAGCTATTGACAACAGTTGAGGACCGGATTTACATGGAGCCAGTCCCCCCTCTAAAAGGCTTTGTATTATGGTTTCTCCCATCAAGAGGGACATTTTACAATACAATTCTTTGTGCTCCTTCAATACTAGCTAGTGCAATGAAGATGGAAACTTCATGCACTAAGCAAAACACTTATCAAACACAACATCAATTCCCTCACGGTCTCAGACCCAAGACCTCACACACCTTTGAAGATGGTGACAGCTAGCCGGGTATGAGAGTATATTGAAAGGTAGAAGGAGTATTTTGACGAGAAAGATGTACATCGCCTCACATAATCACTCATATTAGCATAGCTTAGCTTAGTAATTAGCATGGTAGAGGAGATAAGCATGCACTGAAGCTTGGCTCTTGGTTGGATTTGCATCACAAAGCCAAGAGTTGTTGGTGTAGGCCTCCCTTCTCACAAGCTTGGAGTAGGTGGTAAGCTTTCATTAAAGCTTGAGAAGGAGAGAGAGAGAGAGAGAGAGAGTCTTCTTGCTTCACACATAGATTGTGTGAGTGTGTAAGTGAATAATGCATTGAGAAAATCAGCCCCCTCTCTCTCTTGGTCGACCCCTCTTGCTAATTGCTCATGCTCACACCTTATTGGACCTCCCCAAGCTTAGCAAATGGAAATTAAGCAACATAAGTGATAGCCTTCTGACATGTGTCCCCCTTTCCCCTTTTGTGAGAGCTTTAGGTAATTAATTAATGCAACTAAACTCTCATTGGACCACTTTGTCTCCTGGCCAATAGGAATCGGGCAAGCCATTGGGCTGTTGAATGCTCATTGGACCCCTTGGGAGACTGTCCAATAGTCTTCTAGAGAGATTAATTCCTATTGGTTATTTTATTAAGTGTTTTTATTATAATTAAACTAGATTTAGTCTAGCCTAATTCTCATTGGTCCACCTCCAAGGCCATCCAATAGGATTTGAGTACACCTTGTGGGCATCTGGGCTAGGGAGCTGACATGTGTCCCTCTTTCCCCTTGTGTACAAAGGAAGCTTTTGTGTGTGTGTTTGTGTGTGTGTGTGTGTGTGTGTGTGTGTGTGTGTGTGTGTGTGTGTGTTTCTATCTCATCCCCTACTTCTTGGGCTCATCCCCTCCTTTGTAGGCCTTGAGAAAGACTTTTGGGACACACACAAAGCATCCAATTTCCCTAGGCTTTTGAACTTTTGGGACACACACCAAGCATCCAATTTCCCTAGGTTACGGATCTGATAGCGATTAAATCCATTAAGGCGGTATTTTTTAATTAGTACAGAAATTTCTTCCCAAGCCATGGATGGTGTAGATGAAGAGTAGCAAATTAAGTAAAGAAGGCCAATACAGGAGCAGATAGAGGCTTTGTAAGGCCTGTTGCTATTTCTTTTGATGAATTCTATGTGAGGCAGTTTAAGAAGATCCTTTCTCCATATAAATCTTAGGTCATATCCACCTGTAGATGGGGAGTGAAGGGATATTGAAAGGTTAAGAAATTGGGCTGATTTGCAGAAGCTCCCAAGAGTCGAATTATCAGGGATGGAAGTAGGCTCAATTCTTAGGCAGTGGGGGTATATTTGATCAATCTCCAAAGAGAACAATCTGTTGTTGATTCTAAGCAGGTCATCCATATATCTAAAAGTGTGTTTGAATAGGGGAAGTTTTTTATGGTTAGTTTCCATGTTCTTAAGACACCATTTGTACTAAAAAAAGGTTAGGTAAATGTTACACATAAGTGGTGAGCAAGAGAAGCCCATAGGGATGCCAAGACACTGATTAAAGCAGCAACCACCTGCTATAATAGTACAGTTGTTCAACAACCAAAAAATGTAGGAGCAAATTTTTGCTTCATCGAAGTGTAAAGGGTTTATGGAGTGAGATGTTTGAATCCATCTAGGTTTCTTGGCTAGAGAGATAAAAAGATGCTTTCTTTTTTTAGCGTTGGTAAATGCTAAGTTAATGACCTTGATTAGTACTGTCTTAAGGCCAAGATCCCCACTAAGTGGGATGTTTTCGTAGCATTGTGTAATATCAGCTGTAAAGATGTGGAAAATATATTGAGGAAGGTTGAGTGTGACTTCTGTAGCATTTTTTGTAAGCCAGAAGGGATTGCATTGGATATTTAGGAAATCCTTGCACATTTTCTATTTCTTTGCCTAGATGATTTCTAATTCTGTAAGAATAATATCAAGGCAACGAGTAATATCTTTGGTGATATCTGTGAAGATACAGTTAGAGGCATCAAATATCCATCTGAATTTATGTTTGTGGAATTTATATGTAGGAAATAGTACTGGTAACTTGGTGTTACTAATAGCATAGCCAAGTTGTCCTAAATGTTTAGAGATCTTGTTAGAGATATCTTGCGGTGTTTTGTTGGTATGACAGAATTCTTTTCCTGATACTCGATCCCGAGCTGCTTTCCAAGCAAGGCGTTTGCACATAATAGTAGGATAGTTAGAGCTTTTGTCAAGCCCGACCACTAACCATTTATCTGAGATTAGTTGAAAGTCAAAAGCTAGCTGAGGTGTAAGCCAAGAACTATCAGAAGAAAACCACTTTCTAGGAAGTAGAGAAATTTTTTGAAGGAAGCATTCCTTTACTAATTCCTTTAAGTCCGGTAGGACTGTCATCTCCAGTCGGAGAGAACTGATAAGGTCAGTGAAGCAGCTAAGTAAAGCTGATAGGGCAAGGTAAGGGTTTTTTGGATAGTTGGGTATGTGATTTAGTCCTTTGGCTAGCAAGCTTACATATTGTGACATTATCGATAATGTTGAGGTCCTCAGTACAGACATGGTTCCCAAATCCTTCAAAATTCTTGCAGAATGAGGTAAGTTGAATGCATGTACAGTAAGGGATTGTTTCTTGTCTAAGAAAGTCATTGTTTAAAACTAATCCTTTTATAGGATGATGATATTTCCATCCAATGAGAATATTGTCAAGCAGTTTATGATTTCCAAAAAATAAGTCAAAACACTCACAAAAAAGACTTTTTGGTAAGATCCAATGAAGTATGTTGTGAAACAGACAGTGTATGTAAATAGCACCATAATTCGAATCATCTTTGCTGAGAACTTTTCTTCCACATGGGTTTGTATAGACCTGCAATATATTCAGGGGTTAGATTTCAAGGAAGTTTCTGATTGCAGGGAATCTACCTCTCCCTCTAGTAAAGCTACAAGACTTTCCTCGATTAGATGAGGAGCTAGGTGTAAAAAAGGAGGTGAAAGAGTTGGGAGAAGCTAAAGAGTTAGCTCTTTTTAGAGCAGGAGAATCATCATCTTCAATACAAGGTTTAAGCAGATTAGTGATGTATTTGACTCCTTTGTAGTTAGCATAAGTGGTGAGGTATAGACCGGGCTCATCAGCTTTAAGTTCTTTCAGATTATCATGCATCGGTCCTCGAAAGATGTTAAAGGAAATTTGAGCAATCACAATCTGCTTGGCGTGTCCACCTAGCCATGAGCAGATGAGGGATAGATGAAAGTCTACTGGTTTCTCTGGGAACAACAGATTCAAATGGTTGAGGATATACCATATTGCATGGTCAAACCCCATGATGCTTGATTCACAGGTAGCTTTGGGGTCAATAAATCTGCAGGCACATTTTACATAGGGGCGGAAGATATTCCAGATAGACTCTGTGTAGAAATCTGGGTTACTTTTCGCAAATTCCATGATACCCTTAGTACGTATGTACAATCCAACATTAGAGGGGCATTTGGAGTGGTCGATAAGATGAAGGTTAAAGGGGGCTTTAATCAGTTCTCCCTTGTCCAAGAATTGCCCACTTTTAAGAATTTTAAGTTTACAGTCTTCCACTGTTGAGGCGGGGAGGTTGGCCAAGTATACCCAGGTTTCACTAAGAATAGGAGCTAAGACGGCTTTGTTTGGTAGAACCCAAAGTTGATGGTCAACTCCGAGAGATTCAATTTCTATTTTTCTTATTGGTAAGACAATTTCTATTTGTCTTATTGGTAAGACAGGAAAGACTTTTGAGATTTTAGGTACCATCTCAAGGAGATTAACATCATTGAGAGAGCAAAGATTATTTTGAAACTCTTTTACTGCTTCTAGAGCTGCACTATCTCGACAGAAGATGCCACCAGTTGGAGGGATGGAGGGGGTATTTGGGGTGCAGACAAACGAGGGGTTAAGTCCACAGAGTTTTCCAAGGAAATTTGACAGCTCAGCTCTAGATGAGAAGAACAGGGCAAGTTCTTGCTGATATTGTGAAGCAAGGACAGGAAGTTGGGAAATGTATTGGGAAAGTAGATTAACACCTTCTAGGGGGTCTTTGTCAAATGACGCCAGAATTTTTACCCAGTCATTAAATGATAACATATGCAAGACAGAAAGTTTTTTGTCTGAAACAAGAGCTGAATCATAAATAAGCTATGAAGCATCCAAACTGCTAATACATCTGAGAACCAAAGAGGAGGCCACAGAGAGGGGCTCCGCGGTAAGTTCCAATCCTTGAAGAGTCTGCAAAAACAGTGAGGTCAGGTTTATTTTTTCTTGCCATAGTATGTGATACATAATTTGGCTTTCCTAGCAAGGAAAGGTCTAGTTCTAGCAGCTAGGACATCCTTTGGTGTATGGTCTTTAAGGTAGAGCTTAATCTGATCAAGAATCTTTGCATGATTCTCACGGTTGTGATTAGTACTCATGCGAGCTGTCATTATATAACGTGTATGGTCTTTAAGGTAGAGCTTAATCTCATCAAGAATCTTTGCATGATTCTCACGGTTGTGATTAGTACTCATGCGAGCTGTCATTATATAACGTGAGCAGTCCTGAAATAGAGGTGACATAAAAATTAGAAAAAGTGTCTAAAAAGTAAAGTCTTTTTGGTCCTGCAACCCTTCAACCAGCAGAGTCTGAGACTATGGTAGCCGTGAGCAAGGAACCAGAAGAGAGTCTAAAAGGGGCCACCTAACACCAGTCTACCAATGAAGGATTTAACAACTGTGGGTCCAATTTAGAGCTCTATTCCTACGATAATTTCCTAGGCCAGCATCCCGGTTTCCCTGAAGAAGAGAGACCTTACGTATAGGATGTGTGTGTAGCTGTTTAAATCTTAACTAATAAGACATAATTGAATTTTTACATTCAAAAGATAGCTGGCCAAGGAACAACGAACTGATATGTACAAAAATAACTCGGTATCAGAATTATTTAGGTATAATGATTGTAAGAAAGAGGTCCTCTTTCAGTAGGGTTGGTAGTAAAAACTTCCCCATTCCTCAGTGGGTATTTCATCACAGTAATGTTGCTTGCCAAAGAAAAGAAAGCCTTCCAAGATAAGATAGAGTGCTTACCTGCATCCATCCAAACAAGACAACAATTCTGTTAGCCTTCCTACATAAGATAGAGTCCTTACCTGCATCCTTACATGTATCAATGGACTATATCAGTTGTTATCCATGTCCATCTTATAGGTTTTAATTACTTTAGACAAGCAAGTTTATTCATTAATTTTTGGTATGTTTAGCAGTCTTTTATATCACTTTATAGTCTATGGTGAAGTCCATCAGTAGTAAAACTGCGAGCCATAACTTAGTAGCTATGTATAAAAGCAACCATATACTTACCTTCAAGATCAGTAGCACCCATGGTATAAAAGGTTATTTTCTTTTAGACAGAGAGATGTGAAATACGACTTCTTTTTGTCATCCAAAAAGTCACAGATGAGGGTGGTGACAACCTTTGTGTTTAAAACCAATAAGACAACCATGTAACCGGTCAAGAGAGTAGTGAGGCCCCCCCTTTTTTCTTAACAAACCTTGGCAAAAGTGTGGGAGCTATATCCAAGCCAAAATAAAACCGGCCATATACTTACCTTTATTTCCATCAGTCATTATCAGTTTTCAAGAGCAGTAATGTTCAGCCTTACCAACCGTAGCTTTTTTGCAAAGCCAAAAAACCTGTGAGCTGCTGTATACTTACCTTCACAAAATGCCAGGCTATCACGGACTGTTAATGACCGGCCTGATATGAGCTCCCCATTTGTGATAAGCCTCAGTGATAATCAGTTTAATCACAGAAAAAACCAACCATTTTCGAACGCTGCCAATCAATTTACATGCCTCTACCTCCTTAGAGAGAGAGAAAAAAACAACCAGTTTATAACAGCGAAAAAAAACCATTCATAAAGAATTTTTTATTTCCGCCAGAGTCAGAGTCAACTGGCCCATTGGTCATAACCCTTATGTTGCCACCATTTATACAGTCGCGACACTGTATAAGTCCCCATTTTTGTATACACATCGAACTGTAGCATGTGTTAGGAACGGCCATCAAGCCAACCATCATGTTCACAACCATATACATATACATACTACCATATATGCTCAAAAAGCTTTATGCATAGATGAAGCCTTTTACAATTTCCTGAGGCTACCCTTATTGCAAAACAACCATCGACCTACGTTTTCTTATGCATAAGAGACCCAATGTCTGCCTGATGTCAAGGCTTTAATACAATAACCAGTCAGGCTCATAAACCTGCAACAAATCGACAAATCCTTCAATTATACTACATAGGCGATCTATTCAGTCCTGAGGTCAGAAGACACTTTGATACAAGGCGAGGGTACAATATCCCTAGGTTTACCATATCAAGCTTTGGAAAAGATTATCAACAAAAAATAACATTTGTACACAGTTCTGCAAGAAAAAAGCCCGATGCTTTGTATGCACAAGCAGTCCCAAGGTTCAAAAAAACCTCACAGTACAGTAGTTGAATTAATGCAGCGGCTACTTTCTGAGCCGAATATATGCAAGAAAAGGAATCCATTGCTCACTTGCTTTAAGCAAAGCAAGAAGTACATAGTGCTATGCAAGGTATTGCATCTTTACTTGAACAAAAAATCCTAAGCTAAGTACGGTACATGTGTGACTTGAGCTGCGAGCTCCATGTTGGCAAGATCAGACAGTAGCGAAAAAAACAGAAATAAAATAACTACTCAAGAGCTAAGTGAGGGGCAAGGTGCGCCCTCACCTTATTTATAGAGGTTTGAGCTTCATTTCCTGAGCGTGATCGACGAGAGAGGCAAGCCGCCCTCCTGTTAAGCGTCTTCAAGTGATGCACAGAAACTTTGCAAGGGGAGATCTCAGCCCAGGATGCGCAGGCCGCCTCATGAGAGCCCAATGTGTTTAATTTTAGGAGAGTTTTTTTTAAGCAAGGACCTAGTCCCACCGGCCATGAGTAGCAAGTTATGAGCTAGTGTCCCATGAGTGCTTCAGAGAGGGGGGGGCGGGGGGGGGGGGGGGGATATATAGAAGGAGGGTGAAAATAAAGCATTTAGTAATACCACTTTGTGTGTGTGTGTGTGTGAGTTTCTATCTCATCCCCTACTTCTTGGGCTCATCCCCTCCTTTGTAGGCCTTGAGAAAGACTTTTGGGACACACACAAAGCATCCAATTTCCCTAGGCTTTTGAACTTTGGACACAACCTTTGAATTTTGGAACCTTAGCATTTTGGAAGTCTTAATGGGCTGAACCTTAGGGTCTTTTAAGCCCATTGTTGCACATTTCTCTTTTGCAGATGGCCCCCCCTTTGGATCCCTATTTTCCCTCCTTTGGATCCCTAGTGTAGCCGGTCTCCTAGCTTAACCAATATTCTAGCTTTTTCTCCCCTGGCACTTCCCCATATTAAATGATCAGTTTAACATGAGAAAATAATTTAGGAGAATTAGATATTGATTATCATGACACTCCCCAAGACCAACTCTGTCAATTTTGGCAAAATGGGCAAACCCCGTCTTCTACCCCCAGGCTGTGCCTCCTGGTTCATGAAGATTTCACGCACGTTGGCAATTAATAACTGCGCATCAAAATTTCTTACGAGCGGCTGGGGTTTTACCCTAGTGTGCGAACGCACCCAAAATTAGCATAGTTACAAAGGGCAGGGATAGTTATTCATTAAATGCTCGCTTAGTTATTAGTTCAAATAATTGATAACTAAGCCTCGCGTGACCACGGCCTAAGCCTCTCAAAGTTGCCCCAAGAAGACGACCATCGTTGTCGTCGTCTCAAAGGACGCATTCGTACATTATGATTGCAGCGCTTTGCTGACGCAAGAGCTTTTTGGAAGATTCCCATTAAGTGCATTGTAGTCGTTGTCTTCTTCTCCTTCATTGCATTCCATATGATGAGAGAAGGTAGAGAGAGGACGGCATAGTTTCACCAACTCTACCAAAATTGGTCCACTTGCAGCGTTTTTACTAAGAGCACATTCGCATACAACAACGAGCAACGTTTTGATGACGACACGAACTTTTGGCTGCTTCTGTGAAACGAATCTTTTGCAAGCTAACTCTACCAAAAAAAGCAGAGTTAGTTGAACCAAAGTTTCGTTTAGCCGAAAGATGACAAGAAAGTTGACAATGCTCACTATACTTTAAGAGAGCAAGGAAACACCGCAGTTGTTGTCAACTTTATCCCCGCCTTGTAATCGTGCAAATCCGTCCTAAGCGACAAACCATTCTCACACAAGCAAAACGCTGCCATGGCTAGCCATCGTGATTATTACACCCCTTATGTCAGGTGGGCTCAATGGTCCCTATTAATTGGGGGCGGCGGGATTGGTTTTGCGATGTTCGATGGCAGATTAATACCCAAGTGATCATCATGTTAACCCCAAGGAAACTCGATGATGTGAACATCAGAGTGATTGCCAAGTGATCCTCATGTGATTCCCAATTGAGATGTGATCACCTTGTGAACCACCTATTCCAAAGTGATCATTGTGTGACCCCAACCATTCCAAAGTGATCTCCAAGTGAGCACCGTATGATCCTCAACTTGCCACTTTTACCATATTATTTTACGTTCTCACCCCCATTTCCAGTGATGCGCCATAACTTAATGGGAGAGTCGATGCCTCTGGTGTGGGAAGTGGTGGGTTCAAGTTACGAGGCAGCCTTGACCGAAATCTTCTTATTCTTGGGAATAAACGGACGGTCCACATCATCCACAGATCGTGGACTGTCGATCCCATCTAAGAAGCAGACGTCAAATAGTCACGAAAATGGCCAGCGCGCAAAGGCCCCCAAAGTCTCAAATCACTAGGTAGTAGGTGCTCTCTCTCTCTCTCTCTCTCTCTCTCTCTCTCTCTCTCTCTCTCTCTCTCTCTCTCTCTCTAGTGACTAGTAGTAGTAAGTGTTCGGGAAAAGTGTGCCTGAGCTTAGCCTTGAGCCGGTTGCAAAATCAAAGTAGCCGGTTGAGGGGAGGGCAAGAAGGAAACAATTCTACTTAAAATACATGAAAAATGAAAAATAGTGTAATTTTGTAAAACTGATGCCTAGTATTGTAAAATTTCCGGTTCAAATTTGTCTTGGAGGGATTTTTGTATGTTTGTGAAAATGAATTTTCTCGAACACCTCTCGAGTCTCGAGTCTCTAGCGGTCTAAGAGGTTGTTCACATGAAGGTGGGGTTGGCAACTAATTGGCAACCGGCAACCAAATGCACTCAAGTTCACGTGGAGGCTCCCTTGAGGACCTTTTTGTTTTGTTGGGAAGAAAAAAGACAAGAGAGAGAGTGGAAAAGGTGAGCGCACGTTTCTATAAAAAGCTCCCAAGGGATTCTTTTGATAAAACACTTCTGAGAAAAAGTGGTCACAATTTGTCTTTTTCTTTGGTTGCATTCTTGCTTCTCCTCCCAAGGGTGGAGCGAAAAAGAAACCAGTTGCAAACTTGTTGCCAACCCCTTCTCAAATTTTTTCCTCGTGAACAAAATGGTTTCCAAAAAGTTGCCAACTTGTTGCAAACCATCTCCTCATGTGAACTGGCTCTAACCTCATTGTCACAAATTTCAAAATTCAGTGAATCAATGATCAATAGCTTGGCAGCAGGTCCTTTATAAAAGTTGCGCCCACGCGCATGATTGGACCCGCCTACACGTCACAAAAGGTTCCGCCTGCAGGCCCCGATTCTCAGCAGCTGACACGTCACAATCCCTGCATCATTGCGACATTGCGAGGGCCCAGGGAACAGGAATTACTCGGGAGTTGGATGCCACAAACAAAAAGCAAACTCTGGAGTCTAGAGTCTGAGCAAGGAAAGGCGCAAAAGAGACGATGTATTTTTTTAATGCAAAGATGCGGATTTTCTTGATTGCATCACCAAAAGTCAGGACTCATTCACCAAGGGCCAAGGGAAGGACTAGGTCACTAGGCAAAAAAGGCCCCAAAAGTATTCAATTGATTGAAATAGGTCCTCCCAATTTTGGATTCATTAGTTTTGAAGGAATCCAAGGAGATACCTTTGTTTCAAGGGACTAAAGTAAAAGCTAAATGTTTTAGAGCCTCGTCCCACCAACTGACTAGAAGAGCTCGAAGTGCTGTAAAATTGATGAGTCGAAGTCTCGCTTGACACCTAGAACACTTGGAGCGACTACTCGTACGCAGAAACATACAAAATTCCGTTTCTTGAATTTGCCAAGAGGAAATTGTAGAAAATTAGGTCTATTGTTTTTGTTTTTATACTATTTTTTTCTATTTTGCGGTGTCGAGTCTCGTCCCACCAAGTGGCTAGAGGAGCCCAAAGTGTTGTAAAATTGACAAGTCGAGGTTTCGCTTGACAACTGGAGCACTTGGAACGACTACTCGTATGCAGAAACATACAAAATTCCGTTTCTTGAATTTGGCAAGAGGAAATTATAGAAAATTAGGTCTATTGTTTACGTTTTTATACTATTTTTTTCTATTTTGGGCCGTCTAGTACAATTCTGGAAGCGTTGCTCTTTGTGGTTGCGAGGGAATAAAAATAGTATAAAAAAAAACCTGCCAAGTGGAACAACAACAAGAAGAGAGTCTTAACGTCGTGGCACGCATCTTTCATTAACGCGTATCTCATGAGATACCTTTGGGTTGAAGGGAAAAAGGGAGATATTTAAAAAATGTGACGGTCCACATGTCACCTTTTTTTACTCTCTCTCTCATGATAGATCTTTGAGGCCTCTTTACGACGTTAAAATTCTCTTCTTCCTCTTCTTCTCCTCTCTCTATCTATGTATGCGGTCCACGCTTCTTCCTTGAAACACAGTAGACTTGTAGCACAGAGAGTTGCAACAAGGGGGGACTCTCTCTCTCTCTCTCTCTCTCTCTCTCTCTTTCCATGTGTCTCCTCGTCGTTATGGTGTGAGGTTCACAATGGACTGGCTGACGAACGAAAGAACATAGAGGCGGTGAGTTTTATGTACAATTGCCTGTGGAAGCCATGGCGGCCATGTCTCTTGGCGCTACAGGCATGCAAGGAGAACGCAAGGACTAAGATGTGTGATTGCGGCTATAATTTGCAGCTCCCATATGTTTCAGGTCGAAGGCGCAAAGAGAGGCGGTGAGTTCTATGTACAATTGCCTATGGAAGCCATGGCGGCCATGGCAAAGGAGTGAGAAGCATGCACGGACCGTGATTGATTGAGGGAGCAGTGAGAGGCATGCACGTGGTGAGGCAGTGCGCTACAGAGGAAACCACGAAATGGTACGAGCAAGCGAGGGTTGGGGATGAAAGCCCATCTTTACTCCGTGGGACTCTGAGGTAGATGCTTATAGCACAATGCCGGATGCGTGCATCCAAGTGCAAACCACTAGGAGTAGCGCACGAGGGCGAGGCACCAGAAGAGGCTCGCTGAACCTGAGATACGAACCTCAAACAGGCTGGGTCGATTCGCGACAAAAGCCTCTGTCTGAGATGTCTCGAGCTCGATCGCCAGTTTTCAACGAAGACAGGACGCCATGGTTTAGTGAGATAAGTTTAGACAGAATCTCTGGTGATTCCATCTATTGAATTCAGACCCAGCAGATGATAGACCCAGCAGATGATAGACCCAGTAGGGAGCCAAAACGACTTTTTTGGGACTCATTAGTGAGAATCTTTGGAGATCCTCTCAGGTCTTTGAAGAGAAACTCAGAGGAGAGGGCACGTGGGGAGGTAGAGATGCTCTGTTGTTTTAAGAGAAAGTAGATATTTTTTTCTGTGACTCGTCGTAGGGGGCAGCACGACCCGCGGAGGGGGCGGGGGCAGGGGCGGGCAATGCTTGCCTTTGCCTCTTGTTTGTCTGCAAGGCGGGCCTCGTCAGGAAGAGCAGGATCGGATGGAGCATGGACACAAATAATTTTTATTGCTTTTGAAGGCACTGAGTGACTGAGACGGGCCAGAGGTGAGGAGCGAGGTGCAGGTCAGATGCCATGGTTTGCTAGGAAGGCAAAAACGCAGGTGATGATCGGACTAGTGGTGCCGAGAGCAGAGGGAGAAGGAAAGCAAATCGTGCTGTTGTTGATGGAGTTGCAAGACAGAGGTAGAAAGGAGGTCGGAGGTGGTCATTGGACCAAGCTTGTGCGATGGAAGAGGCAGGTACGAGGAGCAGGGAGGGTGTGTGAACACAGCCTGCGTAAGGCATTGATAGCGACTTCTGGAAAGACTTTTGCTTCAAATTCTAGATTCGCTCGGAATCTTGGTAACAAATTATTGGGGTTTTAGGAATGTAGACCCAGTAGGTCAGTAGTATGCAGTAGTGATCACTATGTACCCACAATCTTTTTTTCATTTGTTTGAAGGGGTATCTTGGATGATCCCTTAGGGCTTCAAGGAGTGAAAAGTTTAAGAAAATGTAAACGGGAAAGAAAACTGGGACATGGCGCGTCACCTAAGGCCGTCCCCCCCTAAATAGTGAAATGCATCTCTAATTTGTAAACAATTCTAAAATATCCCTCAAATTTTAAAATTCTCAAATTTCAAAATTTGCATCCGTTTTTGAGTGCTTAGCATGTAATTTCTCACAAATTACCTCGCAAAAAAGGCAATTATGTCTAAAATTAGTGAAGCAAAACCAGCTCAAATTCTAGTTTTGATAAACAATCAGTCTTCTTATGAAAAGCTACAATTTTTTGTAACTTTGAAGAAATTTAATCTCACAGCCAAGGGTGTTTTGGGAATTTGAAACATTTGAAGGGTATTTTGGGGATTTACGACAAAATATTGGGGGTGATTTGGGAAACTGGACATCTGTTAGTGCTTCATTTTTGGCCCGCCAACAGATGGAGACAAATGACGTCACTGGAGTGTGGTGGTGGCAAATTTTCTTTTGCACACGAGAGAGAGAGAGAGAGAGAGAGAGAGAGAGAGAGAGAGAGAGAGAGAGAGAGAGAGAGAGTGCGCAGGTTGTGTTGTTAGTACAGAATCCGTGCATGCATGCTTGTAGGCTCGCAATGTCCCTCGCTGTTGTTTGTACTCTCGATTGCAGGTGCAGGAGAGACGAACAGATGAAAAGGCAATAGTGGGAATGTAGAGCGAAGGACATAGCTGAAGGGTTGCTACCACAGGGCAGTTTCCTCTCATGTCCGTCGCTGTCTGTGGTGGACTCAGAGCGCACGGAAGTAGAGAGAGAGGCGACAAGGCAAGCAGAACTTTGCAAGAACAGAACGATTGTGGCATTGGTTGTGTGTGTGGTGCGCTGAGGGCGAAAGGACGCGAGAGGAAAGAGGGAGGGAGGGAGGGAGGGGGGGGGGGGGGGGGACATATTCACTGGACAACGAAAGGATGAGCACAGACGCACCGTGGGAACGAGCCAGCAATGGACTTTTGCTTTTGCAGATGGAACCGGGAACGAATCCTGCGAGTTAATTAATTAATGTATGAACATTCGACCCAATATGTAATTTAAATTTAATATTTGTAATTTAATATTTTCCATTCTCTCGTGAATCGTGTGGATTTAATTGGGACCTACCTAGGTACTCCTCATCGCTAATAAACTACAAGGGTTGGGAAAGTCTTCCAATTATTGATTTTTCAAATTACTACAACTTTTACAAACCTTAGAAATTTTCTAATGTCCAACTTCCAAAGTTGCATGTCTATTTTTGACTATCCAAATTTTAGGGCAGACTCGCATGGGCAAGGTTGAACCCTTCTTGCTTCCGTAAGCAAACTCTGCTTAGTGGTCTCAACTCTACCAAAATCGGCAGAGTTGGAATTCGTAGAAGCCCTTAGAAATCGCTACACTATCCACTTGTGCAAAGGTGTAGATTGATGTAGTACAAATTAGCTCGTTGGAAAAATAGGGCCTTGCGGTGGAAAACTTATGTAAAAGGGTGTAGGTTGATGTGGCATGAATTTGTTCGTTGAAAATCTAGAGGCTCTCACTCTCAAATCCACTAGAAGGAGGTGCTCAAGCCACAGAGTACAACGAACCCACATGGACTTTAGCAGCACAAAGAAGAGAAAAGGAAGGAGGTGGATTATGACGCAAGGTACGACTCCTTTAATGATGTGTATGTCTTGTATGCTCTCTCACTCTCCTCGAGAACCCTACCTCGTCTCATTGCGCCAGAGGCTCTGAGGTTTATCGTGTTTCCCTTCTCTCTCCCTCTCTCCTTAGGGGTGGGGGCTTGACCAATGGAGCTATAGGAATCCTTACACAATGGCCTGGTGCATCCAGTGCAGAATAGCCCAAGGGCACCTGGACAACCACCCTCTGCCCTTTTCGCCCTCACAATCAATCCCTTGTTTCAAGGATTCCCTATTGCTATGAGCTCTGTCCCTGCTTCTACCCTTTCTTCATTAAGACAGGTGAATGCAAGCTCCAAAGGCACCATTAACCAAGTACAATAACTCTCTTATGCTACTATGACTAGCATGCCACCTAGAAACCCTAAAATTGGGGACTCGTCTACTATAGAGCATCTGCGTCCATCTCTCATGCCTCAACTGAATCAAAAACCAAGAAACTTCCTTCAACCTCAGCTCAAACATGATATTGGAGTAGTCCCTTTAATCATTAGCTATGACATTAGAATCTTCTCCAAAAAGATCGTTCGTGGGTTCGCAGTAGACCAAGTCTCTCAAGGTAATCCACAAGAGGGAAGAGATGTGCCTTCTCATCACCACAACATTCAAGAAGAACATGCACAAGATAAAGCAGCAAATAGTGTTAACAGTCCTAACGATGAACGAGGAGGAAGGGACATTATCCCCATCAAAGAACTAGAGCTTCATTCCCAACTTCAAGATAGGGTTGTAATTGGTCTTTTGCATAGAGTGAGGCCTTCAATAGAAGCCTTGAAGGGCTGGATGGCTCAGGTCTGGGAAAACAACAACATCAAGGTATCACATTTTCAATATCTCCCAAATAATTACTATTTTTTTTTCTATGATGATGCTAATGTTGCTCTTCAAATAGTCAGTCTGGGGTAGTGGCTCATTAGTAGCTCCCCTCTTTCTATTTTCAATTGGTTCCTAGGTTTTAATCCCAGAGGGCCTAAGCCTATCAAGGCTCCAGTCTAGGTGGATTTCCCTGATCTCCCAGTAGAATTTTATCCTTGGTTGAAGAATATAGGTTCTTGTGTAGGTAGATTCCTAGGTCAAAGATCCATAGGAGGTATAAACCCTAAATGGGCCCCTCATTTTCTTATTGATCAAAACACCGATCTGAAGGTCTTGGTTCCAATAAAGGATTCTATTGGAAATTTCCTTCATTTACAAATAGTGGTGTACAAGAACCTTCCCAATGCTTGTTTCCGCTGTATAAAGCAAGGACATTACATTAAGGAATTCCCTCCCTAATCTCAAACCCTAGCCCCCTTAGGAAGAGCTCCCTCAAGGAAAGAGAGACTCTTTTCAACAAGTACCAAATAAGAATAATGCCAAAAATAATGAAAATCCTAAGCAGACCACCTCCAGAAACAAAAACAGCTTCAGTCCCCTTTTGGAGGATATATTTGATCCCTTCAGTTATGACCTTCAGGACCACGAGGAGAACAAGGAAGTCCAACAAGCAAATCCAAATGAGGTTGTTGAAAAAGAATATTTCTTTGAAGATCCCTCTCCCAATCCAAAGCCCTCCATCAAGGTCCATACTCAAAACACCTCCTCCCCACCAAATAGCCCTATGAATCAAACCAGGGGTTTTTCCTCTTCTGCATATTTTGATTCTAAAGATTTCTCTGCTCCTAACACTCTGGACAAGGGTAAGCAAAAAAAAAAAAAGATGAAGTCCTTTTGAATCTCAACTTCAGGTTTAGGACAATCTGGTCAAAGCTCAACTCAACTCGGAGTCAGACAAATCTGTGGATATACTAATGACACAAGCAGAGGAGGAAAGATCACCATTACCATATATTGTTTCATCCAAAAGGAAAAAAGGGATCCTCCAAGGGTCCTACAAGAGCTTTTGTTTCAACTGCTAAACCCCCCAAAAGTAGCAAAAATGAAGTCTCCCAACATTAAGGCTTTCTCCTTTAACTACAAGGGTTTAACTGACCCCATTAGGGCACAAGCCATAAAAAATGGATCTCAGATTCTAATATGAAACCTGATTTAATATTCTTGCAGCAAATCAAAGCCTCTCGACAACATTTGGTTTCCAACTTACAAAAGCTAGGAGCTAATTACAACTTGGTACAAATCATACACATGGAAGAGGGGGAGCAACCCTGGGCATTTTAGATAAATACAACAGTTTGGTTTTACAGATCCACATTTTTGCTAAACAAGATTGGGTTGCAATTACCTTAGATGGACCTTTTGATTATACCCCGGTCTCCTTGTATGCTTCAAACTCACAGTAGATAGAGCTGCAATCTAGGAAGAGCTCTCTGATTTCCCTAGTTCTTGTATCTATGTAGAAGATTTTAACATGGTTGGAACTGTCCAGGACCTGTGGAATCAGCTTGGTCAATCCATAAGTGGAAAGGAAAAAGCTAACTGGAAAAAGGCAATGACAAAGCTGAATCTCTTGGATATTTTTGAAGAAATTGGGATGACATAAACTCACAATCAATATAGGGATTGTTATAGAGAAGTAAGATTAGATAGAGTGTACATGAGCTCTGATATCCTTCAATACTATTGGCAGCTAAGTTTTGTCAAGGACAACTCTCTTCTATTTCCTGACCGTGCTCCTATTGTGTTTGAACTCCAAAATAGAGTTTGTATGTACAAAGTGAGATGGCTCATTTGGATCAGACTATGTTGTCATTAGAATTGTTAAAGAGAATGTGAAAGATATCTTTGCTTTCTCTTTTAATAACAATGCCTTAGCTTTTAAAGCATGGGATCAAGCTGTTAAAGAAACTCAGAAGATGTTAATTGAGTATAAAAGAAAATCTAGATACATTAGAAACAACAAAAGGATGATGATTAGGATACAAATAGATTACTTAGAAGGATTCGTGGTCCCTAGAAGTCCTCCGACCCCCCCTCCCTTAGTGGAGCTAAAAGCCAAGATTAGTGACGAAGAGCTCCTAGCTGCTAAGGTTAAGGATTTTATTTCCTTTCTTAAAGACAAGAAAGGGCATACTGTGAATTCTCATCAAGAAAACCTGAATGTAGCTAGGGAATTCTTTTCTGATATATTTTCTTCCCCTTCCAAAAGAGGGTTGTCCACACTACTGCCAGAGACACTATTGCCAAAATCAAGAAAAAATGTGTGCATGAACATGTATCTAAATTGTTGGAACATCGCCTCTCAAAGGATGAGTTAAAGGAGGCTATTTCCTCTCTCAAATTTGGTAACTCACCTGGTATTGATGGTATCCAAAATGAATTCTTCATTACGTATAAAGATTTCATGACTCCCTATTACTTGTCCATATGGAATGAGGCCATTAGAGTAGGAGCTGGTGTTATTAGGCTCATTCACAAAAGGGGCAATGAAGAGGACTTATGGAACTAGAGGCCTATCTCTTGTCTGACTTCTATATACAAAGTGTTCTCTTTGTCTCTAGCTAGAAGATTAAGTCCTTTTATGCATCATATCATTTTCCATAGCAGAAAGGGTTCATAAAAGGAAGATTTATCCTAGATGCTATCATTATAGTGTGTGAGGCCATAGACTTTGTTCAATCTAGTGAGCATAATTTCATCCGATTCAAGATTGATTTTAACAAGGCTTATGATAGGATGGAATGGAACTTTATCTTCCAGTCCCTTTTGACATTGTTTTTGGCAAGAACTTCATTAAATCAATTCAATTCCTCTTTAGAAATGCTTGTGCAAGAGTGTCTATAAATGGGGAGCTCTCATATTTTCCCTTAAGAAGATCAATCAGGCAAGGATGTCTAATTGCCCCTCTCCTATATGACATGTTCTTTGACTGTCTAGGTTGGCTGGTGCAGGATGCTTTAGAGAAGGGTCTTATGAAAGGCATTAAGATCCACGGGGAAACTAAAGAGTTGGTTTTGTAGCAATTTGCAGATGATACTACCTCCTTAATGTCCAATGACAAAGAGTCAGTGGAGTATTTTTGGGCCTTTTTGGATACTTTTTTCTTAGTCAGTGGCTCTATTATTGATCATGCTAAGAGTGGTTATAAATCATCAAACGATCAGGTTATTCACATCATACTAGAAGCTGGCTACATGGAAATCAGGGATGGATAGGTGTTGAGACTGTTGGGTACCCCCATGGGCTTCAAGATAACTTATGGGATAGAGATGGGAATGGGTGGTAAATAAATTCACAAAGAAGGTCAAGCAATGGCAGCAATATCAGACATCTATCTTAGCTAGAGCATTTGTACTCAACCACTACATTCCCCCTTTTGTAATTTACTTTTTGTCTTATTGGTGTCCAACTAAATATCAATTGTAGCAAGTTACCTCTCTTGCTAGGAATTGGTGTCCAACTAAATATCAATTGTAGCAAGTTACCTCTCTTGCTAGGAATTTCTTTTCGGGAGGAGATGCCAACACCCGAAAATCTCAAAGGTTTCCTAGGACATTTATTGTTTACCTAAAGTGAAAGGAGGTCTTGACATTCTCAACCTTGAGCTTCTGCCAATCAAGATGGCTGCAAAACGGATTTGTAGAGATGCATATTCAAATGAATTTTGGGTAGTCCTCCTAAAAAGAGATATACCTAAGTTCAAACCTAAGTATTACAAGGCCCGGACCAACATGCAGCTCATAGAACTCCTTCTATATCTTTCCCCTTCCTTATGGATCCATGCTTTTCTGTAGAATGTGGAATGTGGAATGCATGGAATACCATCAAGTCATCATGGAAACCTTCCAAAGATTTTTTTCTCTAATCATTTGTCTTTCTTGGTAGATTCCTTCTGGTTTTGTGTGCTCACAAGTAAATCTAAAGCTAGAATTTGCAAGAAATCTCACAAATGCTTCAAAGTTGGAATCTAAACATGGAGTGATGCTATTGACAAAGGACAACTTAAATTACCTCAAGCTTTACACAAGGAATTTTCCATTTCTATAGCTGATGCTACATGGTGCGAGGAAAGAGCAAAAATATGTATGGCCCAGTTCAGGGTCCCTGCCAAAGCTGTCCAGTCCATAAGCAAAATTTCTTATTTAGCTAGTGAAGTGTACAATTAGTTTTACCCCAAGGGTGGTGTCGAAAATGAACTAAAACAAAGATTCAACAAGATTTGGAAGGTATGTTGGAGTTGCAAGCATTGGTCATACGTGTTTGAATGTTTATGGGCATACATAAATGCCAATAAACACAGCGCATTATTGTGGCTCATCATGCATCAAGAAATTTGGATTGGGGAGAAAGCTCTCACAGATGGAGTCAACAAGGGTCTCTACACCAGATGTAATAGGTATGGTGAAGACTATGCTCACTTCTAGTTCCTGCAAAGATAACAGAGCAATCATTCAATTTTTGCAATTTGTCATCTATCAAGTTAATCTCAAGACTTTGGATATTAAGGACTTTATCTTGGGCAACTACAAGGGTCTTTACATCCCCTTATGAATCATATGGAGGGGGATCATTCTATGGTTTATATGGCTCTTTATATGGCTCCAGAGGAATGCCTTTGGTTTTTAGCATATCTCTTCCTTTCCCATAAACCTTCTCAAGCACGATCTTTTGTAGTCATCCCAGTAAGAGATCAGTTGATGCTCCTTTTGAGTTCACATATGTCTCTAGCATTCAAAAATATAGCAAGTGGCAACAATTAAAAAATGTTGTGCCATTGTTCTATCAAGCCACAAGGTTTAGGATAACGGATCTTTTGATTCATTAATCTACAAACATAATATGGCGGAAGGGGGAGCCCTTTACACGTGTCGCAATCTGTGACCTGAAGGCTAAAGTCCAAAACTAAAACAAGCCCCTTTGCACGCGATAAAAAGGGAGAGACTGGGAGAGAGAGAGAGGCCGTCGAAGGTGGCCGGCCGTACTAGTGTTTGTAATGGGGAAATCCCACCCCCCACCTGTGGGTTCCTTGTACTTTTTTCATGCTTCTTGTTAATTAAAGGGAAAATTACCAAAATACCCCTCTAATTTGTGGAAATTCCCAAAATACCCCTCAGATTTCAAAAATTCCCAGAATACCCTTGTATCTATTTTGGTTGGATTGTTTAAGATTTTTCAATCTTTATTCCCTTTTTATAATTGAGATCCGTTTTTGCATGCTGAGCATGTAATTTGCCACAAATCACCTCACAAAAAAGGCAATTATGTCTAAAGATAATGAAGCAATTAATCTCCAAAGCCTACATAATCAATTTAAATCTGGATTTAGCATCTAACATTGATAAGCAATGAGTCTTCTTACGAAAAGCTACAATTTTTTTAATCTTTGGAGAAATTTAATTTCACAACCAAGGGTATTTTGGGAATTTTGGAAAATTTGAAGGGCAATTTGGGAATTTATGACAATATTGGGGGTGTTTTGGGAATTTTTGAAATTTGAGGGGTATTTTGGGAATTTCCACAAATTAGAGGGGTATTTTGGTAATTTTCCCTTAATTAAACTCTACTTTTCCACAAAAAAAAGGCGCACAAAAGACGATGTTTTCTTGATTGCATCAACAAAAGTCAGGACTCATTCATCAATCAGGACCCAAGGACTCAGCAAAAGGCCGAAAAAGTTTTCAATTGATATTGTTTCTTGATAGGCCTATGTGTAATTTAACAGGTTTTTCCACTCTCTCCTGAAGCGTGTGGGTTTAATTGGGACCTACCTAGGTACTTCTCATTGCTACATTAGATAGTAGAAACTCTTCCAATTATTATGTGGGTAGAGTTTTCAATTACTACAGCTTTTACAAACCTTAAAAATTTTCTAATGTCCAACTTCCAAAGTTCCAAGGTCTATTTTGACTAGCCAAAGTTTAGGGCAGATTCACATGGGCAAGGTTGAACCCCGCTTGCTTGCGTAAGCAAACTCTGCTTGGTGGTCTCGACTCTACCAAAATCGGCACAGTTGGAATTCGTAGAATTCTACCCATGCCCTCAAAAGACATCTCGGTTTCACGTTAGCTTCAGTTAATAGTTACATACAAAATAGTTGATGAGCAACAAGGAGCCCCACTCGTGCGGATGTGCCCTTAGACGTCACTACACTATCCACTTATGCAAGGGTGTAGGTTAATGTAGTACAAATTATTTCGTTGGAAAAATAGGGGCTTGCGGTGGAAAACTTATGTAAAAGGGTGTCGATTGATGTGGCATGAATTTGTTAGTTGAAAATCTAGAGGGTGTCACTCTCAAATCCACTAGAAGGAGGTGCTCAGCCTGCCAAGCCTGACGAACCTACATGGACTTTAGCAACACAAAGGAGGGTTCTTGACTCACGTGGGGTAACTACTTTCAGTTACCCCCTCCCCCCTCCAGTAGCTTTTGCAAAACAAAGATCACCCCCACCCTCTGGTGCCTGTGTGTGTGGCACGTCAAGTCAAATCAATCGGTTCAACCTTGCTTATACGATTACCCACCCTCCGTGTGGAGGCACCAAACATTGTTGAAGCATTGAGCATCTGAGGCTCTAGATATAAAGCCACTTCTAAGGGTGTATCCGTAGGAGTGGGGGTTCTACCCCCACCCCTCGTAAAAGCAATTTTGGAGCCTTTTGATTATGAGCATGGTTCAGGCTCCGTGCATGAGCTGCTCAACATTTCAGCATCGGGGGTAGAAGAGGGGGTTTGCCAACTTTATCGAAATGGATAGAGTTGGGGAATGTCAGCGGGCAGAGGTTCAACACAACCCATGCAAAACTGCTCTAATTTGTTGAAGTGCTCACTTGTTTTTTTGTCTCTCTAATCTTTGTGCATAGTGTAAATGCGACAGGCAATGTAGGGGACTACTAGCTGTTGCTTACAAAAATCGTTTTAACTAGTGCGCAAGCCTCGACTCCTTGTATAGTAGAGTTGATTTTTGATGGCCATTTTAGTCCATTAGGACGTTTTGACCAATTTTTAAGGGGGAAAAAGTGAGCTGGCGTTAAATTTTTTTTACTAAATTTCTCAAAAATATGTTTAATGTTTGAAATCAAAAGGACTAGGGATCCAATTGAGAATCAACCTCGCCCTAAACCATTCAAGTTCTTTCCTTTAAAAAAAGAGTGTCTTTCAATGTAATTTGGCCCTAACGCATTCAAGTACTGCTCTAAAGGAGTATGTCCGCCAAGAGATCGGCAGATGGAAGACTTGGTAAGCTAGGCTCTCCTCAACCTACTACAACACAAGGGTGGTTATGCTTCCATATTTGATTGACTTGTCACATCTACCTCAACCTTGATCTTTTTTCCCAACTAGTTAGACGTCAAGACTGATCAAGTAGAGTTCATGAGGAGTCCTCTCTAGTATGCTAGCATTTTGGAGATGAACCTCCCAAAGTGTTTCAATTCATGTGTAATCTATGCTCTATTCTATGCATGCATAGTGTGGATGCTCCTCTCCTTTATGTGTGGTCCATATGAGTGACTTCCATTGCATAAATTCTTTGCTAGAGTGATATTCTCAAAAATCTTGCAATGCCTCTTCAAGAGAGAGGCTGTAATCCCGTGCAGCACATTCATGAAGCTTATTTACCATTGAATTCTTGACCTCTATCTTCTCTACCAAGCTCAATACACCCTTGCACAAGAAGCATTAGCGACATTGCACTCATATATACGGCCAGGTTCTCTATGTTACTATACTCATCTTTCCAACTGCCACTAGTAGACATGCATTCTCAGCCACTACGAGAATGGCTTCTCCTGTGTTGGAATAGATCTACTCTGCTACGTTGAAAATCTACTCTCTGTGTCCTCAAGTGGATTGTGACAAAGGCTCAAGAATCCCTCCTTATACACATGCTCTACCAAAAAAGACTCCAAGAGGTAGTCAAATACTTGATTTTGCTTAATCAATCACCACCCTCATTTAGTATAATCTTTGAAGTGGATGTATTCATCAAAAAAGATATTACCCCTGCAAGGGACCATAACTTTGAAGATAGGAACCAAAAACAAGGACGAATGGAGGAAAGAATCCTTAGAGGCAGAGGGACACAATACATCCCTCAAAGAGCTATTTCATCAACACCTCAGCAAGCCTCACATGGGTAGGCCTCCACTCATGTTGCCTCCTCAAGAAGCTCCCACATTGCCAACCCAACACCAACTTAGCCCCCTTACCTCCCTCAACCCTCTAGTCAACCATCCATACATCTAGGTTCCTATAGTTTGGTAGCAAAGATGAAGTCCCATATGTGGCAAGAGACTTCGTCTTTGCTACCAAACTATAGGAACCTTGACGATCCTTTTAATTTTATTTGTTATGTTAACCCCTACACAAATGTAAGAAATCTCACACAGTTTTTTGGTTTCCTCTTTTTGGACTTAACATAAAGGGTTTATGAGCTATAGAGTCTGGATCCAAGATATCTAAACTAGCTCGAGTTTGATGCCATCGGACCCTCCAATGTAGCTTCCTTAGTAACTCCCCTGCTCATAGTAACTTGTAGCCCATCTGTGGAGAAGTTGTCTCCTCAAGACACAAGTTGTGATTGAGGATCATTGTACATTTTATTCAGAGTTAATATAACATCTCCACTCACAGTTGTATGGCCAAAAAACAACATAAAACGATTATATTCTTAGATCAATGCATGTTTACATGGTCTTTTGAGCCCTCCCTAAAGTCTCTTATTTGCAATAAAAAAGATGTATTCATATATCTTTTATTGCAAATAAGGAAGGTTCTTAACACATGTTTGGCCATATAACCACATTATTTCCATTACATTTTCATTACAGAGAATCTTGCATAGATTCCCTTTCCCCTTAATATGGTGATATCTTCCTTCACAAAAGCCCCATTGCAACATAAGCTTTAAAACCACATCTTTTTGGCAGAGCACTTTTCAATTGCAAGCCTAAACCAATCGAGTAAACACCATTATTGCCTACAGATGCATGCTTATCAATAAAGAAACTTACGTCCATCCGCCCTCCCTTCCCTGTGCACGCAAGCTCTTGGACCAACCTTACTGCCGTGGCAAGACTACTCCTTCAACCAATTGTGCTGCATTCCCTCGTGCCAGGTGCTGCCATTGCCCAATGATCTACCACTACACGACTCTATCCCACCCCTTTTCGTTTCCTCCTTAACCAAACGGCATAAGTGATAGATTCACTCCAAAAACATTGTTCCAAAATCATGCACCCTACGTATTCCCCATAATATCTTGAAGACATCTTTTTTTTTTGTCAAACTCACAATATTGAGTGTCTGTATTGTATTCACCAAAATAATGTGCAAAGTAACCTCAAGCTCGTAACGAGCCTTGAGGGAAAGTGGATTGCATTGAATAGCAACCGGGCCTTTTAAAGGGACAACCAACCATCCTTCAATAGGTTAGTTCTATCCCGTCAACATTGAGTTGATGGCCCAATATCATTCGTCCGAGGTCATCCTTTTACCAATGGAGACAATCAATTTCTTGCTTTCAAGTACTATTTCATTGATGCTAGCGGCTACCAGAGCCTTCTCAAACACCCTATAGTTCTTGGCCTTCCAAATTTCTTTGAAGTAGACGATTTGCGTGAAAACCAGGAGTGCTTGGCTTTTCACCCTCGTCCCTGCAAAGAGCAGGTTAATATCTTGAAGATATCTTGAATTAAGGGTTGAACTACATCCCTCTATGCCAACAATTCTATATAAAGAGTGCAACAAAAGACGCAGGTTAATATCTTGAAGACATCTTGAGTTAAGGGTTGAACTACATCCCTCCATCCCAACAATTCAATATTAAAAGACGCACGGTATCGGACTTGATAGATGTTTAGGATGCAGATTGGCTAGCAAAGACCTTGCCTACCTTTTTATGGAATGCCCGGCTATTAGAGGCCTTGCAGGAAAGATGTTCAAATGGATACAAAGAACGTGGAAGATAGGTTTTTTCAAGAGGGTTGTGTCTTGGTGGCAAATAGTTTCGAAGTTCTGCACTTCTAATTTGTACTCAAATTGTTAGATATTGTTTCTTTAGTAATATTTGGAAGTCCAAAAACTATAGTGTCTTTGATAGTGATCTCTCTGTGGTCAGCGTCTTAGAGATTGTACAAGAAAGAAATGAGGTAATATATGTGGTAAGTAAAAGGTATAGCTCGGGTAACTGGCTTAGGGCAACCCTCGCCATCCAGTCATGCCCTGCGCAATAGTAAGCTATTAGGGGCTTGTAACTAAGCTCGATTGTAACCCTCTATCCCTCAAGGCTCGGCCTAAGCTTAAGGCTTATTTGTATATATGTTGGTGAATTTATAACACAATCACTCTCAATTGTGATTTTTGCAAAAAAAAAAAAAAAGGTGAAAGTTCACTATGGTCTACGTAAAGCTATGTGAAGAATTAAATAATAAAAGGTTTCTTTTTTAGAAAAAAACAAGAAAATGATATTAATTTTTTAAAATATTTATTATTATAATAAAACAATATGTTTTTTAAAAAAGAGTAACAATTAACTATTTAAACTACAATATATTTCAAAGACATAAAAAACAATGTTTGAAAAACCACAAGAAAGCATTGTAGCAAATTGAGGAAAAAAAAAGTGAATGTGGACAAGAAAGATTGTATGTGATCCAATATTCAATGGCCCTCTTTAAAGAGAGAGGTACAAAAATGTCAACACCTCTCACTAAAACCTAAAAAAATTGTTAAAAAGAAGACAATTTTTTACCATGTGACATTAATTCGCAAGCTTTATCCAATGGTCCACAATTGCACCAAAAATCCAACACTCGTTTTAGGACTCCTTATGTAGTCCAAAAAGAGTCCAACAAATGAACTATCTAGGGCAGGCTATTGAATAACATCATTGATATGAAGTTATGGTACAATGTTGCTCATTCTTTTTTAGAAGCAGACTACCTTTTCCTCCCACTTATGGCCAAGATAAATTCTCATACCTCCGTGGAATGTACCAAGATATGAAGAAAGACTACTTTATCCCTTGTCTAGATAAGGCTCTCAACAACTCTGTGTTTATATGCAAACAAATCATCTCACATCTATCTATACTATATATAGTGGAGCTTAAAATTTTCCAAAAAAGAGAGGTCTTCCACGTGTCAGTCATTGGTTCGCTTCAAAAAAACCTTACAAACCATGTAATCTAAAAGTAAAGGGTAAGATTGTAAGATTGTTAGTTCTTGTTGGCTTCAATGTGCTCGGATATGGTGACCTTATGGAACCGATGTAATTCTTTTTACTTCCATGGCTATGTTTGAGCATAGATTTAATGTATAACTTTATGGTTTTAATTTATCACAACTCACTTAGTTTAGTGAGTATTGCAAAGAATTAAAAAGTCTTTTCATAATGTAAAGTCAAAAAACTTTTTGCTCTACATAGAATAAATGTACCAATTTAAATGCACATAACAAAAAATGAGAAAACATTTAGTGGAGATTTTGTTATTTAATGAACCTGCGGAAGTTGTATCTTTTTTTTAAATAAATTCTTTGTCGAGCTTGAATTGAGTTAATCACAAAATGTTACAAATAGCCGTGGCATATCTTTTGCACAAGGTTCTCCAAAAGTACATAAGGTGTCCACCTCTTTGGCTACCCATTCGTGCGAAGCTAGCAATGTTGCATTAGGAAAAGTTTGGACTAAAAAATGGGCCTTGTAAGAATTTTTGATGTGGCATAGCTTTCAAAAAAGTGAGGATCGGTAAATTTTTTGCAAATAAGATCCAAACTTGTTGAAGGTTGGATCTTTAGAATCTAGTCTTCAAATGCTATCTATTGATATATAGCATGCATGTATCGGACATTGCCTTCATGTAGATCTAGAAAAAGGTGATTTTAGATTACCGTAACGGTAACAAAACTTGGCTGATTGAAAAAAAAATGGCATTACTTTCATAAAAGTCATCCAAACTTTTCGGACCTTGGCTCTTTAGAATCCACTTTTCAAGAACTTTCCAATGATAGGTCATATCATGGGGTTCTAAGCAATATTTAGAGGGGTCTACCGAGTTGCTTTCTTTTGTACAACTTTGATGATGTGGTACTCTTAAAAGACCCAAAAATGAGTTCAAAATTTTTCTAATGAATACTTCTATTAATGATTTGCTACCAGCAATATTTCAAAACCAGGTTTGAGTTTAGAGAATTATGTATCTTTTGGAAGATTGTCTCACATCTAAACTATCAAATTACTATCAATACCGTAGCTCTAACTATACAAATGTCAGGGAGGAGATCCTTAATTTCAATGCATCTAGAGCCCATTGCCAGGCCGTGTCTAAAGAAGGGAATGTCCAAATGAATGTACACCCACCTGTAGATAGTGCCGATGAAGACTCTAATAATCGGACATCCCCAAAATAGGTACCTGAGGGTCTCATTCAAATGTTTGCATCTAATACAATTACCTTCACCTAAGTCTCTCGCTTTTGTCTTATCTCCAATATATATATATATAATAATATTTTTTCTATACTATATATATATATATAATAGAGCTTAATTTTTTTGAAAAAGGAGAGGGTCTCTATTATATATAGTATTTTTTCTTTACTATATATAATGGAACTTAAAATTTTCAAAAAAAGGGAAGACCTTCAAATGTCACTTATTGTTTCACTTCAAAGAAAACCTTACACAACATGTAATCTAAAATAAAAAAGGTGAACATTCACTATGGCCTACATAAGACTATTAAGAGGGATTTAATAATTATAAGAGAGTTCTCTCCAGGGAGAAAATGACAACTAGTATTTTAAGACATTTGTTGTCACAATAAACATGTAATCTAAAATCAACAAGGTGAAAATTCACTATGGCCTATATAAGGCTATTGAGAGGGCTTTATTAATTATAAGATAGTTCTCTCTCAGAGAAACTGACATATAATATTTTAAGACATTTGTTGCCACACTAAATTATTAGATTATTGAAAAGAAATGTAACAATGAACTATTTAGACCACCATATATTCCAAAAGATTAAAATTGATGGATAGAAAAACACCGAGCCATTTTAAGAGTTTGAAAAAAAAATAAAGTGAAATTGGATGGGAAAGATTGTGTGTGACCCAATATCCAATGTCCCTTTTTAAAGAGAGAGGTAAACAAATGTCAACACCCTCTCATAAGGACTTACAAAAAATAGTTAAAAATGAAGTTTGTCATCATTAGCTTTCCATGTGGCACTAATCCACAAGCTTTATCCAATGGTCCGAAGATACACCAAAAATCAAACCCTTTACTAAGGACTACTTATCTGGTCCAAAAAGTGAAGGGTAAGATTGTAAGAAATGAAAAAGCTTTTCACAATGTAGAATCAAAAGAGATTTATAATATAGATTAATATTTTCCAAGAAGGTGAAGTTCTCCATGTGTCACTCATTTGTTCACTTCAAAAAAAAGCTTGCAAAACATATAATCTAAAATACAAAGGTAAGATCTTAGGATATGAAAAGTTTCACAGTGTAAAGTCAAAAGAATTTTCACTTTACATAGAATAAATGTATCAATTTGTATACACTTAACAAAAGAAGATAGTTTCGTGAAGATGTTGCTATTTAATGAAAATTTAATTTCTATATTTGACTTTATCGTTTCAAAGGGATTTTTTCAAGACCAATATATTTGATCCGTTTTAAAAATTGGTGCAAGTTGTATTTCTTTTATGCTATCTATACTATATATGAAGTAACTTAATCTTTTCAAGGACGAGAGACCCTCCATGTGTCATTCATTGCTTCATTTCAAAGAAAACCTTAAAGAACACTTAATTTGAAATGCAAAAGTGAAAGATAATCTATACTATATACGAAGCAGCTTAATCTTTTCAAGGAAGGAGAGACCCTCAATGTGTCATTCACCCTTCATTTCAAAGAAAACCTTAAAGAACACTTAATTTGAAATGCAAAAGTGAAAGGTAAGTATTGACATGGTAGAAAATAAAAACACAAAGACTTTTGAGTCTGGCAATGTAAAGTCAAAAAGTACTCTATCTATCTACTATCTACTAATATGGCAGAGGTAGAGACCCTTTACATGTGTCTCTGTCTGCGAGATGAAGGCTAAATGCCAAAAGTGAGAGAAGCACGCGATAAAGAGGAGTGAAAGAGAGAGAGAGAGGCCGTCGAAGGGGGCCTGCCGTACTCGTATTCATAATATTCAGAGCCCTTGGGAAGGCCATGTAGTTTTACTTCACCTCTATGAAATGAAATTTGAAAGGTGACCACTCACTACTTTTGTTTTTAAGACCATTTGAAAGGCGGCTTTACTTGGCATTTTGAAAGCCATAAAGAACTCCCCTCCATGTATTGCCAATGAACCTCCCTTTGTAAGCCTCATGAAAATGGTCCATGCAATTCATCCTCTATGTGTGTGTGTGTGTGTGGGTGTGTGTGTGTGTGTGTGTGTGTGTGAGAGAGAGAGAGAGAGAGAGAGAGAGAGAGAGCATGTGTGTGTGTGTGTGTGTGTGTGTGTGTGTGTGTGTGAGAGAGAGAGAGAGAGAGAGAGAGAGAGAGGGGGAACGCATGTGTAAGTGAGTGAGTGAGAGAGAGCACCATTCACTACAGTCTATGTGAGTGACTGTGTGTATGTTCTTGAGAAAGAGAGAGAACGAGAACACTGAGTTCTCCTTGGCGAGAGAGAGAGAGAGAGAGAGAGAGAGAGAGAGAGAGAGAGAGAGGGCTTGGAGAATAAACATTGATATTACAATAAAAAATCGACGAAGTGATGATCGACAAAAGCTTCAATCGAGAATCAAGAATTGACAATTGACATCTACATCTATGGAATTGAGAATCGATGGAATCAGGAATCAATGGAATTGGAAAAGTTCGATCAGATGAATCCAAGGCAGAAGTTACGCAAGGCGAAGGCAAGAACGAACCTCAACAAACAGCCAAGGTAAATGATGGGAGGCAACTCCGACAACTCTCGGGTGTTTTTGGAGGTGTAGAAATTAGATTTCTTTAAGCTTTGTGGGTGCTCTCGCATTCGGATCGTCTTGGAATTTAAAAGTGAATCTCAAAATTCATAGTGGTATTGCACTAAACTTAGGTTTTTTCGAGCACATAAAGGAAAATTAGAATTTTTGAAACATATTTCAAAATTTTGAAAGGGGAGTTATACTAAATTGAGTTGAGGCAAAGTGCTTTCTCCCAAAAACTTAGAAAGCTTACGTAAAAGAAATTTTAGGGGTAACTTTATTATATTTGAAGGCGTTTATACTTAATTTCTCTATACTTTGTAGGTTTCCTCACCTTCAAATTTAGAATTTAAACATAAATTTCAAAATTTGGAAGAGGGATTACACTAAACCTAGGATTCTTTTTAGCATTCGGCTATACTACGATTTTCCACAAAACTTTTAGAGGCAAATTCACTATATTCGAAGGATTTTGCACTAAACTTCTCTACACTGTAGATTCTCTAAATTTTAATTTAGGTTCTATGAACTTTGTAGTTTCTTTGAATTTTGGAGGTATTCTCACCTTCAATTTGAAATTTAAGGTTGAGTGCTTGACCTTGTAGCCCGGGTCATGGGTTTGAGTGTAGGCAATCCTATGCACTCAAAAGGACGTTTGCTTTGACTTGCACGGAATTTGTGCCATTGGAACAAAAAAGTTGTTATTGTTTTTACATCCATGTCTCTTTTGGAGCATGAGAATGTTCACTCTGTGAAGTGAGTACTGCTAAAAACAAAAATAAAATAAAAAAATTAGGAATAAATCTCAAAATTTATGGGTGGGATTATACTAAACTAGGTTTTCTCCTCCAATTGTTATGGGTGTCCTAATCTTCAAATTAAATCTTAAGAGTATATGGCCCATCCTATGGTGGAGAGAGAGAGAGAGAGAGAGAGAGAGAGAGAGAGAGAGGATCCTTTTCTTGGCACCCAATCCACTCTTTTTCTTTCTTTACCTTGGTCTCCCCCCCCCCCCCCCCCCCCGTCCAAGCCGTTTAAGCCGTTTCCTTATATCACGTGGCAGGGGTCTCAAAGGTTCATTAGATATAGTTGAGAAAATTTGTAGGTGGGATTACACTAAACCTAGGGTTTTTTTAGCACTCTGATACACAATGTTTTTCTCTATTATTCAATAGTCCATTATCTACACTCCGATACACAATACTTTTTCTCTGTTATTCAATAGTCCATTATTGAAAATTAGAGGAAGGAGAGGGCCTCCAAGCATTGCCTTTTGGTTGAATTACATGGCCTGTTGTATAAATGTCCAAAATTGTGCTATTGAGTCCCTACTAGGTCATCCTCCTTTCCGTAGACACATTAAAGAGCCTTCAAAAATTTCAAGAAGTGGTTCAGATTCTACGCAACTCCATTCTTTCCCAATGACATGCAATAGTCGTGATCGTGCATTTGACAACATGTGTGTGTGTGTGTGTGTGTGTGTGTGTGTGTGTGTGTGTGTGTGTGTGTGTGTGTGTGAGAGAGAGAGAGAGAGAGAGAGAGAGAGAGAGAGAGAGAGAGAGAGAGACCCATTAGACTGCACAAATCCAACCTTTTCCAACAATGGATAGACTATATAGCCAAAATTGTGTGCTTTACAACTTGAGTGTGTGTGTATATGCACGTTCACACACACTCTATGTCTGTGTGTGCGTGTGACACACACACACACACACACACACACACCGTCACTATATGTGTTATAACGCGCGCGCGCGAGAGAGAGAGAGAGAGAGAGAGAGAGAGAGAGAGAGAGAGAGAGAGAGAGAGAGAGGTGGGTCACTAGGGCCAGGACCTAGATCTAGACCAAGGTAGTTGGTGGTGATCACACATAGGTAGAATAGGCCAAGCGGTGGTGCCACGACATTCAGTATCTCGGTTGTGAATTGGTGCCAAACAGGGAACAAGCACCGCCTACTGCCATGGGAGCACTTGGTAGTAGCAGATAGGTGCTCAAGGTAACAAGTGTACATGGGTTTTGTTCTTAGAGTGATTTCAAGGACTACATTTCCATTCGCCTCACATATGAGAGAGAGAGAGAGAGAGAGAGAGGAGTCGACAGTAACATCAAGTGTTGTCATGGCTTCTAAGAAAGTAATGTGCATGCTGGTGATAGTGATGCTAATGCTGAGGTGGAGGAAGTGGGGCGCAAATTAGTGGCTGGGGTAGAAGCAGGTGAGGAGGCCGAGTTGTGGGCCAAGAAAGGAAATTACCCTTACAAGAAAGGGTACAAGAAGAAGGGCGGTTTTGAATCTTCCAGACGCGCGTTCTTGTGAAATAAATAATACAGTGTCTGCACTTGGGTGTCAAAATGTGTTCTTTGTTGTTGTAACCTTCTTACCTTATGGGAGTTGGTGTAATTTTTCTCTATCTTGCCTTTTTGTAAAGGAAAATGTTCATCTTGAGGGTCTGTCCTTCTATAAAAAAGAAACCGAGCGAGAGAGAGAGAGAGAGAGAGAGAGAGAGAGAGAGAGAGAGAGAGAGAGAGAGAGAGAGAGAGAGAGAGAGAGAGAGAGAGAGAGAGAGAGAGAGAGAGAGAGAGAGACCTAAATCACCGGACATGGTTTGGGGTAGGCTTACAGTGCAGAAAAAGAATTCACCAATGCGCTATCAAGGAATTTTCCATGCAGCGTCAACAATAATGAAAGAGGAAGGACCATTAGCAGTTTATAAACGTTGGTTGCCATCTGTTATTGGTGTGATCCCATACGTGGGTTTGAATTTTGCGGTATTTGAATCACTCAAAGACTGGCTGTTGAAGAGGAACATAGCAAGCAAGCCAAAAAAGAATGTTGATTTGAGCATCCTTACAAAACTTGGATGTAAAGCAGTAGCAGGTACAGTGGGCCAGACCGTGGCATATCCAATTGATGTGGTACCGAGGAGGATACAGATGGTGGGATGGAAGGATGCCTCCTCTGTCATCATTGTGGATGGTCAGATGAAGGCACCGGTTCAAAAGACTAGGATGATTGATGCTTTTCGGAAGACTGTTCGCAATGAAGGCTTTGGAGCCTTATACAAAGACCTGATTCCCAACTCTGTCAAGGTGGTTCGTTCTATTGCTTTGGCATTTGTGACATATGAGGTGATGAAGGATCTTCTTGGAATCAAATTCCAAATATCAGATTAAGTGAATCTGCAATCTGCAATGGCAATAAGGTAGAAGAGATTGTAAATGGACAAATGATTTGAAAGCACATCGGCTGTAGTACTGATTTGTAAGAGTATCTAATTTTTTAAATAATGGAAATTTAAAAGATAAGTCCGGGTGTGCGCTAGTGGGGGGGCCCAATCACTTTTACTCTTTTATTACCGAGAATCAAGAAAGATGCCGCCAATTGCAGGAGCTACCATTCGCTGAAGCCGTTAGGGCTGCCAATTGCAAGAGCCAGTAGTTGCAAGGAGAACAGGTAAAGAGGCAGTAGCAAAGACATGCGTAGAGGAGATTTTGTGGCCCTTAGCGGACGGATCTCAAAGTGTGGTTGTGCTCTACAAGGACAAAGCCACTAGCGCTCTAATGGTCTACAAGACGAATTGGGTCCATGCCTCCACGAGCAGACGACTGAAGAGTACAAAGGTTGCGGTGAAACCAGCTGCTCTCACGATCATGCCGTACTAGAAGGCCACGGAAGGAGAAGGCTGGTCCATTTTTTTGTTGAGGGCTTTAAGCCTCAGGCAGCAAGCTGCGGGTGGTGGGATGGTTAGCCCATGCTTCTTGGTTCTGGTCGAGGCATGCAAAGATCGCTTCCTGCATAGTTTTGCTTCGTGTCACAACGTAGTACTACTTTGAGTATCCTGGCTGGAAGAATGCGAAGTATCTACCTAATAAAAAGAGAAACGGCCTAGTAAATAGGTCCGGGTTTGCGCTAGTCAGATGCTTACATATGAGAGAGAGAGAGAGAGAGAGGGGGGGGGGGGGGGGAGAGAGAAGAGTGCGATTTAGCAGCAACACCTCTTCAAAGGTCTCTTTTTGATGCTTCTACCCGTCCCCAACAGAAATTCTGAACTCTTGCCTCGCAGGAGCGTGGCTCTCCCTCCCCTGCCTTGCTTAGTCCAACAATCACCATGATTCTTCACACTGGATGCTTAATTGGGTTGGGAAAAACCTACTCAAGTAGGAACACCAAAAATGATGGTGCGACAAGAGATTAGGTCGGGCTGCGTCAACATGAAGAAGCTCCTTTTGTGACAGAGTACAAGGTCGCGTGGCGCACATCAGCACAGATATGTTGATCCTACAACATGCACGATCTCCGCCTCCTCAACATCTTCCCTTCCAGTTTTCCCTGCCCATATATGATCCCCTCCCCCTCCTCCTCTCTCTCTCTCTCTCTCTCTCTCTCTCTCTCTCTCTCTAAAAAAATTCCACACCTGCGTGGGCTCTTTTAGAGACTTTTTTTTTTAAAGAGATTGAGAGAGCACAAATTTTGAGATTTACCTCTAAATTTTAAATTTGAAAGTAAGAAAACCTACAAAATTTAGAGAAATTTAGCGTCGTTTGGTGTAAAAACCTTCAAATTTAGTCAGTTCACCACTAAAATTCTCATAGATAGGCTTGTAAGTTTTCAGAACAAAGTTTTTTTCGAGCACTAGTCCTTGCCCGTACCTGAAAGAGTCTCGTCTCTTTCAAAGAGATTTTTTGAAGGGTTTTGTTTATACTATATAGTTGTTGAAAATGACGACGATTGAACTTGAAGACCTTCTTGCCTCATCTGGTGTCAGTTTCCTTGCCCAACTCCTTCAAAACCAAATTTGTCAATGATTAGGGACCCTGAGATTTACCTTTCCTAGCCAACACAGTTGTCTGAACATGGCACAATGCTGTTTGTTGTAGCACAACCAACCTCCCGGTTACCCCTTGGAGGGGGTTACCTTGTGGGGTGCTAAGGACCGAGGCATGGGCCACATCATTTTGCAAGAGGACAGATGCAATGTTAGACTACCATCCATTTGAATTGCTATGAGGCATTGATGGACGTACAACTCCTAAACAGTAGATAGAGTACAAACAAAAATGGAGGGCTAAGCCGTATGAGAAAAAGAATTTCAAAGGACTACAATGAAAATCATACACCATGGTTCTAAGAAGTGTATTCAGCATAGGGGCCTCACATGTTGGGTGAGTAATCTGGGTCAAGGCATGACGGACAACTCAGTAGACTAGGAACCCCGAGCAGTCTAGGAGCTTTGAGCTTTGCTCATATAAACATGGGATAATTTAAGAGAAGTTTTTTACACTAAATTTCTCTAAAGTTTGTAGGTTTATTCACCTTCTACTTTGAATTTTGAAGATAAACTCTCAAAATTTGTAGGTGGAATTACACTAAACCTAGGTTTCTATCAATATGGGTAGGTGAAAGAGAACTAGCATGTGGACAAAGTTGTCATAAGAAAATTGTTCATAGCTTTATCAACCTTGCATACTCTTCTATCAATGCACTCTGTATAATCCCCCACCATTACCACCTCCCTTGACAAGTTTGTTGCCACCACCTTTGGCAACACCACTAACTCCTCCCGATAGAAGGCTACCTATGATGGTGTGATCCAAACTTTAATATATATCATGATGTGGATTTTCTCAAAAGAATAGCCTCATTTCAATAATAGAAGTATTTTCAAGTTTCCATCGTTTTCTCTAGAGTAACTTAAAATGCATTGTATCTTATCGTACATCAACCCACAATAAATTGAGGTAGAGCAAGAGAGAGGAGAAGAAGAAGAAGAAGAAGAAGTGAAGAGAAGCTCAAGCTCCCAGAATCTCCTTATTCATGAGATTTGTTCGAGTGGCAACCACCTTACTCTTTTAGTATAAGTCCCGTGGTCCTACATGTAGGGACGTAGGAATAGGAGATCTATATCCATTGGAATCATGGTGCCACTATTCCCAACAAGGATCAATGGTGGTAAAAATGAGCTTCCAGTATCTAAGGGCAAGTAGTTTTCAGAAGAGGAATCTCAACATGCCATTGTATGGGTTCCAATTGTTCTAGCCCATCAAAGGAAACATTCTACCAAACCCTTGTTAAAGGGGTTTTTTTTGTCAAAAATTTGTGGTCGTTTTACCATTAAAATTAGGTGTAATCTTGTTTTAGTTTTTTTTGTTTATGCTTGAAGTCACCTGAAAATCCTATTTGGTTTTTGTTTTGTATAGTGTGCCTTGGCCAGTCTTGCTCGTTTCAGGGATTGCTCAGAGAATCTCGCTCGATATTTGAGATTCCTCAAAATATTGTGGATAGGGATTGATGTGGTCGGTTGATCGATGACATGCCCATGTGTAAGGCATTCTCATGTGAACCATGCACGATTGGCCACACTTTGGTGAGTGTTCAGGTAAGTACTTTGAAACCCATATCTATGTGTATTCTATAGGTGGTGATTTTTGAATGCTTGATCCTTTTCTGTTTCTTCTTTCTGGTTTCAAGTTTTGAGCTACTCGGGCAACCATGCATGTCCGATCTATGGTCCTTGACTTTGCTTTCGTTGCTCTGATTATTTGGGCAAGACAGTGTACGAGGAGCACGGATGATTTTTCTTGAAGTTCATGAGCTATGTGGACCAAATATATGTAAATACTGCATGCACCACTACAACCAAAACAGGTGCCTTCAACGCAGACTTCGACGCGAGCAGTCAAAAACTGCATCGAAATCTTCGTCCCTGTGATATCGTCGAAATACGCGTTGATATCTGCGTCAAAAGGCATCTATTTTCTACGTGTGTTTTGATGCCTATATCGACACGTATTTCGATGACCATATCAAAAAACAAAATTCTTGGGCAGAGGACAGGCAGCCTGGCCTGTGCCCAGTGAAAAGATGGACACAGCCACAGCCAAACTGCCTGTCCTCTGCCCAAGAAAGCAAGGGGTTATACAAATTTCCGAGCGATAATTTTTGAGCAACAAAATAATCGAGCAAGTCCCTTCATCAACTAGACTATCCATATCACAAGTCTTCCCATGTTCAAGTGTTCAATGTGATAAGTTGAAGGCACCTATGTCTATTGTTCTAGCACTTTCCATCTGTATTATCTACTTGGAATACATTTCCATATATAGTCTCCAAAATTCTTCCAAGGGCACTTTCCCAACCTATCAAATGATTCCCAAGTGCTTATAGCATAGTGTTCTATAGAGGTCTATACCATTAGCATAGGGCTCTAGCATTCACTCTCCTATAGGTAGAACTTCATCAAAGTGTTAAAAGGTATCTCAGATTAGAAGGTGTGCAACCCCAAGCAAGGGCCTAGCATTAGTGAGCAAAACTTATTCACTTAGTAGTTGAGAGTACCTAAAATTTGAGAGCTTTCCTTGTCGTTTGCAGACAAGATGGATTAAATAAGTTTATGAGAGCCCCATCCTGCCCAATTGCCCATCAATTTTTGTAGGAGCTATGGGGGTTGGAACCACTAAAGCATTGCGGTCTCATGGAGTGCGTGCAATGGTTACGAGTGCTTGTTGAAGCACTACAATCGCCATAAAATTTGCAAAAATAGGCAAAACTTCCAGTGCTCCACAATGCTTCACAAAAGACGTTGCAAAGCTAGCTATATTTGAGTGTCTCCCAACATCCCATACCTTTTTTACAGAGCATGGCTTGCATGTCCTGCCGAGTGTTCATGAAAAATGTGTCTCAGCTTAATATTGTGCCGGTTTCAATTTTAGAAATTTTTGTTGATGAGGGCAAGGAAAATGATAAATTCCACCTCAAAATAGAGAAAACTACTCTAAAATATAACTTCGTCTGTTTCAAGAAATGATTTTCCCAAACATTGCAGGTTACATGCCTACGTGGGACGCAACTCTTAGTCTAATGACTCTTGAGCCAACATATCATTTTAAAGCTTTTTTTTATAAAAGAACTACCTTAGCTCTGCAAACGCTGCATATGGCACCGCATGCTACAATATATCCTTAGTCTACTGCTGCAACCAGTCCGCGCCGGCGCGGACTGGTTGTAGCAATAGACCAGGGAGCTATATAGAAGATACCTTAGCAAAAATTTCTTGCCTTGTAATTTGATGCGAATCGCCATTTGTAGAGTGACAATCGTGTTTCGATTGCAACACGAAATTTTAGAGCATTGATCTGGGGCAACCAGTTAATCATGGCAACGGGTTGAAAGACGTAGCGCCCAAGCCGAGCAGCTATGGTTTTGCACCGAGCAGCTATGGTTTTGTGGTGCAACATTGATTTTGTGGTGCAGCAGCTCGAGGCAATTGCAAGGTTATGGGCATCGTGCTGATAATTGGCCCTACAAGGCTAATGTGGGATGGGGAATTATGGCCAGACAGTCTAATTAGATGGTAGTAAGCTGCAGTCGAGCTGCAGTCGAATTCAACCGTCACTAACATATTCCACACCATGATCAGTGTCAGGTCTTCCTTCATGGTGTCCGCTTTGTTCTACTCGTCAGTTCCCATCTCTCGCCCGCTGTAATATCATGTCCACCATCACCACTGCTTTTGTGTTTCCCAACCCAAACTCAGCCTGATCATGCTCATTAAAGTCTTTTTACAAAAAAACTACCGGCGCCATATGCAGCATTTCCAGCTAGGCATGCTACAATACATCCTTGGTCTACTGCTGCAACCAGTCCGCGCCGGCGCGGACTGGTTGCAATAGTAGACCAGGGAGCTATAGAGAAAGGGGCGCAGGCGACAGTTTGAGGCATGGACGAGGGAGACAGCTTAGCATGTCATTATCATCATCCTCCTCTTGTGCCTCATAGTTGCAAAAAATGGAAAATTGCAACGACGACGATGAGGTTGAGCCTGCACCAGCAATGGGTGGTCAAATGATGGCGACGGAGCTCAAGAAACACGCGAGAAGTGGGCATTGGCGCATGTGCAGGAGCTCGTCTTCCCAGAGGCTGATTTTATTGTCTTTTGATGCGAACTTCTTGCTAAAATGGTGTCCATCAACGCGGTAGCAATATTGGGAGCCACTTGAGGCAGGTGGAAGAAAGGCTTACCTGCTGCGAGCTCACACGGCGTCATCATTGTCTCCTCCTTCGGGATGCAGAAAACCCTGCCCTCAACTCCTTCCTGCCTTGTTTGATGCGAATCACCATGTGTGTGTGTGTGTGTGTGTGTGTGTGTGTGTGTGTGTGTGTGTGTGTGTGTGTGTGTGTGTGTGTGTGTGTGTGAGAGAGAGAGAGAGAGAGAGAGAGAGAGAGAGAGAGAGAGAGAGAGAGAGAGAGAGAGAGAGAGAGAGAGAGAGAGAGAGAGAGAGAGCTCTTGCATACTAGATGACATTCATGTCTGATCTTATTCCATCTTGCCAACTTGTACGCACCATGGAATGATTAATAATATCACAATCCTATATGACACTAATTTGTGGCCTTTTACATTTCAATCGTTTTTTCCATCACGTTGTGGTCTTGCATCTTGTATGGTTCTTTGAATCATCTTACCTGCTATCCCCTCAAACAAGTGAAGAATTAGATTTTTGGATAGGCAAAAGAGAGAGAGAGAGAGAGAGAGAGAGAGAGAGAGAGAGAGAGCTTGGAAGGTCAACTAAATTTGCACCTCTCTTCTCTTTTATTGTGTCTGTGAGTGCCTAGAGAGCAACCACAAAGATTGGGCATGCTTTGGAAGCTATAAATCTTCGTTATGTGAGCTAGACTAAAAGATTCTTTCAATATCGGCTTGGATCTCTTGGAATTAGATGATTCTCTAGTTGTGTCATGGCATTGTTTTCAGCAGTGAGAGCACTCACAATATAGGAGCATTTATGAAATTGTTGCTTCATGACTGTATATCTGCATGTAGCAGGCAAATACACCTCAGACTTGGTCCTTTCCTATGCAGAAGAACTTGCATTTGACTCTAGGTCATATCATTTCTATTTACTAATCACAATAGATCAGTTAGGCAAGAAATTTGCACCTCCAAGCTTCCATTAAAGAATGTCGCTATCTGTAAATCAACTTGTGATGCAACTTAGCAAAGCAACCACTAAACATCTACATGTTTCACATGAGCAATAGAAAAATCATACCTTGAGAATCTCGTTGAGATGGTCATGAGGCAGTTGGATATGCTTGAGCTCATCATGCATTGGGCACATCACTTTATCATCGCCACTGCATACGCCATCGATGTAGTTGCAGTGGGTGCATCCACAGCTTGCTGCTCTCATTTCCTCCACCATTTCAATGCCAAGCTGGCAAGGGGAAATGAAGGGCAGCTCAAGGGTGTTGCACTGCGAAGCTAAGAGGAGAGAGAGAGTTTGCTTGTTTCTATTTGCTTTAGGCTCTTTTTTCTGCTTGCTTACAAAAGTGGAGTTGTTTAAAGCTTTAGGAAGTTCGCGGATAGCATCATAGGCTTACGAGGTTGTGTGCTGATTTGTTTGCAAAACCTAGGTGCCAAAATTTTGATGGACTACTTTTGAGAGGAGATATTCCACATGGAATTAAACTATACATGTTTCGAGTATGAGATTTCTTGTGTCTCGAGTATTCAAATTTCATAATGGTTCTAAAATCTCATTTTTTGTCGATTGAGTGTAAGATTTGTGGTAGTGAAAGTAATGTGCATGCCATATTTTTTTTCCCTTTCACCATTTCTGCTCTTGTATCAATTTGCTCGGATTTGTCTTCGCTCGATTTTTTTTTGCTCGGTGATTAGAAACCCCCGAAAGCAAGCAGCACCAAAATCAATCGTGCCCTCGCAAAAATTTCGGCAGAGTTCCCTTCGTTTTAACATAAACTTTTAAAAAAAAACCATTTGTATACGCCTCCTACATGATATCCATGTAGGATCTCACATGAGATTTAAGGCACAACTTGATGGAAGGAATGAAACGAACTTTGTGCAAAACCATAACCAAATTAAAACCATAACCATAACGAACTTCATATAACGAACTTTGTGCAAAACCATAACCAAATTAAAACCATGACCATAACCATATTGATCAAAACCATAACGATAACCATAACCATAAACAAAACAATAACCATAACCATAATCATAACCATAAAGTTAAACATAACCATAAACAAAACAATAACCATAACCATAACATCCATAAACAATAAACAATAACCATAACTATTTCTATACAAGAAAGAAACACAGAGATGTGTCTGTGTCTCACAAAACATATATAGAAATCCACTGATGAATCACGTTTCACAACCTGCACATGAAGGGACAAGTCACAAAATTAGTATGATATTACTTCACATATTATTTGTCTCGATCAAACGTCTCACCTCAATCGATCAGCGAGACTCTAAGGCCTCCCAGTCTACAGGCTCTCCTACAGTGGCAGCAAGATCATTCAATACTTCATAAATGCCTCTCTGATATCCATCTGTCTCCTCCTGGCATGTCGGGGCTCGATGCATTGCAAGATTCTGCATTTATACAAAAATCAAAGTAATTAAGAATACATGATTCATCGCTTTTTTTTAAAACGCCATAGCTAGGATTGGATTGGAAACTCACAACTCATAGTGAAAGGTGTCGAAGCCTCCGCTGCCAAGATGAGATGTGCCCCTGGTCGTCCTACGTACCTCTGCGGCCTGACGCCGCTGTTTGAACCTCGTGTCCACTGTCTATTCATCCTCCCTAATCTGTTGCCACGTCTCGTGTGAGATGTCCGAAGGCTTCGGTGAGCCCTACTTGAAAGCCCAACGAGCTGCATCTCGACAATGTTTCACGATGTCTTGTGCAACATTCGTGATCCGCCTCCTCGAAAGCTCCTTTGAACCCGGAGCAAGCTAATACTCTCTCATGATGGTCTCCACTACATAATTGATTTTGCTGCGATCCTGATCAGGCCAAGACGTCATAATGGTAGTAGAAAATTGCAGCTCCGCGAGCTGGCGAACCCGCTGTCTCATCTCAGTCCCGACTCTATCCATGTCAACCTGTCCATCTTCCCGTACAGTATAGACCTTGGAGGCACTAGGATAGTGTGCCTCCCAAGGTGTCCGAGGTGGGTCGAGAGGTGTGCCTCGGTAGGACGGGGGTCGTGAGCGAGGAGGGGTCGCAGCATCTGTGGACCCTCCTCCACAGCAACCACCACCTCCACCTGACGATCGCCGAGATCGGCGAGTGCGCCTATGCTGCGGAGACGCTGACGTACCCGCCTCTACCATATCCCTAGGTGTTGAAGCGGCCGTGATGGGAGACCTCGCAGGCATCGTACACAGTGCTGTCAATTTGTTGTGTTCTGAAATGCTTTCCATGGGACCACAGTGCCATGTATGTATGATACCTCCAGTCACATCCAATAGCTAGCTCTTCCTCTTCTGGAGACATGGGTTCTCCGATCTGTCGATCTGCTCTCACTGTCTTGTCCAACCATGCCATTGTAGGGAATTCAGGTAGAGGAGCGAGACAATCTGGCAAAGATAAGCCTCTAGTCGTTCAGCTTCGCCTGGAATCGTGTCGCTCCTTATTGCGCCTCTGTTTCTCTTCTTCTTACCTTTCAAGCCATTTTTGCATCGGCTCTGAATTTAGTATACAGAACTTCATGATCTTTTCTCGCATGGCGTCGTCCATTTTCTTCGGCACCCCTTGCCCCTGCGGCTCCTCTCCCACCAATCTTGCATCCTCCTCATCGCTCCATAGTCGAGGCATTTCTGGGTCAAAAACGGATAGAAATTCGGTCGTCAAGACAAGAGACTCTTGCACCAACCATCCTTCTGCCATGCTCCCCTCTGGACGCGCTTTTTGGCAAACAAAACCCTTAAGTGTTTTCATGAACCGCTCTAGAAAGAACATCCAACGGCTGTGGACTGTACCTGCCACCCACTGCAACCTCATCTACTACATGGACAAGCAAGTGCATTTGGATAGTTAGGCAGCTCGTGGGCAGATACTTCTCAATCATGCAAACTACCTCAATGGAGTTAGCCCTTGCGACTGCAATGGATTTCTCTCGTATCTCCTTGGAAGAGATCCACTGCACTAGCTCTAAATCTCGTATATGCAGGACCGCACTTCCTCCGTTAAACACCCCTTGATCGCAATTGGAAGAATAAATTGCAAGAACTTATGCCAGCAGTCATGCGATTTCAGTCCTAACAGTTGATCGTCACGGGTGAATGCTGTCTTGAGACATCGCATGCATCCTGTTGGCATCGTGAACTCTGAAATCACCCTTTTGACTTGTCGTTCCTCGCTTTTTAGCAATACCCATGGCGCTCTTGGAAGCTTTGTTTGGCCCGCTGCATTGGTGAAAGGCATCATCTCTGGCATCTTTCCAACTGACTGCAAATCATCTTATGAAGCTCGATTGTCTTTCATTCCCATAATTGTCTTCAAGAGGAGCTCTCCCACATTCTTGAATATATGCATTGGATCCAACAAATGGTTAATTAGTAGATCACCCTAGTACGACAGCGTATGGAGAATGGACAAACATTTCATTCCTGGAACAAGTTGCCCCTCATGTTTCTCCCATCGGTGACGCCACTCTTGTACATGCATAGGACGACATTGGACGCGACCAAGATGACCTTCGCGCAAGTGATGGCCATCTGGAAGATAATGATGGTGGCCTTGATAAATTTTCTTTCAAAGAGAGGCAGAATAGCGCACATCCAAAGACGGCCCGCAAATTGGACATGCATTGTATCCCGAAGTTGTAAGCCCTGCATATATTAAAGCATGATTCAGTACTACACAAAGTGCTTGAGAATAGCGAGAATTTTGTAAATCATCCACCATCACCAGAAGCTTCACCATATCCTGGACAATCATGCATAGTCCACATAAGAAGTCCATGGATCCTTGCATGCTATTGTCCTGCTAGTTCAATCGTATCTGCTATGTCGATCCCATGCCATAACTCCTGGAGCTCGTCAACTAGTGGTGCTAGATAAACATCCATGTTTTTTGCCTTGAACTTACCAGGCACAATCAAGCAGTAATATCAAATGACCGTTCTTGATGGCAAGCCACGGCGGGAGGTTGTAATTGACAAGGCACACAGGCCAAGTGCTCCATGACGAGCTTCTCAAGCCAAATGGATTGACTCCATCCATTGCCATGCCCAAACACAAATTGCATGGTTCACTCTCAAAATGTGGCCAGGTATCTTCAATGTGCCTCCAAGCCTTTGAATCAGCGGGCACCCTAAATGTTGCGTCAGTGGATCTATTCATAGAATGCCACCGCATCAACTTTGCAATGGAACCACAACGAAACATGCTTTTTATCCTCGGAATAATAGGAAAATGCCGCAACACTTTAGCTGGCACTGACTCGCCAACCGCATCTTGTTTGTAGCGCATTGCTCCGCACTTAGGACACGACGGACAATCTGCGAATTCATTGCGAAAAAGAATCCAATCATTTGGACATGCATGAATCTTGTTGTAGTCCAAGCCAACTGAGGTCAATAGTTGATTTGCGTCTGGCCTGGAGGGGGGCATTCCATTGCCAGCCGGGAGTAGTTGCTCCCACAACAACCTGTTTAAGACACATTAAATTAAAAGCTCCCCAAGCACATCACCGTTGCAATCGGAAAATCTCTTTTGTAAGTTACGTACCTAAACAAAGCAGTGACGCTTGCATCTGACCACCCGTACACTGACTGCAGATTCAAAAACGACAGACAAGTATGAAGCACAGATATTTTGGCGCCTTCATAGATTGGTTGATGTGCCAACTTCCTCAACATGTCTTCAGGAGATAGGCGCACGTCTTCTGGTGCTGCATCGTTAGCGTTCTCCTCGCTTGTCTGGAAGAAGGCATCCAGCATCACCTCCATGCTGTCGTCTTCTATCTATAAGCCCTCCTCTGCTTCCATCCTTGGCTCTAGATTGGTCGGACCTTCATGCATAATCCTTTTTCTCTCTCTCTCTCAGATGTAGATGTCTGACCACCCGTACACTGACTGCAGATTCAAAAACGACAGACAAGTACAAAGCACATATATTTTGGCGCCTTCATAGATTGATTGACCTGCCAACTTTCTCAACATGTCTTCAGGGGATAGACGCACGTCTTCTGGTGCTGCTTCATTAGCGTTCTCCTCGCTTGTCTGGAAGAAGGCATCCACCATCTCCTCCATGATGTCGTCTTCTATCTGTAAGCCCTCCTCTGCTTCCATCCTTGGCTCTAGATTGGTCGGACCTTCACGCATAATCCTTTTTCTCTCTCTCTCTCAGATGTAGGTGTTATGTCGCAAAAATCAATGCCTGTTCCGTAGGAGCCGTATCGTAGATTCTGCACGGTTTCTTTAGCAAACTCTCCGTACTTGTGCAAATGCTCATTACATATCCTACGCTTGCGCAGGATTTGATACTTGCAGAGCGTGCACGAGCATGCAATCTTTTCCTCCATGTTAGTTGATGACGTTGCCATCTACAATGATTATGAATGTTGTTTGTTTCAATATATATACTCCTCACAATGTAAACTACCTCGCATTCTCTAGCCTTGCCCAATCTCCGCACACCTCAGTCCAGAGGTGTACAGAGATCAGGACCACCGGGTCAAAATCTCGCCTTTATTGGTCAAATCCTATATAGGTAGACACATACGTGCTCTCCCAGGTGTACATGACAATGCATGTAGCGGGCAAAACCCCTTTGCCTCTTTTAGTTCCATAGTTTCTTCTAGAGGGGGGGAGAGAGAGAGAGAGAGAGAGATAGAGAGAGTTTCTTTCCTTTCACACAATTGGTCAGTCAAGCTAACTCTTTCTTGTCAACTTTCTCTATCTATTACTCTCTCTCTCTCTCTCTCTCTCTCTCTCTCTCTCTCTCTCTCTCTCTCTATCTATATATATATATATATATATATATATATATATATATATATATATATATATATATATATATATATATATCCATCTCCGTAACTATCTCTAGTTAATTCTCTCTCTTTCTCTACCTCTATCTCTGGCTCCCTCTCTCTCTCTCTCTCTCTCTCTCTATATATATATATATATATATATATATATATATTCCTATCTCTTTCTCTCTCTCTCCATATATCACTCTCTATCTCTCTATTTCTCTCTCTCTCTCTCTCTCTCTCTCTCTCTCTCTCTCTCTTACACACATACACGCACACACACACACACGACGTAGCTTGGGAGACAGAGAGAGAGAGAGAGAGAGGGGGGGGGGGGGGGGGGGGGGGGGGGGGGATCAATTATACCTGCACTGTAGGTTTCCAAAAGCCAGATCTGTGCGCGCGCTCGCAGGCGAAAATGATCGCCTGCGCGCGGATTTGGTTTTTTTCCCTCAAATTTTTTTCGTCGATATACGCGTCGATATACACATACAAATACGTGTGAAAATACACGTGGAAATACTCGCCTTTCGACAGGCATTGCCACGTGTATTACCACGCCTGTATCGACGCGTATATCGACGATCGATATGCCCGTCGAAATACGCGTGGAAAGGTACGGTACGTCGAAAAATGTGTAACATGTTGTAGTGCACCCGCTGAAGGTGAGTCATTGGAAGACCATGTGGAAAGAATCAAGAGATTTTATGCCACCTATGATGAAAAGACTCTCTATTTTTCATGACCTACTATATTGGAGTGACTTACTTATCCGTCATTTTCTTGACCCAATGTATATTTTTGAGAATGTATGGGAGATCCTATGGAAGATCATTACTGAAAAAAGGGATAGCAAGGCACGAAGAGACAACCTACAAGCTATGGGAAGAATGCCAAATATGTGGCCTTGTCTTAAACTCAATGGAAATTATGCTATTAGAAAATCTCCATGGGTTTTGAGAAAGGAAGAGGAGAAACAAGTAAATAAAGTCATATCTACATTCAAAACTTCTACTTAGAAAATGTGATTCTTGAAAATAGCTTTTACCAAAGATGAATAATTAAGTGGTCTTAAATCTCATGATTGACAAATTTTTATAGTTCATTATACCAATTGTCATCAAAGATTTCCTGTTAGATGACATAAGAAACACAATTTACAAGATTAGTGAGTTAATACATTGGACCTCATCAAAAGAGAGCAAGAGAGACATCATAGATGCAGCTCACATAAATGCTACAAAGGTAGTGTGTATGCTTGAGAAGTATTTTCCAACCAACATTCTTACTATCCAAATGCATTTACTTGTGCATGTGGTTGATGAAGTTACAATAGTTCGAATGGTCCATTACAGGTGGAGGTTCTTCCTGGAGAGATTCATGAAGACGTTAAAAGGGTTTGTTTGTCAAAGGGCCCGCCCTGAGGATAGCATAGCCAAGGGATGTCTTGTGCAGGAGTCTCTTGTTTTTAGCAGTGAGTTCTTGGGTTCAAATGACCCAGGGATGCCCTGATTGTGGATTTTTGAGACAAACGCCAAGGTAACTGGGGAGAAGCCACATGGAGAGGGCATCATAAGGAAGATGGATATCAAAATGCATGAAAAGGTTATGAGATTTTTTCTTCTCAACTCAAAAGTCATGCAAAAGTGGATTGAGAAATATGAAGGGGAAAAGAAAATACGTTTGGCTGATTAGCTGCGATTCAAGTGCAATTGGATCACTAGAAATCTTCCCTTTCTAGATAATCTTCAAAAAATGCCAGACTTTCCTACCAGACACTGGCTCGATCCAACAATCTCAAAGGCAAAGCGAAATGGAATATTGATCACTGAAGAAGAAGAGAAGATGTTGAGGGGATGTGAGTGACATGTATGTATTGTACCTACTTTTTATTTTTAACCACATGAAAATAAATGCAATGTGAGTTTGAAATTGTTTTATGTGCCACTACTATCACAAACATAGAGCTTTGTGGTCACATGGACGACACTTCAAAAATTTGGTTATGATTAGGGTTAAGGTTATGGTTATGGTTTGCCAATTACATGATAGTTATGGTTTGCGAGTATTGTTATAGTTATGTTTTGTGAATCTCGTCATGGTCAATATGTACTTGCACATCTGCTCAATTTTTAGGCAAAATGAAGGTGGGGTGCGATTTCTTTTGCACTCTTTTCTTTTGAGCAAAGAGGGCTTCTTTTGGTGTTGCAATACATGCAGCACGAGCTTCCAGCCATCTCTGCTGGTGTCAGTATATGCACTGGTATGCCCATTGGTATAAGCATTGATATGTGCATGTTACATTCCAGTGCATATATTGATGCCTTGTATACCGACACATATATCAAAGGTACGATACCGATGCTTATATAGACACATATACCGATGCCTCTAATTTGTATAACACATTTATTTTTGTCGGTATAGTCGCCAATATCTGCATGACGTATTATAGTGGAATTGACTTTTCTTGTATTCTATTGTTTTAGAATGCTAAAGTCAAGCTTCACCTTGCACAATTCTATGCATACATACATATATATACCTATATTTATGTTTATATTTATATTTTTACATGCGCGCACACACACACACACATATATATATATGAATGAATTCTTTTTATTTCACCTTTCATTTCACAACCTCACATGGCTCGACTTTTCTTGCATTCTATAGCTTAATTTCGAATAGTGTTTGGGAAAATCTCTTTGATTATGCGGCCGTTGGCCAAATTTCCTCCTCACAAAGAAGCAAACCGGAAATACTAGTAGAAATTAAGAAATTTTACAAGATTTTTACTATTTTCTCACATATTTCACCGATTTTTCTTCCCTTTACCATGGTTTGAAATCGGCTAGTCTCGATTTTCAATTGGCTCAAGGCTAAGCTGAGGCAATCCTTTCCCGAACACTAATTACTGTGAAACTCAACTTAATGATTTTATCACCCTTCACTTGTTTCTAGACCAACATTGATTCGTTTTAGAAATTTGTGCAAGTTCTATTTCTTTAAAGAGAATGAAAAAAATAAGAAGGTTCGCATGTCCATGCATCGACTTGGGGCTATTTTTCTTTGAGGACATGCATGAAAATGAAGGTGTCATTATCCATGTTATAGATCATGAGAGAGAGAGAGAGAGAGAGAGAGAGAGAGAGAGAGAGAGAGAGAGAGAGAAAGATACCATCGCATTGCCTATATGTGTGTGTGTGTGTGTGACATCGCATTGCATGTGTGTGTGTGTGTGTGTGACATCACTAAAAAGTGTGTGTGTGTGTGTGTGTGTGTGTGTGTGTGTGTGTGTGTGTGTGTGAGAGAGAGAGAGAGAGAGAGAGAGAGAGAGATCATCCCATTGCCTGTGTGTGTGCACATGCATGAGAGAGAAAGAAATGAAGGCAATGGTCCGAGCTAAAATGTAAGAAAAGCAAGTTTGATGTGATCAAAACCTAAGCACTCAAGTAGGGTATGATACTCATACTCTCAAACTTTCAAGGGACATAATTTGTATACAAAAAGATTCTCTCCTACATTGCCTCACTATTTGGTTTCGCATTTAAGGGAGTAGGAACTAAACCAAATGGTTGGTATGGTATAGATTGTGGGGTAGGGAATAAGATCAGCATGTAAATGGTTGAATACAATCTGCTCTCTCTGTTAACCCTCACGGCACACGGACACCCCATCACCTACGACGGACGTGTATTATGTATTTGATAGAGTCAGGTACCGGGCTTGTCGGTCCAATAGGGAAAGGTAGAGTGATCGCCGATGAGAGGCGCACTTTAACTTGGACATTCAAGGGATTAGTTGGTTAAGCATGGGCGCCCAAGTGTGAATGGGGTGAGCTCCTATAAAAGCCAACTAAACCTAATTTTTACTCATTCTCTCATTTGTGCAATTGAAGAGTGCTCTTGCTCCATCTCCATCTTCTTCTTCTTCACCTCCTTGTGTGTGTGTGTGTGTGAGAGAGAGAGAGGGAGAGTGTGTGTGCGATCGAGCATTACGAAGGCACGACGGCGGCGAAGCGGTTGAGCGCGGCACGACTGCAGCTTCTTCTTCATCGCGGCGAGGAATCCACCACGAAGGCGAGCGTAGAGCGGTGAGTGACACACCCTTTGTTCTCTTGAGCTTGCTAGTTTAGGCTTGTTGTGTGCTTGGAGCCGTTTGTGGCTCGCATACGGTGTATTGGCAAGTCCCTTGCTTCGACAGTGCGGCAAGGAGCGCACATTTTTGGCGCCGCTGCCGGGGATATGCCCTACACTAAGCTCGGTTAGCACTTTACGCTTCCTTGTGGTGCAATTTCTATCATAGGAAAGGCAGGGAAGGAGTGTGTGGAGATTTCTGTTTTTTGCATTTTCTGCATTTGCTGTCAAGTTTCAATTTCTGCTATTGTCTGCGTTTTTTCAATTTCCGCAATTTCTGCATTTTCAAGTTCGGCGTTTTCAATTTCTGCAATTTTCTGCATTTCTGCGTTTTTTTAATTTTCTGCAATTTCTGCGTTTTTTCCTGCAATTTCTGCATTTTCTGCAATTTCTACATTTCTGCGTTTTTCAATTTTCTGCATATCTGCGTTTTCTGCATACCTGCGTTTTCAATTTCTGTATGTTTTCCTCGGAAATTAAAAACGCGAGTGAGCGGCCGGCGATATTTTTCGAAAATAAAAAACGTGACTCTTAAAACGGACGGGTTGGTTTGTATAAAAGTTAGATCGGGATCGGGATCATTTTCCCAAGCCCAAGCCCAAGCCCAAGCCCAAGCCCAAGCCCAGGCCCAGGCCTCAGTCCTATGATATATACTAGACTCACTCTTATATATATACCCTACTCCCTCAAGAGAGAATGAGAGCATGTGGGACAAGTCCTCCACTCTCCTCCTTTCTCTTCCCACTTGCACCCTTAGACTTTCTAGTTTGGGCCTAGTTCCCTACTGGAAATTGACAGTTTTAGGGATTCTGAGGGCATAGAGTGACCAAACAGAGGGCTGTAAAGCACGGCACGACCCTCTGACCGATACGCTCGTTTCGAGCTATCACACGGCCCATTCCACGACACGCTCTAAAAAATCTAGCAAAAAAACAAACAAAAAACACGCTAAAAACTAGTCACAAGGCCTCCTAGAGCAGCTTTTTGACACCTTAGGGTATCAAAAGCACATGCACTTACGCTCTGGGCGGGTGCTAGAACACGAGCATATTGAGAGTGCCTCTGTTCATACGGACACCCATTACCCATCCACGATAAGCTCTAGACCCTCAGCGGGGACACAAGGTAGCACCACCCAAGACCCTAAAATAGCCGCTAGTGATTCCTCCTCCGACTCAGAAATCATGGAAGCATACCCTACCCAAAACACTGAGAGAGAAGGCCATGCACCTCCCGAAGCTCCACAGCCTAGTACTAGTATGTTTAGCCGTTTCATGGAAACATTAGGTAGAGCTACTCGCTCGGAACCTGATGCAAATGAAGCACACGAAGGGGGTGGGGAAGTGGAATCTCCTTTCACATCGCACGTGGATCCCACACCCCCAAAGAGTGTCCATGTGGATATCCTACCAACTTCTTACCAAAAAGGCCTTGCTGAGCTGCCTCCTTCAGAAGTTCCCTCTAGAGTACCGTTGGTGACAAGTAAAACCACGGGGAGCAACATTGCTTCTACCTCACAAGAAACCGTTAACACGTCGACTCTAGAAGGATTGTTCATTAATGATCATTGGACATACGACCTCCACAGTGAGGTGTTGACGGATCTACACTCTGGCCACGCCTACCATGTAGGATGAATAGAGATTGTACAATCCACCTCTAGTGCCATGAACATCGAAGATCAACAGAAAATGATCTGTAATGTTATCCATGGCATTATTCAATCAGAAAGGCAAAACCGAGGGGTAAATATACTCTCAACTGGCCCCATGAGATTTCTGGATACGAGCAAGGCTCAACAGCCTACTCTATCACAAATGGAGACTCCTCTAATGAGCCCCATGGACCCATCTTACGTCATTTCACCTGGGGTCTCTATGCAATCTGAGCCTCCGAGCGAAAACTTTAGCTTCCCTAACTTGGCTCAACCCTCTATCAAGGAAAACACAGTGCTCACTCCAGGGATAAGCCTGACAGAGAATGTACCGATGACATCTACGGTTAGCGCAGTGCCACTACCTAGTGTCGTAGTACCTAATATGGGGCCTCGACCATATGTGCCTCTAGCCCCTTATGCACACATGGCCCCCACACCTCCAATTGTACCACTTGCTTATGCTCCTCGAGTGCCGCTCCCTAGCCCTTATCCGAGTGGACCTATGCCCGGTTATGTTCCATATCCTGCATCATCCACACATATGCCAAGACCGGTACCCGTTCCTCTCCCACATATGATTCCAAGAGTACCTCCACCGGCCCTGCCTCCTCACATAGGTGACTTGGCAGCGTTTGCTCAAACCATAGGTCGATCTATCGCGGAAAATATGCGTCATGCATCTGATAGAGAGCCTAGAAGTAAGGCAGTACAAATTGCCAAACTCACGCAAAAATTCAATGGGGACGAAGATGCTAGAAAACACATTGAAGTGTTTGAACAAGTATGTGATTCCTTAGGGGAACGCAACGAACTACATAAGTGCAATGCCTTAAGCTTGACATTAAGTGGGAAGGCTGGAGATTGGTATAGGACCCTAAGGGTGGACGAGAAAACAATCTACCCTACCCTTCGAAGGTTGTTTCTAAAGGAGTACATACGAGAAGGTGTGCTTTGGGGTGTAGCATCTCAGCTACAGAAGGCCGAACGTAAGGAAGGAGAGTCAGTAAGGGACTTCATTAGTCGTCTAAAGCACTTAAACTCTCGCTGCCCTGTAAATGAGCGCTTCAACAATAACCAACTGCTTGATCGATTCATTCGAGGGTTGAGGAATGAAGGAATCTATAATGGACTAGTGATTAGAGGTATCACAACCTGGGAAGATGTCACTGCCAATGCAATCCAATTAGAGGACAACTTGATGATAGCAGGCATGAGGGTGTCTACTGACACGAGATCCACTAGCTCACAAGCCATTGAGTATGAACCCATGACTGCAAAGCCCATTGCCAATGAGCCAAAGGTATTTGAGACATTCTTGACAGACCTCACCAAGGCAATCCAAGAGTCTCTTAAGGATAATCGACCCCCTCAAAATAGTCACATGTATCCAAGAAGGGAGCAACAATGGTGTTCCATTTGCTTAGGTCCACATAGCACTAGTGAGTGCCCTACGTTTAGAGTAAAATTTAATGGAACTTGCAACGCATGTGGTAGGTATGGTCACCAAGCTAAGGATTGTTTAATGATCAAACGTATGATGGCAAATAGACCACCTGTAGCCTGGACGGATGCGCCTCGAGCTCCTGTATTGATGCCTACTCCACCTGTTGAGCAACTACCGCAACACATGGTCCCTAGATCTCAAAATGTTGTACAAGCTACACCGTTACCACCTCCTGTGCTAGGACCGCAGCCCCCGCATCCAAGAGTCGCCCCTATGAACCAAGTGGGTTGCGAGCCATCAAATGCTTATGCAGATGGCTGTGAGGAGGAAATAGACACTAGTATTGCCTACGGACTTGATACATTGGAAGAGTGTCCTATATACTACATGGAAGATTGTTGGGGGCAAGTCAAGCCGGTTTATCAAGCTGCTGCTCTCGCATCCAGAGGTCAAAATATCAACACCCAGGCTAGGAGGCCACCTCTTCAATGCTACGAGTGTGGTGGACCACATCGAGCAGCGGAGTGCCCTATTAGGCTGCAAAAGAATGCTGCACAGATGCAAATGAATCAAGGGAGCACGTCTGCAATGCCAATACTCACATGTAATCGTTGTGGCATAGATCACTTGATTGCCCAATGCCCCTATAACCCAAATGCGCCTAAAATCACACCCCTGAATTTGGTCGAAATTGCTAGTGTGACATCGCCAATACCACCCGTCGCACCCGCTTATGCGATTACACGGTCCATGCTTCAAGGGCCAGGACATATCCTCGAAGAGAGAGATACCGCGTCAGTTATCCAAGCAAAGAAAAAGAAGACACGAAGGAAGAAGTCGCAGAATACGGAAAATTCAAAGCCAAGTTCCAAAACAAACATAGGAACAGGAGATGACCCCGTGTATATGAATGACCTCGAGGATGATTCAGATTCAGTCGAGACAATGGAGACTAGAACCAATACCACAAAGGGAAAGACCGACAAAGAAAACCGTAACATGGAACCAAATGAAAACCGAATAAGAGAAAACCATAAAGAGCCTCTGAAAACACCACAAGTGTTTCCAAATCCAATCCAAGACCCCCAAGATAAACCGCAGGGGCAAAAAGGGAAGAATCGTAAAAAGAAGATTGGGACGTACCCAAACCCAGTAGACGAGATTGAGCAGGTGAAACATCTAAGAGGTTTAGTGGAGGAGACTCAAAGGAAACTAGAACCAGAACCATGAACCCATGCATATCAAAATTCATGACACAGTGTTTCCCACGCAAGTTCATCCACCCCACATGAACCATAGACCGTTAGCCATATCTAGTATCATCCAAGAAGGGAGTGAGGACGGGACATCAGAAAGTGAGCATACACCCTTCTTGTTGGAAAGGATGTTTAACGAAGGAATACCTGATCCCATTGAGGAATATGAGATTCCATCCTCACCAGTTCCTAGTCAAGGACCTACACCCTGCAAAACGCCAATGAATGTTGCCAAACTAGTGGACTTCATGTCTTCTGAGGTCCGAACCACGATCATAGCAAAGCTGTATGGAGATCCTGAGTTATTCCTTGCACTTCGAGCATTCCTTAACGGAGAGCTACGAACGGGATTACCGCAGTTTGCGCAACCAAATAGGCCTGACTCGATTATGATTGATGAGGAAAATCATGTGCAATCACTTGACTTAGATGGACACGAGTCTGTGATCGAGGTACCCATTAACGAATTAGGGCAGTATTTTGAAGGCGACGAGTCTAATGCGACCCTACCCATCACTACCAAGGGATTAACTATAAAGGGAATTCTTGATGGTGGTGCGGGAGTTAGCATCGTTACAAAAGATTGTTGGGAATCCATGGGAAAACCCCGCCTCAGTGTTACTAACATTGTGGTAAAGATGGCAAATGGTACCATAGCCAAACCTATGGGGATGCTCAAGGATCTTAAGATCAAAGTTCTAGGACACAAGGTACGACATACGTTCATTGTAATGGATTTCTCTAAACACCTTATGTCATATGAAATGATTTTAGGACGACCATTCATGAGGGAAGCACAAATGGTTCACGATTGGTCTAAAAATCATGTCTATTTGCAATTCCAAGACTCTGTCCTTAGAGTGGATTTGGTGACTGGTAAGGTACACCCCTTAGGGAGTAAAACCATTATTGATCATCGCTCTGACACCACAGTTCACTCGGCCCCACTACAATATTGTTACACTTGTAAGAAGGATACAGACATTGGCCAAGATTCTCCTTATATGGATGTGTTACCGGGTATGACGGAATCAGACAACGTGGATTGGGTCCACCTAGCATCAACCATAGACACTTGGGGAAATAGGGGGACGACTTGGGTAACACCTGAGGGGGATGAAATGCCTATACCCTTAAATATGCTACAAGCAATGCATATCGCTTCTGACAAGACTCATCCTAAGGTAACGAAGAAAACATACAAGTGGGTCCCTAAAGCTTCTTTAGTGACCATAGCTAGTGCTAAAAAACAGAAGCCTTGTAAGAAACGTACCACTCGCTCCAAGAAAAGTAAGAAAATGTTGCGATGGATCCCTAAACGACTATTGGAAGCCCAAGGCTACTATCAAGGGAATGACCAAATCTGGGTTCCAAAACGTAGATTGTGCTCTTACCTATCACCTGACCCAAGTGAGCCCAATCCCGTAGTTCCAAAACGAATCAATGATTGTGGAAAGGAAAAAATCACAGAATGCTACACACCCGCTCCCGAGCTAGTTTGGGTACCAAAGAAAGAACGTTTTGTTCCACCTAGCTCAGGAAGGGGGGAGTCCCATGAAGATTCTAGCTCCTCATGTAATACATCCATAGAGGTAAAAGCTTCTACACCGCCTCCATCCATAGTAGTGGACCTCAATGAAGCTACAAAAGAATCCACACCTCCCAGTGTTCAAGAATCACCTAATAAACCACTTCAAGTTCGATCCTGGGAGAGTACCTTACCACCCTTGCAACTTGACGAGGCACCTAGGGTAATAGAAAACTACTGGCAAAAATCCTCACCTATTACCAACTGGAACAATTGGTTTCAAAGGGTGACAAGCTCATTTCAAACGATATGATCTACCCAAGGAAGGGGGGAGTGTTTGTTGACAGTCATCATTCACTTGCTTCCCTCTCAACCTTTTTTCCCTGACCTCTCAATCTCTGATCTTAGGGAATGTACATATAAAGCTTTATACTCACAAAAAAAAAAAAAAAGAGCAAGAGCAATTAGCAAACGAGTATGCACATTAAAAGTCAAAACATTGACTCAGACCTACACATGTCACAATTGGTACAGTGAAACAGAAACCTATGCCATAAAACACCTTTGATCCTCATCACTTGAGTGATGGAGGGTAGGTAAGATTAGTACGATAGGAGTGTTTCTGTTTTAGAGTTGAGTGATTAGCAAAGATCTCTTTTCCCACTAATGTGCCTCCTAGAGGTATTGTTTTTGTTTCCTAGTGTGTACAGGAGCGTGTTGCTATTGATAGGATTTGGACCTTCATGGAACCTTCAAATCAAGCGCGACCATCAACACAAACAGGTGTTTCTTGTCCATTAGCATTGCCTTTATCTTTTTTGCATCCATGTTTGTCTGCTTTGATTGTGATTGGTAGCATAATATTCAGCGCATTTGCTTAGTATCAAACATTTAATTCAATGCAATCTTTTGTCATAATCACTCGTTTAGGTGTAAAAATCAAGCAGTCCGACTAAGCTAGTTTGACCAAGCTAGGTATTAGAAATCTTCTCTTAATACCATGGGGAATGCCTTCCTAATAAGCAATGGTTACTTAGGTTCTTAATCCGATTTAGGAAGCATTGTATGAAATGTACTAGGGCTTTCTAGTGGGCTTGACCCTATTGACCTTTAGCTTAAGTATTATAAAGGGAGTTTACTAATGTGATGAGCCTGGGGGATGTAACAGTGTTATATGACCTCCCAAAGCTACAAAATTAAAATGCTGAAAATGAACAAGCAAAAAATCAAAGTGCCACAATGTAAAATTTTAAGCTGGAAGAGAAATCTCAGCTTGATTTGGTACTTCACTCACATGTATCGCCTATGGTACTAGAGCCCTAGAGGTTCCCAGTGTGGGCGCTTTTCCTTGAAAAGCAAAAAACCCAAGGCATACAAAATAAGCACCCACTTCAAAATTGAATCAATGTGAAAAGACCTTGGGGGGTCAAAGAAAAAGTAATCAGTCAGGCGATGATTTCATGAGAAATTCCTTTTATGGTAGCTTAACTACAAGGTTTTCTAGGTATAGCCTCTAGTCAGCCCTTGAACATGAATACTTGGCTCTCGCGATTAAACAACTTAATTGACCACAGAAAATTAAGAAGCTTACCCATGGTATTAATACTTGATCTCTAGTGCCTTTAGACCGTCAAATTAGTGACCCCAGACTTGTTTAATTTTTTACCTTTACATCTGTTTATGCATTTGATTACATTGCAATTTAATGTTCATTGCTACCAAATTGTCTGAAATTCTTTGACCAATCAATTTGTCTACCTAAAACTGCATATGCTTTTTAAGAGAATGCAATTACTGTGCCAATGTTGTTTGATTTTGCAGTGACTGAAGAAGGATAAGGACATTCATCTCAAATGCTCTTCCACCTCGACGAACCAGCTTCAACTCAATAGCTTCCGAGGACGGAATCTACATCAGGAAGGGGGGCATGTTAACCCTCACGGCACACGGACACCCCATCACCTACGACGGACGTGTATTATGTATTTGATAGAGTCAGGTACCGGGCTTGTCGGTCCAATAGGGAAAGGTAGAGTGATCACCGATGAGAGGCGCACTTTAACTTGGACATTCAAGGGATTAGTTGGTTAAGCATGGGCGCCCAAGTGTGAATGGGGTGAGCTCCTATAAAAGCCAACTAAACCTAATTTTTACTCATTCTCTCATTTGTGCAATTGAAGAGTGCTCTTGCTCCATCTCCATCTTCTTCTTCTTCACCTCCTTGTGTGTGTGTGTGTGAGAGAGAGAGAGAGGGAGAGTGTGTGTGCGATCGAGCATTACGAAGGCACGACGGCGACGAAGCGGTTGAGCGCGGCACGACTGCAGCTTCTTCTTCATCGCGGTGAGGAATCCACCACGAAGGCGAGCGTAGAGCGGTGAGTGACACACCCTTTGTTCTCTTGAGCTTGCTAGTTTAGGCTTGTTGTGTGCTTGGAGCCGTTTGTGGCTCGCATACGGTGTATTGGCAAGTCCCTTGCTTCGACAGTGTGGCAAGGAGCGCACACTCTCAAAGAGAAACAAGATTTTGTAATTGGGGGAGAGATAAAGAGACAGAGAGATTCAATGACATGCATTATATCAGGTCAATATAGCCTCAACTTTGAACCATGTTCTTCAATTTAGCATAATGGCCAAAACTCCTACAAAATAAAACAATTGAGAGACTTTATTTTTCTTTCATTTCCATCACATTTTAAGGTGCAAGTGGCTTGAAAGTGTACATGAATAAATAGTGTGCATCTTATCGTACTAAGATGCTTATGCATTGTTGTTATTAGGTGATGATGTACACAAATACCATGCTTGTGGACAAAACATAGATAGAGATGACAGGGAGGCATCTAAAGAGGAACATAGATGAAAGGGTCAATCACATTCTTGATATTAAAAGAAAACCAACTCACCTCTTTGAAACTTGAAGCTCTCTTGGTACATTGGAATCAATGAGCCCTGATCTTTTCACAACTCCACTCTTAAACATGACAAGTTTTATGATTACATAGTGTAGTAGTTATGGCCTTCATCTTTAAAATTTTGTTAACCAATTTGTATTTTTGGACTTGGTAGCACTTTGGCAAAACCCTTCTTAGACCAAAGGAAATACATCCTTCCTACTATAAAGGACTTTATGATGTGCACTACTACCATGTCTTGCTCACAAGAAAGATGCAAGGATAGAAGCAAGTAAGAACCAATTCTAGAACCCACTTCATTTCCCAGTAAAGTTTCATGATTACATTGACTTCTCACTTAGCGTTCATCTCTTTGTGCCATGCTAACTTATGTGATCCGTATAATCAATCGTGGTAGCATTGCTTGACCAAATTAGACCAAAAGGAGGACTCTCTCTCTCTCTCTCTCTCTCTCTCTCTCTCCCCCCCCCCCCCCCACGACAATAGAAGTAGCACACTCTTAAATTTGTTGAACAAGGGTTGCTTCATAAGTGCAACAGAGCAACGGAGGCACTTAAGTGGGGAGAGATAACCAGGCACTTCTAGAACTCCATAACGCATTGGTTCTTGTGGCTCTCTAAAGCTATTGGCGTACTATTAAACCCTTATTGGAGAGAGATTGCCAAAAAGGTGAATAACAAAGAAATACATTGTGAAAAACCTACTTTTGAGATGGCAACAGCCAGAGCTAGAAAGAGAAAGACCAATTGGTTGCCCAATTTCACCTCAATGGCACTCAGAGATTGTTGGTCGACAGAGTTGTGGAAGGGATAGACAATTTTTTGATGCCTCTCTATGAATCTAGTTTTGAGTGGAAAGCCTAGTGATGACCCCAGAGTAGCCATTTCTTCAAACCGCATACCAAGGATATATACCATGTTATAATCCACAAGTTTGACTGGTTAGCCCCCCTCAACAAAAAATGTGGTAACTAATGGCTAGAGGTTTGGTAGGTGGTGATAGCAAAAAATGTTTGGAACCCATAATGGCTTCAGTCAATGAATGCTTTCCTATGGAAGGTGTTACGGGGGCCTTGCCGACAGGCGCCAAGATCAAGCTCAAGGTATCAGCTCTGATAGGTGTTTGGCTTGCAAAATGGCTAGGGAGGACCTGTCCCACCTTCTCAAGGAGTGCTTGGGGATTAGAGGCCTGACAGGTAAGATCTGGAAATGGATCCAAAGGACTTGGAAGATAGGGTTCTCCAAGAATGATTTGTTCATAGGAGTAAAAGGGATGACAAGCCAAGAACATCTAATATGTACTCAAATTGTTAGATTCCAATTATTTCACCATATTTGGAAGGCCATGAACTACCAAGTGTTTGATAAGAACCTCTCTATAGCTAACTTCTGCAGAGATTATCCAAGAAAGAAAAATTATTGTTGTGATTAAAAAAAAACAAGAATTTGAACAAGTGGAATAGGGTAGCTCTCATCGTCAAGTCCAATCGCTGTGAGTAAAGGCCATTGATTATGTTTCACCTTGGTATGAGGCCACGTAACTTCTTGATGTAACCTTTGGTCCCTCAAGGCTCATCTCGAGCTCGAGGTTGCTTTGTACATTTCTTTGTGGAATACCTAGTACATACACTCACTATTATGAGTTTGGCAAAGAAAAAAAACTTTGTTGAAAAAGGGCTAGCAGTTGATGAAAAATAATGCTCCGAGAGCTCCCAAGCTTTGTATCAAAGAATGCTTTGCAGAATCTCTTACATATATTCATGTTTGTTAGAATATTTTAAGAGGTTGTGTCATGCATCACTTTTAAAATGCATTAGATTATACATGTAGTAAGAGAGTATTGATGGTGTTTCACTTGGAAGAGAAGATAGCCGTATGAAAATAGAGGTAATGTTTCCTTGGCCATAGCAACATGCGGGTCACATACTAGTAGAGCATTATGGAGCTACAAGGGCAAGCCTTCCAAGAATGCACTATGGAGGCAAGCAACATAAAAAAATGATCTATGAGATACTTACTAAATATAAGTGTCACACTAACCTTCCATTGCTATACCTTATGGCTACTTACATGTTACATGAGGCCTGTTTTAAATAGATTCACATGTGGGACATCATTTTTTTGGAAAATCTCATCTTATGTGAGAGGTTATATTAATAAGAGTAAACCATTACATCAGCACTAATGGCATGCTCAATTTGAGCCATGGCCACAAGCATTCCAAAGGAGACTGATGACCATGATTTTTATGAGGAGCTCCAACCTTGCATACATCAAATTGTTAGAGACCTGACAATGATCTTGCCTTTTCCAATACCAATAATAGCTTTCCTACTTTCTTGGATAGTCTCTAAGTAGCTAGCTACCAAGAGATCTTGGACAAACACTCGGTAGTTCCTAGACTTCCATATATAGTTGAAGAATCAGAATCTAACAACTTCACATATCAAAAGTGCTTGGCTTTTCATCCCTTTCCCTCCTAAGAGCAAAGCATTCTTGGAAAACCCTATCTTCCAAGTCCTTTGGATCCATTTTCACACCTTACCTGCCAGGCCTCTAATCCCTGGGCACTCTATGGTTAAGTCAGGTAGGTCCTCCCTAGCCGTTCTATAGCCCGAGCACCTATCAAAGCCAATACCTCAAGCTAGGATCTTGTCATCTATTGGCAGGGCCCCCCATAACAACTTCCATACAAAAATATTCATTGACAAGGGAAATTGTGGGTTCCGTATGTTCTTTGTAGATGCCAATTGGGGAGCCTCTGGCCATTGCTTGCACATAAGAACAAGGTATATGCCCTTGGTGTGTGGTTTGAATAGGATTGGTTCACCCCACTATTTGTTGAGGGGGGTGAACCAATCCATCTTGTGCATAATAACAAGGTATATTCCCTTGACTGTGGTTTTTGACTATGGTTTGAAGAGGTGGCTACCTTCTGGCCATCACCATGCCTTCCACTCAAAATTGGGTTCGCTTAAAGGCATTAAGAGATTGCCTTGCCTTTCCAAATCTGTATTAATCAGCAATCTCTTCATGCCATTAAGGTGAAACTAGGAATCCACAAGGTCTACCTCTTTCCAGGCCAGGCTTATGATGTCCCACAAGTGGGTCAAATGATGGGAGTCCATTGTTATTCACCTTTCTAGCAATCTCTCTCCAGTAAGTGTTCAAAATTACACCATCAACTTTGTAGAGCCAAGGGGACTAAAATGTTATGGAGTTCTGGAAGTATTTGGTTAACTACCCCCACTCCAAATCCTCCATCACTCTATTGCACTTTCTACCAGCTCCCTCGTTGTGCCACCTAGTCTCAGGCTGGTCCACTAGGGGGCTAGTAGTTTGTCATGAACCTCAATCCCTTTCCACCGCCCACCTTTTGAGTAGAGCTTCACCTAGTCCATCATATCGTAGATCATAATAGCCCATGCTTGGTGTTTTTGTGCAATCAAAACCACATGCTTGGGATAGAGGGCCTTTGCATGAAAAACGGGGTTGAGGATCCCTGCACCACCTTGTTCCACTGGTCTAGCAAGTGCGTCCCATTTCCCATTACCAAGGCATCAAGATTTGGTGTTTTTTTCTATAAAAACCTTTTAATTGGTCAAGAACTATTTCTAGTTACATTTTTCTATTTTGAGGAGAGGGCTAGTAAATTCAATGTAAGGGATCATGAAGGAGTTGATCACTTTGATCCAGCTAGGGAAGGGAAGAAGCACATACTCCCACCTTCTCATTTTGCTCCTAACCTTTTCTAAGACCCACTAGAATCTTTGTCTGTGTGTTATGCCCACCCCCAAAGGGGTCTCAAATGACAAAAAATCTTACCTTTTGAGAAAATATCTTCATTTCAAAATAATGGGTCAAATGAGTCGTTGTTGGTAGAGAGATCAGGATTGCTTTTTCAATATTGCATTTCGACCCTGAGGCAACGGTAAAAGTTTTCACAATCTCTAGAACCTTCAAAACAACCTGATGCCAACTGCAAAGAGATTCATATTCGTGGATATTAAGAAATGCTATGAGAAAATCCCTCTCAAATGCCTCTCAAATTGCATGTTCACAATTTATTTCCTTTAGCCAATGATTGCCTTGAAGGGACTTGGTCTACACAGGCTTACAAATCTATCCTTTTTTTTTTGGCAAACTCACAATTGTGAGTAGATTATATTATCATAACCAAACAATTACAAATTCTTTCCATTCTCATGACAAGCCATGACAGCTTCAAAGGGTCAAAGTTATATTGGCTGATAGGGAAGCCACCCCACGACAAGGAATGAGCCCACACCTTTACCCATGCAAGTCAGTCCTTGCGGTGCCCAAGGCCTTGTTCCACTCATCAGAGCTCATCTATTTCACAACGACGAAGATTGCCCCTTGCTTTCTTGTATTATGTTCGTGAACTTAGTTGTTTCAATGGTGTTCTCAAAGATCTAACAATTTCTTTCCTTTCAAATATGTTTAAAGTAACAAAATCTCACGATTTGCATTGCGATAAGCAACACTTGGCTTCTTAAATACCTTCCCTCCCAAGAAGAGATCATTCTTGAAGAATCCTATCTTCTAGGTCTTTTGAACCCATTTGCAAATCATCCTTGCTAGGCCACAATTCATTGGCATGGCTACCCATAAAACATTCCATAAGACGATCTTCATCCCATGTAGCCATTGCGGGCACCAGATGTTCCTTGCGACTGTCTACCATCTTGGCTCTAGCCAGTGCTTACCCCACTACTTGTTAAGAGAGGAAAACCAATCCTTCGAATCCATAAATATGAAGTACACTTCCTTGGTTTGTGGTTTTTAGGAAATTTCTATTCTTGGGCCACTGCCATGCTTTCCACTCAAACGTGGATTCACAGTTTGATAGACACCACACCACCTCTTGAGTCGTTTTAGGTCTCTGCTGATATGTAATCTTTCATTCCCAGCAATGACATTAAACTGGAGAGCCAGTTAGTCCGTTCCTTCCTTGCCAGCTACAATTGTTGTAATCTTAAAGATGGCCTAGACGTTTAATACCTTGTTTTTAATCTTTCTAGAAACTTCCTTGCAAAAAGGGATGAGAAGGATGCTTCCATCCTTAGAGAGACAGGCAGACCAATGAGTAATGGAATTGTGAAAATACCTTGACACCTCACCCCACTCCAATGACTTTGTTTCCTTGCTACATTTTTGAGTGAGTTCGCCTATCAAACCCCCAAGTTTCAGGATGGCCCACCAAGGGGAAAGAAGATTGTTGTGCACTTCAAGCCCTTTCCATTGGCCACCATTCAAGCATAATTCAGAGTTGTACATCATAACATTATCCATAATAGTACAAGCCTAGTCTTTCTTTGCAAGTGTAACCACAAACTTGGCACATTGGGCCTCCGCATGCTCGGGTTTAAAATCTCAAGGCCACCTTTCTCAACAGGTATTGCATTGTTTCCCATTTAGCCCACTGCTAGGGTGCCGACTCTTTAGTGTTGTTCTTCCATACAAGCCTCTTCACAGATTTCAAGAAATCTTTCCAGATGCATTTGGCTAGCTCAAGCAGCGGACCATTAAAGGCTATATAAGGGAATTGATTACCTTAACTTTGCTCAAAAAGGGGAGAAGCACCTACTCCCATCTTCACATCTTGTTCCTAGTCTTCTCCATGACCCATAGAAATCTTGTTCAAGCAGCAGACCATTAAAGGCTATATAAGGGAGCATAAGGGAATTGGTTACCAAATCTTTGCTTCTGGGTTACATCCACCCCAAAGGGGCTCCCAGGTGTCGGAAGATCTTCCATTTTGACACCCTCTCCCCTGTCCATATTGACAGATCAAATGAGTTGTTCTCGAAGAGAGATATAATCTTGATTTTTCTATACTACACTTCGCCCATGACGCTAAGGCATACATTTGCACAATTTCTAGATCCTTCTTGATAACATGAGGGAACGCTTTGAGGAAGAGTAGGGAGTCATCGCAAAGAGCTTAGCCAGAAGTTGGTCATTGTTAGGTAGAGTAAGCCCTTGGATCTCCCCTCTAGAAGCATTGTCTTCAAGTAATGTGACCAAAGGATGGGAACCAATGGCCAACATTAGAAAGGCAAGTAGGAAACCCTATTTAATTGATCTTTTGACCTCAGAAGCACCCACACTTCTCTCATTGAAAAGGATCTCTGATTGGCTACCATCACAAAGGGTGCGGACCAGCCGACACATCCATGGTCCAAAGCCTAGTGACATCGTGAGATCTTCAATGAAAGACCAGGTGATCCTACCATATGCCTTATCTAGATCCAACTGCAGCAGGATACACTCTTGCTTCATGAAAGCAGCATATCCAATGCCAACCATTGCTGCCAAAATGTTATCATAAATTGACCTTCCCTTTTTAAATCCATGTCGGTGAGGTTAGGAATTTGTCTAAGAGGGGGGAGATGGTAAGCATTAATTGAGCCATTTCATCAGGGTCCTTAATATCATCTCCATCTCCATCTATGAGAGACTTTGAGGGCCCTAAACAAATTAAGCCAATTCTATTTTTCAATCCAAATATCAAGCAACTAATTAATGCATTTTGCAAAATGGGTTTGAAAGGGCTAGGCTCTATAGGTTGGTAATAAATTACATGAGCACTTGTACTACTTCTAAGTATGCCTATCAACCCTTACACGTACCCCTATGGGGGTGCTCACACTTATCTTTGGGTCTCCTAGTGTGGGCAGGAAGGAGGGCTACACACACATACCACACCACAAAACATCCTCATTAGTTAAGTAAATGTCCCTATTTTAGTCAAAATGAGGTTATTTCCTCTCTCTCTTTTTTTTGCCAAACTCACAATTTGTAAGTGGATTGTATTAAGCACAACATAGAATTTACAAAACAGCTCAAGCTCAGCCCGATCCTTGAGGTGCCGGGGATTACAAAATGGATGTCTACCACCTCTCACTTAGGCTAATACCTCTCGCAAGTTGACAACATGGCATGGGTAGCCCTAGACCAGTCTCCCAAATCTTGCTTGTTTTCGAGCGTATATATCATCAATCTACTTTCTTGTATAATATCTGAGAAGCTTGCTACGTGAAGGTCTCCCTCAAATACACGGCGGTTTCTCGCCTACCATATATGGTGGAAGAAGAAGTCCCTGAGAGTTTGAGTGTAGATAAGCAATTCAAAGTCTCCCATCTTCTTGCCACCAAGGAACAGATTAGTCTTGAAGAACCTAATCTACCATGTCCTTTGGACCCACTTGCATATTTTCCCTGCCAGGCCTCTGATCGCCTGGCATTCCATGAAAAGGTGGGCCAGATCTTCACTAGCTATCCTGCACCCCAAGCAATGATTGAACCCAATTCCTCTTTCCTAAATTCTACCACTTTCCACTTCCCACCTTTCGAACCAAGATTAGTTGCATCTAACATATCCTTGGTCATGACAACCCAAACTTGGTCCTGTTTAGCCAAGGAGATCATAAATTTGACGCATAGGCCTCAGCAAGGGCAACTGGGTTAAGAATTCCGAGACATTCTTGGTCCATTGGTCGAGCGACATAATGAGGTTATTTCCTCAAAAAATCTACTTCATGGCAAATAGTATCTCATATACGTTGAAAAGCTTAAGGATACTTGCAAAGAGAGTGGGGGAGTCCATGCAATAATTTCTTCCACTCACCCATCTCTGAGGACACCTTTTCCCTCTACCCTCCTATATTACCCAAGAAGCAAATGTAGAAGTGGATGTGAAAGGAATTCTGCTATGTAAGAAATTGCTTAGCCCTTACCAATACGTTACCAACCACTACGCACCCATGGACACTCTATCTCCGGTGGATGCTAATTACGTCTTTTCGCACATGGATTAAACTAATGGGATGTTTCCATATGATGGTGACAAATACTAGGATATAATTTTGCAATTAGTCTTTGAAAAATTTGTACCCCCACCATGGATGTTCCTCTATGCATGCCTGCCCCCTCTCTCTTTACGTTACAATGTAATCCATTAATTAAAGGTGTTTTGCTTAATTCTCTTCGCTCTGTGTGTTCTTAGAGTATACTAGTACGTCCAGTTGCCTTCGGCTCTCTCTCTCTCTCTCTCTCTCTCTCTCTCTCTCTCTCTCTCTCTCTGCTTCTTTATCGTGCACAGAGGATTTTTGGACTATAGCCTTCATCTTGCAATTCTCGACACGTGTAAAGGGCACTCTCTCTGCCGTTATAGAATACATATAGATTGCAGTGGTACGCTTTGGTGTTTTTTTTGTTTTGCAAACTCACAAAACATGAGTAGATAGTATTAAAAAAAACCAAAAATGATCAAACAGACCATGCATCAACCATGCCATGGTCACAAGACAAGAGACATCATTCTAGGGGCTTTTACAAGGAGCCCCCAAACCTGGATACATCAAAAGCAACATAATGCTAGAACCATCCTTAACAAGGGGCCCTTAACGAACAAAAAGGAAACATGAATACACAATAGCATCATCATAACCCGGGCAGGGAGGGTGCCACCATGCAGGATGGCCTGCCACACCAAGTGCACACGCCCTCTGATCAGGGTGTCTTTGTAGAGTAACTAGATAGTAGCTTCGCATTAGGGGGAATCCCAACAACTCCAACACCTCGAAAGATGGCTTTCTAAAACAATAAGAAAGTGATAAAATTATTGAATTCAATTGGAATCAGTGTTTGCCTCAGCTTAGTCTTGAGGAGCCAATTGAAAATTGAGACTAACCGGTTGCAAACCATGGTAAAGGAAAGAAAAATCGATGAAATATGTGATAAAATAGTTCAAAAAACTTACAAATTTTAAATTTTTGCTAGTATTTCTGGCTTACTTCTTTGTGACGAGGAAACTCAACCAACAATTGCTTAATAAAAGAGACTTTTTCGAATATTGACTAAAATTAACTTATAGAATTCAAGAGAAGTCAAGCCATGTGAGGCTGTGAAATAAAAAGCACTCATCAATATATGTATATATATGTGTGTCAAAATATAAATATAAATAAATAATATTATATATATATATATATATATATATGTGTGTGTGTGTATGTGTATCTATAGAATTTACTAGAATTATGCAAGGTGAGGTTTCACTTTAACATTCTAAAACAATAGAACGGAAGGAAAGTCAATACATGTAAGGATGTGAAAGGAAAGGTGAAATAAAAGGGTCCATTTACTATTTTAAAACTAAAATAACATTTGAGGTGAGTTTCAATCACAGAAAACATTGAAAGTATGTCTAAGCTAACCCAACTCTTTCTGAGGCTCCTTTTAGAAAGCCAAAAAGGTCAAAGAGGACTAAAAAGATTGTGTGTGACATGATATTCAATAGCCCTATTTAAAAAGAGAGGTACACAAATGTCAACACCTCTCACAAAGACAAAAAATAAATTATTATTTTTGTTGCCATGTGGCACTAATTCGTAAGCTTTATCCAATGATTTATAATTGCGCCAAAAATCCAATGCTTTACTAAGGACTGCTTATGTAGACCAAACATCAAAACCGTCCCACAACGTACTACACTAACGACAAGTATATTAGTCTTTAGAATGATAAAAATATTAGTGTTTAGTCCCTTGGGGATTCAAGAGTAAAGGAATAGTAACCTTTGAGGGTGAAAAGGGATGGCGTGTGGAGGGGGGAGAGAGAGAGAGAGAGAGAGAGAGAGAGTTTTGGTCGAAGGGAGAAAGACGGGGTGATTTTTTTCTCTCTAAAGTCGGTGACACAGGTGCAGGCATGCAGACATAGGGGGCTTTGGCGAGGTGTGCAAAGCTGAGTTAAAAGATGGGTTTACGGTTGCCATCTGCCATTTAGCTATCAATGAGGCAGAGAGTTCACAATAGAAATGGAGATTCTACATAAGATTACCCTGGACACTTGGTGCCCTTCATAGGCTATTGTAAGATGGGCACATGTATGAGGCACTAGATGCATGGCTGGTACAAGTAAGTAGCATGGGAGACTCTGTTTTGCAGAGCCACAAGACCAGACCAAGGCCGTGTGTGAGTCGGGCATGAGAGAGAGAGAGAGAGAGCTTTTGTCTAAGCGCAAAAGCAAAGAGAGAGAAAGAGGGAGAGAGGCATAGAGCAATGGGGAGGATGCAAAAGTGGGAGGATTTTTCCTGCGGGCTGTGTCTATTTGATGTGTGCCTTTACTGTAGGCAGCTCAATATTTGTGCCATGCTTTGTCATTGTTGCCTCGGCCTCAAATTGCTCTTCTTGCATCATTTGTAGATGGTGGAGGAGTCGTAGGAGGTTCTCTCTCTCTCTCTCTCTCTCTCTCTCTCTCTCTCTCTCTCTCTCTCTTAATTTGTAGAGGTTGTAGGAGTCTTAGGCAAGAGTCGCAGGCGAGTGTGGGGACTTGCCAATGCGGCTAGTCTGTTAACCCAGAGGAGTCACGTGCCTCGAGGCATGGTCAGGGGTCTAAATATTTGAGTCAACGCTAGGTGCGGCAAGAGCACGCGGCGGAGGGGCAACCTTGAGATAAGGCGATGGTAGAGTTGCTTAAGTTGATGGGGCAAGGGCCTGGAGCACATGAGGGCATGTCGCTCGTGCAGAGAAAGCGAGTGCAAGGGAAGGCTCTTAGGGAGAGCAAGCATGCGATCACATTCAAGGAGGAGATGTCGCATGGGCAGAGTAAGGAGGGGCATGGGAACAATGAGTGGACGAAGGCAGTGAGATTGGAGCGAAAAAAGAATTAAGGAATCTTTTGGGATTCCTATTAATAAGTGAGGAATGGACCGACTTAGGGTAGGAGTAGAAGAACTCCCTCCTTTTCTAACCCTTTAACTATTTATTTGAGGCAGCAAGAAATCAAGAAGTGACTCATGAATCTTTTCTTGTCACCCCAAAGAAAGAAAGATAAATACATATCAATCTTAGCACAAAAGTAAATGCATCTTTGCTTGTCAGCTATCCATAGGTGAGACTTTCAATTTTCAAGGAAGCAACCAAAGAGCACCATAGAAGCCCTCCTTGTCGCTACATCCCTTTACCAAAACAAAAGAAACCGTCTTAGACAAAGAAGGAGGATAGAGTGAGGATATTTTCTTTTCCCTGGAGCAACGAATAAAAGTCATGGTCCCTATAGAATGACAAGGACTTTGAGAAATGAAAGTCATTGGTAAAATCTTTTGTTTAATTCATAATTTATGTCTTTTTTTTTCCGCCTTGAGTTGGCAAAGATTCCGTAAGGGGCTTGAGCACAACCACAATCCACACTAAAATAAGAGTGCTATGGAAAACATCTTAAGTGGTCTAGATAGCTCGGTGCATGGTGCCACTCTTTATCATTAACTGTAGACCCTCTTTTAGGTCCTACAACATCAACAACAATTATAATAAAAAAAGTTTTTTTTGAGAATCATGAAAACTTTATTAGATCACATAAATGCAAGGAAGGAGGGTTATTCAAAAATCTAAATATGCATAAAAATTAGGGAAAGATTTTGATTGATTTTTTCTTCTTAACTTATAAATCCAAGGGTGGGGGGACAAATCAAATCAACTTTATCCATGCTCACACGTTACCATCGAAATGATTACCTGATAACTCTTAATTCTTTTTTTTTTTTTTGGTAATACGAGCATTCTCACACGTAATGATGCAAAGAACGTACGTGAACGCCATCCTAATCACTTTATCACATTCGAACTCATGACCCGAGTCATCGGATGCTCAACCAGCCAAGCTAACTCCTTTGGATTTTTTCATTTTTTGGTTCTTTCTTATGGTGTTAAAGTTGTTTGCGGTTTAAGAATTAAACATCAAGATACATTGACATAATTTTTACAATGCCATATACAAAACTTTATATGTAAGAAGTAAATCATGAGAAAAAGGGTCATTAATTACCATATACTAATTGTAAATGGAGAGTTTTCCAAAAGCTCTCTGCTAGCAAGAGACATGCCCTTTTCTATAAAAAGTGGATCTCCCAAGAAATTACACTACATGAGGCTTCACCTTTTTTAAAATGATGAGCATGGGCGTTCTTGCAATTTTGCCTCTTAAACACAAGGTAGAGATCCAACCAAATATGCATTGTACAAAATTAAAACCCTTGCTTGTTTGTGAAAATTCTTCTTTGTTGAAATTATGTGACATGCTAATAGCAAATTGGGGGGTGGTTCGCACACGTGCCCTTCAAGGTGTAATGTGCAGCAATGTACAATTGTAAATACATGATGTGTATAGTTTCTCCCTACTTCCTTCCCCGCGTTCATGGTAAAAGATCTATGAAAGGTTACGATTACTAGTATGGTCAACGGCTTTTGATCGCTTGTGTGTGTGTGTGTGTGTGTGTGTGTGTGTGTGTGTGTGTGTGTGTGTGTGTGTGTGTGTGTGTGTAGGTTGAAGGCTACATTGCCACAGCGGGGAGCTATAGCCACTTACCATTTTTATTTTTATTTTGAGAGGGGGGGGGGGTGGTGGGGGGGGGGGGGGGGGGTGGTTCCCTCCTCCTTTTATAATAGCATAGCTATTATCTCAAAGAAAACTGCAATGGACCAAGGGGCCTTTAAGTACACCTAAACAAAACACTCAAGGATGTCAATTTAAGAGTCTCTTTGTTTCTTGTGGGCTAAGGAAATGCATCTTTTACTTATATCACACCAAACATTTTATATATAGGGACCTCTTGACAAGCTGATACAAGCATTTCCTCCACTAGAAAGAGGTTTTTTTTGTTTCAAAACTCACAATTGTGAGTGGATAGTATTAAGAACACAAATATACACCAATCCTCGAGCTCAGACCGAGCCTTGAGGATCAAAGGATTACAAGTTATCTGCTTGGCAAAGAAACCATTCCTACTCCTCGGCTTTACTCATTACAAAATGTTATGTATTGTTCTAGACCAGTGTTCTGAGGCTTTTTTGCATCCGATCATGTGGATCATCAATCTGTTCTCTCACGTGATTTCACAAAAGCTTGCCACAGCTAGATCCCCCTCAAACACGCGGCGGTTCCTCCAGTTGAACCGCCAGTTGAAAGAGTTTTAAAAGGACTTGAATCTACTTCACAAGTTCCATTCTGAGGCAAATGACAAATGAATTGTTCTCATTTCATTTTCAGCTTTATCAAAGGAATTTTGCCCTGCTTTTATTTACAATATAAAAGAGGACCATGCAAACTCAACACAAAACTAATTCCACCAATTAAGGTCCTGTCTAGGATAAATGCAAATTATTCTAAAATTTTTCTTTTCTGAAATTGGAAAAAAAGGGATGCTATAAATTGTCGACGTCATGGGAAAACATAGGTCAGAGGTCTTCAACTTTCGACCCTATTTACAACCCTTCGTGCAATATCAAGAAAATAAGAGTTGTTGAGGGCTTATCAGTTTGCCCCATAAATTATAACCGAGTAGGTGCCTCAAACCGAGTTATAGCAGAGTTGCCAAAAAGTATGCATGACTTTCCATATTCATAGAGTGGCTTAATAGAAATCCAACTACAAAATGATTAAGTGCAATAGATTTCAAAGGCCAAGCATCTAAAAATTTGATGTTCCAATCTAAGTGAGTTTGGAGTGGGCCATGTATGTTGTGAGACTTCCTCACATGTTGCCTTGTGTTCTCCATTGTTCTTAAAGGCCATAACTCTGATATCACCTGGACGATGGGGGCAATCAGTGTTGCCCCCATCTAAATAGAGGGGGCAATCAGTGTTGCCCCCTCTATTTAGATGGCCCACTCCAGTGGAAGCTCAAAGAGAGAACCAAGCACCCAGTGTCTCCTCCCCGTGAAGCGGCGGCCCCTCCAAGAAAAGGTCCAAAGAATAGAAAATAGTTTTACTCTATGAATTGTTGTAAGGGCTTTTGACGTTCTTTTAGCATCCTTGCAAGGGAAAGATGGCATAAATAAAACTATAATGTGATTTACCTTAATTTCTTAGTGAACTTTAACTTCTTGTCAACTGTGAAGAAGCAAGTAGGCCCTGCCAATTTTGGTTTGGGGGTGTATTAAGGGGTATCTATTCTAGATACCCTGGCAAAATGCTTTTCGAATAAGGTGAGTTGAAACGAAGAGTGGGGAATTTAACAGATGTCGCTCCTTTTCAAGATATTTATCTCTCTTTTCTTGAGGCTTTGCAAGTCTATTTGTGTCTCTTTTCGGGTACGCACGAGAGGAAGATGGGATTCTGGAGCTTGTATGCAGGGTGCTGCGAGCAAGGGAGGCTATCAAAGTCCAGGTGCTAAGGAGAACAAAGCAATCATGGAGAGTGCCGGTCAACGCTTGATGAAGGTGTTGTATGCTGCTCGAGATGCGCGAGTATGAGGAGGCCAAGGTAGGCATGCAGGGCAACGGGCACAGAAAGGGGGACTTGTGAAGCGCGGTGCTGCGGACAGGCCCCAAGGTCAGGGGGAAAACTGCTACAAGTGGTTGTGAAGTAGGGCGCAAGCAAGGCATAGCATGACAGGAAGCAAGGCATATAGCATGACAAGAGTGCTACTCAGAGGAGCACGCAAATGGAGATGGAGACGAGTGTGCAAGACAATGCTATTGAAAGCAAGAGCGAGTGATTGGCTACAGACTCTCTCTCTCTCTCTTTCTCTTTCTCTCTCTCTATCTATCTTTCTTTATGTCTGTGTGTGAAGCAACTACAAATCCCTACAGACCAGTCGGGAGACATCATGAGAGAGGGGATGGAGCTGCACCAAAATATGCTGAGGCACTCTCTCTCTCTCTCTCTCTCTCTCTCTCTCTCTCTCTCTCTCTCTCTCTCTCTCTCTCTCTCTCTCGTCTGCAGCACAACGACTATGTGTGTGTAATTTTCCCATTGCCTTTGCGGGTGCAGGTGGAGCACCTATCGAGCACAGGCAAGCCGACGAAGGCCGGATAGGGGCAGGAGGAGCTACGCATCATATCTGCTAGATCTCAGTAGGATGTCTGCACAGTGCGGGGGAGGGGGGCCATGACGGCTTTGCACGGAAAGTTGAAAAGGGGGGATCTTGGAAGATTCGCACTAATAAAACAATATAGACCGAGTAGTACTAGTAATTGTGGAGAAGCAATTAGCTACACAAAAGGTGAGATCTCCTAAGAAAGCATATGAAAAGGCATGGGGTTGTTGAGTAGTACACTATCATGCTAACAATGACAAACGTTGATAGGAGAACTAAAAGGGAAGCATTCACTATAAAAGCTTAGACTAGGTCTTATTCCTTATAAAGGTAATGCTGTCTACTCACTTTTGTTTTGTTAGGGAAAGAATTATAATGAAATTGAGTAAACCTTCAATTTCTTATCACAAAAGCAAATTTGTTTTTCAAAACCCCCAAAGTAAAATGATTGGTCTAAACATATTTTTTTTTTCCAACTTCAAAACTTATGATAAAATGTGTTCATTCTCTTTATAACATCTCTTGTTTTTTTAATAGATCGCCTTCCATATGTCCTTCAACCATTGGGTCCCCTCGATATCCATATAAAGTAAGTAAAGGCTCGATGTTTCTTAGACTAAATGTCCATTTTTGTGAGTGCCTTGGTAACATTTTTGGAAAGCCATATGAAGAAGGAAGGATAGAGAGAGAGAGAGAGAGAGAGAGAGAGAGAGAGAGAGAGCCTAAAAGAGCCTACCTAACTTGGAGGGAGAGAGGGAGAGAGAGAGAGAGAGAGAGAGAGAGAACCAACCTAAAAGAGCCTACGAAACCAAGTTAGGAAAAACATGTATGTCTTTGCCAAACTTAAAAGGAATAACTTTTCTATCAAAATGATCAAAAGAGATTGCCTTTTCGTAGAAACTCGCTTTGACTCTTTTTTCTAGAGACCAGAACCCCCAACAAAAATGGTCAATTTTTTTTATCAAAAGTTTACTAATAACACAAAATGAAGAGAAGGTTTCAAACTTGGAAATCTTGGGTCGGAATCTCTCAAGGGCAACTAAAAAACAAAAACTCTATCCCAAAGAAATTATCCTAAGTTTCTTCCAATCAAAAGGTGCTGGGTCTATGATAGAAGTATAGTGCATGTGCCAAATTACAAGTGATTTGGATTGGTATTAACTAATATTGGCAGTTAAGTGATACCAGATTTTGCAAACCGCTAGAACAAAAGGAAAAGTGCACAAAACTTGTCCAAATTTGTTGAAAATTGACTCAAAACTTATTACATACATAACAAGATAAAAATTCCAGAAGCAGACCAAGGTAAGCACGCTTCATATATATATATATATAGTTGTGTGTGGCTGGACAGCCTGGGTGTAACATATAGTTATAAGAGAGAAAGCATAACCCAACTCAACGTGCCTTGTCCAAGATATTGATAAAGGAAGCTACATCTTTATTATTGACACACACATGACATAAGTTCACACCCAGACTGTTCGGACACACACCACAATATATATATGTGTGTGTGTGTGTGTGTACATGTATATATGTACGTACGTACGTACGTACGTACGTACATGTATATGTACATACATTTATATAACTAAAAAAAAAAATCCCCTTTTGGGAAGAGGATGACTTAAAATACATATCACACCGATAAGTAACTCACAATGATCTATCTTCTATGATACATGAGTATGCTATTGATCCCGATTTTAGAGATGTGATTTTAGCCCTTGCATTAGGGAAGAAAGAGGAACCATTTACTTTACAAGATGGTTATCTTTCTATGGCAATAGACTATGCATTACTAGCTCATTACGTGAGAAAGTAATGTATGAATCTCATGCTCCTCCTTATGCAGGGCATAGAGGGGTTCATTCTACCTTAAAAGGGATTGAAACATATTTCTATTGGCCTACCATGAAAGCAAAAATACAAGAGTATGTTTCTAAATGTGTGGTATGCCAAAAGATTTTGATAAAGGAAAGCAACCTGGATTTCTTCAACCTTTGCCAATCCCTAATTCACCATGGGAGAGCATATCCATGGATTTTATCTTTGGATTGCCTAAGTCTATCCATGGGAATACGGGAATATGGACGATAGTAGACAGGTTCAGTAAACAAGCTCATTTTATACCTGTCAAAAAGACTATCAAAGCCCATCAAATGGCAACCCTCTTCATTTCACAAATCTTCAAGTACCATGGCTTGCCAATGTCCATAGTGTCGGATAGAGATCCTAGAATGACCAGTAATTTTTGGAAGGATCTCTTTGAGAATTTAGGGACAAGGCTAAACTTCTCTTCGGCCTATCATCCGCAAACGGATGGCCAAAGTGAAATAGCTAACCTAACAATTCTTGATCTACTAAAAGCCTATGTAACGGAAGTGGATCAAAGGTCCCAATGGGAGAAGTACTTACCCTTAGTGGAGTATGCCTACATTAACATTGTACATACTTCCACGGGAAAAGCACCTCTTTAGGTAATTGAGGGAAGATCAAAAAGTCCCCTACTACTTAAGGTACACGGAAAGATCTTCGTTGCAGATGAGAATAGCCGAGACCTACAAGAATCTTTCCAAAAGATTAAGGATGCTAGTTCTATCTCACAGCAAATGCAAAAGGCTGCTGCTGACAAGCACAGAAGAGCCCATGCCTTTAAAGGAAATGATTAGGTCTTACTCAAATTTCCCAAGGCTCGATTAAGGCACACGATGAGCAAGAATCCTACGGGACACCAAAAGTACTATACTAAGTTAGCAAAAAGGTACTATGGTCCCTTCCAGATTCCTCGGCCAATTAATGAGATGTACTTTCAACTCAAGTTGCCCAGCCATTGGCTCATACACAATGCTTTCCATGTAAGCCTACTAAAGCCTTACAAAGGAGAGCCACCACAAGAACTAACTATTGAAGACCCCACGGGAGATCGAGGACCAAGAAGAGGTGCTGCAGTCCGAGTCCATTCTCCGACATGAAGACAAGGTATTAAGAGGCGGTAAGACTATCATACGATATCTTATTAAGTTTAAGAATTATCCTTTTGAAGATGCTAGATGGATGCAAGGTATACAATTAAAGGATAACCTAAACCTTGTCAATGCTTACAATGCTTTCCTAGAGTAAGCGAATGTACAAATGTTAAAAAAATGAACAAAGTTTTTGTCTTATAAGACTCTCTTTTTCTTTATTGTGCACAAAAATGAAGTAGTATGCATGCTTAGATCAATTTTGCGGAGATGACGTCTCCCAAACACCAAGTAGAGCTTGTCACTCTACTATGGAAGATTGATAGAACTAATGTGCAGACATGCTTGCAGAAGCTTAGGCTCTCAAGCGCCAAATAGACTAGTCATCCATCCTAGAACGATGTCGTAGGATAACATAGGGATCATCACTAATGAATATGTTTTATCTTCTCTACCCCATAGTCGAGGATGACTATGATTTCAAGAGAGAGATAATGTCATAATAACTAATATCTAATTCTCCTAAATGATTTTCTCATGTTAAACTGATCATTTAATATAGGGAAGTGGCAGGGGAGAAAAAGTTAGAATATTGGTTAAGATGGCAGACCGGCCACAGTAGGGATCCAAAGGAGGAAAAATAGAGATCCAAAGGGAGGGCCATCCGCAAAAGAGCAAGGTGCAACAATGGGCTTAAAAGACCCTAAGGTTCAACCCATTAAGACTCCAAAATGCTAAGTTCCAAAATTCAAAGGTTGTGTCCAAAGGTCAAAAGCCTAGGGAAATTGGATGCTTTGTGTGTGTCCCAAAAAGTCTTTCACAAGCCCTACAAAGGAGGGGGTGAGCCCAAGAAGTAGGGGATGAGAGAGAAACTCACACACACACACACACACAAGCTTCCTTTACACAAAGGGAATGAGGGACACATGTCAGCTCCCTAGCCCAGATGTCCACAAGGTGTACTCAAATCCTATTGGATGGCCTTGGAGGTGGACCAATGAGAATTAGGCTAGAGTAAATCTAGTTTAATTAGTTTAAAAACACTTAATAAAAGAACCAATCGGAATTAAGCTCTCTAGAAGACTATTGGACAGTCTCCCAAGGGGTCCAATGAGCATTCAGCAGCCCAATGGCTTGCCTGATTCCTATTGGCTAGGAGACAAAGGGGTCCAATGAGAGTTTAGTTGCATTAGTTAACTAGCAAAAGCTCTCACAAAAGGTGAAAGGGGGACACATGTCGGAAGGCTATCACTTATGCTGCTTAATTTCCATTGGCTAAGCCTGGGGAGGTTCAATAGGGTGTGAGCATGAGCAAATAGCAAGAGGGGTCTACCAAGAGAGAGAGGGGGCTGATTTTTCAAAGGCATTATCACTTACACTCACACAATCTCATGTGTGAAGCAAGAAGACTCTCTCTATCCAGCTGTAATGAAAAGCTTATCACCTACTCCAAGCTTGTGAGAAGGGAGGCCTACACCAACAACTCTTGGCTTTGTGATGCAAATCCAACCAAGAGCCAAGCTTCAATGCATGCTCATCTCCTCTACCATGCTAATTACTAATCTAAGCTATGCTAATATGAGTGATTATGTGAGGAGATGTACATCTTTCTCGTAAAAATACTCCTTCTTCCTCTCAATCTACTCTCATACCCCTCTAGCTCTCACCATCTTCAAAGGTGTGTGAGGTCTTGGGTCTGAGACCTTGAGGGAATTGATGTTGTGCTTGATAAGTGTTTTGCTTAGTGCATGAAGTTTCCATCTTCATTGCACTAGCTAGTATTGAAGGAACACAAAGAATTGTATTGTAAAATGTCTCTCTTGATGGGAGAAACCATAATACAAAGCCTTTTGGAGGGGGGACCTCCATGTAAATCCGGTCCTCAACTGTTGTCAATAGCTTAATTTCTCTCTCTTTTGAAGTATTGTTCATGCTATCTAACTAGGTGTTATACTTTTTGTTGCTCTCTCCACCCAAGCACTCTTGTTATTCTCATTAGGAATCTATTCTAATGAAATGCTCACTATGTTCATGCTATTTTCCGCTACACACAAGTTACTAGGCCATTAAATGTTACAGTAGTTATAACAGCTAGAGTGTTTTAATCATTTGTTGCATCATTGGTAGATAAAGTGTGAACAATAGGATGGCATGTCCTTGTACGTGTTGTAAGCATTAGATCTTTTAAAAACAAAAAATATATGACCAACACATAAGCAATCATGATATCTTTTCGATAGAGCAACTACAATACATGCGTTATCGATCTCATGGTCCGGAGACAATAGATCAAACTGCACAAGTAGATATTGCTCCAACTTCATCCCGGAGAAGACGATTTTCAAATGAACAGTCATCGACTGAGTCCTCCTAATCAATACCTGATGTGGCATTTCAAGAAGCAGAGATAGAGCAGATGTTAGACGCGTTCTTTGACATGGATCCCATCATTGAAAACATAAAAGAAGATATCATTCAAGGCAATACTGTCAACCAACCTCAGCCATACCGTCCATATCGATGGCATGATAGCAACGATAAAGAGGGCGAGATGATGCAAACTCTTGCATGCATGCCGCTTTACAATGGTGCAAAAATCTCAGTTCTCTGTACCGCTTTGGCAATGCTGAATTTGCAGTCTGTCTAGGGTGGTCTGACACCTACGTCATAGATCTTTTTCGAGAAATATATTGTATCCTAAGCATGATCAACTACAAGCTACAGTTCAATAATTTGATCAAGGGGTTGATGTGTTCATGTAACGACAGGTTGCTCAACGAGCAAATCTTGCTAGAAGATAATCACACGTCCCCTACAAGTCCAGTCGCCGCTAAAAAGCTTCTTACTAATTTGGGCTTGGATTATCACAAATTACATGCATGTCCTGATGATTGTATACTTTTTCGCAAGGAGTATGCAAAGTTGGAACAGTGTCCCAATTGTGGATCAAACAGGTATAGAGAGGACACACAAGGAAAGTTTATCCCTGCAAAGATCCTTCGACACTTTCCTATCATTATTCCAAGAATAAAGAGCATGTTCAAGTGCAAGTCTATAGCCGCTTTGATGACATGGCACTCAAATACTAGATCGATAGATGATGTGATGCGGGTACCTGTTGACTCTCGTGCATGGAAGCAATAGAGGAAAGTTGGCGTACATTTAAGAATGAGCCTCGATGTATCCGCTTTGTTTTTTACGGAGTAAACCCATTTGGATGATGGAGTTCGTCATGGAGCACGTGGCCTATTGTCTGGTTAATTATAATCTTCCACCATGGCTAGCTATCAAAAAGGGCCATCTATTATTGTCACTGATTGTCCCAGGAAAGTACAAAGAAAAGAACATGGACGTCTATCTAGCACCACTTATAGAGGAGCAATCTTGGGGACAAGAATCGATGTGGTTGATATGTCCCAACCAATCGGACGATGGAATGTACATGTGCAAGGCATCCTCATGTGGATCATGCACGATTGGCCAGGCTTCGGTGAGTGTTCATGTAAGTTCCTTTGAAACCCTCACACATGTCATGTTATTCTTGGCCATGCCAACGCTTTTGTTTAAATTTGTGCTTTTTCACGGTTGAGTTACTCGAGCAATCATGCATGTCTGAAATGTGGTCCTCGACTTGGCTTCCACCGCTTTGAGAATTTGAGCAAGACAGTTTACGAGGAGCATGGTAGATTTTTGTCTGAAGGACATGACATGCATCCACTGAAAGCAAGCAATTGGAAAAACATGTGGCTGGAGAGGAGAGATTTTATGCCACCTGGAATGAAAATACTTTCTATTTTCCATGAACTCCCATACTAGAGTGATCTTTTGATTAATCATCTGCTCGACCCAATGCACATCTTCAAGAATGTGGGGGAGATCATATGGAAAACCATCACTGGAAAAAGGGAGAGCATGGCCCAAAGAGATGATCTACAGACTTTGGTCAAATGCCAGAGATGTGGCCTTGACTTAAACCCAATGGAAAGTTTGCTATACCAAAAGGACCATGGGTTTTGAGTCGTGCAGAAGAGCAACAAGTGAAGAAGACTAAATCTTCATTCAAGACTCCCACTGGGTGTATGCGATGTTTAAAAACAGCTTTTATGAGAGATGACAGTCTTACTGTTCTTAAGTCCCACGATTGGCACAAATATTTACAGTTTATGTTACCAATTGCCATAAAGGATTTTTCGACAGATGACATTAGAAGAACAATCTGCAAAATCAGTGAGTTGGTACGTTGGATTAGTTCAAAAGAGATAAGAAAAGACAACATCGATGCAACACAATTAAATGCTATTGAAGCAATGTGCATGGTGGAGAAGTACTTTCAAACAAACATTCTTACCATCCAAATGCATGTACTTGTGCATGTGGTCGATGAAGTTGCAATTGCTGGGGTAGTCCATAGTAGGTGGATGTTCTTCTTGGAGAGATTTATGAAGACTTTAAAGGGGTTCGGTTGTCAAAGGGCTCGCCTCGAGGGTAGTATGGCCGAAGGATGGCTTGTACAAGAGTCTCTTGTCCTCATCAGTGAAGTTTTGGTCTCAATTGATCCAGAGATGCCTCGAATGTGGACTAGTGAGGTCAACGTAAAGGTGACAGGGGACGAGCCGCAGGAGCTATTCAAATGTATCTTAACAAGGTGAAATTTCACTATGACCTGCATAAGGCTATGAGAAGAATTCAATACTACAAGCTTTTCTTGTAAAAGAAAACAAGAAAGTGACACTAATTTTTTGAAACATTTGTTATCACAATAAAATATTATGTTTCTTAAAAAAAGCGTAACAATAAACTATTTAGACTACAATATATTCCAAAAAATTTAAAAATAATGTTTGAGAAACTAATTGGAAGCATCGTAACAAATTGAGAATAAACAAGTAAAAGAGTCAGGATGGCTTTCTAAAACAATAAGAAAGTGATAAAATCATTGAGTTCAACTAGAGTCAGTGTTCAAAAAAGGATTGCCTCAACGTAGCCTTGAGCAGTTGAAAATCAAGGCTAGCCGGTTGCAAACCATGGTAAAGAGAAGAAAAACCGATGAAATATATGGAAAAGCTATAGAATTCAAGAAAAGTCAAGCAGTGTGAGGCTGTGAAATAGAAAGAGCTCATCTATATATATATATTATATATATATATATATATGTGTGTGTGTATCTATACAATTTACTAGAACTAGGCAAAGTGAGGCTTCACTTTAACATTTTAAAACAATAGAATGTAATAAAAGTAAAGACATCTAAGGATGTGAAATGAAAGGTGAAATAAAAACATCCATTTACTATTTTACAACTGAAACAACATTTCAGGTAAGTTTCAATCATCACTGAAAGCATTGAAAGGATGCTTAACCCAAGTCTCCTATAAGGCTTCTTTTAGAAAGCCAAAAAGGTAAAAGCCTACTAGAAAGATTGTGTGTGACACAATATTCAATGGCCCTCTTTAAAAAGAGAGGTGGACAAATGTCAACACCTCTCACAAAGATTTGAAAAAAATATTATTATTTTATTGCCTTGTGACACTAATCCGCAAGCTTTATCTAACGATTCATAATTGCACCAAAAATCCAACGCTTTACTAAGGACTGCTTATGTAGACCAAAAATCATGCTTATGTAGACCAAAAATCAAGACCTTCCCACAATGTATTACACTAATGACAAGTATATTAGCCTTTAGAGTGATAAAAGTATTTGTGTTTAGCCCCTTGGAGATTAAAAAGTAAAAGAATAGTAGCCTTTGAGGGTGAAAAGGGATGGCCCATGGAGAGAGAGAGAGAGAGAGAGAGAGAGAGAGAGTTTTTGTCAAAGGGAGGAAGGCGCAAGCGTGTAGGCATAGGGGGCTTTGGCGAGGTGTGCAAAGCTGAGTTAAAAGATGGGTTTACGATTGTCATCTTCCATTTAGCTATCAAGGAGGCAGAGGGTTCACAATAGAAATGGAGACTCTGCATAAGATTACCATGGACACTTGGTGCCCTTCCTAGGCTATTGTAAGGTGGGCACATGTATGAGGCACTAGATCCATGACTGGGACAAGTAGGTAGAATGGGAGACTCTGTTTTGCAAAGCCACAAGACTAGACCAGGGCCGTGTGTGGAACGGGCATGAGAGAGAGAGAGAGAGAGAGAGAGAGAGAGAGAGAGAGAGAGAGCTTGAGCTTCTATCTAAGCGCAAAAGCAAAGAGAGAGAAAGAGGGAGAGAGTCATAGAGCGATGGGGAGGATGCAAAAGTGGGAGTATTTTTCCTACAGGTTGTGTCTGTTTGATGTGTGCCTTTTACTGTAGGCAGCTCAATATTTGTGCCATGTTTTTTGATTGTTGCCTCGGTCTCAAACTGCTCTTTTTGCATCCAAACCCTCTATGACGCATTTGAGATCTTCAAAATAAGTCCATATTTGGCATGTATAATGTTCATAAATATTTCCAAGATGCTTCCAGCATGTATCCAAAACTCTCACCAATCAAAGCAGACTATCGCACCATGGATGGCTTTTTTCAAAGTCAATCAAGGGCTCTGCTATGATCTATGTGATCAGCCACCATATGAAGTACTCTATGGCTTCTATGCTAGAGTAATGTTCTTACCCTCCTATTACATGCAGACATCTGAGAGGAATTATACGCAGTGGAGGGGCAGCCTTGAGATAAGACGATGGTAGAGTTTCTTAAGTTGATGGGGCAAGGGCCCAGAGCACATGAGGGCATGTCGCTCATGCAGAGAAAGCGAGTGCAGGGGAAGGCTCTTAGGGAGAGCAAGCACGTGATTGCATTCAAGGAGGAGACGACTTCTCATGGGTAGAGTAAGGAGGGACATGGAACAATGTGCAAATGAAGGCAATGAGATTAGAGCGGAAAAGAATTAAGGAATCTTTTGGGATTCTATTAATAAGTGAGGAATGGACCGACTAGCTAGGGTAGGAGTAGAAGAGCTACCTCCTTTTCTAACCCTTCAACTATTTATTTGAGGCAGCAAGAAATCAAGAAGTGACTCATGAATCTTTTCTTGTCACCCGAACAAAAAAAGATAAATACATATCAAACTTTTTTTTTTATTTAACAAAACTCACAATTGTGAGTGGATTATATTGAGTAGCCCAAAAAATTACAAAGTTTTGTCATGCTCATGTTAAGCCATGACATCATCCAGGGATCATAATTACAATGAGGGCAGCCACCCCTGCCACCCCGCCTCATTCTGGTATCTATCGATGGCCAAGATTTGCCCCCATCCTAGGCATTTCATCTGCTGACAACAAGGCACAAGTACTTCTAGACCAATCCTCCGAGTGCTTCTTGCGCCCGAGTGCCCATATTAGCACTTTGCTTTCTTGTATAATTTCTACGAAACTTGCCACCTTAAATCCTCCTTCAAAAACTGGTTTTGGGGGGGGTGGGGTTTCCTTGTCACACCTATGGATAGCCAACAATCAAAGAGGCATTTACTTTTGTGCTGACATTGATATGTTTGACATATCAATCTTAGCTATCCATATCAATCTTAGCACAAAAGTAAATGCCTCTTTGATTGTTAGCTATCCATAGGCGAGACTTGCAATTTTCAACGAAGCAACCAAAGAGCACAATAGAAGCCCTCCTTGTCGCATTGGCCTTTAGCCTTTACATCCCTCTACCCAAAAAAAAAATAAAAAAATCGTCTTAGACAAAGGAGGAGGGACTAGGCTTGCCAATTTTGGTTTGGGGGTGTATTAAGGGGTATCTATTTTAGATACTTTGGGGAAATGCTTTTCGAATAAGGTGAGTTGAAACGAAGAGTGGGGAATTTAACAGATGTCGCTCCTTTTCAAGATATTTATCTCTCTTTTCCTGAGGCTTTGCAAGTCTATCTGTGTCTCTTTTCGGGTACGCGCGAGAGGAAGATGGGATTCTGGAGCTTGTATGCAGGGTGCTGCGAGCAAGGGAGGCTATCAGAGTCCAGGTGCTAAGGAGAACAAAGCAATCATGGAGAGTGCCGATCAACACTTGATGAAGGTGTTGTATGCTTCTCGAGATGCGCGAGTATGAGGAGGCCAAGGTAGGCATGCGGGGCAACGACCACAGAAAGGGGGACTTGTGAAGCGCGGTGTTGCGGATAGGCCCCAAGGTCAGGGGGAAAACTGCTACAAGTGGTTGTGAAGTAGGGCGCAAGCAAGGCATAGCATGACAGGAAGCAAGGCATATAGCATGACAAGAGTGCTACTCAGAGGAGCACGCAAATGGAGATGGAGACGAGTGTGCACGACAATGCTATTGAAAGCAAGAGCGAGTGATTGGCTGCAGACTGACTCTCTCTCTCTCTCTCTCTCTCTCTCTCTCTCTATCTTTCTTTATGTCTGTGTGTGAAGCAACTACAAATCCCTGCAGACCAATCGAGAGACATCATGAGAGAGGGGATGGAGCTGCACCAAATTATGCTGAGGCACTCTCTCTCTCTCTCTCTCTCTCTCTCTCTCTCTCTCTCTCTCTCTCGTGTGCAGCACAACGACTATGTGTGTGTATTTTTCCCATTGCCTTTGCGGGTGCAAGTGGAGCACCTATCGAGCACAGGCAGGCCGACGAAGGTCGGATAAGGGCAGGAGGAGCTACGCATCATATCTGCTAGATCTCAGTAGGATACTGCATAGTGCAGGGAGAGGGCGGGGGGGGGGGCATGACGACTTTGCACAGAAAGTTGAGAAGGGGGGATCTTGGAAGATTCGCGCTAATAAAACAATATAGACCGAATATTAGTAGTAGTAATTGTGGGATATAGACACGCTGACTATGATATTTTCTTTTTCCTAGACAAGTGAATAAAAGTCATGGTCCTTATAGAATGACAAGGACTTTGGGAAATGAAATTCTCAAACATAATCGTCATTGGTAAAACTTTTGTTAAATTCATAATTTATGTCTTTTTTTTTTTCCATACTCACAATTGTGTGAGTGGAGAGAATACAATCGTCCTCAAACACTACATGTGCCTTGAGGTGGCAAAAGATTCCATAAGGGGCTTGAGCACAACCACAATCAACACCAAAACACGAGTGCTACGGAAAACCTCTCCAGTGGTCTAGACAGCTCAATGCATGGTGCCACTCTTTATCAATAATTGTAGACCCTCTTTTAGGTCCTACGCACATTGCTCATACACACAATATCATCAAATTGAGCCACAACCAATTTAGTCTTACAAAAAAAGAGACATAGATGCACCAAAACTATTTTCTCATCCTTGTTTTTGTGGTCAATTTATGTCAAAATTTAATGTATTTATTCGAATATGGGACTAAAATGTTTATTTTTTTATCTTTAAATTTAAAATCCCATCAAATTAGAATCAAGATTTTTCCTTTTTTATTAATCGATCATGAAAAATTTATCAGATCACATAATGCAAGGAAGGAGGGTTGTTCAAAAATCTAAATACGCACATAAATTAGAGAAAGATTTTGATTGATTTTTGGGAAAATTACCAAAATACCCTTCTAATTTGTGGAAATTCCCAAAATACCCCTCAAATTTCAAAAATTCCCAAAACACCCCCAATATTTTGTCATAAATTCCCAAATTGCCCTTCAAATTTTTCAAAATTCCCAAAATACCCTTGGTTGTGAAATTAAATTTCTCCAAAGATTAAAAAAATTGTAGCTTTTCATAAGAAGACTCATTGCTTATCAATGTAAGATGCTAAATCCAGAATTTAAATTGATTATGTAGGCTTTGGAGATTAATTGCTTCATTATCTTTAGACATAATTGCCTTCTTTGTGAGGTAATTTGTTGCAAATTACATGCTAAGCATGCAAAAATGGATCTCAATTATAAAAAGGGAATAAAGATTGAAAAATCTTAAACAATCCAACCAAAATAGATACAAGGGTATTCTGGGAATTTTTGAAATTTGAGGGGTATTTTGGGAATTTCCACAAATTAGAGGGGTATTTTGGTAATTTTCCCTTGATTTTTTCTTCTAAACTTATAAATCCAGGGGTAGGGGGACATAAATCAATTCAACTTTATCCATGCTCACAAGTTACCATCGAAAAGATTACTTTATAACTCTCTAAAAAAATTCCCTTTTTTTAGTAACACGAGCATTCTCACACATAATGATATAAAGGACACCTGTGAACGCCATCCTAATCACTTGATCACATTCGAACTCATGACCCGAGTCATCGAATGCTCAACCAACCAAGCTAACTCCTTTGGATTTGTTTTTCTTTACTTCGTTAGCGTAGTGGCCGTTTTCCAATCCCTCGCCTGTCATAACTCCACATGGCTCCAGCGCTTAGAAGTTCTAAAAAAAACTACGCCGTCAAAAGCCCAGTATCGCTGCAAAGCGCAGAATTGGTTTTATGCGATTTGATATCTTTTTCTCCTTTTTCAGAGTAAGGGACAGAGCAACTTGGTGATGCCATGTACTTGTGTTGCTTCTCTTCGAGGCTTGCAAAGGAAAGAACTGGAAATTTCTCCAGACAAGGGCTTTCCAAAAACCTAAATGCAGGATTTCGATTGATGGGATAGGGCGTTTCAGTACAAGACTCAGGGAAGAAATCCTTCTCATTTCCATATGGAAAAAGACTTGCAGGAGATTCACAGTTTGTGATGTCCCTTAGCGACACTTCATGAGGAATATCATGAACTTTGTTTCTGCTATTCGTCGGCTGCACAAATTCTTTGGTGACTGCCACATTAGGCAAAGTCTCTGAGATGCAAGCAGGCTGCAAGCAGTTTTCTGTCTTCTCATCCTCCTTGTTGGAGAATTGCAGAGACTCTGAAGTGAGGATGCCACATGCTCGCCACTTACAATTTGGCTGAAGCTAGGCTTTTGCGAGAAAGGGCTATGAGTCAACTTCAAGTGCGCAGTATCTTTGGTGCTCCACACAGACTAGGAGGCCTCAACTTTGATGCCGGGCGGAGGTCCACCTCGGGCATTTTAGGTGGGGGAGGCTTCTCCGATTGGCCCAGCCTCTGGGAAAAGGGCTTCTTCAGCGATTGCTATATAATTTGTGTTCGCACAGTTCTACGTGTGCTACGCTTGTGCACCTTTTGTTGCACATGCTCCAACCGGATGCTGATGTGTTGTCAAATAATGGGTTGTCTGCTGATGGAGCGCCTGCACATCGTTTATATGGGTGTCAATGGAATGTTGTATATGCTCGACCTCAGCCCATCAGATGGAGTTCCTCCTCTGGTCTCACTGCGGGTATTAGAGATTTTGACATATCTAGCAAAACATCAATCTCTAGTTGCAAGTTTACTAATGTATTTTGACAAGAAGCTTGAGGGGAAATCAAAAATAGAGGGGCAGGGGAATGAGAAAGGTAAGTTGAAGGTAGATGATGAAATGGAAGAGGCAGCGTCTGACACAACCCAAATACTTCTTATCTTACTTTTAAAGTTACTCAATCAACCACTCTACTCCAGAAGCAGTGCCCATTTGGAGTAGGTTTTGGGGTTAATTGATGTGGTAACAAGCAAGGCTCGTGAAATAATGGAGTCACGCATTCAAGCGAAAGTCCCAGCATTAGATAGTACAGCTGTTAGAGCTAGTCTAGAGGAAGGACAGGAACCTGGAGACGTTGTTGCTGCACCAACAATTGGGGACACTGCCAGTGCTCCAGCTGAACCGGGGGGCGATTCTGATGTGCAGGTTAGGACAACTGAGAATCTTGATCTTGAGGCATCGACGTCTTCTTCAGAAAGCAATATAGATCCCTCTAAAATTCTTTCGAGTCTACCGAGTGAGGAACTGTGTCAGCTCTGTTTGCTCCTTGCACGTGAAGGTTTGTCAGACCTGGCCTACACACGTGTAACTGAGGTTCTGAACAAGATAGCGGAGTTGGCACCAACTCATCGGCGATTGTTTATAATGGAACTAGCTGATGCTGCTAAAAACCTTTGTGGGGCTGCTGTTAATGAACTTCAAGCTCTTGGCGAGGCGGACTCTGTCCAACTCAGCACGGCCTCTATGATGGGAGCAGCTATTTTGAGAGTGTTGTTGGCTCTCAGCTCTATTCTATTTTCAGCAGATGCGAAGTGAGGGCCTCTCTCCAGATGCATCACGTACGCATGCATGAAGGCATGTAGCTCTACTGAAGAAGCTGTTATGGGCACAAAATGTGCTTGAGAAGCTTCCTGTCCGGAATGTCGCCTCTTGAACTGCATTGATCGCGGAATGTGCACAACAAGAACATGGCTGTTGAAAGGAGATACCATGCATGGGATTGTCTTGATCAATATGTATGCCAAATGTGGTGTGCTTGAGAGAGCACAAAAAGTGCTAGAGCCGTTTTCTGTCCGGAATGTCTACCCTTTGGAATGCACTGATTGCGGGATGTGCGCAACAAGAGCAGGGCAAGAAAGTTGTAGGTTGTTTTTAGCGGACGCAAAGCAAGTATGTCTCTCCAAATTCATTCAAGGCATGTGGCTTTGCGCAAGTGCTCGAGGAGCTTCGTGTCCCGAGTGTTGACTCTTAGAATGTGTTGATTGCATGATTTGCTCCACAAGGGCAGGGCCAGCAAGCTCTATTTTGTTTTCAACAGATGCGAAGCAAGGGCCTCTCTCCAGATGCAATCACGTACACATGCATGAAGGCATGTAGCTCCACGCAAGAAGCTAATATGGGCAGAAAAAGTGCTTGAGGAGTTTTGTTTCCGAAATGTCACCTCTTGAAATGGATTGATTACAGGTTGTGCAAAACAGATCGCAGGAAGGGTCTCTATCCAGATGCAATCAACTACGCCTACACGGGAATCTAGAAGGCACGCGGGTCAGCAGATGCAATGACGTACACAGCCATAGATATTAGAATTCACGATATGATCGCTAGTCAACGTTGTTGGGAGTATGATTTTATGCTTGGTGGTGGTTTGATCGATATGTATACAAAATGTGGTGCTCTCACAATAGCACAAAATCTTCTTGAAGGGTATCCTCCCAGGGATGTCATCTCTTGCAGCGGGTTAAGTGCAGGAGATGCCCAACATCGTTGATACAAGGAAGTCCATTGGCGATAGACATTCAATCGCGCGGTGAGTAAGCATTATTATTTTATGATTTTTGACACTCAGAATGCAGTTAATGAATACACTGAAAATTGCACGCTGCCGTGGGAATGACACGTTCCCTCGTATTATAAAAATTGGGGAGTACTGTGCAAACTCTCCCATGCAACGAGACTTGCATGTTTTCTTTTTTTTTAAACATAAAAATGGAACAACAAACAATTAATAACATTGACATCTTGTATGATCGTGAACATTGAGCTTGACAAAACTCTTAACACTTCTTGTGGTTTTTGGCGAGGTACCCCTCTGAAGCACTACGATCGATAACCAATTTATGCGAAGGTACACGACTAAACCACGACGATCGGTATCCCAAACACTCTCAGGTAAAAAAATCTAACACTCTTTCATGAAATCTCTCTCTCTTTCTCTCTCTATCTCTCTCTCTCTCTCTCTCTCTCTCTCTCTCTCAGAGTTTCCAATATTTTGTTCGATTTCAATTCGATGGAACATAGCTAACGAAGCACTCTAGTTTTAGTTCTTTCTTATGGTGTTAAAGTTGTTTGCAGCTTAAGAATTAACCCCATCAAGATACGTTGAGATAATTTATGCCCAAAAAAAAACACAAAGAGATATTTACAATGCCATAGTCAAAAAACCATACAAAACTTTATACGTAAGAAGTAAAACTTTTTTTCTATAAGCATGAAAAAAAGTGTCATAATTACCACATATTAATTGTAAATGGAGAGTTTCCAAAGCTCTCTGATCACAAGAGACATGCCCTTCTCTATAAAGAGTGGATCTCAAACTCTAGGACATATGAGCACTACAAATCTTCAAAGGTTCCTTTCAATATTTAATGGCTTCGGTTTTAGAAGTTCCGCATGAGGCTTTATCTTTTTTTAAATGATGAGGCCTTCTGTCGCTTCTCTCTCTCTCTCTCTCTCAAAGTTACAGGCTACATTGCCACAGCGAGAAGCTATCGCTACGTGTCAACAAAAAAAAAAATTGTGGGCGTGGGGGTGTGTTTTTTTGGGGGGGGGAGGGGGGGGGCGGGGGTTCCCTCCGTCTTTTATAATAGCATATCTAATTATCTCAAAGAAAACTCCAATGGACCAAAGGGACTTTAAGTACACCTAAACAAAACACTCAAGGACGTCAATTTTTTTTCCAAAACTCACAATTGTGAGTGAATTATATTAATCAACCCAAAAAATTACAATGTCATGTCATGCTCGTGCTGAGCCATGACATCATCCAGGGACCATAATTACATCGACAGCGATCCCAACCAACTCGCCCCCTTATCCTTGATACAAAAGGTCCATTATCATGTTCTTCTGGGATCTTTTAATTACCGATAGCCAAGATTTCCCCTCATCCTACGCATACCCTTTGCTGACAACAAGGCACAAGTAGTCCTAGACCAATCCTCTGAGTGTTGCTTGCACCCGAGCGTCCAAATTAGCACTTTGCTTTCTTGTATAATTTCTGCGAAGCTTGCCACCTCAAGACCTCCTTCAAACACACAGCGATTCCTTGTCTGCCATACATTATGCAAGAAGAAGTACTTGACGATTTGAGTGTTGATGAGGATGGCAGGACCACCTGAATTCTTCCCTCTAAGGAATAGACCAGTCTTGTAAACACCAATTTTCCATGTTCTTTGGACCCACTTGCATATTTTCCCTGCGAGGCCTTTGATAGTTGGGCAATCCATGAAGAGGTGGGCCAGATCTTCACTGGCCAACCTGCACCCCAAGCATCGATCTGACCCAATCCCTCTTTCTTGAATCTTCACCCCCATCGGTAGAGCGCCATTCTCCATTGCAAGTGCGCGCAACTCTTCACCTTGCTTGTTGACGGTTTCTTGTAATAAGATCCCTAAATTACCTTCCATAAAAATACCTTCATGTGTTGCGGAACACCTTTCATCCGGCCATTGTTTTTTCCATATCTTGTTAAGGGGGCTAGACCAATTCTTCTTTTGCATCATTGTATGGTAAATGTCTTTCGGATGGGGTTTCCCTAAGAGACTGCTTCCGGGCCATTTCCAGGTGTTCCATGAGTATGCTAGCAAACGAGATGTCTGGCCTATGAGCTGCATATGCATTTGACGCTTTATTCATGTTCGTACAGATGGGACCCTGAGGGACCCAGTCTTTGAGGGTTTTTACCTCGAATTTGAACCCTTAAGTTGAGGCCATTTTTTCCCTTGTTTCCTCCAAAGGTAATTTTTCGATCGAGACAGTTTTGTCCTTTACGATCGAGACAGCTTTGTTCTTTACGATCGAGACAACTTTTGGCGAATTGGGGCTCGATTCAATGGTCTCACGACCGAGCTGTTGCCTTCATCCATCGGCACGGTTAGCTCCATTTCGGGTATTTTACCCGTCGCTAGCATTTTTGAAATTCGACAATATCAGATTCCATTATCAGGTGACTTGATTAACCTCGAGACCCTCGGAGCAACAAAGCTTTCAAGCTCTTAAACCAACAGCAAGACCTTAATATCTTATCAATTCCAATCAAAGGTTTTGGTATGGAGTAGGTATATAGTAAAAGGGGAGCTTCAAGAAGAAAGGAAAGCAAAACGATTATTATGCCACGAGCACAAGACTTGGGAGCAAGAACAGCGATTATTTTAAAAGGCAGATGACGATTATTAACTTGGGAGAATCGCGATTATTATTTAGTCTAAGAGCGTGCATCAGCGAGTGAACGAGACCTTAACCCCCAAGGCTAATCGGAACCGGCGCGCCAATGCAAGATCCTGAGAACTGCCCCGCAGGATAATACAAGCGGCAACAAATGGGAGCCTCAATACGGGCTCGCGGACCAAGGGCTGCCTTCACCTGACCCGAGCATGAGCAGAGCCCCACCAACTCTGCCTGCGTGTGCCTACAACTTGCAACCGCGACTGCCGGTGCTAACCCTCAGAACTCACCGCGACTACGTACCCTGCCCTGCGTGTGCTCCATTGCTCTTAGAGGCCATAACTTTGATATCACTTGGACGGTGGGAAGTGTTACCACTGATTGCCCCCTCTATTTAGATGGCCCACTCCAATGGAAGCTCAAAAAGAGAACTAAGCACCCAACGTCTCCTCCTTCTGAAGCGCCGGCCCGTCCAAGAAAAGGTCCCAAGAATAGAAAATAGTGTTACTCTATGAATGGTTGTAAGGGCTTTTGACGTTTCTTTGAGGATCCTTGCAAGGGAAAGATGGCATAAGTAAAACTATGATGTGATTTACCATAATTTCTGAGTGAACTTTAACTTCTTGTCAACTGTGAAGAAGCAATTAGCTACTAAGAAAGCATAAGAAAAGGCATGGGGTTGTTGAGTAGTACACTATCATGCTAACAATGACAAAAGTTGATAGGAGAACTAAAAGGGAAGCATTCACTATAAAAGCTTAGACTAGGTCTTATTCCTTATTCAAAAAAAAAAAAAACTCTCATAAAGGTAATGTTGTCTACTCACTTTTATTTTGTTAGGGAAAGAATTATAATGAAATTGAGTAAACCTTCAATTTCTTATCATAAAAAGCAAATTGGTTGGATCCTATAGATATTATCTGGTTTTAAAACCCCCAAAGTACAATGATTGGTCTAAACATATATTCTGTTTTCCAACTTCAAAACTTATGATAAAATGTGCTCATCTCTTGTTTTTTTTTAATAGGTCGCCTTCCATATGTCCTTCAACCATTGGGTCCCCTCGGTATCCATATAAAGTAAGTAAAGGCTCGATGTTTCTTAGACTAAATGTCCATTTTTGTGAGTGCCTTGGTAACATTTTTGGAAAGCCATATGAAGGAGGAAGGAGAGAGAGAGAGAGAGAGAGAGAGAGAGAGAGAGAGAGAGAACCTAAAAGAGCCTACCAAACCAAGTTAGGAAAAACATGTATTTCTTTGCCAAACTTATAGGATTAATTTTTCTATCAAAATTATCAAAAGAGACTGCCTTTTCGTCGAAACTCGCTTTGACTCTTTTTTCTGGAGAGTTACAACCCGAACCCCCAACAAAAACGATCAATTTTTTTTATCAAAAGTTTACTAATAGCACAAAATGAAGAGAAGGTTTGAAACTTGGAAATCTTGGGTTGGAATCTCTGAAGGGTAACTAAAAAACAAAAACTCTATCCCAAAGAAATTATCCTAAGCTTCTTCCAATCAAAAGGTGTTGGGTCTATGATAAAAGTAGAGTGCCTATCCCAAATTGCAAGTGATTTGGATTGGTATTAACTAATATTGACAGTTAAGTGATACCAAATTTTGCAAACTGCTAGAACAAAAGGAAAAGAAGACCAAGGTAAGCACACTTCACATACATACATATATATATATATATATATATATATATATATATATATATATATATATATATATATATATATATATATATATATATATATATATATATATATATATATATATATATATATATATATATATATATATATAGAGTGGTGTGTGACTAGACAGTCTGGGTGTAACATACAGTTCCAAGAGAGAAAGCATGACCCAACTCAACGTGCCTTGTCTAAGATATTGATAAAGGAAGCTACATCTTTATTATTGACACACACATGACATAAGTTCACACCCAGGTTGTTCGGCCACACACCACAATATAAATGTGTGTGTGTGTGTGTGTGTGTACATCTATGCATGTATATATGTACATACGTACGTACATGTATATGTACATACATTTATATAACTAAAGAATTTTTTCCCCTTTTGGGAAGAGGATGATTTAAAATACATATCACACCGATAAGTAATCCCCAATATACTCCTTTAGTTTGCATTGAATATGATATTGTTCAAAGAAGAGGATTCAAGCTAGTTTATTCAAGCTGATGTTAGTAGGCAAGAGAGCAAGGTAGGAAGGGCGATGCTATATTCAACAAAGGCCATAGTGACCTAAAAGTGTATTTTGATGTAAGAATTTTAGAGAAGAAAGTGTAGTTGATTTAAGAATTAAACCAAGGAGTTGTGCACTTTATGAGCTTTTTATTACTTTTTACTTAGTCTCGAGTCCATGCTTATTTCATGACCATAATAGAAATTAGGAAAATTCCTTCCAAGATTTACAAGGAACAAAGTGGTAGGGTAAAATTAATTACGTTGTTGGTTAGATAGAGGATATTGTTTTTCTTTTTATGACATGAATATAAAATTAAAAGGTGTTCCTAATAATGCCTTCAAAAAAATTAAATGATGTTCTTAATTCAAAGATTTCACTCAAAAACAAAAAAAATGATGCATTAATCTATAGCACGTAATAACAGACAATGACGAAACACATAGATTTGCAATAATATTACCTAAGAAAGATGAATACAACATTGCGAGAGAGAGAGAGAGACGCTAAAGAAAAACTTAGAAGAAAACGTTAAAAGAAAAATGAAAGAGTAGAGAAACACCTATTTATATGGACTTTCCATCTTCATTTGTTTTTTGACTTTTCATCTTCATTTGTGTTTTGACTTTCCACCTTCCTTTGTCTTTTCATTTCCTAAACTCACCCTTCACTTATGCACTTAATATGTTTTGAAAGAATTTTTATTTTGCTGAAATTGGGGAGACCTAATTGGTTAGTAGAGTGAAGCCATTGTGGGATCGTGAAGCACAAGGGGATTTCATTTGTTGATGCCAATTCGAGGGTTTATATACGCCAATTCGAACTAGCTAGGTCCATGCAACTACACCCCTGGTTTCAATGAAATTATAATGTAGGTATAACCTTGCATTACCATTGTATTCATGATAATTGGGGTTTTGGTATGCCATATGCCCCTTACTTTGACGATAGTTAACACTAAGCTTTGTTAGCCAATATCAATGTAAGTTGAAGTATTATAAGAAAAGATTAGGAGTATTATTTGCTTCCTAAGAGTTAGAAGGATTCATCTTTAAAGAATAAAATTTATTCTTTTAGAGATTCCTTGAGCCAACTCTAAGGCTCCAAGCCTTTTCGACGCACAGAAGAAAGCCAAAAAGCACGGCAAAAAGCAAAAGAAAGGCACTGACTTCCCAGGTTCAAAGGTTGCATTTGAATGGGTTCAATGCTTGTGCTACCGTGATGAAACCTGCAACAGCTCCATGCACAGAGAGAGAGAGAGAGAGAGAGAGAGAGAGAGAGAGAGAGAGAGAGAGTCGTTGTTGCCAAGGTCACAATGGTGAAATTTATGGCCAAATTTGCCATTATCCAAAACTGCCCAAAAAAAAAAAGTCGGGCAAAAGATGAAAACCCTAGCAAACGCATTGCCACTGCTATACAGGTTTTTGGCATGAGCGTAAAGACCTGTGTTTGAATTTTCAAAATGAGCAAACATGCAGACTAGTGCTAAGAACGTCTCTCAGAGTTTGACCACCACATCATTGCAATCTTAATAACTAAGATGAGGCTTACATGAAGAAAATTGCAAACTTTAGCGTATCGTTGTGGGAAAATCCAACGCTTCAAATATATAGAAGACGAAACATCAAAACTTTCTCAGATGAAGTTTGAAGGGTGGATGAAGCGTGGAAGCAAAATGGAAGCAAAATGCAACGATCTAACGTTTCCATTGCACAGAGGAGTATCTCTTCAGAAATATACAGAGAGTTAGTGCAAAATTCTCCTCAATTAAGAGTACTCTTTTCCATGCAGATGCACCCCCACAAACTAAAGAGAGGTTTGGAAAAAAATGTAATGGCTGTGGTTGCAATGTGTTGTGTACCGCAGGAGTTAAGGTCTCCACATTGTGGAAAGACGAACACTAGCAAAAAGTCCGATCAACTGAGCTATCCCTCATTAGCCACGTTCATTTTGCTCTTATTCCGGCCCTTCATAGAGAGGTAATTGATTAGACACATTCATTTTGCTCTTTTTGCCTCTGTCACGTTCAATCTAGTCATACAGGATATCTTAGATTAGCGATGTTCATTTTGCTTTTCTTGCCTTTGCAGCAGCAGTAGCAGTTACGTCTAGCTACCACGAATAATTTGAAGGCTTCTATAATTTAAGGCAAACAAATTTCAAGAGCTTTTCAAAAACCAACCTAGAAAACTTTTCCGGCAATAACCACCACATTTAGCAACACATGGGTCCAAATGCGCTGCTCAAAACACATTCAATGCCTGCTCCCGACGAATCCAAACATCCTTGGACCCATCAAAGCGCACATAGTCTACACACCATCTCGTCAAAACCAGGTAAACCCCTCACACCATACTGACAAATGAACAAATTATCCTTAATGCTTCCATTTACAATATTTAGCTGTCAATTATATTACATTAGTACTAACCATCTGAGGGATTGAAGCTTTTACAAACATCTCCATTCCTGTGTTTGCAAAGGCATGGTTCAGCCCCTCTATTTTGCTTATCTACAGCTCAAAAACTCGCTCTCATCCATTTTGGGAGAGGGTTTGCTAATTTATTATTTTCTTTCTAACGCTGCGATGGGCAAAAACTGAGCATGCAAATTTCTTTGAATTGGGCTACATGACATGCTCAGGGATCAGAAAGTCAGTTCCGGACAGGTGGAAAATGTGCTACATACATGCTCAAGGGTCAGAAAGTCGGTTCCAAACAGACGCAACATGAGCTACATGAATCTCATGAATACAAGGTCATTAGCTTCTCCTTGTACTCATCTATCTTTATTTTCTCACCCCGGCACTCCGCAGAGCAGAAGGCTTGATCACCTCTGCATGCAACCCACAATCAACAAATAAGACCATCTGCCAAGCCACACACACTTATGCAGATAGATCATATTAACACAGACATAGAGAGCCCCTACCTGTAGATAAAGATGTCCTTCCCAGGCACAAAGGCTCTCGTGCAGAAACCACAAGCCTCTAGAAAGCTCACCGGCAGAGTGTCAAGACTGCCATAATTGGATGGAACGGATGCAAGGGAAAAAATGGATGGGCTCTCAATGTAGTCCTCGTCATTGTCAGCAGTATTAAAGCTTGTCCTGTCATATACCACATATTCCTGCTTGGGAGACGCATAATCAGACCCAAAGAACTCCATGTCCAGATCACTCTCCATGGAGCTTAAAGCATCATCCTGCAATCCAGAGCTCTCAAGAAACTCGCTAGAGTTGTGAGAAGTTGGTTCCTCCCGACTGCAAGAGCTTGTCGCAATTGCAATAGGCTGACTCGGTTGATGATGGCAATGACCTTGTGGGTAGAGAGACGAAGGGTTCAGCTCATGATAGTGCGTCAGGAATGCCGAACCATGGCCAACAAGAGAAAGGGGCCCCTGATCCCCCTTCTCTTCAGCGTGTATGTGGACAATGATGGCAAGGCCAACTCCTTGGCTCCCCTTATTTTGAAGTGGTAAAGCTGGCACATATGATCGGAAAGATTTCCCTTGAGGTTGCTTCTCAAGAGGAAGCACATTTACATCTAGCACAGACCTTGGGCTCTCACATACATCAGAGGGCTTAGACTCTTGCTGAATATCAAACCCAACCAAAACATGCTGGGGGACAAATGAATGCTTGCTGCGAACTGGCACATCCACAGGCTTTTGATCAAAATCCTCTACATGAGGAAAGCTCAGCTTGCTGGCTGTGCGGAGCAGGGGGCGTGAGCGCTTGCCAAGCATCTCTATCCCCCCAAACAATACGTGAGCACCGCACAGCACTTTGCACTGTTCGGCCGCAAATTGAAGGATGATCAAGCAGGCAATGACGCTACACGTGAGGACAATGCTCGATCGTGCAGAAATGGCACATAAAACCTTCAATCAATGGAGATGCTGCTCCTGGCACCTGCTGCAAAATGTTTGTACGTGCAAACAGGACAAAAAAATCCGCAGAAACAAGCGCAGGTGTGCTTACATGGGCGATGTAAGCGATACAGGGCTTGAGGGGGTCGGGCTTCACGCTACGGCGATGGCGAGCTTCGAGGAAAGAGCAGGAACGACGACGAAGAAGAAGAGGAGAAGCTTGTAATAGAAGCATCGATGGAAAGGGGAGGGAACTCAGGGACCTCTACAAAAGCCTGCACTGACCAGGGGTTAAAATGGAACCGGGGTTACTTCAGGGATGTTGAGGGGGCGTCAAATCAACCGTCAAATGTAACGGCAACCAGCCGGAGATGTGGATGGGGCCGTCAGTGGGGGAATAGGGCTATCATGTAGACTCTAGTAGTGTCTAGACACTGTAGGTATGGGTTCAGGACACAAGTCCTTCCATGAGAGCGTGGGCCATCCCTGCTTAGCGAAGTCCCATGCGTCCCTGTCACCTTGATGCCCCACACTACCTACTCCTTTTCCTCCTACTTAGCCCCCCTTCACACCCCTTCACGTCTTCCACCTAACTTGCTTAGAAAATTAAACCTTCCCTTTCAACTCATGGCTAGGCCTAGTGCCACTCTCACAGTGAGAGTTTGATTTGTATTTCGACGTCTGCCATTATCTCATACACAACCCAGCACGTGCGACCATTGCATGAGCCAAACCCAACCAGATTAAACCTATACTAGTATAATGGCGTCACCTTCGACGACGACACATAAAGGGAAAGCGTTAAAAGGCTTTGTAAAAGAAAAGTATTGCTTTGCACATCAGATGTGAATTTTGAACCCTCTTCTTAAAGAGACAACACATCAACTTCAAGATAGCAACAATCCTCACACTCTGATTTCTCAAGGCCACTTGGACTCCCAGCTAAAGCTCACACCATTTTGTTGCTCAAGGCATTGCTCGATAATCAAGATAGATCAGTGCTCTCAATATGCAGGCTACACGTCGATGTGACCACCGCCATGTCATTGCTGCCATGGGCGTCTCCTCCCTCGTTATACGGGAGCCAGCTAGCATGCAAGAGTCACCTCGGTGCTGTATTCTTTCCTAAGGCCATCTCCACATCTACTAGCTGCCAACTCTTTCACTCCCAAGAGTGGGCAGGGCAATCATCTATGGCAAGTCCATTCATTGTGGGCGTATGGAGAAGCGACCACATGGATGCACGTTCTACGCTTTTCATATAATACATAAATGCTTCTATCGTTATTTTTACTTTTTTAATCTATCCAATTCACATATTTGATCTCAATATTCACAGTTTATACAAAATTTCTTGATTTATTCTTTTTCAACGCATTTTTCATTTATAATTTCTATCTTAACAACCATTTTTGGTCGAGGAAAAAAAAAATTTGCCTGCTGTGGAGAGAGAGAGAGAGAGAGAGAGAGAGAGAGAGAGAGAGAGAGGTGTGGGACCTCACTCCTATCTTATTGGCAGACATAGCGAGAACCATGAATAAATTGTCAATCCATGGTATGAAGCTGAATCGACTAGTGCATAGAGGCTACAAGAGGTTGTCAATCTCTTAGAAAACAACAAACAACTCGTATCTAACTCAAGCTACACTCAAATGACTGAAATCACCAAAGACTAATTGCTCATTGACAAATAAATCACATCCATTACAGCATCAAATGACATCCAAATGTAATGAAACTTCTAGGACATGTTTATAAGACCTAAGCACACATGCTTATGGTCTCAAATCTCACTTTAGGTCGAGTGCAAAAATCGCGATAATCAACAGCAATGAGTTTTTGACCTAGTCGTTTTCGACCGAAAATGCATCTAAATGCTTAGCAATGATGCCCCAATACCCCGCCTATACTTAGTTTTTGATTTTAAAGTGTAAATTCCTACTTATGATGAGATTAGGCCACGAGTCGGTGACGTCAAAAGCTACGTAATACCGTGAAATGCTTACATCAATGCGTAGAGCTCTTACCTGTGGTTGTAACACAACAGACGCGACCACAATGTGACAACCGGGGAGGGAGTAGGGAGCGCCAGAAGGAGAGAAGTGAGCGCCGTTAGCTCACGTTGTGTATTTCATTATCCAAAACTTATGAAAAACTTACAAAAATTGGCTTTCATATCTTAGCTAAGGTTTTTGGTGGTCAAAACTAATAATCTGGGATCTCTAACTAAAGACAGGTTGATACAATCTAGAAGCTTGTAGCCCCGACTCATCAATTACAAAGTTTATTAGGAAAAATAGGAGTTACAATATTCTCGATTCATCAAAATAATAAATGTTTTTACAATGAAAGCTCCAAAAAATGGTATCCGAGTTAGCTTGCTGCTAACATTTCCCCCCTCATCGCCTGTGTCGTCCCTTGACACAGCTTTATGGACTGAAATAACCTTTGGGTTGACGGCTAGCAAGACGGTCTTTAAGTGCATGTAAAGCTTTTTCATATCTGATCTTTCTTTCTTTGTTTGGAACTTGCAAAACTTGCATGGTGACCCTATTTTTAGCTCGATGACTGAGTAGCCAACAAATCAAGAGGTTAGGTTGCTGATCATTGGCCCAAAAATCTTTGTTCGCCAAGTGAAGAACCCTGTATAGAACGCTTCCTCAAACGCCAACATATTGTGAGATGGCAAGAACATGCATCGGGCGTAGAAGCCATAAAGGACTTCTTCGGAAGGTTGGTCGCTAAGGTCGTTACCAAAGACCTTTATTGCCCTTGAGGAATGACATCCACGGTGCTCCTGCTTGCTCTAGCTTGTGAAAAGCTTCAATGCATGTGAGTAGCATTCAACAAATTTTGTAGAGCATAGCAAATGAGAGATCAGGGAGACTTTTGAAGAATGTCATGGCGCTCCTTAGGGTTTTCACCATGTATTCCTCTGTCAGTGTCCCCTTTTCTGGAGCTGGAAATCTTGGATAATTAAGCCATGTAGGCCGCTTCTTTGTCATTGCTTCATGTGCTTGCCATGTCCTTACCCTTGGTACATGACAAAAGGTCGATCGGGTCTTTCTGAAGTGTTGTAGGTGCTCTTGTGAACAGAATCAAGTATCTAGGATTCTTGTTCAGCCAACTCTTTCTCCACTTGGGGTGGACTTCCTCTACGCCTTTTGCTTGCATGTCTTTGTATAATCTTTCCTTAACCTATAGCAGCTCTACCTTGATCAAGGGATATGGAAGTGATTGCTGATGTCATTATGCATTGATTTGGTTGGGAGTGAGTTGAGTGACATTAACTAAATGGAGAACTCTCAACTCCCAATCCATCGCTACTTTCCATTGTTCATCCGTCTCCTGGGCAACCTGTTCCTTAAGTGCGTCTTCTTTAGCTTTAGACAGTTGGACCATTGGCACTTAATTAGAATCTGCTAGTGGTACCTGAAAATCTTCTTCTTGTCCTTGCTACAGACGGAAGCCTGGCTGCCCTGCAAAAGACTCGAAAATAGCACATAGCGAGACATAAACGACTAAATCTGCATACCTCGAATCACACGACGCCTAATCCACGTTGTACACAAGCAGAGAGAGAAAGAGAGCGTGATAGAACGAGAGAGCACCTGCAGGCGCACCTCCTAGAGTGGAGTGCTACGCAGGCACGACGAGAGAGAAGAGGGGAGAGGGGAGAAGAAGTACACAGACACTGGGTGCAATCTCCCCCCGTGCAAGAGTGACCATTTCCCTCTTGCACGTATTTGTTATATAGATTTCTTGAATGGTCAAATTGGTTACAAACTGGCCGGCTGGTCATAAATGGCCAAAGCTCATAAAGAGCACTTGAATAATAAAATGTACTCTATATATATATATATATATATATATATATATATATATATGTTTCCATTCGCATAGGCCTAGCTCGGTCTAGTCTTTTCCACCTGTCAGCTGCAGTAAATCATAAAATATCATTTCTATAACATACCTCTCCGTTGGAAAGCAATTGTCCTCAGTTGCGAAGATAAAAATCTGCAAACAATACTTGTCAAAAACAATGATTAGAAATCTGTATCAAATAGTAAAAGGAAAATCCATAAAATGAGATAATATTGCTTATGCCTGCCGTCATCCACATACTACCTATTCTAGTGTCCCATACCACTAGAATAAGCGGTATATGTCATACCCTGATGAATCAGGATATCATTGGTCACACTCATCATTAATCTCATAATGTCAAGTCTCATCACATAAACACTGCCATAATAATCACCAGATACCAAATCCCAATCCAATTCCAATTCCACAATATAAGTCCAAATCCAAATCACTTTCATTATGTACCCGGGTAACAAAATCATACCAGTTACAGTGGTGGCCACTGCCGCATGATTTTGTGATCGGTGTTGCCTAAATCGGCGAATCTACACTAATGCTACCTAAATCGGCAAATCTGCATTTGATATAAGTTCAAAAAGCGTGAATCTGTAGTTTGTTGTTGTGCTGCCCAAATCAGCGAATCTGCACTAGATGAGCATTGACACACTGCCTAAATCGACATATCTGTGTGCTTGTGACCAATGGACTAGACAAGGCATAAAGGAGAGAATAAAAATAGTTACTATGTTGACATCGCAATGCAGTATATCAAGGCACTTACAAATTGTTGTGCACCATCCCAAAACACCGTGGCTCACATGAGTAGCTGCAGGGCTTATTGACAAATCATCTTTACAAAAAGTACTTATAGTACAATTAGAAGCCATGATCGGAGCATTTGATGGAGTATTCAGTGAGAAGATAATGTAGAGAAATGAAATTTAAAAATAGGAGTGATGTATATGAGATTCCATTTTATAAGTATTAGTGATGACATGAGAGATGTTGGGTTGCCTAATCTATAAAAGATTGTTGGTAAAGCAATTATAAAAAGGGGAGTGAGGTTAATGTACATACCTTGAGGGTACACTGCATCAAAATTATATGAGCCAGTGTGTTTGTGGAGAGAGATATGATCGTAACTTGCATCTGAGGCGTGTCAAATAGATTTGTAGAAGCTAAGGAGAACTGCGACTATCAAACTTGCACCATAGTATAATTAACAATTCCAAAATATGTTAATTTTGTGTTAGTAATTTGAAATAAAATAAAACACTATGTTGTCTGTTGAGAATTTGATTCAAGATTAGTGTGCGATCACATATTAAGAACATACAGTGTTAGCACTTTGATTTAACAATCGCCAAATAAATTAAATGAAGTTGGAACACAAATCAAAGTTAGCCATAGCCCTGCGAAAATGAAAATGTGTCGGAAAATATTGCAGTCCTAACGAAATAGCACAGACAGACAAAAACCACGAACAAGGCAGAAAAAAAAATGTAGGTAAGGAGATCTAATTGGATTTTATAGTGCAATGTGGGAGACAAAATTACATTTGAGGACTGACAGACGTCTACGATGATTAACCGTGACTGATTGGACAAACAACCCAAAAGTAATTTGATCTTGAAGTGCCTTTGCCTAGAAGCCTTTATTTATGACAAATTATTTGTTAGGTAGAGCTAGAATTAGGGATGAGAATATAGATTTTTGGTGCGTCAAGGAAATGCCTTACAAAACCATCTACTTAAGCCTCTGGATATTAACTGGGAGGAGGTAGGATGGGAGTTGGTATCTTATACAAGTTACCCAAACCTGAAAAGACAATGCGTAGATAGTTGGTGAGCGTAGACCGCAGTAGTTGTAATCACATATTTCGACATAAATAATAAATCATTATATAATGAAAATCATTGAAATCATAGGAGAAAGGGATCAACGTTCTCCTCGGTAGGTATAGCAATCATGGATGATGAGGGTTCCGTAAAGAATGCTTCATCATTGCCATAAATGGAGAAAGAGGTATCCAGGAACCTGCTCCATGCATCATCAAAGCCCATGCCCCCCGACGTGCAACAACATTACAGGAAAGGCAAGCTCCTCAATCTCTGTGTGTGTGTGTGTGTGTGTGTGTGTGTGTGTGTGTGTGTGTGTGGTTGGGCACCAGCATGCATCACCTAAAGTCAATGTGCGCAGCTCATGGCTGCAGGGATTTTGACATCAACTATATGACGAGGTCATGAACATATACAACAAGATGAAAGCAGACCTTGTAATATTTTATGCTGCATTTGAGTCTTGGGACAAAAGACCTTAAATTCTCGGAGCTGCAAAAACCTTGGTGAAGCTGCCTGCACTCAAGTGAGTCAACATGACACACGCACGTCACATTAAAGAAGCCCTAATGAGGCTCGTAGCGAACTGCATGGGTACCGTTTCAGACAGTCAGTCAAGGGTGAACTGCTGCAACAAAGAGGCCTTCCATTTGAGTGCTAGAGAGAAGAGGAAGAGAGGGAGAGAGAGAGAGAGAGAGAGAGAGAGAGAGAGAGAGAGAGAGAGAGAGAGAGAGAGAGAGAGAGAGAGAGAGAGAGAGAGAGAGAGTAAATGCATCATGTCAGTGTTCAGGAGCTCAGAGTGTGCAAGGAGATTTTGATGTTCTCCCTCAAGAAGCGATCGCCTACTTTAGGGATTTCTTTGAGCAAGAGGATCCCGATGTGTTGGAAGGCTTATCAGACCCCTTTGAGGCTCAATCTCCCAACAAGCAATTAAGCCGCCATTACAGGTACATTGTCTCATGACCAGCTTCCGATCTTCTTCCTGGAAAGAGAGGTGGTGTATCGCTACGCCACGAGTGCGTGGCTCCTGCCTGGCATTGAAGCAACGTCTGTGAGAATACTGCTGTAGGTGGTTAACGTTGACGAGTGCTTAATTTCCGGAGTATGGCTATCCCACCTCACCGTGGCCGCAGAGAGAAAGGCATGCCACTTGGGGCTTGATAGGTCCTGTCTCCTTGTCAAATTTTTGCGAGCTATTTGCCTTACATACCAAGGCCTCTGAATTTGCTTCCATCATGGAGGAAGACTCTCCTGCTTTAAACTTGAGTTGCAGCTCTCCCATCATTGACTTTAAACAGCAGGAAGAGGTGAGCATCCCTGAACGCTTCACCAAATGCTTGTCGACAGTGGGACAATGACTTGGCGAGCAAGTCGAAAAATAAAATAAAATAAAAATAAAAAGAACAATCCAACTGGGTGCTCCCCGTCTGCGTGCAGTTGGATGCCCCACAATATTGTAGTGTAGAGATATTACTGCAGACCAGATCTCCTCTCACATGCGTTTCTTCCGTTTACACTGATGGTGTGTGCGCACGTGTTCTGCAACAACGAGAGGCAGAGAGAAAAAGAGAGGCGGCTCCAAATTTTGTGTTCTGGTTGGTAGGGGTGAGATATTGTATGCAGGGGTGGTTGGTTCCCGAGAGAGAGAGAGAGAGAGAGAGAGAGAGAGAGAGAGAGAGAGAGAGAGAGAGAGAGAGAGAGAGAGAGAGGGAGACATAGTTTAGTGGGTGATCCGCTGGGTGGCCGCTGGCTGGGTGCCAGATGTACATGCAGAGGTGGTGGGTAGCCCACCGTTCTAATTAAGTGGTTGGCAGATCTGGTTGAGTGCGACACCACGAGTTGCTGGGTGGGGGACGCCATGCAGACAACTGTGTGTGTGTGTGTGTGTGTGTGTGTGTGTGTGTGTGTGTGTGTGTGTGTGTGTGTGTGTGAGAGAGAGAGAGAGAGAGAGAGAGAGAGAGAGAGAGAGAGAGAGAGAGAGAGAGAGAGAGAGAGAGAGAGAGAGAGAGAGAGAGAGAGAGAGAGAGAGAGAGAGAGAGAGAGAGAGAGAGAGAGAGAGATAGATAGATTGGATTATCGTCCACGGAGGTCATATATGACCTATGGGACCAAGAACAAAACATTACAACGATTCATTCTCAGTGTGTGCTGATACATATCGGTTAAGGACTGAGGGTCCCTCAAGAGGGTAGGGTAGAAAAAAAAGGAGAAAACAAACAAAAACCTAAGGGTCGGCTGGGGGGAGAGCTGGTTTGGGATTTCGGAATTCCTGGATGATCGCTTTGCCACCTCGATAGATTGCCCATTTTCCTTGCTTACGCGCTTCATGCACCTTCTTAAGCTCGCTCGCTTTACTCTTGAGTTGATTCATGGTCAATTCTTCTGCAATCCAAAGCTTGGTTTCTTTGAGAAGGCGGGACTGACGTAGAAACTTCACCCGCTCCTCTTTGTTCTTGAAGGTAAGAACACAATGCTCGGGACGCACATGACGATGTGTATCATCAAACTTAACAACATTATTGAGCCAGTCAGAGAGAGAGAGAGAGAGAGAGAGAGAGAGAGAGAGAGAGAGAGAGAGAGAGAGAGAGAGAGAGAGAGAGAGAGAGAGAGAGAGAGAGAGAGAGAGAGAGAGAGAGAGAGAGAGAGAATTCTGCATGAGACGAGAGAGGAAGACGGCTGCAGGGTAGGCGCTATTCGACCAGAGAGAGATTTGGTTGGTTATTGTAGAGAGTGAGGGTGTGTCTGGTAATTGGTGGCAAATGGTAGCCAAGAGTGGGTGTGTGCACCAATGAGAGGTAGAGGGAGAGAAAATTGGCAGCCGGGCTGTTGCTGCTTATTGCATGCTGAGTGCTTTTCCCAAAGTGGCCATCTCGTTAGCCCTATAATCCAGCATCAGCAGCTACCATTTTTCTACAACGTCGGCTGCTATTGGCGCTACCATAATTGTTCCATTAGTGGCTACAGGGTAAAGATACAGTTGCAGTAGATAAAGGCATTAGTAGAAGGCGGATGGGTGTTCCGTAAGCTGGTCGTCTTTCTCTCCTGAATAATTTAGGTAGGGTAGCTTCCCGCATATGCGTAGAATCTCCAAGCTGCTCACGTTGCATGATGGTCACGATGCAGTTTAGTCTGCTGTGATGCATGTCCCTTTGTGTCAGGGTGTTCTAGGGTCAATTCCCACAACCCATTTAAAAATTACCTCCTCGTGTTGCGCCATCCTTGCTAAGTATATTTGAAGTCTACAAATTTATGATATCAGGTAATTTCTTTTGACAAGACAAGGAACCCAAAAGAAAAATATTCAGAAACCCTTAAGTTAGTTCACACGTTCTCGATGGCACAACCTGACTCTACGTTCCAATGATCTTTTTGCCAAATCTCTAAAATAAATGACTCTAGAAGTATGGACTGCTAAATCTTTCTTCCTCTTATTTTTCGTAGTCTATGTACATCCCTTATACCTTCTCTATTATTATACATGTATTTGCTAATGTAATCGAATGCTCATTGATGTATCAACTCAAATAGAAATTTCTTTGCTATGTAGTTTGCTTAGTTATACCTAGCGATGGATTACTCAAGCATAAACACTCCTCCTTCGAGTGAGGATGGAAAAATCAAGAGTAAAAAGAACAAACAAAAATTGCAAACATACTTACCTTTGGTAGTTTGATCTTGAAGTTCTCCGTATTTGTACTTACATGCAAAGCTAAGAGCATGTCCATGGCTCTGATACCACTGCTACAGACGGAAGCCTGGCTGCCCTGCAAAAGACTCGAAAATAGCACATAGCGAGACATAAATGACTAAATCTGCATACCTCGAATCACACGACGCCTAATCCACGTTGTACATGAGCAGAGAGAGAAAGAGAGCGTGATAGAACGAGAGAGCACGTGCAGGTGCACCTCCTAGAGCGGAGTGCTACGCAGGCACGACGAGAGAGAAGAGGGGAGAGGGGAGAAGAAGTACACAGACACTGGGTGCAATTTCCCCCCGTGCAAGAGTGACCATTTCCCTCGTGCACGTATTTGTTATATAGATTTCTTGAATGGTCAAAGTGGTTACAAACTGGCCGGCTGGTCATAAATGTCCAAAGCTCATAAAGAGCACTTGAATAATAAAATTTACAATATATATATATATATATATATGTTTCCATTTGCATAGGCCTAACTCGGTCTAGTCTTTTCCACCTGCCAGCTGCAATAAATCATAAAATATCATTTCTATAATAGTCCTAGCCCTTTTGCTGGCTGTGTTAACATCTCAACGAAAGAGACTGAGGGAATCTCAATGTGTGGTTGCTCTGATGTACCAGCTTCTTCTTGTACTCTGGTTGACCATCTCGTAGCAGGCAGCTGATTAACTCGCTTGAGCTCTATTATCTCCTTGAGCAGTTGTTCTTCCCTTTGTGCCCGCATCAATGCAAGGTCTCTTCGTTGTGACTGCTCTAGCTTTAGCTCGAGTTCAAGATCCTTGTGCTTCTTTTCTAAAGCTTTGTATACTTCATATGTACCTTTGATCGAGGCAACTGCATGATTTTTCCTTATCTGTCGCAAGAAGGTTGCCTGATTGTTGATCCTTTGCTCTGAGTATTGCAGTGAAGCATTCGCTACATCGAGCTACACTTGGATTTTTTGTATTGACAGAGTTGTAGTTAAGAGTACAGTGGTAACCTCTGTCAGTTGTTCGTCTTTGGTCTTGCAGGTATCTGATAACTTCGTGAGAATTTCACCTAGTTACTCCATCTCCTTTTGTTTCTTCTCTTTGGCTAGCTGGTGTTGTTCAGCTTCAGCTCTCAGCTCCTGGATTTGTCTTTGCAGATCAGTGATGACAATCATTCTGTCCTCTAGCTCTCCTTGCAAAGCGTCGATGACCATTTCCAGCTCTCTAGCCTTAGCATTGTGGCTAAGTGCTATTGTTCGCATTTTCTCTGTCATCTCATGTATCTGCTTGGCATATTCGTTTCCTTGTAGAATAACTTCATCATTTGTCTGCAAGTCTTCTTGTTTTGTGAGTTGCCTAGATGTTTTAGCAATCTCTGTGTGTGGCACTTTGGGTGGGGCTATGGCGGCTGTTTGTGGTAACGGTAGGGATTCTACGTCTCCTTGAGGCTGTGTGGTTGGTTCGGCTGCTTTTTCTTCTTGAGGCTTCATGGATGCCGTGGTCATTTCTTGTTGGGGTGGTTGTAGACGGGGTGGGCTCTGTTTCTTATGCCTTAGGTTGCTCAAAACTGGCAGTCTCTTGTGGTTCAGTACTTGTTGCCTTTTTGCGGTGCGGGCCCCTTTTCTTTGGTTTTGTTACGAGATTGGGCACCCTCCTGTTGTAGTGGTTAGCTGCAATTGGGATAGCTGGGCGTAATGGTTAATTATGTGCTGTCTATTTATTTCACTAATTGAGTTGATGATGATTTTGTAGAGTGGAATGCGGGGAGTTGATGAAGAGGCGACGGCAATTACTCTTGGCCATTTTATATTTGCACAGTATCTTGGAACATCATTTCAATAAGCCACTATGGCTCTGTAAATAGTTGTAGTGGGAACTCCCCTTATAGGTCATGCAAGAACTAATGAGCTTCACTCATTTGCAAAAGTAAAGTGGTTGTAAAAAGAGGGGCCTCAATTTTTGGCACCTAAAACTCAAAATAATATATTAAATACCAACTCCACAAGAGAGGTGCCGTGGAGTTTGGGGCTAGATTTAGGCCTTTCTCTTGCAGATTCTCTTCTCTACTCTCTAATGTTATGGTTATTTGTTGTGTACTCTCTAATCTAGTCTCCATCTCTTACACATCTCTTACACTCTCTTACAAGCATGTCTATGTCAATTCTATGTTTACTCTGTGTGTGTGTGTGTGTGTGTGTGTGTGTGTGTGTGTGTCATAGTCTAGGTGAGTGTGTGTGCTTGGGAATTGGAAGAAGAGGTGGATAGGTTGATGGTGATTGCTTGAAAGCTTGTGTTGAATATTTTAAGCGGTTGATCTCCCCCTCTTCTCCCAACAGGTTTGCTCTCCCTCAGTGGGTCTAAGTGTTGGTGAAGGTGGAGGGCTTGGCATGGGGTCATCTTCCTCGTTGTGGGTGAGGCAGGCTTAGGAGACGTCTCTTCTTGGTCATGTTGTATGTCTCCTTGTTCTATTGACGCGGCCTGTCTTTCTTGCTCTATTGCCTCTTCTTGGCTTTTCTCTTAATCTCTTGAGCTTCTTTTAGTTTGAGGGCTTCTGCCTCTGCATACATTCTTTCCAAAAAATCAGTGGAGTCCTCTACCTCCTTCCTTGTAGGGTTCTTTGTTCTAGGTCCCTTTATCTCTTTGGGAACCCACTTTTTCAGGTCCTCTCCTGTAGCTTGGCGGCTTCTTTTGTAAGTGTGCTTCTCTCTTTCGAACCTTGCTTTTTTCTGATGGGACTCTTCTTGGTGTGCAGCCATTTCTTTTCTCCTCATCTCTTCTATTCTGGCTCGCCTTTCCTCGTTTTCTAAGCTTTCGTTGCTATGTGCTTCAAGAGAGCTCTCTGCAGATTCTTCATCGGATTTGTAAACTCTTTTTGCCGACCTTGTGGTTCTTGGAGATGGCTGTGCTGACACAATCCATGTATTTTGATCTAGGGCAGGCGGCAAATTGACTGCCATGCAGATAGCATGGTATGCTATTCTTGCCAATACCTCAGGTGCACCCAGATACATGATCTTACGCTCTTTCTTGGTACCTTTCAGCGTTGATAGCACATACTACATGTGATCAATGGGTTGCCTGGTTGTTGACTTCAACACTTGTGTGAATGTAGTCGCAACTGCATGATTAGGTGTTGTGTACCTTGGCGGTCTCTTTGCTAGAAAGTGGAAGTGTTGATGATATAACCGTGTTGATTCTTCCACTTGCTTCTGGATGAGGTCAGCAAAGGTTTCCGCAACGGTCTCCTTGGTGAAGGTACCTGTTGTCTTTCTGTCTTGAGCCCTCATCGTCATGCCTTCTGTTGGCAACTTGAGAGCCTTGGCCACTATTTCTTTCGTAATTACCACTTCTACCTTATGCCCTTGTTGGTCAGTAATCTGGGCTGTTCTGCCTTGCTTGATTGTAGAAAAGAGCTCATAGGCTTTCTGGAAGTCTACGCCACACGGTTCCTGGTCATAGAAATCCCTGAGGCCAAGCCTTCTGTTAGCTTCTTTTGTGTTGGGCTTTGCCACGACATCATAGATTTCTTTCGGCAGCAGCTGTAGTTCAACCTGGTGTCCTTCTTCACTTTTAAACCTGCCTGTGATGAAGACTGTGGTGTTGTTTTCTTCAAGCTGTTCTCTGGATAGATTTGTTGCTTTGGCCGTTTTTACTGAACTGTGGTCCAGTTGGTATGGTGGCAGCTCTGCAGCTTCTTTTTTTGAGAGACCCTCTTTTTGGCCTTCTCCGCAGCTTGCATTGCTCCCGTTAAGTGAATAGAGTTCCAACGTTAGAAAGTTCTACAATTATTGCTCTGAAATGCCCTTCAGTCTAAATTGCCGACAAATTGAGTCCAGTTTGCTTCAAATCAATTTTTGAACATGCATAGATGCATAAAACATGTAAAGATCAAAATCATAAAGTCCAAACAAAAAAATTGCAACAAAAGTAAATAATTGTGATTATTTACAGTTGATAAATTTTTTCAGCTTTTTGCAATTTTGGCATCATAGGCTTGAAACATATATCAATTAGATACTTTGAGTGAGGTGTGGGCTAATTTGAGTGCACAGGGTGAGAATGGTGCCAGATTTAGGCTTTTTATCTCTGAAACAATAGATACAAAATAATTTTGAGATTTTGAGCTCCAAATTTGTTCAAACTTGGTTAGTGGGCTTAGGACATCATGTGCTTTGGTCCCATGAAGTCAAAGTTGCAATTTCTCCCATCTTGGCAAAAAAGTAAATAATCGCGATTATTAACTTTTTCATCAAAATGAACATTTTTTGGTACAACTTGGTTCTATGCATGATGTAGACCCTGTGTATGAGATATGAGGTGATTTGGATCAAAAAATGTGACTGATAACTCAAAATTTCATTGGAAGGGCTTCTTTGCGTTTTTTGGCCATTTTCCAAGTTATCATTTATCATTTTGGCTCATACTTGAAATGTGGCATGTAATAGGTGTGTACAAGGGATGGGTGATGTGAAGGTACCATTTTCAAGCCAAAGACTTACAAACGTAAATAATCGCGATTATTTACAGCAGTCAACTTTTTTTACTAAACTTGACAAATTTTGACCTATACATATTCAATACACCTAAAACAAGTCCTAAATTGAATTTGGTAAAGTTTCGTCGTGTCGGCATCACTTCTTGCTTTGGCGACTCTAAAATCATCGATTTTTGTGACTATATGGCCTGTGGAATTGGTTAGTCACTTTTGAAGCTATGGACTTGTCCGCTACATAGTCCTGAAGCTACTCATCCAGTTTTGGCCCATTTGGAGTCAGTTTGACTTCGCATGTCAAATTTTATGCTTTGTAGCCTTCGAGTTCTTTTCTGCTTTCCGAGGGCTTGCCTTGATTGATTTTATGAAACCGACTATATACATTGTATATAGACCCAATCTATAAGCTGTCTGTGGAGTCAGAATCCAATTCTGACATCTGTCAAAAACCTAGTTGTTCTACTTGGGACCCCCCTCGACCCCTGTCGAATGGTCAACTGGTGATATATAAGTGTTCTATTATATGGGGGCATGCTACATTTCAAGTCTCATCTGATTTGGTTGAGCTGACAGGCCGCTATGGTCAATTTTTGGTCGTACGACTTTGTGCACTGCTCAATTTCTAGGGTCTTTTCCTGGGGTTTAGACTAGCTACCGGCCATACAGAATGGATCATTGATAAGTATAGAACTTACCCCTCATGTCTCGTGTGAGACAGCGGTGTAAACGGGCGACTGTCGACTCCGAAAAATGCGCGCGAAGAAGGTCGAAAGCTCTCTCTCCAAAGGCGATAAGTGGAAATGAGGTGGTTTTAGACTACCCTGGATATCTATACTCGGACTTCCCGAACCAGTTTTCCCCATATTCCCTTGTTAGTCCTACTAGGCCATGAAATCTACGTTAGACCCAAAAATTCCATCAATCGGATTCCTATAGCTCCTCCTGTAAGAATTTTGCAAAAGTAGTTTTTTGTGCCTGTTTGTCTTGTCCTTTTGATCATCAGTGTATCTTCAATTTTTCCATTTGAGCTCATTTGCTATTTATTATTAATTTTTGACTTGTTTATTGAAAAAATCAAAGAAAATAACAAAATGTGCTAAGAAAGCAAAGTGAAAATCCAATAATCAAGAAAACCCATGAAAACACAACCTTATTGGCTTTTGTTGGATTTCTCCATTTTTAAGTCCCAATATCAAGAAAAATGATTAAAAATAACCAAAAAGACTATTTTTTGATGATTTTCTCATAGTATATACACTATTTACACTCATCGGGGAGATGTTATCCCCTGTTGATGACTTGTAAGGGAATTATTAGGTAATTTTACAAAAAATTACACGTTAACATCAAACTTTTTCCTCCCTCTTCAAACATTGCCCTTAATTACTTAGTTCCCTTCCACCCCTCCTAGATGGCGTTCTCCGGGATGACTGTGTGCATGGGTTGAACAATCATGTCTATGCATAGCCTTGGTTGGCTCTACCATGCTTTGAAGATCAATGCAGTTCAAACCAGCATGTTGTGCAAGGGTTGAGTCTTGAGTAATTAACTCAAGGGTTTCTGATGTCGAGGTTTTCTTTTGTTGTCTTCCAAAGAGGAAATCTTGTAGCTTATGTGCTCTTTGCTTTATTGTACCGTCAGGATGCTTTGATATACTGATTTTTTGAGCTTTCGGTATCAAATGATGGTTGTCAAGCTTTTACCCGTCATTGGTATCTTGGTTTGCTTTGGTCAGAATGCTATGGTCAAGTTTTTTGAGTCTTAACTCTCCATTGCTTGGTCGGTTTTACAGTTTCCGGAGACGATAAGTGCTCCTTTTGTTAAGTATGGAGCCTGATTTACCCTTGTAATTTTCTGTGGTAAAAGCGCACATTTGTAAGGCCCCCATTATGAGGAGAAGCCATCGTGCGTGAAGGAAAATCACTCACCGGAAACCAAAATTTTCACGGACAAGAATCAGGGGCAACTCTAGAGGCCTCGGGGGCGGAGGCCCCCGAGACTTTTTTCGCCGAAATATTCCTTTTCGCCGGAATATTATGGTCGGACGGCGGCCGGAAAGTGGTCGGAAAAAAACCGGTCGGTTGGCCGGTGGCCGGTAGTCAATGGCCGATGGCCGGTGGTCGGAAGTCAATGGCCGGTGGCCAGTGGCCGAATTCAATGGCCGGTGGCCGAATTCAAAAGCGGACTTGTCTTCTCAAGGGCGGCCACACATGGGCGGATTGGAGGGTCCGATTTGGACTTATTCGCACAATGGCGGCTACACATGGCTATCTCTCATTAGAGAGGGCAGCCCTTTTGGCCTATAAAAGGAGGCCATTTCTACACACATTTGATAGTGTGAAGTTGATGCAACAAGGTGAGTGTGAGGTGGTGAGAGTGAAGCAAGGCGGGAGCTCCATTAAGGGTATAATCCCTTTGTAAACTACTTCTTGTTTTGAAGTACTAAAGCCATTGAGTGGCTGCTTTCCCGTGGACGTAGCCCACATTGGGTGAACCACGTATATCGTGTGTACTCTCTCTCTCTCTCTCTCTCTACTCTATAATCTCGTGTATGTAAATCTGTCTCTCTCCATTAAGTAATCCACTCAATTATCTATTTAGCTACGTCTTATTTCCTAACAACTGGTATCAGAGCAAGGTTTGCTCGTAGCTAAACTATCTCAAGGAAAGGATTCCTTGAATTGAGTGGGAGTTATGGAAAAGGAAGGGAAGCTCAAGATTGAGAAGTTCAACGGCAAAAACTACCAACATTGGAAGATGCAGATTGAAGACTATCTTTACTAGAAGGACCTCTATTTGCCACTAGGCGGTCTTGCAAAGAAGCCCGCAACGATGGCAGATGAAGCATGGATTGTCCTTGATCGAAAGGCCCTGGGAACAATCCGGTTAAGCTTGGCGTCAACGGTGGCCTTCAATGTTTCGGAGATGAAGACCATGGAGGACTTGATGAAGTCACTTGACGACTTCTACGAGAAACCATCGGCATCCAATAAGGTATTTCTTATGAAGCGCTTGTTCAATCTAAAGATGGCAGAGAATGGTTCAGTTGCAGAACACCTAAATGACTTTAACACAAACATAAGTCAACTTCGATCGGTGAAAATCAATTTCGATGACGAAGTGCGAGCTCTCCTTATATTATCATCTCTACCGGATAGTTGGGACAGCCTTGTGATGGCTGTAAGTAATTCTATCTCTGGTATAAATACTCTTAAGTTTGATGATGTTGTGGGTGTTCTCCTAAGCGAGGAAATACGAAGGAGAAGCACAGGAGAATCATCAAGTGCTGCATTGTCAGTGGAAACAAGAGGAAGGCCTAAGGAGAGGTTCAAAAGCCAAAAGGGTCGTGATCGCTCAAGCCGGAGCAAGTCACGAACAAAGTCAGTTCTTGAATGTTGGAACTGCGGCAAGAAGGGCCACGTCAAGAAGGATTGCTGGTCCAAGAAGAAGAAGGAGACAGAGTCACAAGACAACAAGCCAACATCGGAGGCCAATGTGGTAGGTAAAGTAGAGCAAGATGCTCTAATTCTCTCATTAGACAATGTGTCTAATTCCTGGATAGTAGATTCCGGGGCTTCATTCCATGCGACACCACACAAGCAACATTTCCAAGACTACACCAAAGGTAATTTTGGGTATGTATACTTGGGAGATGATGAAGCTTGTGAGATTGTCGGCAAAGGTACAGTTTCTGTCAAAACTGCTAACGGAAATGAATGGAAGCTTAAAGATGTTAGGCATGTTCCTTCTCTTCGAAAAAATTCAATCTCTACAGGACAATTGGACGATGAAGGTCACAACATTGCATTCGGAAATAAACGGTGGAAGATCTCAAAGGGATCTTTGGTGGTTGCCAAGGGGGAAAAGGTCGGTACACTTTACTTGTGTACTGTTAGCACGCAACCTTCAGCTTGTGCAGCAACTACAGAAGTTGATAGTGCAGTGTGGCACTATCGACTTGGGCATATGAGTGCCAAAGGAATGCAAATCCTTCAAACAAAGAAGCTTCTACCAGGTTTGAAAGAAGTGGACTTAGAGTTTTGTGAAGATTGTGTTTATGGTAAACAAAAGAGGGTAAAATTTCAAAAATCAGGAAATGAAAGAAAAAATAAAAAACTTGAGTTGGTTCATTCTGATGTTTGGGGTCCTGCAAGTACACCATCACTTGGTGGCTCATTATACTATGTAACATTCATAGACGATGCGACTAGAAAAACATGGGTTTATGTCATGAAGAATAAATCCGATGTATTTTCCATATTTCAAAGGTGGAAAGCCTTTGTGGAGAATGAAACAGGTACCAAGGTTAAATGCCTCAGATCCGACAATGGAGGCGAATATTGCAGCCAAGCTTTTGAAAGCTTTTGTGCTAGCAATGGCATTCGGAGGCAAAGGAAAACCCCAAGGACACCTCAACAAAATGGGATTTCGGAAAGGATGAACAGGACAATCATGGAACGAGCACGAAGCATGCGGCTACATGCAGGCCTACCGCTTGAGCTTTGGGCGGAAGCTGTAAGTACGTCTGTGTACTTAATCAATCGGTCACCCTCAACGGCTTTGGATGGAGGTGTTCCAGAAGAGGCATGGACAGGTAAACCGGTGAATTATGCATTTCTCAAAGTGTTTGGGTGTGAGGCTTTCATGCACATAGATAGAAGCCTAAGATCAAAGCTAGATGCAAAGTCCAAAAAGTGTTTCTTCATTGGCTATGGAGAAGAAGACTTTGGGTATCGCCTATGGAATCCTGAAGATGGTAAAATCTTAAGGAGTAGGGATGTAATTTTTAACGAACAAAATATGTACAAAGATTACTTGGAAAGAAAACAAACAAAAGAAACAGGTGATGAGTACATGGAGCTTGAGGACGGTGAAGACTCAAGGACTGCAAACAGTGACAATGTGCAACAACGTCAACCAAATGAGGAGCCTCAACCTATTCCCCGAAGATCTACAAGAGCAAGTAGACCTCCAGAAAGGTTTGTTCCTTCCTTCAACCATCTCTTGATCTCAGATTCTGGAGAGCCGGAATCATACGAAGAAGCTATGCAACATGAATCCAAAGAAGAATGGACGAAGAGCATGCAAGTGGAGATGGACTCGCTACATCGCAACCAAACATGGGAGTTGGTTGAGTTGCCTAAAGGTAAGCGGGCACTTCAAAACAAATGGGTGTACAAGCTGAAGGAAGAAGAAGGTGGGAAGAAAAGGTACAAGTCTAGGCTTGTGGTAAAAGGGTTTTCTCAAAAGAAAGGTATTGACTTCAATGAAATATTTTCTCCTATTGTAAAAATGAACTCAATTAGGCTTGTCTTAAGCCTTGTGGCTGCTCATGATCTAAATCTCGAGCAAACGGATGTAAATACGGCATTCCCTCATGGTGATTTAGAGGAGGAAATCTACATGCTTCAACCAAAGGGGTATGAAGTAAAAGGTAAGGAGAAAATGGTTTGCAGATTAAAGAAGAGCTTGTATGGTTTAAAGCAAGCATCAAGACAATGGTACTTGAAGTTTGATCGATGGATGTTGGATCATGGATTCACAAGATGCAACTCCGATCACTGCGTCTACACGAAGAATTTGGGAGATGGGAAATTCATCATCCTAATGTTGTATGTTGATGACATGTTGATTGCAAGTGCTAACATGCAAGACATCAAAGACCTAAAAGAGGAGCTGTCTAAATCTTTTTCAATGAAAGATTTAGGTGCTGCAAAGAGGATACTTGGTATGAAAATATCAAGGGACAGGACGAAGAAGACAATAAAGCTATCTCAAGAAGATTACATCAAGAAGGTACTAGAAAGGTTTGCAATGCAAAATGCAAAACCAGTTTCTACACCTTTGGCTGGTCATTTTAAACTAATGAAGGATATGTGTCCAAAGACATAAGAGGAGATAGCCTATATGTCTAAAGTTCCATATACTGCAACGGTAGGTTCTCTAATGTATGCTATGGTCTGGACAAGGCCAGACATTGCACATGCAGTGGGAGTTGTGAGTAGGTTCATGGACAACCCAGGTAAAGAGAATTGGCAAGCTGTGAAGTGGATACTTAGGTATCTAAAAGGGACAACAACAAATGCTTTGTATTTTGGAGGAACTGATATTTTTCTAGAAGGGTATGCTGATGCAGATATGGCAGGTGACAAAGATACTCGAAGGAGAACTACTGGCTATGTGTTCACGGTTGGAGGCACAACAGTAAGCTGGGCTTCAAAGCTGCAGAAAGTGGTTTCACTTTCTACCATGGAAGCAAAGTATGTAGCAATGACGGAGGCAAGCAAAGAAATTCTGTGGCTTCACAGATTCTTAGAAGAGCTTGGATTCAAACAAGACAATTGTGTTTTGTACAGTGATAGCCAAAGCGCTATCCATCTTGCGAAGAACTCAGCCTTTCATTCAAGGACAAAGCACATTGAGGTGAGATATCACTTCATACGCACTCTTTTGGAAGAGGGACAGCTAAAGCTAGGAAAGGTGCATACAAGTGAAAATCCTGCAGACATGTTTACAAAGGTGGTCAACAAGGAGAAGTTGAGCTTTTGCTCATCTTCAATCGGCATTCAAGGATAAGAAGCCAGAATGGAAAGCAGTCACAGGTTTGGTTTGGAGATCAGTCTCCAAGTGGGAGATTGTTAAGTATGGAGCCTGATTTACCCTTGTAATTTTCTGTGGTAAAAGCGCACATTTGTAAGGCCCCCATTATGAGGAGAAGCCATCGTGCGTGAAGGAAAATCACTCACCGGAAACCAAAATTTTCACGGACAAGAATCAGGGGCAACTTTAAAGGCCTTGGGGGCGGAGGCCCCCGAGACTTTTTTTCGCCGGAATATTATGGCCGGACGGCGGCCGGAAAGTGGTCGAAAAACAACCGGTCGGTTGGCCGGTGGTCGGAAGTCAATGGCCGGTGGCCGGTGGCCGAATTCAAAAGCGGACTTGTCTTCTCAAGGGTGGCCACACATGGGCGGATTGGACGGTCCGATTTGGACTTATTCGCACAAGGGCGGCTACACATGGCTGTCTCTCATTAGAGAGGGTAGCCCTTTTGGCCTATAAAAGGAGGTCATTTCTACACACATTTGATAGTGTGAAGTTGATGCAACAAGGTGAGTGTGAGGTGGTGAGAGTGAAGCAAGGCGGGAGCTCCATTAAGGGTATAATCCCTTTGTAAACTACTTCTTGTTTTGAAGTACTAAAGCCATTGAGTGGCTGCTTTCCCGTGGACGTAGCCCACATTGGGTGAACCACGTATATCGTGTCTACTCTCTCTCTCTCTCTACTCTATAATCTCGTGTATGTAACTCTGTCTCTCTCCATTAAGTAATCTACTCAATTATCTATTTAGCTACGTCTTATTTCCTAACACCTTTTTCTTCCAAGTCATTTCGTATTAGGTTCCTTGTTCGGAGATGCTCTTCTTTTTGTTTTGATCCTTGGAACCTTCTTTGGTACAATAGATGATGTCTTGGGCACCCATATTTGAATCGGCTTGTCCTTAAGCTGTGCTTTTGGTACCCAAATTTGCATGACTCCTTGTATGCTACTTGTAGCATTTGATTGTCGATAGGATGGAGAAAATTGGTTGCCTCTGTTATGGAATTGATATTTTATTATTTGTTGCAACTGACAGGTGGAAAAGAATGGTACCCAGCTAGGCCTATACGAATGAAAGTATATACATTGTACATTTTATTATTCAAGTGCTCTTTTATGAGCTTTGGCCATTTATGACCGGTCGGCCAGTTTGTACTCAATTTGACCATTCAAGAAATCTATAAATGAAATACGTGCAAGAGGGAAATGGTCACTCTTGCACGGGGGGAGATTGCACCCAACGTCATCTTATTCTTCTCTTCTCTCCTCTCTTCTCGCTGATCGTGCTACGTAGCACTTTGCTCTAGGAGGTGCGCCTGCACATGCTCTCTCACTCTATCTCCCTCTTTATCTCTCTCTGCTCATGTGTAGCTTGATTATGTGCAAGGATGGTTGTCAGGTATGCAGTTTCATGCGCTTCATCGTCTATAGTATATAGTACTGGTATTTTGCAGGGCTCTCCGCGCTCCCATTGTAGCAGTGGTATCAGAGCCAAGGCTACGTTCCAAATATTGAAGATTCAGATAATCAGACGAAAGCTAAGTGCAATCATCTAAATTTATTAGTCCGTTCCTTTTCCATACGCATGATTTTCACAAAAAAGTTAATTAATTTTAGGATAGTTAAGGTCAATCCCTCATCAAATTAGAATTTTAAGTAACTCGAATAAGATAGCTAGAATCGTGAAATTGAGTGTTGAAGGACCCGTAGTAATGGCACGATGATTAATTAGAGGCTTTAGTTTCTACAATAGTGGTAATTTTTTTTATTTTTATTTTTGTGAGTACAAAGAGAATATGAGAGCACATGAGACCGCGATCATCAAGACTTAATGAAAGTTCATAGAGCTGGAAAACAAGTGGAAGAAGAAATTAAGGCGATTTGTTGTAGTAATAATCAGAAGAGACCTTTGAATCGTGTCCGGAATTGTGCAACTATGTCCAAGATGAACGACAAGTAGAGCAAGTAGGATCATGCAAGTATAAGATGAAGGAGAAGAGACAAGAGTAGAAAAAAAATTTAATTGCCACGCCCCCAACTGAAGATGCTCAAAATAGCCGACCGGGTGGGAATTTCGATAATCAATACTCCACCTGGCACACAGTGTCGAGGTGGTTCTTTTGCTTTTGGCTAGTTGGAGACCATTGAGTTCGATGCTATGAGGATGGTCTGGCTCTCAAGAGCTCGGGTTTTAATTAGAAAAGAACGAAATATTAAAAAAACATAAAATAAAATGGGAAAGGCTCGGGAATAGCCATGCCACATCATCTACAGCTGTAGATGCCTTGAGACACCATCGACCAGGCTACGACAGTCGCTGCCCATCCATACTCGTACTTTGGCGTAGCCATCCCCATAGCCTGGCAAGCGTCACTGTTGACATGCATACGCCACTGTTTCTCTAACAACATGCATACGCCAACAATTACAAGTAACTCACACCATTTTTTTTTAACGAAGAGACATGCAGGTAGCTGCCAGTCATCCACTCTCTCTCTCTCTCTCTCTCTCTCTCTCTCTCTCTCTCTCTCTCTCTCTCTCTCTCTCTCTCTCTCTCTCTCTCTCTCTCTCTCTCTCTCTCCCCCTCCCTCCTCAGTTGCTAGATGCATGCCAGGCACCGCCATGTAAACTCGAACTCTCTCTCACTCTCTCCCTACCACCCATTACTCCTGCGACAACTGAACCTTCTCTCTCTCACACCCTCTTCCTGCCTGTCCAGCCGCCACCCTTTTTGCTTGGCCAACCACCAAACTGACACACACACACACCCCATCTCAATATCTCTCTCTGTCGCTGGTTCACCACCATACATCTGCCTCTGTCTCCGGTCGCCAACCACTCCCATGCAGTGGTTCTCTCATCCCCCGCCCCACTTCTCATCACTCGGTGGCCGCATGCAGTCTCCAACCACTCCTTTGCGGCTGTGATCGTCTGCCAACCCACCCTTATCGTCCTGCTTCTCTCCCTCACTTGAGGCATGCCTCCGTTCGACACCCCGCTTCTACCTCTCTCTCTCTCTCCCAACAACATGCTGTCTCCCTCATCATCTATGCTCTCTCTCTCTCTCACACACACACACACACACACACACACACACACACATACACACAGGTTGTCAACAACTAGCACCTCGCCATGTAGCCGAACAAAACTCTCGCTGTCTCTCTTCAGTCATCATCCATCCTTTCCTATTGTGATGAACCAACCCCATCAGCAGCTACATGAAACGCAAGGGCATAGCAGTTGGCGAGTGCTGCCTAAGCAGGCTGGTCTGGCGAGGTGTGGCAAGAGTTGCCGACTGCAGTACACTGACTTCGTGTGGCCTGGCATCAAGTATGGCAGCTTCTTTGTGGCAGAGAAGAACTCCATCATCCAGCTCCACGCCGTTCTTGGCAACCTGGCCTTCCTGTTTCCATTTGTAGCTCAGTATAGTGAGCGTTTCGCTTGTCTTTCAACAGTTGCATGATTGTCGTGCTGCCTTTATTCCCACAGCTCCCAATCTCCCTCAACCTATCCTGTGGCCCACCCAGACATCCACCATGGTGCACTGGTAGTGGACTTCTCGCAGACCGAGTGTGCGAGTTGACACTTGAGCCAGACCGAGTGAGCGAGTTGTCATAGTTCTTTGGTGTGGAGGAATCCTTGAATTAGATTGTCGAGGACATAAAACATATTAATAAATAAATAAATAGAGTAGGATAATTAGACCCAAAATATAGTACTATCTGGTCTATCGTGATGCATACATTTAGTGTAGATGATTTGAAACATGCACGTACGAGCGGCCAAACAGAATTAGGACTCTAAAGAAACAACTCACACTTTTCTCTTTTATTTTTTTTGGTTAGTGACACTAGTTGATCTATGCTATTTACTTAGAACTGCAAACATTTTCTTTCCGCTCAATTGTCTCACATTTGTTTCATTGTATACTAATCCCTTATGTAGTTGTAATTGCAAGTTCATGACTAATTATTAACCCCACACTACCACATTTTGGATCTGTTAGCTATAATTTGGTCTAAGTTTGCTAGTTGCAGCACTTGTACCTCTCCCCATATGCCAACAATGGTATATATTTTCAAATACAATATACCCTTATGGTATGTACATCAAATACGTCATTTCTCTTTTCATATTTCATTTCTCTGCATTGTGTTTTAAGCTGAATACTCAAACATTGCTAAGGTCATGGCTTCTAATTGTATTTTCATTGAGATGATTTTTCAATAGGCTACACAACATTTTCTTGTCAACTCAATACTCCAACACTGTTACGGTCAAGGCTTACTACTTGCACGTTATGACATTTTATTGCCATGATTATTCATTAGCTATGCAGCTCGTCATTTGAGCTAGGGTGCTCAGGGATATCGAGCCACAGTTTGTAAGTGCTTTGCTACTGGAACATACTCTAATTTGGTGTAAAAAAGGTAACAAATATTTTCTTCTTTTGCCTTGCTTGGTCCATTGGTCACACGCACACAGATTCGCCGATTTAGGCAGTGTGTACATACTCATCTTGGTGCAGATCCGCCGATTTAGGCAGCACATTGATAAATTGCAGATTCATGATTTTTTAAACTTATACCAAATGCAGATTCGCCGATTTAGGCAGCACGTCTTATTAGTGCAGATTCGTCGATTTAGGCAGCACGTCTTATTGGTGTAGATTTGCCGATTTAGGCAACACCGATCACAAAATCATGCTGCAGTGGCTGGCCACCACTGCAACTGGTATGATTTTGTTACCCGGGTACATAATGAAAGTGATTTGGATTTGGAATTAGATTGTGGAATTGGAATTGGATTGGGATTTGGTATCTGATGGTTACTACAACATTGTTTATAACATGAGACTTGACATTGTGCGATTGATGATGAGTGTGACCAATGATATCCTGATTCATCAGGATATGACATATACTGCCTATTCTAGTGGTATGGGACACTAGAATAGGTAGTATGTGGATGATGACAGGCATAAGAAATATTGTCTAAATTTATGAATTTTGTTACTATTTGATACAGATTTCTAATCATTGTTTTTGACAAGTATTATTTGCAGATTTCTATCTTCGCAATTGAGGACAGTTGCTTTCCAACGGAGATGTATGTTATGGAATTGATATTTTATTATTTTTTGCAACTGACAGGTGGAAAAGACTGGGACCGAGCTAGGCCTATGCGAATGAAAGTATATACATTGTACATTTTATTATTCAAGTGCTCTTTTATGAGCTTTGGCCATTTATGACCGGCCGGCCAGTTTGTACTCAATTTGACCATTCAAGAAATCTATAAATGAAATACGTGCAAGAGGGAAATGGTCACTCTTGCACGGGGGGAGATTGCACCCAGCGTCGTCTTATTCTTCTCTTCTCTCCTCTCTTCTCGCTGATCATGCTGCGTAACACTCCGCTCTAGGAGGTGCGCCTGCACATGCTCTCTCACTCTATCTCCCTCTTTGTCTCTCTCTGCTCGTGTGCAGCTTGATTATGTGCAAGGATGGTTGCCAGGTATGCAGTTTCGTGTGTTTCATTGTCTATAGTATATAGTAATGGTATTTTGCAGGGCTCTCCATGCTCCCATTGTAGCAGCCTCGTGGTTTGCTTTGTTGGTAACCTACTTTCCATTCCTCCTTGCTTGGTGCAATTGGAACAATGAGTTGTCCGCCTTTAGGTGATAGCTTGAGCTGATTGGTATCCCAATTTGGAACTGCCTTGTACGTCCGCATCCATGAGATTCCAAGTATCATTGTTTCATTCATGTGTTCATCTGGTAAGCATACAAATTGATGAGGGCAAGAACATCCATCTACTACCACATTTAAGTTGACTACTCCCAATGTGGGTGTTGGGTTCTTGTTGCATCCTTTAATAGTCGCTATTCTTGTTGTCAAAGACTGACTTGTTGCTTTCTTGTACGTGGAATAGCTGACTGCATTTACTCGAGCTCCTATATCAACCAATGGATTTGTGCTATGATTGTACAACTTTACTTTGATGCGAATGTCCATTCCATCTAACCATTCATCATCTGTTGACACTGCATCTTTCTGCAATTCCCATTGTAGTCATCTGGTTTTAGAGTGTTGATGGGAAAAGATATTTTCTGATTCTTGAGAGCAGCTTTCCTTTTGAGTACGAAGCCTGAGATTCTTTGTGAGCATAGTGGGTGAAGTTATTTGATGGTAGCAACATAAACACGGTACCGTTAGTTAACTTGGCATGAACAATACTTTTCCAAGAGAGAGAGAGTTTAGAGAACATGCCAATAGTTGAGGACCCGATTCATATGGAGCCGGTCCCCCCTCCAATAGACATTTGTATTATAGTTTCTCCCACCAAAAGACAATACAATCTTTGTGTTCCTTGTGACCTACGTGATGCAATGAAGATGGAAAGCTTCATGCATCACAATCATATCATAAACTTAAAGAAAGCATTAACTATCCCAAGCCTCAGTCCCAAGGCCTCAAACACCTTCAAAGGTGGAGAGAGCTAGCGGGGAATGAGGATAGGGAAGAGGAAGAAGAAACATTCCATAGGAGAAAGAAGTAGTTCCTCACTTATCATTACTCTTCTTGCTAGCATACATAATAGCATAGTAATGGAGATGGAGAAGATGGCAAGCTTAAGCATTGAAGCATGGCTCTTGGTTGCATTTGCATTCCATAGCCAAGAGTGTTGGTGTAGGCTTTCACTCTCACAAGCTTGGAGAAGGAGGTGGTGTTCCTCAACTTTCACCAAGTGAGAATGGTCCTCAAATGAGTGTGTGTGATGGTGTATATTCTCCTAGCACCCCCCCTCCTTGCTTTGGGAGAGTGGAGACTTTTCCACATGTTGCAGGCTCATTGGACCCCTCTCCCCCTGGCCAATCACATGTAGCATGCAGTCAAGTACATGGATAGACTTTTGACAAGTGTCCTCCTTACCCCTTAGAGAGAGAGAGAGAGAGAGAGAGCTTGAAAATATCTAGATATTTGTTAGATGGAAGTGGAAGATCATTGGACCCCTCTTTATCCCAACCAATAGCATTCAAGCACACCATGTGGTTAAGCTTAGTGAGAGTCTGACATGTGTCCCATGTGCTCTTTTAGAATTCCCATAACTTTGAGATTTTTATGCATAGGAAGTTTCTCAAACAACTTCCTCATTAAGTGAGTAGGTTCTCTTTTTGACTCAAGCATCTTAACCCTTATGCATAGGAAGATTCTCAAGCAACTACTTCATTAAATGTGACAAGTACCTCAAGTACCTTAGTCATCAAGCATGACAAGCACCTTAGGTGGAGTTCCCACCTCAAGCACAGCCCTAGATTGCCTAAGTTTAGGTCGGATTCCCACCTCAAGCACATCCCTAGCTTGCTTAAGGTTCCCACCTCAAGCACAACCCTAGCTTGCTTAAGATCAAAAGGACTTTTAACACTAACCATTGGAGGTCTTTAATGAAGTTAACCCTAAGGTCTTTTAAGCTTCATTAGTTAACCTTGCTCTTTGACATACCATTTCTCATTTAGGCCCCTTTACCATTAGCCTCGTGTTGAGATAGATCCGTAAGCACATGTCTATATTCTAACCCTTGTTCCCATTTATTATCCCATATTAAATGACCAGTTTAATATGAGAAAATCATTTGGGTTGGTTAGATTTTAGATATTTGATGACATTACCTCTCTCTTGAAATCATAGTCGTCCTCGACTATGAGGTAAAAGAGATAAAGTCATATTCATTAGTCAATTTGTTTTAGTGGGTAGAGGATCCCTTTTTACCCTACGACATCATTCCAAGATGGATGACTAATCCATTTGGTGCTTGGGAGACATAGCTGCCGCAAGCATGTCTGCTCTTTAGTCCATTTCATCCTCCCAAGGAGAGTGACAAATTCTACACGGTGTTTGAGAGACTTCGTCATCCCAAACATGATTCTCAGTATGCATACTACTTAAATTTGTGCACAATAAAGAGAGAATTAGTCTTATAAGACAAAAACATTAATTATTTAAAAGAAACATGTACATTTGGTTACTCTAAGGTAGCATTGTAAGCGTTGACAAGGTTCATACTATCCTTAAGCTGGATTCCTTGCATCCATTTAGCATCTTCAAAAGGATAATTTTTAAACTTAATAAGATACCATCGGATAATCTTACCATGTCGTAGTACCTTGTCTTCATGCTGAAGGATAGCTTCGGGTTGTAGGACCTCTTCTTGATCTTCGATTTCGGGAGGGTCTTCAATAATTGGTTCATTTGGAGGCTATCCTTTGTAGGGCTTGAGTAGGCTCACATGAAAAGCATTGTGTATGAGCCAATTGTTAGGTAACGTGAGTTGATAAGCTACCTCATTGATTCGCTTCAAAATTTGAAAAGGACCATAGTATCTTTTTGCTAGTTTAGCATAATACTTTTGATGGCCCGTAGGATTTTTTCCCATCGTTTGCCTCAATCGAGCCTTAGGAAACTTAAATAAGACCCAATAATTTTCTTTGAACGTTAAGGTCCTTTTGTGCTTGTCAGCAAACAACTTTTTTGCCTTAGTTGGGAGATGGATATATCCTCCTTAATCTTTTGAAAAGATGTTTGCAGGTCACCGCTGTACTCATCGGCAACGAAGATCTTCCATGTAATTTAAGTAGCAAGGGACTTTTAGGTCTTCCTTCTATGATTTCAAAAGGTGCTTTTCCCGTGGAAGTATGGATAGTAATATTATACGCATACTCTACAAGAGGTAAGTACTTTTCCCATTGTGAGCATTGATCTACTTTTGTAACATAGGTCTTTAGTAGATCAAGAATCGTAAGATTGGTTATCTCACTTTGGCCATCCGTTTGTGGGTGATAGGCCGAAGAGAAATTCAATCTTGTACCTAGATTTTTGAAGAGACCTTTCCAGAAATTACTAGTCATTCTAGGATCTCTATCTGACACGATGGATGTTGGCAATCCATGGTGTTTGAAAATCTGTGATATGAAGAGAGTTGCCATTTGGTGTGCCTTAATAGTCTTCTTGACAGGGATAAAGTGTGCTTGCTTGCTAAACCCGTCGACTATTGTCCATATTCCCATATTACCATGGATAGATTTTGGTAATCCAAAGATAAAATCCATGGATATACTCTCCCATGGCGAATTAGGAATTGGCAATGGCTGGAGTAATCCAAGTTGCTTCCCTCTATCATACTTGGTCTTTTGGAATACTACACATTTTGAAACATACTCTTGTATGTCCACTTTTATGGTAGGCCAATAAAAGTACGTCTCTACTCCTTGAAGAGTAGGTTGAATGCCTCTATGCCCCGCATAGGGAGGAGCATGGGATTCATACATGACTTTCTCACGAAGGGAGTGGGTAACACATAGCCTATTGCCATGGAGAAGATAAGCATCCTGCAAGGTGAATGGTTCCTCTTTATTCCCCAAAGCAAGGGCTGACATTATGTCTTTAAAGTCAGGGTCAGTAGCATACTCATTTGTCATAGAAGATAGATCATTGTGAGTTGCTATTGACACAACATTAACTTTTGGTTGTCGTGAAAGTGCATCAGCCACTTGATTGTGCTTACCAGCAATGTGAGCAATGTGGAAATTAAATTGTGGAAGAAAATTTTCCCACCTCATTTGTTTGTCGGAAAGCTTTGTTCGCGTCATGAAGTACTTGAGACTTTGATGGTCTATTTGTAAGATGAATGGAGTCCCCAACAGATAGTGCTTCCATGTGTCTAGGGCATGTAGAACAGCTAACAGCTCTTTCTCATAAATGCCTAAGACCCGTTCATATGTGTTGAGCCTTTAGCTCTCATATGCTATGGCATGCCTTTCTTGAAGCCAGAGTGCTCCAAGGCAATCACCACAAGCATCACATTGGACCTCAAATGGCTTTGAGAGATTTGAAAGCATAAGGACTGGTTGGGAGATAAGCTTCTCTTTGAGCTTGTCAAAAGCACTTTGCTCCTTAGCAGTCCATGAATACTTAACGTTTTTCTTTGTTAAGTTATGTAATGGTTCTGATATTTGAGAGAATTTTGCTATGAAGTGTCTATAGTATGCACACATACCAATAAAGCTTCTTAGCTCATGTAGATTCCTTGGATTAGGCCATGCTTTTATTACCTCCAACTTTGATGGATCCATACGGATACCATCTCCAGAGATAATGTGACCTAAGTATTGAATCTCTTGAAGAAAAAATTCACTTTTCTTTTGATTAAGAAAAAGCTTATTCTCCCTTAATGCTTGAAAAATCACTTGGAGATGTTGCTTGTGTTCCTCCAAGGAATTGGAGTAAATGATGATATCATCAAAGAACACTCCAGTGAATTTGCGATAGGGTCTAAAAAATTTCTCCATTAATCGATTGAATGTAGCTGGTGTATTAGTCAAGCCAAAAGGCATGACTAGATATTCATAAAGGCCAAACGTTGTATGAAACGCGGTCTTTAGGATATCTTCATTCACTATCATTATTTGATGGTATCCACTTTTAAGGTCAATCCTACTGAAGTAGGTAGAGACTTGTAGCTTTTCAAACAGACCTTCTACCCGGGGTACGAGAAATCTATTTTTGATAGTGATATGGTTTAGTGCGTGATAGTCCACACACATGCGTTATGTACCATCTTTCTTTTGCACTAAAAGGACTGGAGAGCAAAAGGGAGAGGAGCTAAGCCTCACCATTCCTTTGTCTACCAATTCTTGTACTTGCCTCATGATCTCCTCTTGTTGAGCTTGTGAAACTCGATAAGGAGGTTTGTTAGGCGGTGAGCTTCCTGATAGGAGCTCAATTCGATGGTCATCATCCCCTCGTTTTGGAGGTAAGTCCATAGGGATATCATCAATGAACACATCTTGGAATCCTTTTAGAAAGTTAGACAAGTCTACTCTTCTTGATTCCTACCATTCACCTTTGATGAAACATTAGGACCTTTTAGGGATTCTTTAACAAAAATCATGTACGCAAAAACTGAGCTTTTCATTGATTTATCAAGGGCGAGAGGATTTACAAGTGGTATAGTACGACCAGACTCATTAGCATCTATATACATATTCTTTTCCCTGTAGGTGAAGTAGATTCTCCTTTCAAGGAACTTCATGTTGGTAGCCATGTGGTTGAACCATGGTATCCCTAGGATAACATCCTCATGTTGGAGAGGAGAGATGTAGAAGTCTTCTTTGTCGACATAGATTTGGACATGAAGCCTCAACTTCCCAATCAAGGGAGTGACGGAGGCTTGTTGTCCCTTGAAAGCGGCATCAGCCGTTACAGCATCTCCCATCTCAAAAGCTTGACTGCCCAACTTGGTAGCCAACTCCATTGATATGAAGTTGAGAGCAGAACCAGGGTCAAACAAGATGAAAGCATCATGCTCCCTTACCTTTCCGCAAGCATAGGAGAGAGGTGATCCTTTGCAATGAGTATCCTCTTTTGGAGCTTCGATAGTGGAAGCTCTAGGAGTCTCATTGCGAGCATTTCTTTTGGGGCAAGAACGATAGCCATGTCCTTGCTTCCCACACTTAAAACATTTGTGATCCTTGCGAAAAGTTTTAAGATCTTCAGGAGAGATTTTATTTTTACCTTTGTAAACTCCTTTCTCCTTGGACCGATTGTTGTTGTTGTTGTTGGAATGGCCGTGGGAAAAAAATTGGGCATTAATTTTTCCCTTTGCATCACTTTTGTCTTTATTTTCCATGGGTTTGACATTCCGTCTAACCTCTTTCTGGAAATTGATGCATGAAGCAACCATGGTATGGTGGATTACTTCGCTGATAGAGTCAGGCCGTTGAGAGTTGACATACTTGGCCATCTCTTCAGGTAATCCCGCACATAATTGTTGTTTTTGCTCAACAAAGTCTATCTTTTGAAAGACAGTAGCCTTGAGATGTAAATCCCAAAACTTGTCCACATATTTGTGAATAGAATCATGAGAGAGAAGCCTTAAACTCCGCCATTCGGTGAGCACTTTGTACTTTGCATCACTTGCAAGGAATTGCTTCATGATGGAAACTCGTAGAGTTTTCCATGTCTTTGGTGCTTCACCATTGCCTCGAAGGCTAGCCCACCACTGACAAGTCGATTTTTGGAAGTGCATAGCTACATGGCATAGCTTGGAGGACTCCGTGAAACCCTCGTCTCCAAAGGTCGCATCAAATTGTTGGATGAAGGCCAATACTTTGTCGGTAGCACCAAGGTGCCATCATAGGTGAGAAAAGAGATACTCTTTCCTCCCTCTTTGACCTTCTTGAGCTTTTGTGACCTTTGCCATGCAGAGTAAGATTTGTGATGTCCTCTCCTCTTGTATTCTCTAGGAGAATAGCCATAGATTTCATTGGTAGAGGAGGAAGGTGAAGAAGAAGAAGAAGAGGGTGACCTCTTTCTTGCCCTTTTCTTCCTTGGTTTCCTCTCTTCCCTTTTGAAGTGACGAGGAGAAGGACTATGGGTTAACCGTTTCCTCTTGGGAGGAGTTGGCGATCGTTTAGTCCTCCTTCTTCATGGAGCCACATCTTCAGAGGAATTTAGGGATTCATTGCTTTCTTGATCTTTGGATTCCTCCTCTCGTATGGGAGAGAGTATTCTTTTGGGGGTCTCTTCAAGAGGTCTTGTAAGCTCTCTCTCCTCTTGGAGAGGAAAGGAAATCCCATAAGCACGAAGTTGTTGAGTAACTTCAGCTTGCAAAGTGGGGTTGCACATAGCTTGTTGCAACTTAGTGACAAGTTAATTAACAAACATGGGAGCATCATCATTGGCACTTTCATGAGCAAAATCAAAGTTATCAATGTTCTTTCTCCTCTCTTGATTATTGTCAGCCATGCTAATTAAACTTATGTGTTTACTTAGTGTATGCTTTGTCAATTCAAAACCTTAGTTGCTACTTCTCTTAGCCTTTGAAAATAGGCACTTAAGTATCTACACCCATAGCTCGAATTGGTTAATTATAGAGAGTAGTGGAGTGAGTCTAACATAGAAAAGTTGTCGAGGGATAGCTCCTTTCGGAATTCTTATGGCTCAATAATGGTAAAGCCGTAGGAAAGTCTAAAAAGACTCCATTATTAAGTCCAAATCTCCTGAGGTGTGCACCTTATCCCACATAGTGGACTCAACAAAACTGATAATAGATTCCAGTCCCACTTACCCTAATATAATTAACAAAATCAACCATCAATAGGCTACTTAAGGACCTCTCTTCTTAAGCAAGAAAAGAGAAACCAAATGCTTTGATACCAATGTAATGGAAATTGCCTATGAACTTTGAGAGTAGGAGAATTAGGAAATTAGGTGAAGCACTTTTGAGAGATTCTTTGTGACCATAGCGGGTGAACTTATTTGATGGTAGCAACATAAACATAGTACTTAGTTAACTTGGCATGAACAATACTTTTGCAAGAGAGAGAGAGTTTAGAGAACATGACAATAGTTGAGGACCGGATTCATATGGAGCCGATCCCCCCTCCAATAGGCATTTGTATTTTATTCGCCCATCAAGAGAGACTTGGTACAATACAATCTTTGTGTTCCTTGTGACCTACATGATGCAATGAAGATGTAAAGCTTCATGCATCACAAGCATAGAATAAAATTAAAGAAAGAATTAACTATCCCAAGCCTCAGTCCCAAGGCCTCAAACACCTTCAAAGGTGGAGAGCTAGTGGGGAATGAGGATAGGGAAGAGGAAGAAGAAACATTCCATAGGAGAAAGAAGTAGTTCCTCACTTATCATTACTCTTCTTGCTAGCATACATAATAGCATGGTAATGGAGATGGAGAAGATGGCAAACTTAAGCATTGAAGCATGGCTCTTGGTTGGATTTGCATTCCATAGCCAAGAGTGTTGGTGTAGGCTTTCAATCTCACAAGCTTGGAGAAGGAGGTGGTGTTCCTCAACTTTCACCAAGTAAGAATGGTCCTCAAATGAGTGTGTGTGATGGTGTATATCCTCCTAGAACCCCCCCTCCTTGCTTTGGGCGGTTGGAGACTTTTCCACATGCTGCGGGCTCATTGGACCCCTCTCCCCCTAGAAAATCACATGTAGCATGCAGTCAAGTACATGGATAGACTTTTGATAAGTTTCCTCCTTACCCCTTAGAGAGAGAGAGAGAGAGCTTGAAAATATCTAGATATTTGTTAGATGGAAGTAGAAGCTCATTGGACCCCTCTTTATCCCAACCAATAGCATTCAAGCACACCATGTGGTTAAGCTTAGTGAGAGTCTGACATGTGTCCCATGTGCTCTTTTAGAATTCCCCTAACTTTGAGATTTTTATGCATAGGAAGTTTCTCAAACAACTTCCTCATTAAGTGAGTAGGTTCTCTTTTTGACTCAAGCATCTTACCCCCCATGCATAGGAAGCTTCTCAAGAAACTTCTTCATTAAATGTGACAAGTACCTCAAGTACCTTAGTCATCAAGCATGACAAGCACCTTAGGTGGAGTTCCCACCTTAAGCACAACCCTAGCTTGCCTAAATTTAGGTCGGATTCCCACCTCAAGCACAACCCTAGCTTGCTTAAGGTTTCCACCTCAAGCACAACCCTAGCTTGCTTAAGATCAAAAGGACTTTTAACACTAACCATTGGAGGTCTTTAATGAAGCTAACCCTAAAGTCTTTTAAGCTTCATTAGTTAACCTTGCTCTTTCATAGACCATCTCTCATTTGGGCCCCTTTACCATTGGCCCCGTGTTGAGATAGATCCGTAAGCATATGTCTATATTCTAACCCTTGTTCCCATTTACTATCCCATATTAAATGATCAATTTAATATGAGAAAATCATTTGGATCGGTTAGATATTAGATATTTGATGACACTTCCTCTTGGGCTTCATCAATAACCTGCTATCGTTTTATCTTTCTTTGCTTAGCTGCATGCATCCTTTCTAGCAATTCATTGGTTAGTGACAAATTGTACTTCTTTAAACCACATCCACTAATCCAATTAGCTATTGGTTCACCATCTAGAGTGGACAACTTAACTGCTCCACTTCGAGATACATCTTCAATGACGAATGGTCCGTTTCCCTTTTTCTTAAACTTGGGAATGTGTTGCTTAAGGAATAGACTAAAACCAAGTCCCCTTTTTTGAAAATTTTTGTAATTAGATGCGAATCAAAAAACTGTTTTTGTTTTCGCTTTTGAGCATAGATATGAGCTACAACAGGTAGGCTTTTCTAAATCTTCAAGTCTTTCTGACAATTCATGTCCAGTCCACTCAAGTTCCTTGGCTGCCCTTAGTGTCAGCAATAGAAATCCTATCGGCAGTATGGCATCAAGACCATAAACAAGGTTAAAGGGTGTAGCATTCAAAGCTGTTTTGAAACTCTATAAGTCCATAGAGCAACATGGAGATTCATTTCCCAATATGTTCTTCCTGAACTAACCACTTTAGTTAGTACCGAGCTAAGAATTTTATTCGTATGCTCAGCTTGTCCATTTGCTTGTGGGTGATAGGGAGATGATTTGTTATGGATGACCATAAATTCATTAAGCAGATACTCAATTACCTCATTGAGGAAATGGGTTCCCCTATCACTGGCAATTTCTACTGGTAGTCCATATCTAGTGAACACATACTCATACAAGAATGCGACTGTAGTTCTGGCATCATTATTTTGAGTTGCTTTTAGCCTCGGCCCACTTGGTCAAATAGTCCGTAGCTACAATGATATTTTGAGCTTGGGTTCTATGAGCAGGTGGCTGTATTGGCCTAACAAAGTCTATACCCCATTTTGCAAAAGTTCTAGACCCCATCATTGGTCTTAGAGGCATGCTATCTACACGGGTTGACATTTTTGCTCGTTGACAAGCATCACACCTTTGAACATATTCCTTGGCATCCGCAAGAAGTGTTGGCCACCATATGCCAACCATTAAGATTGCTCTTGCGGTGGTCTCACTAGAATAGGAATGTATTCGTTTTCATTTTCACAAAGACATAAGTGTTGATCCTTACCTCTCTGATATAGTTGGTTTCCAACAAGAACGTAGTCTCTTGCTTCAGTTTCAATTGCTCTTTGATGGCGTTTACTCATATCCTCAAGAAATATTTGGCTTGATAAGTAAGTAACTAGATAGTTACTCCACTTAGGAACAAGTGATATGTGGAACAATGTCACATGAGGTATGAGTGCTTGTTTTTGACATTGAGGACAATTTTTTACAAATGAATGAACACCCCTCCTCATAGTTGGCTAGGATACTCCAAGTCTCAAGATCCGTTGCATAGTTTGGTCTTCCGCAAAGTGAAGCCCTACAACTGTGATATGTGCTTGACTTAGGTATTGGGTTTTCTCCTCAGGATTAATGCACAACAACAATATTCCATCTCGATTTCTTTTGTACAACCTCCCAACTAGTAATTGATACATAGCAGATTTCTCAACTAATCCGATGGTAATAGAAAGTGGTATTTGTGAATCCACTTGAGCTATTGTCATCAAGGATACTATGTTTTTCGACCATCGAGGTATCATTTCAACGGAGAACAGGTATGCATCTGGTATATCATCGTCTATTCCCTGAGGTGGTTCTCCTGAAACAATCCTTGACAAACGATTTGCTCTTTGATGAGTGGTGTCCTTTTTCACAACGACAGTGAAATCAAATTCCAGAAAAATGATGAACCATCTCACTATTCTTCCTGTGTTGCATGGCTTGTTGACCATGCACAATAAGGCTTGGTGGTCCACAAAGAGCACAAATTTGTTAGCCAATAGGTAATGTCTATACTTTTTCACGGCATAGATCATTCCTAGTCCTTCCCTTTTGGTGGTTGTGTAGTTTTTCTCTGCCATATTCAACTGTCGGCTAGCCTAAGAAATAGAAAAATCAATTTTTTTGTCTCGTGGTTGAGCTAGTATACACCCGATGGCAAAATTGAAAGCATCTACATGTATGTGGAATATCTTATTCCAATCTGGTGCTTTCAATATTGGAGCTAAAGTGAGAGCTTGCTTAAGAAGCTTCATGAAGGATTCTTCACACTCATCAGTCCATTTAAAGTGTGTAATCGAGCTATACATGGGTTTTGCAATTATAGCGTACATGTAAATGAATCGTTTGTAATATCCACAATGTCCTATGAACGCTTGAACCCCTTTGACTGTTGTCGGTTTAAGAAAATAAAAAATAACATGAATTTTATCCATATTAGTACCTATGCCATTTTTAGACACTATATGTCCAAGAATTTTTCCTTGTCTACCCATGAATGTGCACTTCACTGGATTTAGGCAAATCCTATAAAGTTTACATTTTTCGAATACCTTTTTGAGGTGTTCAAAATGATTAGTCCAAATTGATGAATGTACACATAGATCATCCATATATACTTCCAAGAAATTCCAAAGATATTCTTTAAAAGCGTGGCTCATTAATCTTTGAAAGGTGACAGGAGCATTAGTTAACCCAAAAGGCAAAATCCGATAGGCAAAAATATTCCATTCAGTTGCAAAGGCAGTTTTATGCTGACCTTTGGGATCAACCAAAAGTTGATTGTATCTCAAAAAGCCATCTAAAAAGTTGTAAGCTTTCTTTCTTGCAAATCGTTCTAAAACATGCTCAGTGATTGGAAGAGGAAAGTTGTCTCTAACGGTAGATGCATTCACTTTCTTGAGATTGACACATACTCTTAATTTTACATTTTTCTTGGGGACTACCACAATTGAAGAAACCCAATCTGTGTGTTCAATTTCATAAATGAATTCGGATTCCTTTAGCTTTTCAATCTCTTCTTTGATCTTTCTGGCAAATATTTCATTATAAGTGTATGGCCTTTGTCTGCTTGGTTTCGCATCATCTCTCATGGGTATAGTATGTTGACAGATTTTTGGATCAACACACTTGATATCCTTATAAGACCAAGCAAAGATATCTTGGTATTCTTTCAGTAAGCTTAACAAAAGCTCTTCTTCTTCTGTGTTAGGTCATTTGCAATGTAGGTAGGTCTAAGCTTTTCTCCTGGTTCGGCCAGATCTATCTTTTCTGCGTTTTCGGGTCCTTCGTAGTTTCATAGTTCCCTGACAAGTTGTTCGACAATGATTTTTTGGTCTTGGAGAGTATATTTGTTGTAATGGGATGGAACATTCATTACATCTTTACCTTCCTCAGCAGTAATTTCCATTTCAGTTGTATATATCTCCTTTAGAGCTTTTTTCAACTCTTGATATTTCTTTTTTCGCTCAACTCGTGTCATTGTTGAAACCTTGTCCTGGTTTTTAGATTTTTCTTGAGTTTCCTTTCTCGGTTTTCTCGATGTTTTTAATGGTTTTTGTTTTTCGTTTAAAGGATATCTACTAGTGATTTTGTCCTCGACACAATCATGTGCATCCATCTGCATCAGGAATTGTGTTCTACTGGAAACTGATGGCATAGGTCTAGCTTTCAAGTTTTTCGCGTCTCTTTTTCTTCTATACCATTTCTGTCTTCTCGGTTTTTAGTTTGGAAAGTCAAAAAACTTTTCCTCCCCTCCTTTCATGAGTAGTTTAGCTCTCACATGTTATTTTTCCTTCCCTGAATCATCTTAGGTAGCTGAGTGTTCGTCTAACTCATCTGTTGCATCGTAGTAGAGGTCTTGAAAGACTTGTTGAGCTTTCATCAAGTCCTTGGATTCCGGAATTTCTTCTTCAACATGGAGGGTTGAGATCATTTGGATGGGAATTATGTCATAGCCGTCCTCATTGCAGTAGGCATAGATGTGTTTACACATACATCCATTGTCGCTAAAATTTGAGTCCACTCAAATGGCTCAAACAAATGCTCTGGGAAGGATTCACGTACAGAGGCTTCATCTGTGCAATCCCTTTCTAAGATACATTCTTCTCATTTTAAGCTCTCGTTTTTTGAGGCTCCGCACATCCAAATAGGAGTTTCTTTGTTCAACCAAGATGGAAGCTTAGTTTCAGCCGAAGAGACTGAGTCGAATTCTTGTATGGGTGTTTTCATGACATCTCGATAAGTATGTTCTTTTAGATTAACCCTTGTTATGGATCCCACTTGCTTCAAGTACAGATAATTGTTTCTGCAATCTTGGATGAGTTGTACTTGTCGCATGAAAGGTCTTCCCAAGATGATTTTGTAATTGAGTTTCTTTCAAAGTCTACTATGGAAAAAGTGTGTTAATATTCAATCCCATAGGAATTAACTATCACTTTTTCAAGAAGTCCTAAGGGTTTTTCGATGTGTCCATCAACCAGTTGCAATTTCATTCGAGTTTTGTCTAATGGATGGTTGTCCCCATGATTCCCATACTTCTTTCGTGGCTATGGCTATGCCTGCCCCACTATCGAGTATTGCAATGGTTTCTATATCATTGTTTCTTACTGGAAGGGTTGTGTTTCCTTCTTTCCCTTCGTAGAATTCTCCGACTCTGTTCATTGGAACAACTCTAATATCTTTGGTACCCATTTCGTGTTTTAATTTTTCCAAATTTTTTGCGATTAACTCTGTTATCCCCACCTTCTCTAGAGTTTTTTGTAGATCATTCCATAAATATAGTCTGATTTTCAACAGTTCTCCTAAAGTAAGAGTGCATGGAATGGGCGTGGACATGCTTGAATGAATGTTGTCTACTTCTAGGGTCTGTTCAACTCTTTTTACATGAGTGATTTTACACACTATGGATTCATCTTCGTTATCCCCCAAGTAAGAGGGTAATGTTTTCAAAGTCAACGGTTTAGACATTCCCGAAGCTTCAGATCCGCAATCCCCATACAAGGATTGTATACCCATGTCCTTATCAAGAGGTAGGTTGTCTAACCGAACTTCCTGTATACCGGGTTGACTTCTGAGTTAAGCTCCCATCATTAAGCTCTCTAACTTTTTTCCATAAGTGTCCTGGCCAATCTTCTTCTACGAATGGAATTCCTTCTAAGGCATCTTCATTGTCCGACGCTGGCTCTTTTGTTTCAAGGTGGGATTCTCCCACCACTTTGGATTTCTCTTTACTGGTTCCTACCATGAGCTCCTCAGGTTTTTCCATACTCTCGAGCTTAGGTTTCTGTTTTTCCAACATCTCTTGAGTAATTCTTACCAAATTTTGATAAGCTTCAAGCTTAGCTGCTTCCATGTCTGGAGAAGGATAGTTTTTCCATTTGTTTTCCATGTTTTGGCCTGCTTTAAGTCCCACTTGGTAAGATTTCAAGGCTACATTAATAGGCTCAAAAATTTTGTCTACCAAAATTGATCCTCCAGATTTCACGGTGGTTTCCTTGATTTCGCTTTCAGTCTTTCACCTTTTCTTGAAATAGTTTCTTTGCTTTCTCCTCGATTTTAGCCCGTTGTTTCTATTTTCTTATCTCATACCTCTTGTTTCTGCTTCTTTTGGTCTTTTGAGAGGAAATTTTAGTATTTTTCAAATCATCAAAAAAGTTATGTTACTTTTTCTTAGCCTGGGCTCTGGTGATTACCTTGATTGGAACAATCGGTTCACTCTCAGATGAGCTACTAGGTATCACTTGAATTACATTCACTACTGTTTTATCCTTGTTTTAAGGATTTTTTTGACAATCTTCAGGGAAGTGTCCTCCCTTTTTGCAACATTGTATGCAATATGCTTCAACTGGCTTGAGATTCTTGTCAGGCTCTGGGCATTCATTTTTCCAATGATCATTTGCACCACAGTTATGACAGTTTTCAGTTCTTGGCTTAATCAATGGGTCTTACCATAGGAGGTCTAACACCTTGATTAGCTACATAGTACATTGGTGCAAGCTCTGGAGTACATAAGTCACAGGTTCTTCCATTGGTGGTGGATGTGAATTATACCAATCTCCTTCTACCATTACTGTATATAAACTAGGCTCAGCATAGGGTGTAACATGTACTAGTGCTTGTTCATCTATGACTCCCTTTGAATGCATGTACTTTACAGGCACTGCATTATGTCCAGAATATGGAGGTTGTTGACCCAACACGGGTTGAGGTCTTTCCATACCCATCAGTGGTCTTTGAGCTCGGGCCATATTAGGCTGATATTTGTACATGGGTTGTCCTTGTGGCCTCATAGGCACATATTGAACATTCCCATCATACTTCAGTCGGTAATAGCACTCATGGGTCTCATGGTTGGTCCATTTACCTCGACTGCACACCATTTTTGTGGCCTAATTGGTTGTCCTTGTGAAGGAGTCCCTTGCCCTGGTCCCCTCATAAGTGCTTTTTTCATGTTATTTATCATGTCATTCATCCTTTTGAGCATGTATTCTATGGCTGAAAGCGGTGCTACGGCAGCCATTCCCACTTGGGCTGGTTTGGTGGATGCTATTTTCTTGCTTTGGTTATCCTTAGGATCATCTTCTTCATTGAAAATATCACAATTGTCTCTTAAGTCAATAGCATCTGACACACACTCTTCTAGGGTTGTATGCTTCTTGCTATACAGTATAGCATGAAGTTCTTTGTTTAGCAATCCCTCTAGAAACAATGATATTAGTTGTTCTTCTGGAGGTATCTCTAGCTCTGGGTATCTTGCAATGTATTGTTTCATTCGAGTTGCACAATCCCTAACAGACTCACCTTGTTTTCATTTAAAGCTATAGATTTGAGCTACAGTATTGTGTTTGATACCCCTTTTTGGAACAAGCAACTACAAATTCTTGAGCTAATGTATTTAAGTCCATGATTGACCTCGGTGGAATGTTTTGGAACCATGTCAATGCTTTTCCTTCTAATGTCATTCCAAACCCCTCGAATTGAGTATAGAAATCAAATATGCCTTCTGCTCTTAGCACTTGTTTAAAGCTTGCTAAGTGGTCATGTGGATCCCCAGATCACTATATTTTTTGATCCATTTTTGAAAATCAGCTGGTCTAACACGTCTATGTGATTCAACTCCCAGTCTCCTGGCAGTTGGTCCTGTTCCGAGTCCTTCAAACCAGTCTGTTGGAAATAGTGACTCATGTAGCCCTGGATTGGCTTTAGTGTCACCCAATTTTCTTCGTGATGAGGTGGTTTCTAGTTTCTTAACATTACTCTGAAAAGTTCTCTCATGGAGTTCTTCTCGTGGATTAGTTTCTGGTCCTTGGCCCAATATTCAATCCCGTATGGAATACCCTTGATATTTGGTATGTTCCACCTCCTCAGGAGTCATCATAGCAAAGTTATTGTTATAACAATCCCTAAACAGGTAGGTCAGTAGATCTGCTGATCCCTTGTCCTTGATTTTGTAGACATAAATGATCTTCATGGGCTTTAGCTATCCTGAGTTGGCATGAGAAGTCCATAGAAGATCTTTTACGTTTCTAATCTTCCCAACAGTAGACTCCGATACTAGGATTATCCGTACTAAGCCGTTTCAAAGGCTTCAAGTCAACTTGATAGTATCCCTCAAATTCTAAAGTTGGTGGTCCTTCTTTTGCTGCCATATCTGGAATTATGGTATTTACCTCTAACCCCCAGTTGTCTATCACGTCAGGTTTTTCGACTTGTAAATACTGAGTTCCGTTTCTATCCATGTATATTTTTTCTTGTTTGTTTGCTCTGATCTCCTCTTTAAACTCAATTCTAAATTTGGTGGTCCTTATTTTGCTGCCATATCTAGAATTATGGTATTTACCTCTAATCCCCATTTGTCTATCACGTCAGGGTTTTTGACTTGTAAATACCGAGTTCCGTTTCTATCCATGTATATTTTTCCTTGTTTGTTTGCCCTGATCTCCTCTTCAAACTCAATACCATGGTCATCAATGCGAATAGCATACTCTTCATTAGGATCTAGGTAAACATGAGCTCCATGGAGATTAGTCTTATTATATAGACTTGTGAATCCCTGGATAGAGTACTTCCCGTCGGATCGACTTGTTGTCAATGTCTTCCACTTGACTTGATTGCAACTTCTGTCAAGCTGTCAATTTCTTGTATGCAACCTGATTTCTGTATCAATTCTGATCAAGTTAGCTATTCTTCCACAAAGACTGTATAGTTTTTGCTAACTATTGTGACTGATCTATGTGTATCACTTCAAATCGAGCTAAGTGAGTCAGCAATTGAGACTTTCAGATTCCACTTTTGCAAAAAGCCAAACACTAATCTGCAACTTGAAACTGAGTGAATATGTACTAATCTGGATCCGATTGATCCCAAAATTTCCCGGTGGCCTTGTATTATGTTGGTCTAACACTATACAAGTTCAAAAGTCAAAACTAGTGTCTCTGTGTAGCAGTTGTAAATAATCGTGATTATTTACTTTTCTCAGTTTTTTGCACTTTTTGGCTTGATTTGCCAAGTATACAACTTGCTAAGGTCTCTGGACAAGTTTCGTTAAGTTTGAACAAAATTTGCTCAAGTTATCAACTGTTTTGTGTCCGTAGACTCCGTTTTCAAGAATCTGGCTTAGGTCTCACTTTTGTGGTCCAAATTTCACCAAAATTGATTTGTGTGGTCTACTTAATATGCTTGACCTTGTGATATACTCAAATGTGAAAGATTATCAATTTTTGTAGCAGATGTAAATAATCGCGATTATTTACTCCAGCTAATTTTTTGCAAGTTTTTGTCCCAATCTTGATACAGATCTGTTAAGTATTTCAACTCAAGCTCCCAAGCCAAGTTTCATCAAGTTTGGACATTTTTTGTTCAAATGGTCATCAGTTTTGTATCTGTAGACCGATTTTGCAATACAATGATCCAAATCTTACCAAATTTGATTTGTGGGCTTAATACAACATGGTAAAGCTAGTGGTATGCTAATTTGGTCAAAAAAGTTAAAAAATGGGACATATGTAAATAACCGTGATTATTTACTTCTGACAAATTTTTGCATCTTTTGATCAACTGAGCATGTACACTTGTCTATCACATCAATATAAGCCTATGAATCAAGTTTCATTGATTTTGAACAAAATTTTCTCAATTTTACACTCAAGTTTCCCAAACTCAGTACAGACTTTAGCTTTTATCCAGTTTTTGGTCAGTTTGGTGATCCAAATTCTATGGTTCTTTACAAAAGTTGGTTGTACACATGCATGGAGTCTTTGGTATCAACCTTGGTCAATTTTGGGCTGAAAGTAAATAATCGCGATAATTTATTTTAGGCTTAAAATGAACACTTTTTTGAACTTTTCACTGGACAGTCTTTTCATGAGCTATTTTAAGCCTCTGAGTCATGCCAGAACTTAATTTGGCCTAAAATGTCAAGAAAAAGTAAATAATCTGAGTTTTTGCAAACTCTTGAAATTTTTACCTCAATGTGTCCTTGAGCTTACCGCCGTAGACTTGAAATTCTGCAACTTCACATAACAACTCACAAGTGATTCTTTTGGAAAGAGCAATGTTCTGAAATCCACCTCGGATTCTACTTACCCTACTCCTAAGTTCTATTGCAATGGGGTTGTGAAAAGTGTCCACAAACACTCGTTTTCTTGTTTTTTTAAGGTTTCATGAGCATTGATCTTAAGACTTGTCTCGTCCATCAATCATTCTCAAAATCCTAATATAATTCTACAATACTACAATCCTAAAAGTACTTAGCAAGTACAATCCTACAATCCTAAAAGTACTTAGCAACTACGTCTTACTTCCAAGCTACCTCTACACAACAAAAGACGACTATCTTAAGCTATACGGTTTTAAAAACAAGTTTTGACTCTAGGTGAACCTAGAGAAAGTTAAAGGGTAACTTCACAAGATGCTCATGTTTTTCCCTAGTTTAGGTCTCTTTGATCCTCGGAAGCGGCGCCAAATGTGGGACGGGTGTCTAACCTCACTCCTATCTTATTGCAGACATAGTGAGAACCATGGATAAATTGTCAATCCATGGGATGAAGCTGACTGGACTAATGCATAGAGGCTACAAGAGGCTGTCAATCTCTTGGAAAACAAAAAACAACTCGCATCTAACTCAAGCTACACTCAAATGACTGAAATCACCAAAAGCTAATCGCTCATCAACAAACAAATCACATCCGTTACAGCATCAAATGACATCCAAATGTAATGAAACTTCTAGGACATGTTTATAAGACCTAAGTACACATGCTTATGGTCTGAAATCTCACTTTAGGTCAAGTGCAAAAATCACGATTATTAACAGCAGTAGTGAGTTTTTGACTTACTCGTTTTCGACCCAGAATGCATCTAAATGCTTAGCAATGATGTTCCAATACACGGCCTATACTTAGTTTTTGACTTTGAAGTGTAAATTCCTACTTATTATGAGATTAGGCCGCGGGTTGGCGACACCAAAAGCTACAAAATATCGTGAAGATGTCAATGCGTAGAGCTCTTACCTGCGGTTGTAACGCAACAGATGTGACTGCAATGTGACAACCGGGAAGAGAGTAGGAAGCACGAGAAGGAGAGAAGTGAGCGCCGTTAGCTCACGTTGTGTATTTCATTATCCAAAACTTATGAAAAACTTATAAAAATTGGCTTTTATACCTTAGCCAAGGTTTTTGGTGGTCAAAACTAATAATCTGGGATCTCTAACTAAAGACAGGTTGATACAATGTGGAAGCTTGTAGCCCCGGCTCATCAATTACAAAGTTTATCCGAAAATAGGACTTACAATATTTCCGATTCATCAAAATAATAAATATTTTTACAATAAAAGCTCCGAAAAATGGTATCCGAGTTAGCTTGCTGCTAACAGAGGTCTCTAAGCCCGTATGTGAGCCAGCGGAAGTCACTAAGCCTAGAGAGAGAAGTTTACTTGCATCGAGAGATCTTTTAAACAAAAGCCTTTAAAAATGTGTGTCGAGTATCCAACATGATGGACCCATAGAGAGAGAGAGAGAGAGAGAGAGAGAGAGAGAGAGAGAGAGAGAGAGAGAGAGAGAGAGAGAGAGAGAGAGAGAGAGAGAGAGAGATAATCATTGTTCACAGAATAGCAGTCTTTAGTGTATTTTGAAAGGACAAAATTTAAAAAAATTGATTAGTTTTGAGGGACGAAACCGATTAAATGTGGAGGATTTTGGTGTAAAAACACTAAAATTTTCTCTAAAAACGGAAAATTTCAGTGCTCTCCTTTTTTCCATTGGTTCCTAAAAAAATTTGGTGAACGATAAGTGTAGTTACATTTAACACTAGTTTGGTAAGGATAACAAGCCATAAAAGTGTCCTTTTAGGGTTTTGAAAAAACTTCCAAGACCATAGTAGATCCACTCATTTTGGAAAATCTTTTCATGAGCTTATAGTTCAAGGACTACCATAAATATGAGAAACTTGTAAAATTTCTTATCTCTTGGTCACAACAAGCCTCCAAAGTTGATGTAGCAGCCATTTTTTCCAAAACAATCATTTCTTACGGTTGATTGCATATAAATGAGATTGGGGATTTTTGTAGGATATGAGATAAAATTCCCCGTTAACTTCAATGGGTTGGTGATCAAGAAATATGGTTGCTTTTGCCTCACCTTCATGTGAAAAATCAAAGCTATCAATGTTCATTCTACTCTCTTGGTTATTGTCAGCCTTGCTAACAAAATTTGTGTACTTACTTAGTGTATGCTTTGGCAATTCAAAACCTTAGTTGCCACTCCTCTTAGCCTTTGAAAATCGGCACTTAAGTATCTACACCCATGGCTCGAAGTGGTTAATTATAAAGAGTAGTGGAGTGGGTATAATATTGCAGAATTGCCGAGGGCTAGCTCCTTTTGTACTTCTTATGGCTCAATAATAGTAAAGGTGTAGGAAAGTCTAAAAAGACCCCATTATTAAGTCCAAAGCTCCTGAGGTGTGCACCATATCCCACATAGTGGGCTCAACAAAGTCGATTATAGATCCCAGTCCCACTTACCCTAATATAATTAACAAAATCAATCATTTATAGGCTACTTAAGGACCTCTCTTCTTAAGCAAGAAAAGAGAAACCAAACGCTTTGATACCAACATAATGGAAATGGCCTATTAACTTTGAGATTAGCGGAAATTAGAGAAAGTACTTTTGTGAATTTTTTTTTGAGCATAGCGAGTGAACTTATTTGATGGTAGCAACATAAACATAGCATTTAGTTAACTTGGCATGAACAATACTTTTGCAAGAGAGAGAATTTAGAGAACATGACAAAAGTTGAGGACCGGATTTATGTGGAGCCGGTCCCCCTCCAATAGGCATTTGTATTATAGTTTCTCCCATCAAGAGAGACTTGTTACAATACAATCTTTGTGTTCCTTGTGACCTACGTGATACAATGAAGATGGAAAGCTTCATGCATCACGAGCATAATGTACACTTTGAGGAAAGCATTAACTATCTCAAGCCTCAGTCCCAAGACCTCAAACACCTTCAAAGATGGAGAGAGCTAGCAGGAAATGAGGGTAGGGAAGAGGAAGAAGAAACATTTCATAGGAGAAAGAACTAGTTCTTCACTTATCATCACTCTTCTTGCTAGCATAGCATAGTAATGAAGATGGCAAGCTTAAGCATACATAATAGCATAGTAATGAAGAGGAAGAAGAAACATTTCATAGGAGAAAGAATTAGTTCTTCACTTATCATCACTCTTCTTGCTAGCATACATAAAAGCATAGTAATGAAGATGGAGAAGATGGCAACCAAGCTTAAGCTCTTGGTTGGATTTTCATTCCATAGCCAAGAGTATTAGTGTAGGCTCTCAATCTCTCTACTTGCTTGGGGAAGGAGAGGGAGCTCTTTCACTTTACCCAATACACAATGAGAGTGTGTGTAAGTGTGCGTGGGAGAGTATACCCCTCAAGCATGCCCCCTACTTGATTTGGTCAACCCCCTCATCTAGCACAAGCTTAAAGCTCATTGGACCTCTGCAAGCCTGGCCTATCACATGCAGGATGCATACCAAGCAAGTATGCTAGCCTTGGTACAAGTGTCCCCCTTTCCCCTTTGAGAGAGATGACTTGATAAATGCAAAAACAATTAATTAAATCTACTTTATTATCATTGGACCCCTTGGGAGGCCAACCAATAGGCTTTGGACACTCCTTGAGGGTAACCTAGCTAGGGGCTTGACATGTGTCCTACTTGCCTCTTGGGAAAGGGGTGCCCTTTGGGAGAGAGAGTGGTCAAGCAACCACCCCCCCTTCTTGCATGGCTCACCCCCTCCTTGTAGGGATATGCTTTGACTTTTGTGACACCTCAAGCCCCTCAACCTTGGACCCAGTTCTCACTACAAGCACAACCCTTAAGCCCCTCAAGCTTGGTCCGGGTTCCCACCTCAAGTACAACCCTAGCATCTTAGGCATGACAAGCATCTCGATCATCAAGTACTTCAAGTATCTCAGTCATCAGGCATGACAAGCACCTCAAGCTTGAGTTGGGTTCCCACCTCAAGCACAACCCTAGCTTACCTAAGGTTACATGGCTTTTAACACTAACCTTTGGAGATCTTCAATGAAGCTAACCCTAAGGTCTTTTAAGCTCTAGTGGTTAGCCTTGCTCTTTGATAGACCATCTCTCATTTGGACCCCTTTACTATTGGCCCCGTGTTGAGAGATCTGTAAGCACATGTCTATATTCTAACCCTTGTTCTCGTTTATTCTCCCACATTAAATGATTAGTTTAATATGAGAAAATCATTGGGTTGGTTAGATATTAGATTTTATGACATTCCCTATCTCTTGAAATCATAATTGTCCTCGACTATGAGGTGGAATAGATGAAGCATTAGTCATTAATCAATCTTGCTTATTAGCAGGTAGAGGATACCTTTTTACCCTGTACGACATCTTTCCGAGATGGGTGACTAATCCATTTGGTGCTTGGGAGACAGATTTGCCGCAAGCATGTCTGCTCTTTAGTCCATTTCATTCTTCCAAGTAGAGTGATAAATTCTACTTGGTGTTTGAGAGACATCGTCATCACAAACATGATTCTAAGCATGCATACTATTTAAATTTGTGCACAATAAAAAGAGAGAAGTAGTATTATAAGACAAAAACATTGGTCATTCAAAAGAAATTTATACATTTGCTTACTCTAATGTAGCATTGTAAGCATTGACAAGGTTCATACTATCCTTAAGCTGTATTCCTTGCATCCATTTAGCATCTTGAAAAGGATAATTTTTGAACTTAATAAGATATTGTAGGATAATATTACCTTGTCTTTATGCCGAAGGATAGCTTCGGGTTGTATCACCTCTTCTTGGTCTTCAACTTAGGGAGGGTCTTCAATAATTGGTTCACTTGGTGGCTCTTCTTTGTAGGGTTTAAGTAGGCTCACATGAAAAGCATTGTGTATGAGCCAATGGTTGGGCAACTTGAGTTGATAAGCCATTTCATTGATGGACTTCAAGATTTGGAAAGGACCATAGTATCTTTTTGCTAGCTTAGCATAATACATTAGGAAAGTTTTGAACTCATTTTTGGGCCTTTTAAGAGTGCCACATCATCAAAGTTGTACAAAAGAAAGCAACCCGGTAGACCCCTCTAAATATTTCTCAGAACCCCATGATATGACCTATCATTGGAAAGCTTTTAAAAAATGGATTCTAAAGAGATAAGGTCCGAAAAGTTTGGATGACTTCTATGAAAGTTATGCCATTTTTTTTCAATCAACCAATTTTTGTTACTGTTACGGTAATCTAAAATCACCTTTTTCTAGATCTATATGAAGGCAATGTCTGATACATGCATGCTATATATCAATAAATAGCATTTGAAGAGTAGATTCTAAATATCCAACCTTCGACAAGTTTGGATCTTATTTACAAAAAACTTATCGATCCCCACTTTTTGAAAGCTATGCCACATCAACAATTCTTACAAGGCCCAAAAATGAGCTCAAAATTTTCCAATGCTTTTGATGGCCCGTAGGATTTTGCCCATCGTTTGCCTCAATCGAGCCTTGGGAAACTTGAGTAAGACCCAATCATTTTGTTTGAAGGTTAAGGCTCTTCTGTGCTTGTCAGCATCATCTTTTTGCCTTTGTTGAGGGATGGATATAGCCTGCTTAATCTTTTGAAAAGACTCTTGTAGGTCACGGCTATACTCATCAGCAATGAAGATCTTCCCATGTACTTTGAGTAGCAAGGGACTTTTAGGTCTTCCCTCGATGATTTCAAATGGTTCTTTTTTCGTAGAAGTATGTACAGTATTATTGTAGGCGTACTCTACAAGTGGTAAGTACTTTTACCATTGTGAGCGTTGATCTACTTTATAACGTAAGTCTTTAGTAGATCAAGTTTCGTAAGATTGGCTGTCTCACTTTGGCCATCCGATTTGTGGGTGATAGACTGAAGAGAAATTCAATCTTGTACCTAGATTTTAAGAGAGACCTTTCCAAAAATTAATGGTCATTCTAGGACCTTTATCTTACACGATGGATGTTGGTAATCCACGATGTTTGAAAATATGTGATATGAAGAGAGTTGCCATTTGGTGTGCCTTAATTATTCTTTTTGACATGAATAAACTGTGCTTCCTTGCTAAACCTATCGAGACTATTGTCCATATTCCCATATTCCCATGGATAGACTTGGGTGCACAAAGATAAAATCCATGGACATACTCTCCCATGGTAAATTTGGGATAGGAAATGGGTGGAGTAATCCAAGTTGCTTCCCTTTGTCATACTTGGTCTTTTGGCATATTACACATTTTATACTCTTGTATGTCCACTTTCATGGTAGGCCAATAGAATTACATTTCTACTCCTCGGAGAGTAGGTTGAATGCCTCTATGCCCCGCATAGGGAGGAGCATGGGATTCATACATGACTTTCTCATCACGAAGGGAGTGGGTAACACATAGCGTATTGTCGTGGAGAAGATAACCATCCTGCAAGGTGAATTGTTACGAGACTCGACACCCTCTTGTTGTAGTGGTTAGCTGCAATTGGGATAGTTGGCGTAATGGTTAATTATGTGCTGTCTATTTATTTTCTAATTGAGTTGATGATGCTGGTTTTGTAGAGTGGAATGAAGGGAGTTGATGAAGAGGTGTCGGTAATTACTCTTGGCCATTTTATATTTACACAGTATTTTAGAATCTCATTTCAATAAGCCGCGATGGCTCTGTAAATAATTCTGGTGGGAACTCCCCTTATGGGTCATGCAAGAACTAATAAGCTTCACTCATTTACAAAAGTAAAGTGGTTGTAAAAAGAGGGGCCTCAATTTTTGGCACCTTAAACTCAAAAATAATATATTAAATACCAACTCCACAAGAGAGGTGCGGTGGAGTTTGGGGTTAAATTTAGGCTTTTCTCTTGTAGATTCTCTTCTCTACTCTCTTATGCTAAGTGCTATTTGTTGTGTACTCTCTAATCTAGTATCCATCTCTTACACATCTCTTACACTCTCTTACAAGCATGTCTATGTCAATTCTATGTTGTGTGTGTGTGTGTGCGCGCGCTTGGAAATTGAGAAAAGAGGTGGATAGGTTGTTGGTGATGTTTGGGAGCATGTGTTGAATAGATTAAGCAGTCGATCTCCCCCTCTTCTCCCAATAGTGGTATCAGAGCGAATAGATTCAAGGATTCGTGGAAATTCAAAGCTTAATCGGTCTAATTTGCAAAACAAATTCTAGTCGATCATCAATTGGTGGCGAATCGACTACTAATCGGTAATTGGTTTCCAATTTTGGCTTCATGACGATTAAAAACGGGTATGCGCAACGTCTATTTTGCGATAAATACTAAAATTTGTGGAAATATGACGACACGGGTAAGAAGGTTATAAGAAGATTCGAAAGAAGTTGGAATAAAAGTGATGGAACCGACTCGGCATAGGAGGATTTTGAAAGATTTTAGAAGGGTTGTACTTTGCGGAATTAAGAGCGGAAATCTTCTCTAAATCTTGGTGAATTTCACGTTGCGGAACGAAGTAGGCGATCACGGCTATCAAAGAAAAGACGAAGAGAATTTGAAGGTCTTCCAAGGAAGCTTGAATCCCTCGAGCTGCGAATTATTGCTTGAAATTCACCCCGAGCAACTCGAATTGAAGTACGCTGTGGGACACAACCCTTGCACACAAAATCAATCTTAATTGACCTGCAATAAAAGTGCCTTGAGTGGTAGCAAGAGAATCGCCTTGGCTTGGGGAACATACCTCCCTACTATCACAAAGCCCAATTTCCATTGTACAAAGTGCTATCTCCCAAATCATCACAGCCTGCTCGTTTTCTTCTTGTACTCGCTCACTTTAACTTTGAGAATTTTGAATTCAGTCGGCTGCTCGTTTTGAAAGCTTCTTTTGCTATTGAAATACCAAACCCACCAATTTAACTTAAAAGTCTTCCTTTGCTAAGAAGTCAGTCACCCCTTCTTTCGATACTCTTGGTCCTCGACAAAACTCACCCATCCGCTAGTCGACGACAGCGAATCTTAATCGGCACCGGCGGAGAAAAATTTTCTTTTGAACTCGTTGAGTTTTCAAAGAACAAAATTGATTCTTTTGGAAAACCGGCTATCACAATTGAGCCGACAATCATCCGCCAAGGAGCAGGTCACCTGAATAACTTGCGAAAAAGCTTGCGACTACTACTGCTTTCTGCTTTGGGGGTACGGGATATCGGGCACCATGAAATTCAACAAACTCGTAGACGCACTGTCGGACCGCTCACTTTTCTGGCAATTTCCTAGCGCATCGCCATTTCGGACTGGACGCCACCGCAAATTCTCAGCTAAGTATTTCATTTTTGTTATTTATTTTACTCTCTTTTACTTATTCCACATAATGCATCTGTAAATATCATCAAATAGCTCTTTTAAACATTATTATCTATCAATTTAAAAAAAAAACAAACAAAAGGAAAGAAAGAAAAAGAGAAGAAAAAAAAAAAAAACCACGCAATTATGGCACATCTTCCTCAGGCAACCACGATTGCTGAACAACTTCTAAATCTGCAACAATCCCTCACATATGAACGCATGCAAAGGCAAGAACTTGAAGATAAATTATTGCATTCTGCACGCACCGAATCTGCATCGACACCCAAGAATTTTTTTAATAGCAGAAAGGCCTTCACTTTCAAGGATTTTGAGGTCACTAAGGATGCTAGCACGGTTCTAGCATGGGTTAGTCAGTTAGATGACTATTTCCACGATGAAGACTTCCCCGAGTGTGAAATGGTAAAGTGTGCATCAAATCATCTCACTAGCAGTGCTGCATTGTGGTGGAACGCCACCAAGCAGCATGGGAAAAGACCACGTACCTGGCATCCCGAGGGATTCACCATGGAAAACTTATCGCACCACGTAAGTGTAGGGGAGGGGGGTTTTTTTACGAGTTACATAAGTGTATAAGTTAGGGGTAGGACCCCAATATTTTATCTCCTAAGCTTAAAAATAAGGGAAGGGGTATCATATTTAGCGGGGGGGGGGGGAGCGAAAAAAGGGAAAAATGAGAGGAAGTTTTTGTGTTTCAAAATCATGGCTTTCCAAAAGAGTCTTCCCTCAAACTTGTGAGTAAATAGCTACCAAGATACATGCAAGAACCAACACTGCTTTGTATCAATTGCTTGTTTTGTTATTATAGTTGATTTATTGAGGAATGAAAGCTATAAAGAGTTTATATAGATGCAAATTTGCACGGATAACCTAACACAACTTTATAACCATGTTTATTAAGTGATTTAGATGGATCAGAATTGGACAAGTAGCTAGAGTGCAGGCTGAACAGGTACATAGTTTGAAAGTCAAACTAAGACACATTAAGGGTACATCTAGTTATCAACAAAAGTGGTTCCTTAGTACATTGCCAATCACTATGTTACACGCTCTTTGACTAGTTTTACTTATTTAGATCACGTGAGACCTACATTTTATATGTAAGATAGGGGTATAATAGTTTTCTGCATTGACTTTTCTATAAGCGTAGAAAGGGGGGTCATATTCCCTAATATGACTCGTATATAGGGGTTTTATCAAAGTTGTCCGCTCGCAGGTGGCGTCCTGTTTGGTATATAGAGTAAATCCCCCAGGCCTGGCATGCATTTAAAAAAGTGTTTTTACCCCAATTTTTGCCCACACAGTACAAAGCTAAAGCACGATGTCAATGGGATTTAATTGGACAGGGTCAAAATGAAGATGTACAAGGTTACACTGATCGTTTTTGGAATTGTTTAATTCGATTGCAAGCTATTAAAACATGTTAGTCGTAGGAAATTGAAGCGTAAATACATATCAGGCTTGGCACTACAAATTGGTGCTGAGGTAGATATGTTCGAACCAGATTCTCTGTCAAAGGCTATTAATTTGGCTCTCAATGCAGAAAAGAAGAAAGGTGGACAACCCTCTCACAGTGATCAACCTGCTAACACTAACCGTAACAAGAGACCTCTTTTCTCTACTAACTTTGACAGAAACAAACACCAAAGCCGTACTTTTTTCAAGAGACGCAGATTTGACAATTCTTCTACAATTGCTCAACCTCTTACAAGCATCATCAACAACAACAACACGTTGCAAACGAGGCAACCAAAATTCTTTCAACCAACATCCTACTCCAAATTCTAATGGTAACAAAAAGGTGAAGTGCTTTAAATGCTTTCAGTATGGTCACTATACAAATAAGTGCCTAAATGGTCCGCTAAGGGCAATGGTCAATTCAATGGCCACTCCAATGGAGTCAATAGAAATTCAAGTAAAAAACCCTTCAACAACAACCGCCCCAACGGAGATTTAAACGTTTTTTTTGTGATTACCAGAATTTTGTGATTGTATTTTTTGATGACATTCTGGTATTCAGTAAATTTGAAGAAGAGCATAAACAACATTTAAACGTGTATTTGACCTGCTTGCACAAAATCACTTGTATTCAATCATGGGCTAGACCCAAAACTTGCATGAGCTACGTTCTTTTATTGGTCTTTGTAGCTATTATAGGAAATTTGTTAGTAATTTTGCTTACAAGTCACACTATTTGATTCTCCTGTTGAAGAAAAACACACCTTATGAATGGACTGATTTACAAGAAAGCTCATTTAATGCACTTAAACATGCTTTGACTAATGCACCTGTATTGCAATTGCCTGATTTTGAAAGACCATTCTTTGTGGTAGTCACTGATGCTAGTGGAAAAGGTATCGGTGCAGTGCTTATGCAAGATAACCATCCAATTGCTTTTGAAAGCCGCAAATTCAAACCTTTTGAAACAAAGTTCAGTACTTATGATAAAGAGTTGACTGCTGTGGTACATGCATTGAAAATTTGGAAACACTATGTAATGGGTACTGAGTATCAAATATGTAACAAAGTATCAAATATTTACTTTCTCAACCCTTAATAGATGATAGACATATTAAGTGGGCCGCTTTTATTCAAAGTTTTTAGCCCAACATTCAATACCAACCTAGTAAAGAAAACTTTGTAGCTAATGCTTTGAGTAGAAGACCCTCACTTAATCATCTATCAACCATTACGGGAACTTCATTTGACACTATGCGTGACACTTATGCACATGATGATGACTTCAAAACGACATGGTTGCATATGCTTGATAATTCTGTGCACACATTTCTCGAATACACTATTCAAGAAAACTTTCTTTATTTCAAACAAAAATTGTGTGTGACTAAACCTTTCCGTACATTAATTATTGAAGAATTGCACATACCACTCTATGCTGGACATAGAGGATTTGCTGCAACTTTTCAAAATTTACGTCATGATTTCTATTGGCCTACTGTGAGAATGGATGTTAAATAGTATGTTTCAACTTGTTTGATTTGTCAAAAAATCAAAGCAACTACAGGTAAGAAATTGGGACTTTTACATCCTCTCTTCATTCTTGAAAGACCTTGGGAACACATTTCAATGGATTTTGTTACTGGTTTCCCACTCACAGTGCACAAACATGACATGATTTGGACTATTATTGACCGTTTTTCTAAACAAGCGTATTTCATTCCTTGTAAGAAAACACTCACAGCACATCAAGCTGCACTTTTATTTCTTAAGACTGTTTTTCCACATCATGGTTTGCCTAAAGTGATTATTTCTGATCGAGATTCAAAATTTTGTAGTGCCTTTTGGACTACTGTGTTTGAAAATCTTGGCTGCACTACACTTGACTTCACTTTTGCATTTTATCCTGAATCTAATGGTCAAATGCTTACATGTCATCAAGCCACTTGTTATTTCTCTAAAATAAAAAAACTTGCCTTTGCTAGTCGCTTCAACACCACAAGTACCAACTCCTGACGGGCTTGATTCTCTTGTATATTTTGCTTGGCCTTGCCCTACTCGTCTGAGCTCATCATCGATTATCTACTGGCGCAGCTGCCAATACGCTACATGCTCTTGTCCTTGCTATTGCCTCCTGCCAGCCATCAACCTTGCAACCAAGGCCTCGTACTGCCCACCGACCTATGGCATGCTACTGAATTGTTTTGCTCGTTGACATCTGCGCTATCAAGATGCTCAAAACTACCTTCTTTGTGCCCTCAAAATCCCCACATGCTACATCATCAGAGGTGTCACCCACATTTCAATCAAAGGGCAAAACCCTTTTTGACTTAATGGTCGACTTCACAAGAGCACTTTTTTGGTAGCTCCATTCGTAGCAATTCTCAAAGGCCTTATGATATTCCAAGCCCTATTTCACACGCAGCCATCTCAAAAGCCTTTTAGCTCCCATTCCTACACACAGTGTGCTTCCACACAAGGCTCTAAATGCCACATCTTCAGTGTTAAAGGACTCGTTTCCACGAAGCCCAAATGATTGTCATCCTCAAGCACACAAGCAACAAAAGAAATGTATGTACTATTTGTGTACAAAGGTAGTATGCACATGAGCACGGGTTCTAGACAATGTCCAAAGGAGTACTTTGTGGTAAGACCACCCATCACATGCACACCAAAAATACACAAAATTGCAATATATGTGTACTTTACACCATTAGCCAAGAAGGCTGCATCCTCAACACATTGGATCAAAGACAACAATGAAGATCATGCCACATGATAAAAACAAATGATCAACATGAAAGCCTGAATGTAAAACATTGTGACACATGACGGAAATGACATCAAGATGAAGACAATAAAGGAAAAACAAGGCGACCTCTTCACACATTAATGAATGAATGAATAATTTTTGTACTACCCAGGACTACTAGTGAGCCTACTAAATCTCACTTGTGAACCATAGTGATAAATCCAAATGAGAACTGCTATGATGTGTCATGGGACATTGAACCATGGTGATGAATCAAATTGAACCGCTATGATGTATCATGTAGATGAATCATGTTAGCCTGGGAGTATACCATGACATGAATACATGAACTAAAAACACATGGACTCTTTGAAAAACCCCAAGTTTGGCTTAACGGGGTGTTTGTTAGGGTAAGCCCAACTTGTGGCACCATATGAAAAATCCCTCTAGCCACCTAAGAAAGGATAAAAGATGAGATGGTACAACAGAAAGAGGATGCAACCTCTCTAGCCAATGATTGTAAAGCACGAAGCCTACTTAAGAGGCTATTCCCTATAGAATCAGAGTTCTATCATTTGTGTCTATACTCTACCCTAATGCTCTTGCACTTGGCATAGCCTATCCCTAATCTCCATCTCTCTAACCCTAACCCTAACACCATGGTTAAGCTAAGCCTTTATCCACCATAGCTTAACGCTACACCATTGGTGATTAGGAAACACTGAACGCTGCCTTCCAAGTCTTTCTAACTACGTTCAATTATCCTAACGGCCCCCTTAACTAACCTAAAAGTGCACTAATATGCCACTTACTTACTACTCCCAAGCCCATTTTAACAGATTTATAAATATACGTTCGTAATTTACTTACTCTCCTATATTTCATAGTCCAACTAGGCCAACCGCCCCCTTAACTAACATCCGAAGTACTCTACTTTCTGCTAAGCATCTTCAACAACAATCGTTTTATAAACAATTTGACATATTCACGAATAATAAATTTTCTTTCTCTACTTTATCAATTTTGCAACAATCTTCACCACTCTGAACTCATACAGATTTTAATTTATGACCACACACATATACCCATTTCATCATGAACAGTGGATTTCATCAACAAAAATATTTGTATTGAAAATAATCAATTGTTCAATTCCCAGCCCAATGCATATGAAAACTTTGCAATCATTGCTTTTGACTTACAGACTTTTGCCAAATACTTTCAAACAATTAAAGTTTGCTTTTAAAATTTGAAATAATAATAAAATATGAATCTGCTTGTAAACTCTACTATACAAAACTCAAAGATTTCATTTATGCTTCCACAAACAATTATGAATTTACTATTTTAAAATTTTTATTTCTTATTTTCTAAAATCACGACTCAATTAACCACAAATTGCTTTCGTCCTCGACGTTAATGTTGCTTTTGTCATTCACTAGTTCAATTCAATACATCTCCGTCGTCGGCTTCTCTTGTGCGCTCGATAATCGAAATCTCTCTTTTCATTCTTTAAATGATTCCTCTCTAGCCTTTTTGCACTCACCTAATTACTTTCCTTTCTCCTCACTTTCTCCGTTTTTCCTCCCTCTTTCTCTCTGTCTCTAAGATTTCTCCTTTATCTCTCTCTCCTGTTACATACACACACTAACACATTAACTTTTAACTCTCTCTGTCTCTAAGATTTCTCCTTTATCTCTCTCCTGTTACATACACACACTAACACATTAACTTTAAAGACCTGTAAGTCGGCTTCTTTCTCTCTCACCAACTCTATAGAGAGTATTCATTCTCTCTCTATCTTAATGAACACACATGTTCACAAACAGTCGCAATTTCTCTCTCTCTCTCTCTCTCTCTCTCTCTCTCTCTACTTCTTGCGACCCCACACACCATGAGTTGCATAAAGGAATACTCTCTCTCTACCTCACTACACAAACTCAGACGCACTCTCTTTCCCTCTCTCTCTCTCTCTCTCTCTCTCTCTCTCTGTGGCGCTCCAAGGGTTCTACGCTACAGCAAGGCACACACAAAGGGTAGCCCTCTTGGGCTCCCTCTCCCTTCATTTCTTGCCGGAGTCACTCTCTCTCTACTTCTTGCTAAATACCCAAAAATCCCTCTCTCTCACACACTAGCGCTACAGGGTTCTTTCCCCCCCTCTCTCTCTCTTCCTCACTACATAGACATACATAGAAAACTAGAACAAAATCTCTCTCTCTCTCAATCACATAAATAGACGCAGTCAACTGTAACACACACACATGCAATACATATCATGCAATATGACTATTAGACTCTCTCACTCTCTCTTACTCGCTAACTAGCTTGCGGCCACCACCTCTTTCTCTCTATCCTCTCTATCCTGCACTACAATAAAGGAAATCTCTCTCTCTCTCTCTCTCTCTCTCTCTCTCTCTAATTGCGGCAGCAAAGAATGTTGTCCTCATCTCACTCGGACCATCCCTGTAGAGAGTTCTACTCTCCCTCTCGGCTCCTTCCTCATGGCTTGTGCTCGTTCTTGGCCCTTGCTTCTCCTACTCGGCATGGCAACACCAGCGTCTTAGCATGTTGCATGGTCTCCAGGGAGCCCTCCCCTCACAGCAATATCACCAGAGAGTTCCTCTCTCTCTCTCTCTCTCTCTCTCTCTCTAACTCTCACCCTCTACACACACAAGGCATCACCACCCTCCTCATGGACTCTCAAAGCTTCTTTCTCTCTCTCTCTCTCACACACACACATGCTAGTTACACATACACACATAGGGTCCAGCCTGGCAAAATCTAGCAACCCAGTGAGGGGAAGAAAGAGAGCGAAGGAAGGGAGGCGCTGCCGACTCTCTCTCTTTCCCCTAACGACCTCCACCAGACCTCGCGACCTCGCCTGTCGGCTCTCCCCTTATGAGGGCGGTTCATAAAAACTCAAGAAAAACATTTATTTAAAAATTGATTTTTTTAATCTTCTTTAGAAGACCTACTTGAAAAAGGTTTTAACATCGTAGGGACAATCCTCAAGATCTCAAAGATCCAGTGAACAAGGGTTGAGCTCCCCTTTCTCTCTAGGGTAAAGGGGCTAGTAAGGTTAAGGAGCCCAATAAAGGCACATTTTTAAAGCGCATCTCAAGGCCAATTAAGGCGCATAGAAATTTGAAAGAAAACGCTCTGCACGAAAAAAGCTTCGCTGTCACTATTGAGGGAAGAGTGTGCACTGTTTGGCACGCACCACAACTGCTTTCGGTCTCTTCATGCAACATTAATGGACCTTTGCACACACAACATGAGCATTCATATTCTGAAGCGTAGAGATTTATAAAGAGCAAATTTATGTTCCGTTTTCATTCCAGATTTAAGAAAACGATTAAATAGAAAAGGTTTGCAGCTCATATAATGATTTTTAGAACATTGCAAAGCTCAGAAACTAATTTTAAAAAAGAACCCAATCAATCAGAAACAATTTCCTCAGAGCCTTCCTCCAAAACCTGGTTCCCTCCATTAAGCAAGCCACTTTCAAAATACAGATTCCCTCCTCTAATCTACAAGAGCATGTCTCACACATTAACTACCCTAATCCAAGAATTCAAAATATGACCAATCATGCTCTATTCCTTTGAGTCTTGCCTCAATCCATGCTTTTTACAGTGGACTAATCAAAACCAAGCTTCAACCCTTTAAATAGCAAACTGAAATCCCATACACAAGGCACAACCCATCTTGAATTGCTGCTTTCGTGACTTGCCATGCTATTTCTCCACCCTTATGTGAATGTTTGTTATGCCTCTTGTATAGGTACCCAACACTTTCACCCTTCTTATGCACTCAAATATTAGTTGATAGGAAAGGAAATAGAGTATGTAGATGTGGTCGAGTACATGTTAGACCATCAGCCCTTTGCACTCGTAGTGTTGCCCAATCAAAAGTGTCAAATATCATCACGAAAACCCCTTCAAAGCCCATAGAGAGAAACGACAAGTCACAAAGAAAAGCACCTTCTCCTAGAATCATAGAGGAAGTGGACGCTTTGGACGATTTGTTCAACAACGCAAACCCAAGTTGTTCACTCAAAAAGAATGTACGAAGAGCTGAAAACAATGACATGGAGATGCATCCGAAAAAACGCTTTCGTTGCGTGGACTACGCTTATTTGCTGATATGAGGTAATAAATAATTTCACCTTCTTTGCATGGATCAAAAAAACCTTGCATAATAACATTACATGGTTATTTTGTTGGAATGTTTAGGGTTTGGACAACCATCAAGTTTCTCTAAAAGCGTGTTATCTCCATATTTCTCAGCACTCTTTCCTTGTGTTTTTCAACACAAAGCCCCATCTCTTTCTTGCCTTTTCTCGCCCCATTCTCTCAGCTATGCCGCTCACACGCTCTTCGTTCGAAAAGAAGAGAGGAAGACAGCCTGGTTTTGTCTCCAACAAGCATTGCAATGTACCTAGTCCTACTTTGATACATAATTCCTCGTCATCTCTTGCACCAAGAGAGAAATCAACAACAAATCCACCTGCCAAAGATGTTGCCCATGCAAAAGTGAGAGCAGACTCACCACCAAAACGACGCCGCTTAATATGGTCCGAGAAGGACATGGCAACAGCTCTTGAAGCACATGATGGGGGTATGTCATTACGGGAATGCAGTCGTCAATTTGGCATGAGTGTCAATGCAATCAAGGCATGGATGGAGGGAAGGACCAAGACAAAGCGCAAAGATCCAACAACAATTATTCCGCCTCTTGAAGAGAAAGCATTGGTCAATTGGGCATTCCAAATGCAAGATGCCGCTCATGGGGTGACACTTGGTAGCTTAAAGCTTAAAGTGGCTGAGCTTTGCCAAATGCGGGCAACACCTTTTACAAATGGAGTACCAGGCAAAAGCTGGTGGGATTCATTTAGGCGCCGCCATCCCGAGATAACATTTCGTACATCACAGGCACTTGATAAATCAAGAGCTATTGCATTACGTCCAGAGGTGCTTCAAAGCTTCTACAACAACCTTCGCATCATGTATCGAGAGCATGAATACCCACCAGAAAACATTTGGAATGCAGACGAGACAGGAGTGCAAGCAGGCAGAGAAAAGGGCATGAGGGTGTTGGCTAAGAAGGGCTCTAAGGTAGTGTATGGAATCACCCCCGACTCTAGGGAATGGTTGACCATCTTGTGTTGTGTAAATGCAGCAGGGAGTGCATTACCCGGATACTACATCTTCAAGGGAAAGAAGGCAATGCAAAACTACCTGATGGAATGCGAGGATGGAGCTGTGATGTCAATGCAAGGCAAAGCATGGATGACTGGTCAATTGTTTGAAGCTTGGCTTGATCACTTCAAAGCTGTGTTGCCATCTCCCCTTACACCAACACAATGTCACCTACTTATAGTAGATGGCCATGGCAGCCACACCCGGTTGGAGGTGGTTGAGAAAGCATCTCAATGGGGACTAGACATAGTCACCCTTCCAGCCCACACATCTCATAAGCTACAACCTCTTGACGTAGCTGTTTTCAAGCCCTTCAAAAGCAACTTTCAAAAAGAAAGAAATCTCTGGCAGCTAAGAACCTTTTCCACTCAAGCCACAAAAAGTGAGCTAGCAGGAGTAGCCTCTCGTGCTTTGAGAACTGCTTGCACAGAAAGTAACATAATGGCAGGCTTTAGAGCCACATGTATATGGCCTTTCAACCATCAAGTAATAGACCTTTCATGCATGCCGTGTGAGTACATGGATGTACACATTTCAAGTAGCACAACAGAAGAAGAGCCAGATTGTAGTCAGGTGCCATGCTCGGAAGAAGAGCTAGATTGTAGTCAAGTGCCATGCACTCCAATGGATGATGTAGCGTGTGATGTGGCAAGTGTCTTGACTACTTTAGGGGCTGACCTATCACCTCCTCCGACAAACCCTAGTGTGATTGAAATCCTCAAAGTGCCACATGAGAATGTCACAATAGGACAAGTGCAAGGAGAGGCCTTCTTGGACTACACCAATTCTCTTATCCTTACCTCATCTCAATACATTGAAAGCATGAAGGCAAAGCAAGCCAAGAGAGAGCAACTAGACCAGCTTAAAGAGGAACGTCGAAAGTAAAAGGAGCAAAAGCACAAGGAGACTATGGAGTTAAGTCTTCATTGAAAGCAACAAAAGGAAGAAGAGAAGCTGAAAAGGGCAGCAAAAAGACAGTGGGATGCTCAACAAATCCAATTTGAACACCAGATGCGAGCTATCTTATGGGAAGGAGAGACTCCCCATGCACCGCTACATCCTCTACATGTGCCAAACATTTGGCAAAAATCTCGAAGGGCAGCACGCTTACAAGCACTTCGCTTGAAAAAAGCATCGAGGAAAGACACATGCTCACAAGCTTAACCTTGAATTCAAATTTTCAACTAAGTTTGAATTTCCGATTTTGTCAAGAACAACCTTGAATGCATATTTTCAACTCAATTTGAATCTCAGATTTTCAACCCAATTTAAATCTCAGCTCAATTTTGAATCTCAACTCAATTTAAATTTCAGGTTTTGTCAAGAACAAGCTCAAGCTCAACCCCGAATGCAATTTTTCTCAGGAATTTCAAAATCGTCGCTCAATTTGTATCTCGGATATTGTCTCAAGCTCAATCTTAAACACAGACAAGCACTATTAAATGTCAGTTTTAATATTTCTCTCTGTGTGTGTGTGTGAGAGTGAGTGTGAGTGAGTATGTGTGTGTGCACGCGCGCGAGGAATTAGCTCAATCAAGATAGCAGAAGTCAAGAAATTGTATTCCAACACACAAAAAGAGCAAAACGCAATCTGTTCTGAGCGAGTTTGGTAACTCACTTGGAAATTGTGGACGAAGAGCCTCCCTGCTGGTTGACGAACCTGGCTGCGGTGCTCTTCTTTCTTCTCCTCGCTTTCTTTGGACAGCCTCCTGCGCCAACCAGCTACTCGATGTGCCTATACTCGATAGCGTGTGTTCCGGGATTGGGGGTCAACGTGGCAGCAATGGGGGCGACAGTGCATCCCTTTAACGGGACTTTTTTTAATAGGGAAGCTGGAGTTGGCCTTTAAAAATGCTCCCAAATGTTGCTTTATGGATCCCCAATTTTTTGTATGGCATCTGTACGCGCAGACTATGCCATGCCAAACCTAACATGAAAAAATTTATGCATGAGTCTTCAATGATGGCCCCTTGAAGTTTGGTGTGACAGTACTGGCCCCCCTACCCTATCCACTGCCCTTTTTGGTGACCATATGTTTATCTCTCGCTCTCAACCGGCAAATATAAGGACAACCTTGAAATGCTCTCAGTCTTTATGTCAAAATTTGAAGATGTTATCGGTAATTACACTAGAAATAGTGTAAACTTTTACTGTTTCCTTAAAGGAAAACTCAACGGCTAACTGGGATTTTACCATTTGAACCTATTAAAATACACTGTATCCCCGTTTTCTCTCTTGCCCTGCCCCAAAATAACCATAAAAGAGAGTTTTAATGTCGTAAAGACAATCCTAAAAAATCGTAAATATTTATTTTGGCTAGTCTTGAACTCAAGTCGAATCTCCAATTTACTTTGTCTCTCAATACTATCACCCTCTTTATACCTACATATTTAGGCCCCCATGAAAACTGATATGGCTATGCATAGTAGTCTTGACAATTGCATAACGTCTCGAAACTGGTAACGAACTTTCAAAGCAATTGGAAAAGCATTCAAATTTGAATGTAAATATCAGCAAATGCTTTAAAATCCTATCTAATCATTTATATGCAGCAACATCAAATCATGTTAAACATGCATACATGTGCAATGATTTGAAATGCAAATGCTTCTAACATGCCCATGCATATCCCAATTAATCCCGGTTTTGATACATAATGTGAAAATATCTTCGGGTCTACATTCCTCCCCTAGTGAAACTTGAAGTCTTCCTTGACGAACAAGAAATATCTTCGACAATGGAAATGAATTTCTTTAAACTGCTGCAACTCCCCAACTTGGCAACTATACTTTGAAAAATATTTGGCTCCCCTCCTTAACTGCGAACGCCCTCGTGAGCACAATAGCCTGAAACACAACACACCAAAATTAACTGTAGTATGTCTATTCTCATACACATTATAACATCATACTTTTTCAACCCTAGCCTCTCTAGCCTTTTTGCACTCACTCAGTTACTTTCCTTTCTCCTCACTTTCTCTCTCTTTCTCCATTTTTCCTCCCTCTTTCTCTCTCTAAAATTTCTCCTTTATCTCTCTCTCCTGTTACACACACACACACACACACACACACACACACACACACACACACACACACACACACACACACACACACACACACACTGACAGACTAACTATAAAGACATGCAAGTCGACTTCTTTCTCTCTCCTATTCTTTCTCTCTCACCAATGCTACAAAGAGTATTCGTTCTCTATCTATCTTAATGAACACACACATTCACAAAAACTTGCAATTTATCTCTCTAACTTTATCTCCCTACTTCTTGCGACCCCCACACACTATGAGTTGCATAAAGGAATACTCTCTCTCTATCTCACTACACAGACTCAGATGCAGTCTCTTTCTGAAAGGGCGGCGGTGATGCGTGTGCTAGTCTCCACCTAGCCGTGCTATCTTATAGCCTCCCCCTAGCGTACACACTTTCCGGCCATGCCGGTGACCTTGTGTAGGACCCATGTCCTTACATTACCCTCCCCTTGGAGAATTGTTTTTGTCCTCAAAAACAAACATAGGAAAACGTTTTTTAAGTGCGAAGACATTCTCCCATGTAGAACCTTCTTCAGGTCTATCTATCCATTTTACCAACACCTGTCATCTGACATGATGTCTAGTGAGAAGCTCATGAGAATCCAAAATCTTTTCGGGCTCATGAGGGATGCTTGGTGGTTTGATAAGGTCAACTAACACACCTATGTCAATGACATTGTCATTCTGTCCTACCTATTTTTGTAAACGGCTAACATGAAAAATAGCATGAACTCGTGAGTGCTCTAAAAGAGCTAACTTATAGGCCACTTGACCTATACGTTTGAAAATAGTAAACGGTCCACAATAGCATGGTCAAAGTTTAGCAACTTTTCTTGTCTTTAGACTTTCTGAATGCTCCGGAACTTTGAGGAAAACCTTGTCTCCTTCTTCGAAAGTAGCACGACGACGATGCTCATCTACGTACTTCTTATATTGATCTTGAGCTTGCTTAACATTCTGTCTAGCAACTCGAAGCATGTCAAAATGGTCTTGGAGAAAATCCTTCGCTTGTTGTATCTTCTCCTTAGCCAACCCCACCATAATGGGTGATCTAGGTTGAAATCCAGATAAAAAAAAAGGGACTAAACCCTATAGTCACATGCTTTGAATTATAAGAAAATTCCAATATAGGTAAGTAATCTTCCCAATTGGTTTGCTTCTTGCTAACGTACACTCGTAGCATATCCTCTAGCACTTGATTAACTCTTTCGGTTTGACCACCTGTTTTTGGATGATCAGCCGTACTTAGATTAAGTTTAGTTTCCAACTTTTGAAACACAGCTCTCCAGAAGTGATTATCGAACTTTCGATCTCTATCACTAATGATACTAGCTTGAAGACAGTAGAGTCTATATATATTCTCTACAAATAGCCATGCTAATTTAGGTGTCTTAACTGTAGTCTTAGTGAGAATGAATCAACCCATCTTTGTGAGACGGTCTACAATTACCCATGTGGAATCATGGCCACGATTTGCAGTAGGTAGTCCTACTACAAAATCCATAGAGATACTCTCCCACACCTTGTGGAATCTCTAAGGGATGTAAAAGGCCACCTATGTTGAGATGCTCTGCCTTATTAACTTGGCACTGTTGGCAGTTTAGTATGTACTCTTGAACATCATGATGTAAGCCTGGACAATAAAATTACCATGGAACTAAGGCATACGTCTTACAAATACCTGGATGATCATCACTTGGACTATTGTGACACTCAAATAAGATTTGGCGCCTAGTGTCTGAGTCCTTTGACACACATACTCTACCCTTGTGGAGTAAGTAGCCATCATCAATGGAAAAATTCTTCTATCGCTTAAGCTCTTCCTGAGTAGGGGTGGAGCTCTGTGTGTTGGAGTTTTTATCTGCATGTGCAGAGACATGTTGATCTGGCTGTACAGAGACATGTTAGTATGAGGGATCCCTTTTTAAAACTGCACTCCACAATTTAGCATATGATTGATCTTGTCCACACTTGCCACGTAATGACTCCAAAAATTCACTCTTTATTTATGTGAAAGCAAGTGAATTAGACTGAGGCATCCGACTTAGTGCATCCACTACTACATTATATCGCCCCTTGTGATATTGTAGCTTACAATCATAATCTTGAAGGATTTTTGCTCATCTAGCTTTATGGCCCTTCAAGCCCGTTTGAGTAGTAAACCATTTGATACTCTCATGGTGAAAAACTACTTCAAACTTTGCACCATATAAATAGTGTTTCCACTTTCGTAAAGCGTGGATTATGGAATTGAGCTCTTTCTCATAGATAGAATAATTCTATTGAGATTTATTTAACTTTTTACTTTCAAAGGCTATAGGTCTTACCTCCTGAAGAAGTACCACACCAATTGCTTTATCACTAGCATCAGTCTCTACCACAAACGGCTTAAGTGGGTCAATGATTGCTAGGATAGGAGCAGTGGCTATAGCTACCTTGAGCTGTTCAAAACTGCATTTTTGGGCTTCTTCCCAAGAAAAGGTCTTACCTTTTGCTTTAGGTTGATCCATCATAGGAACATCGATTTTGACATAATCACGGATATACTGTCGATAAAATCCAGCCATGCCTAAGAATATTTGAAGCTCCTCAACCATGTTGGGATGTGGCCATTGAAGAATGGCAGCGACCTTGTCAATGTCTATCTTGATGCCAGAATAAGAGATCACATGGCCAAGGTAATGTATCTCCGTTTTAAAGAAATCACACTTGCTTTGCTTAGCATACAGAGCGTGAGCTCGTAGCTGTTCAAACACTAATTGTAAGTCTTCTATGTGTTCATCTTTAGTCTTACTGTAAATGAGAATGTCATCAAGGAAAACCACAACAAATTTTCCAAGATAGGAACGTAAGACACTATCCTTGAGTGTCATAAATGTAGCTGGAGCATTGGTTAAACCAAAAGGCATAACCAAAAATTCAAAATGCCCGAACCGTGTTCTAAAGGCAGTTTTGGAGATATCTTGCAAAAGGATACACACCTGGTGGTATCCTGAATGAAGATCTATCTTTGTATAGTATCTTGCCCCATGGAGTTGATCAAACAACTCATCTACTTGAGGTAGAGGATATTTGTTCTTGATGGTTATGGTGTTTAATCCACGATAATCTACGCACATGCGTATAGTACCATCTTTCTTTTTTACCAATAGAATTGGTGATGCCCAAGGCAAAGTGCTAGGTCTAATGAAACCACGGGCGAGGTAGTCAGCCAACTGACTCTCAAACTCCTTGGCTTCTTTACCACTCATACAATAAGGTGGTTTACTCACCAGTTTAGTTCCTGGCAAGACATCTATGCCATGCTGCATATCACATGTAGGGGGTAAACCCGACGGTAAATCACTTGAGAATACATCACTATACTCCATGAGTAAGTGAGTCATATTTTTCCATGCAAAAGGAGAAAGTAAACTAGAGTTATGCTGGGATGGAGAATCTTGTAATTCTTGTAATGTTTGTTTTACAACAGTTGCACGTTGCTCAATAAAATTAAAATTGAGAGTGCTTTGCTTGTTAGATTTGTTAGCACTTTGCTTATCATTAGAATTCATTGCACTTTGCATACCATTACTAGAATTCACAAGACTTGGAGACAAGCAGTAACACAAAAAACGTTGTTGCACGCATTTTGAGAACCCTTTTTTTTGTAAATTTGTACATATGGACATGACACCCAGTATCAAAAAGGTGTATGGGGTCTATTTTTGTGAGCTTTTTAGATTGATTTAACAGCACATGTACATGCACTGCAAGTCGCTAGTCTAGTGACAGTTGTCGAGCTGCTGTAAGTGTCCGCGAGTGAGTTTTTCGAAGGGATACTTGTATATAACTAAAACTCATGTACAAACTGAAAAAATTTCAGCCACCAAAATTTTGCAGCTTTGATCTCGTTGTGCCTCCTTGATGGTTTCTGTTGCAAATTTTGTCCTCGCCTTGCCTACTCTACGCGTAGTCGCACCGAGACAGCTCTCTGCTCGTATCAATTTTGCATGTAGTGGCTTGTAGATTCAAATTTTGTCATCTTCAGATTTCTCACCAGTCATTTTTCAAGATTCCTCTCAAGCTTTAAAGTGCCCCAATTGGAGTTGTGCTCTTCAGGTTATGAATAGTTCTCTGCAGGGTTATGGCTATGGCAGACTAGTGGCAAATTGTGTGCAGACAGATTTGGAGGGCATGTATCTATGAATTGTGGAATTGATGTTGAAGTTGTGGGTTTGTGTCGTTCAATTTTGAAAGGAGAGGCACTTGTCTTCATATGCATTGGTCGGCGTGTGCTTAAATCCGTGCTTTGACAGGGTTTTGCTCCTATATGACATAGTCTCTTGGGTGGGCGACGGCTAGTAAATTCCCAAGGGTCTGCTCTTATCGGACTTGTGGTGTTTCAAAGGGATTTTCCAAAGCTTTTGGTGTTGTTGTAGTGCTCTTTCAACGCTCTTGGGTGACATCACTATAGAGGTGTTTCAATTTGTTTGTTTCCCAACTATGTCATCTATTAAATCTGATTTCTGCAAAATAGAAAGCTCGGCTATACATATAAGAGGTGCAGATGGTATATTTTTCTCACCAAGCAAAAGAACATGTTTACCATTGGCCATAAAGGATAAGGAGTTGTGTTCATAACTAGTGTGAAATGTGTTTCCTAAACCATGCAGCCACTCCCGACCTAAAACTACTCAGCACGATCCATGTTCATAACTTGAAATTCAAGGATCATCGTATGATCTTGAACAATAAGTTCAACCCCTTGAACTACCGTGTCCCATACTTCCTTATCATTCCCAGACATTTGTTCGACCACATGCTTGTGAGAGCAGGGAGTCTGTGTAAGCTTTAATTTCTTGACTAGCTTATAGTTCAGGAAGTTATGTGTTGCACCATCATCCACTAAAAGACGAACACGTTGTCCGTTAATAGTGCCATACATGCGAATCAAATAATGGGGGCCAAAGGTGGGCTGCCACATAGAAGCAGACACACAACACTTGTGCTTTTCTTCCATATGAAAAACCTCTACAACACAATATTCAGGAGATGAATCTAATGTGAGGCGTTGCACCGTGTGCATGTCCTTTTCTTTGCCTCTGTAAAAGAGGACAATATTTCTTGTTATGTTGGTCCGAAAGACATCTAAAACACAAATTGTGTTTCTTGCATGCTCAAAATCAACAATTCTAAGAGACCCACGTGGAGTATCTCATGATTTCTTAGGCTTCTTAGCCTCTTATGAATGTGGAGAGGTAGATTGTCTCTTATTCCTCTTGGAACCTGTGGGAGATCTACCTCGCCACTGGCTCTTAGCCACATTGCTCTTAGCAAAATTATGCTTAGAGTAAGGAACATTTTTCTTCCTCTCTTGGTCATCATCATATCTTTGGGCATGATTGATGGCTTCTTCCAAAGTTTTTGGATGTTGGGTTTTGACATGAAGACAATAGTCTTTGTCAAGACCCCTATTAAAACCCCGTATCTTTTGAAATTCATCTAGACCTTCTAGTTTTAATATGATTTTTCGATACTTGGAAAGATACTATGTGAGAGAGAGGCCAGACATGCGGCATGCATCCCATGCTAACCAATTCTTATCTTCTTCATTGGAGTCCAAAAACTCTCTCGAGAAAAAAGCTTGAAACGCAGCCCAAGACGGAGGACGAGCATCTATTGGAAATGTCATCCACCACTTAATTATAGGCTTTGCCGATTTTGATCTACGTGCTCAAAATCAAAAGTGTGTGTAGGTAGGATATCTGCACTGGCCACACTAATGTAAAGAGAGAAAAAAAAAACGTCAACTTATACCTTGTAAAACTTGAAGTCTTTGTGTTTTTTATGCTCGGCGATTTGCGTCGCATGCGAACCTCACCTTGCAAAAACTGTAGCGCCTCGCGTGTCATTCATCGTAAGAATACCTTCATGAATTCTTCACAAAAATCATCGCTTTTGAGAAGGCTTTTGTTCACTTTGAAGCTACCTCCTTGAGGAAAAAAGACTTTTGGAGGAAAACTTGCCTTCCTCCAAGAAGTGAAAAGAAAGGGTGAAACTACTTCCTTGAAGTTCGAAGCTTTCCCTTTTCTTCTAGCTTTCTTGTCAACACAAGATGCTATCTTTTGATGTTATACACAACAAGACTCAATAGCTTTATGGTAAAGTGTTGGCCTCTTACCCTCATGGATTGGGTTCAACCCTCCTGCATGCAAGGGTTAAGCAAGCCCTACGTGTGCAACCAACGGTGCCAATGGAGCCTTCGTAGCCTCGGTGCCATAGAGTTGTCGATCGAGTTTGCCTTGGTCGCCCGTTGTAGTTGCCTATCGTGGAGGGCGTGGATGGGGTGGTTGCTGTCGCTGTCTGTCTTCGCACGTTGTGCACAAAAAACTGTGCATTTCTTCTTTTAGCTTCACAACCGAGACGTCGCTGTCTGCGAAAGGTGGGAGAGGAAAAGCAACACGTCACATGCACATGCAATCTGCTTTTCTCCTTTCCCAAAAATAGTTCAGATACCAGTGAAAGGGCGGTGGTCATGCGTGTGCTAGTCTCCACCCAACCGTGCTATCTTATAGCCTCCCCCTAGCGTACACACTGTCCGACCGTGCGGATGGCCTTGCCCGTAGGACCCATGTCCTTACACTTTCCCTCTCTCTCTCTCTGGCACTCCGAGGGTTCTACGCTACAGCAAGGAACACAAAGGGTAGCTCTCTTGGGCTCCCTCTCCCTTCATTTCTTGCCGGACTCTCTCTCTCTCTCTCTCTCTCTCTACATCTTGCTGAATACCCAAAAATCCCTCACTCTCACACACTAGTGCTATAGGGTTCTTTCCATCTCTCTCTCTTTCTCACTACATACACACACACAAAAAATTGGAAAGAAATCTCTCTCTCTCTCTCTCTCTCTCTTTCTTAGAATCACATAAATAGACACAGTCAAGTGTAACACACACATATGCAATACATATCATGCAATATTGCTATTAGACTCTCTCACTCTCTCTTACTCGCTACCTAGCTTACAGCCACCACCTCTTTCTCTCTATCCTGTGCTACAATAAAGGAAATATCTCTCGCTCTCTCTCCCCCCTCCCTCCCTCCCTCCCTTTCTCTCTCTCTCTCTCTCTCTCTCTCTCTCTCTCTCTCTCTCTCTCTCTCTCTCTCTCTCTCTCTCTCTCTCTCTCTCTCTCTCTCTCTCTCTCTCTCTCTCTCGGCAGCAAAGAAATTTTGTCCTCATCTCGCTCGGACCAGCCCAGTAGAGAGTCTTTGTCTCCCTCTCGGCTCCTTTCTCATGGCCTATGCCCGTTCTTGGCCCTCGCCTCTCCTACTCGGCATGGCAACACCAGCGTCTTAGCATGTCACATAGTCTCCAAGGAGCCCTCCCCTCTCAGCAATATCAACAGAGAGTTCCTTGCTCTCTCTCTCTCTCTCTCTCTCTCTCTCTCTCTCTCTCTCTCTCTCTCTCTCTCTCTCTCTCTCTCACCCTCTACACACATAAGGCATCACCACCCTTCTCATGGACTCTCAAAGCTTCTCTTTCTCTCTCTCTATCTATGCTACAAGCCAGTATCTCTCTTTCTCTCTCTCTCTCTCTATCTCTCTCTCTCTCTCTCTCTCTCTCTCTCTCTCTATATATATATATATATATATATATATATATATATATATATCTTATCTCTTGCACTATGCTCTCTCTATCTCATGCTCATCTGCAGTTAAACACGCACACACACACAGAGTCCAACCTGGCAAACTCTGACGACCCACTCTCTCCCTCTTGTCTCTCTCTTCGCTCTCGACCCCACTAGGCAACGCGTCCCTTCCTTTTCTCTCTCTTTCTTCCCCTCACTACCTACTGCACTTGCGTCCCCCACGGCATGGCGGTTTTGACTCTCTCTCTCTCTCTCTCTCTCTCTCTCTCTCTCTCTCTCTCTCTCTCTCTCTCTCTCTCTCTCTCCCTCTCTCCCCTACCGACCTCCACTAGGCTCCGCGACCTCGCCTGTCGGCTCTCCCCTTATGAGGGCGGTTCAGAAAAATTCAAGAATTTTTTTAAAAAAAATTGATTTTTTAAATCTTCTTTAGAAGACCTACTTCCCACCTTGAAAAAGGTTTTAACATCGTAGGGACAATCCTCAAGATCTCAAAAATCCATTGAACAAGGGTTGAGCTCCCTTTCTTTCTATCCACTTCCCTTTTTGGTGACCATATGTTTATCTCTCGCTCTCAACCGGAAAATATACGGACAACGTTGAAATGCTCTTAGTCTTTAGGTCAAATTTTGAAGATGTTATCGGTAATTACACTAGAACTAGTGTAAATTTTTATTGTTTCCTTAAAGGAAAACTCAAAGGCTAACTAGGATTTTACCATTTGAACCTATTAAAATACATTGTATCCTTGTTTTCTCTCTTGCCCTGCCCCAAAATAACCATAAAAGGAGAATTTCAATGTCGTAAACACAGTTCTAAAAAATCATAAAGGTATTTTGGCTAGTCTTGAACTCAAGTCGACTCTCGAATTTACTTTGTCTCTCAATACTATCACCCTCTTTATATCTACATATTTAAGCTCCCATGAGAATTGATAGGGCTATGCCTAATAGTCTTGACAATCGCATAAGGTCTCAAAACTGGTAACGAACTTTCAAAGCAATTGGAAAAGCATTCAAATTTGAATGTAAATATGAGCAAATGCTTTAAAATCCTCTCTAATCATTTATATGCAACAGAATCAAATCATGTTAAATAGGCATACATGTGCAATGATTTAAAATGCAAATGCTTCTAACATGCCCATGCATATCCCAATTTATCCCAGTTTTGATACATAATGTGAAAATATCTTCGGGTCTACAAAGTGTTAGTAGCGAGCTAACACGAATACCATTTTTTGGAGTTCTCTTTGTAAAACACTTATTAGTTTGATAAATCGGGAATATTGTAACTCCTATTTTCTCGGTTAAACTCTGTAATTAATGAGCCGGGGCTACAAGCTTCCAGATTGTATCAACCTGTCATTACCCAACCTTGGTAGAATTCCAGATTATTAGTTTTGACCACCCAAAAACCTTGGCTAAGGTATAAAAGCCAATTTTTGTAAGTGTGATTTTAGTTACTTGAGTGTAGCTTGAGTTAGATGCGAGTTGTTAGTTGTTTTTCAAGAGATTGATAGCCTCTTGTAGCCTCTGTGCACTAGTCGAGTCAGCTTCCTCCCATGGATTGACAATTTAATCGTGGTTCTCGCTAATACTGCAATAAGATAGGATGGTGAGGTTAGACATGCGTCCCATATTTGGCACCGCTGTCGGGGATCGAAGAGACCTAAACTAGGAAAAAACACGAGCGTCTTGTGAAGTCATCCTTTAACTTCCTCTAGGATCACATAGAGCTCAAAACTTTCTTTTAGAAACCGCATAGCTTAAGGTTTGTCGTCTTTTACTGTGTAGAGGTAGCTTGGAAGTAATCGTACTTGCTGAGTATCTTTAGGATTGTACGATTGTAGATTAAGTTAGGATTTTGAGGATGATTGGTAGACGAGACAAGTCTTAAGATCAGTGCTCAGGAAAACATAAAAGACAAGAAAACGAGTGTTTGTGGACACTTTCCACAACCCCATTGCATGAGAATCTAGAAGTAGGGTAGGATCCGAGGTGGATTTCATAACATTGCTCTCTCTGAAAGAATCAAGTGTGAGTATTCTTTGAAGTTTCTGAATTTTAGGTCTACAGGTAGAAATAGCTCGAAAAGACTCGAAACCACTCAATCTGACTTGAGAGTAACCTTAAAAGTTGTTTGAACCAATGGGTAAGTTCAAAGACACGTCGAGGTAAAAATTTCAAGAGTTGGCCAAAACTAAAATTATTACTTTTTCTTGACATTTTAGGCCACATTAAGTTTCGACTTGATTCATAGGCTTAAAATAGCTCATATAAAGACTGCCTTTGAAAAAATTGCAAAAAAAGTGTTTATTTCAAGCCTAAAGTTAATACTCACAATTATTAACTTTCTGGTCTAAATTGACCAAGGTTTATACCATTGACTCATTGCATGTGTACAAACAACTTTTGTAAAGGCCCAAGAGATTTGGATCACCAAACTGGCAAAAAACTGGGTAAAAAATAAAGTTTGTACTAACTTTTTGAATCTTGAGTGTAAATTGGGAAAAAATTTTCCCAAACTTGTTGAAATTTGATTCATAGGCTTATATTGATGTGATAAACATGTGTACATGCTCAGTTGACCAAAAAGATGCAAAAAGTTGTCAGTTGTAAATAATTACGATTATTTACATTTGCCCCATTTTTCAAGTTTTTTGATCAAGTCAGCATACCACTAGTTTTACCATGTTGTAATAAGCCCACAAACCAAATTTGGTAAGATTTGGATCACTGGATTGAAAATCGTGACCAAATTTGCAAAGTTAGTCTGCGGACAGGAAATTGATGACCATTTGACCAAAAATTGTCCAAACTTCATGAAACTTGGCTAGGGACCTTAACTTGAGGTGATTAATAGATCTGTGTCAAAGTTGGGGGGCAAAAATTTGCAAAAATTTAGCTGAAGTAAATAATCGTGATTATTTATATCTGCTTCAAAACTTACAAATTTTGTAAATTTGGGGATACCACAAGGTCAAGCATATCAAGCAGACCCCACAAATCAATTTTGGTGAAATTTGGACCCAAAAAGTGAGACTTAAGCCAGATTCTTAAAATCAGAGTCTGCGGATAGAAAATTGTTGATAAACTTGATTAGATTTTGTCCAAACTTGTTGAAACTTGTCCAGGGACTTTAACAGATTGTATACTTGCAAAACCAATCCAAAAAGTGCAAAAATCTAGCAAAAGTAAATAATCGCGATTATTTACTACTGCTATCCAGAGACATCAATTTTGACTTTTAAACTTATACAATGTTAGACCAACATAAAATAAAGCCATCGAGAAATTTTGGGTTCAATCTGATCAAAATTGGGACATGTTCACTCAGTTTCTAAGTTGCAAATTAAACTTTTGATTTTTGCTAAAGTCGAATCTGAAAGTCAAATTTTGACCCCCATAGCTCGATTTGAAGTGATACACAGAGACCAATCAGGAGAGTTAGAAAAAACTCTATTGTCTTTATAGAAGAATAGATAGCTTGATCAAATTTACACAGGAACCAGGTTGCAGACGAGGAATCAGTAGCTTGACATAAAGTTACAATCGAATCAAGTGGAAATTGACCGCAAGTCAATCCAAAGGTAAGTACTCTACCTAGGGTTTCATAAGTCTATATGAACCTTAGATCTGGTCGTGTACAGGAAATCAGTGCATACTCAGAGAAACATCCAGTATAGTATCCACCGAAGAAAGCGTGAATCAAAGCAATTCCTTGCACACAATTCTTGAAGAAGTCTCAGACACTTCTTGAGATTCAACATCCGAAATGTCTTCTTACTCGACTCACTCGGAAATCGGAACGACAATGCGCTATGATCATATACTCTCTTTTTATAAGACTAACCACCATGGAGCCCAGGTTTACTTGGATCCTAACGAGGAGTATGCTATTTGCATTGATGACCATGGTATTGAGTTCGAAGAAGAGATAAGGTAAAACAAACAAGGAAAAATGTACATGGATAGAAACGGAACTCAATATGTACAAGTCGAAAACCCTGATGTGGGCTAGAAGTAAACACTATAATCTCAGATATGTCAGCGGAAGAAGGACCACCAACTTTAGAGTTCGAGGGATACAACCAAGTAGATTTGAAGCCTTTGAAACGGCTTAGTACGGATAATCCTAGGATTGGAGTCTATTGCTGGGAGGATAGAAATGTAAACAGATTGTTATAACAAAAATTTTGTTATGATAACTCCTGAGGAAGTAGAACAAACCAAATACTTAGGGTATTCCATAAGGGATTGGATATTGGGACAAGGATCAAAAACAATTCCAAGAGATGATGAACACCATGAGAGATCATCTGAGAGTAATGTGAAGAAACCAGAAACTACCTCCCTCACGTAGAAAACCGGGTGACACTAAGGCCAGTCCAAGGATACATGAGTCACTATTTCCAACAGACTGGTTTGAAGGACTCGGAACAGGATCAACTGCCACAAGACCGGGAGTTGAAGCAAACAGACGCATCAGACCAGCTGATTTTCAAAAATGGGTCAAAAAATACAATGGATCAGAGGATCCATATGACCACTTAGCAAGCTTTAAGCAAGTGCCAAGAGCAGAACGTATATTCGATTTCCATACTCAATTCGAGGGGTTTGGAATGAAATTATAAGGAAAAGCATTGACATGGTTCCAAAACATTTCACCAAGGTCAATCATGGACTTGAACACATTAGCTTAGGGATTTGTAGTTGCTTGTTCCAAAACAGGGATCAAGCATAATACGGTAGCTCAAATCTACAGCTTTAAACAGAAACATGGTGAGTATGTTAGGGATTGTGCAACTCGAATGAAACAATACATTGCTAGATGCCTAGAGCTAGAGATACCTACAGAAGAACGACTAGTGTCATTGTTTCTAGAGGGACTACTAAACAAAGAACTTCATAGAGTATAGCATGAAGCATACAACCCTAGAAGCGTGTGGGTCAGATGCTATTGACTTAGGAGACAATTGTGAAATTTTCAACGAAGAAGATGTCCCTAAGGATAACCAAAGTGAGAAAACAGCATCCACGAAACCAGCACAAGTGGGAATGGTGGCTGCAGCACCACTTTCAGCTATAGAAGACATGCTCAAAAGGATGAATGACATGATGAACAACATGCAAAAAGCACCTATAAGGGGATATCGGACAAGGGATACCTTAACAAGGACAACCAATTAGGCCACAAAAATGGAGTGCAATCGAGGGTAAATGGACCAACCATGAGACCCACAAGTGCTACTTCAGACCAAAGTATGAAGGAAATGTTCAGTACATGCCCATGAGGCCACAAGGACAACCTGTGTACAGATATCAACTTAATATGGCCCAAGCTCAAAGACCACCTATGGGTATGGAAAGACCTCAACCTGTGTTGGGTCAAAAACCTCCTTATCCAGGACATAATGCAGTGCCTGTAAGGTACATGCACTTAGAAGGAGTCAGATGAACAAGCATTAGTGCCTGTTACACCCTATACGGAGCCTAGTCCATCTACAATAATGGTAGAAGGAGATTGGTATAATTCACATCCACCACCAATGGAAGAAACCATGACTTATGCTCCACCAGAGCTTGCACCAATGTATTATGTATCTAATCAAGGTGTCATACCTCCTATGGTAAGACCCATGATTAAGCCAAGAACATGAAACTGTCATAACTGTGGTGCATATGATCACTGGTAAAATGAATATCCAGAGCCTGACAAAAACCTCAAACCAATTGAAGCCTATTGCATACAATGTTGCAAAAAGGGAGGACGCTTCCCGAAAGATTGTCCTAAAAATCCTTTAAACAAGGGTAAAAAACCGTAGTAAACGTAGTCTAAGTGATACCTAGTAGCTCATCAGAGAGTGAACCGATTGTTCCAATTAAGGTAATCACTAGAGTCTAGGCCAAGAAAAAGAAACACAACTCCTCTGATGATTCGGAAAATACGAAAGTTTCCTCTCAAAGAATCAAAAGGAGCAGAAGCAAAAGATATGAGACGAGAAAACAAAAACAACGGGTTGAAATTGAGGAGAAAGCAAAAAAGCTATCCCAGGAAAAGTTGAAAGAAACTAGAAGTGAAATCAAGGAAACAACCGTGAAATCTGGAGGATCCATTCTGGTGATAAAATTTTTGAGTCTATTAATGCTGCCTTGGAAGCCTACCAAGCATGACTTAAAGCAGGCCAAAACATGGAAAAAAAATGGAAAAACTATCCTTCTCTAGACATGGAAGCAGCTAAGCTGGAAGCTTATCAAGATTTGATAAGAATCACGTAAGAAATGTTGGAAAAACAAAAACCCAAGATTGAAAGTATTGCAAAACCTGAGGAGCTTGTACCCCACCTTGAAACAAAAGAACCAGAATTTATAGTGCCGGACAGCGAAGATGCCATAGACGGAATTCCATTTGTAGAAGAAGACTGGCCAGGAAACTTATGGAAAAAAGTTAGAGAGATCAATGATGGGAGCCTAACTCTAAAGTCAGCTCCTATAGAGGAAGTCTGGTTGGATAACCTACCTTCTGATGTGAACATGGATGTACAATCCTTGACGGGGATTGCGGATCTGAAGCTTCAGGTATATCAAAACCATTGACATTGAAAACATTACCTTCTTACTTGGGAGATAACGAAGATGAATCCATAGTGTGTAATACCACTCAAGTAAAAAGATCTGAACAGACCCTAGAAGTAGACAACATTCATTCAATCATGTCTACATCCATCCAATGCACTCTTACCTTGGGAGAACTGTTAAAACTCAGACCATATTTATAGAATGATCTACAGAAAACCCTAGAGAAGGTGGGGATAATGGGGCTTATCTCAAAAAATTTGGAAAAATTGAAAAATGAAATGGACAACAAAGAGATTTGATCTGCTCCCACGAACAAAGTCGGAGAATATTAAGAAGGGGAAGAAGTAAACACCACCCTCCTAGTGAAATATAATGACATTGAAACCATGGCGATACTGGATAGTGCTCGGCATAGCCACAACCACGAAAGCAGTATGGGAATTCTGGGGACAACCAGCCATTAGAAAAACTCGAATGAAATTGCAATTGGCTGACTAACACATTGAGAGACCATTAGGGCTACTTGAAAAGGTGATAGTTAATTCCTGTGGAATTGAATATCAACACAATTTTGCCATAGTTGACTTTGGGAAAAAACTCAACTATGAAATCATATTAGGAAGACCTTTCATGCGAAAGGTACAGCTTATCCAAGATTGGGGAAACACTTATCTGTACTTGAAACAAGTGGGATCTATAAAAAGAGTAAATATAAAAGATCAAACTTATAGAGATGTCTTGAAAACACCCATACAAGAGTTTGATTCAGTCTCTTTGGTTGAAACTAAGCTTCCATCCTGGTTAAACAAGGACACTCCTATTTGGATGTGTGGAGCTTCAGAAAATGGAAGCTTAAGACGAGAAGAATGTATCCTAGAAAGGGACTGCACAGACGAAGCCTATGTACCAGAACCCTTTCCAGAGCATTCGTTTGAGCCATTCAAATGGACTCAAATTTTAGCGACAATGGATGTATGTGTGAATACGTCTATGCCTACTCAAGTTTGCAATGAGGATGGCTATGACATAATTTCCATCCAAATGATTTCAATCCTCAACATTGAAGACAAAGATGAGGAACCCAAGGACGTGATGAAAGCTCAACAAGTCTTTTCAGACCTCTATTATGATGCAACTGATGAGTTGAATGAACACTTAGCTACCTCAAAAGGTTCGAGATAAAAAAAAGAACATATGAGAGCTAAGCTACTCTTAAAAGGAGGGGAGGAAAAGTTTTTGACTTTCCAAACCAGAAATCAAGAAGACAAAAATGGTATAGATGCAAAAGAAACACAAGAATTGTGAAAACACGACCTATGCCATCAGTCTCCAGTAGAACACAATTCCTGATGCAAATAGATGCACATGATTGTGTCAAAGACAAAATCACTGGCAGATATCCTTCAAACAAAAATTCAAAAATGTCTCAAACATCGAAAAAAAAGGAAGGATACTCAAGTAAACCCACAGGATAAGAAACCACTCATGACATGAATTGAGCGCAAAAAGAAATATCAAGAGTTGAGAAAATATCTAAAGGAGATATACATGCTTGAAATGGAAACCACGGAAGAGGATGGTAAGGATGTAATGAGTGTTCCATCCCATTACAAAAAGTATACTCTCCAAGATAAAAAAATCATAGTGGAACAACCTATTAGGGAACTACGTAACAGGGTGAGTCCTACGAAGGTCCTGAAAACGCTAAAAAGATAGACCTAGCTCAACTAAGAGAAGAGCCTAGACCTGCTTACATTGCGAATGACCTAACAGAAGTAGAATAAGAGCTTTTGCTAAGCTTGTTAAAGGAATACCGAGATATCTTTTCTTGGTCTTACAAGGATCTCAAGGGTGTTGATCCAGAAATCTATCAACATACCATACCCATGAGAGATGACGCGAAACCAAGTAGACAAAGACCATACATGTATAATGAAACATTTGCCAGGAAGATAAAAGAAGAGATTGAAAAACTAAAGGAATCCGAATTCATTTACAAAATTGAACACACAGATTGGATGTCCAATTGTGGTAGTACCCAAGAAGAACAAAAGATTAATAGTGTGTGTTAATCTCAAAAAGGTGAATGCAGCTACCATTAGAGACAACTTTCCTCTTCCAATCACTGAGCATGTTTTGGAACGAGCTGCAGGAAAAGAATCTTACAGCTTCTTAGATGGCTTTTCGGGATACAATCAACTTTTGGTTGACCCAAAAGGTCAGCATAAAACTACTTTTGCAATAGAATGGGATGTTTTTGCCTATCGGGTCATGCCGTTTAATTTAACTAATGCTCCAACCACATTTCAAGTGTTGATGAGCCATGATTTTAAAGAATATCTTATGAAATTCTTGGAAGTATATATGGATTATCTATGTGTACATTGATCAATCCGGGGTGATCATTTTGAACATCTCAAAAAGGTATTTGAAAAATGTAGACTTTAGGGATTTGCTTAAATCCTGAAAAGTGCACATTCATGGGTAGACAAGGAAATATTCTTGGACATATAGTTTCTAAAAATGACATAGCTACTGATATTGAGAAGATTCATCTCATTGCTGATTTGCCTAGACCAACAATAGTCAAGGGGGTACAAGCCTTCATGGGGCATTGTGGATATTACCGATGGTTTATCTACATATACGCTATCATTGCAGAACCCATGTATAGCTTGATTACACACTTTGAACGGACCGAGGCATGTGAAGAATCCTTCATGAAGCTTAAGCAAGCTCTCACCTCATCTCCAATATTGAAAGAACCAGGTTGGAATAAGATATTCCACATACATGTAGATGCTTCCAATTTTGCTATCGGTTGTATACTAGCTCAACCAGGAGAGGGGAACATCAACTTCCTATTTCTTATGCTAACAGACAGTTAAATATGGCTGCAAATAATTACACCACCACGGAAAGGGAAGGATTAGGAATGATCTATGCCGTTAAAAAGTATAGATATTATCTCTTAGCCAACAAGTTTGTGTTCTTTGTAGATCACCAAGCTTTGTTGTATTTGGTCAACAAGCCATGCAACACAGGGAGAATAGTGAGATGGTTATTCATTCTTCTGGAATTTGATTTCACTGTGGTTGTAAAAAAGGGCACTACACATCAACGAGAAGATCATTTGTCAAGTATTGTTTTAGGAGAATCACCTAAAGGGGTAGACGATGATCTACCAGATGCCTATTTGTTCTCTGTGGAGATGAGACCTCGATGGTCGGAAAACATGGTGTCATTGATGACAATAGCTAAAGTGGATTCACAAATACCTCTTCCTATTACGATTGGTTTAATTTAGCAATCGGCTATGTATCAACTAATAGCTGGTAGGTTATACAAAATAAATCGAGATGGAATATTGATCTTATGCATTAATCCTGAAGAAAAAAACCAATACCTAAGTCAAACACATGTTACCATAGTAGGACTTCACTTTGCGGAAGACCAAACTATGCAACGAATCTTGAGACTTGGAGTATTTTGGCCGACTATGAGGAGCGATGTTAGATCTGTTGTAAAGGATTTTTCTCAATGTCAAAAACAAACATCCATACCTCATGTAATATTGTTTCAAATGTCAATTGTTCCTACGTGGAGTAACTATCTAGTTACTTACTTATCAAGCCAAACATTTCCTAAGGATATGAGTAAACACCGTCAAAGAGCAATTGAAACTGAAGCAAGAGACTATGATCTTACTGAGAACCAATTGTATCGGAGAGGTAAAGATCAACATTTGCGTCTTTGTGCAAATGAAGAAGAGTATATTCCGATTATGGAACAAACACATGTTGGATTAGCTGGAGGTCACGTTTCTAGTGAGACCACCGTAAGAGCAATCTTGATGGTAGGCATATGGTGACCAATGCTTCTTGAAGATGCTAAAGATTATGTTTGAAGGTGTGATGCTTGTCAACGAGCAAAAATGCTGACATGCGTAGATAGCATGTCCTTAAGACCAACGATGGGGACTAGAGCTTTCGCAAAATGGGGTATAGATTTTGTTGGGCCAATATAGCCACTTGCTTATAGTACCCAAGCTCAATATATAATTGTAGCTATGGACTATTTGACCAAGTGGACCGAGGCTAAAGCAACTCAAAAGAATAATGCCAGAACCACTGCTGCATTCTTATATGAGTATGTATTCACGAGATATGGACTGTCGATAGAAATTTTCAGTGATCGGGGAACTCATTTCCTCAATGAGGTAATCGAGTATTTGCTTAATGAGTTTATGGTCATCCATAACAAATCAACTCCCTATCACCCTCAAGAAAACGGACAATCTGAGTATACGAACAAAATTCTTAGCTCGGTGCTGACTAAACTAGTTAGTTCAAGAAGGACAGTCTGGGAAATGAATCTCCATGCTGCTCTATGGGCTTATCGAGTTTCATTCAAAATAGCTTTAAATGCTACACCCTTTAATCTTGTTATGATCTTGATGCAATACTGCCAATAGAATTTCTATTGCCGACAGTAAGGGTAGCACAAAATCTTGAGTGAACTGAACATGAATTGTTAGAAAGACTTGAAGATTTGGAAAAGCTAGATGAGCAAAGGCTAACTGCTATAGCTCACATCTATGCACAAAAGCGAAAACAAAAACAGTTTTTTGATCCCACTTAATCACAAAAATCTTCAAAAAAGGGGACTTAGTCATTAGGAGAAATATGGACCTTGCATGGGTATTGTAAGGAATCCTAATTTTTAGGGATTAAGGCTAATGTTGTGTAGGGTTAAAGAGACAAGGGCATTCAAAAAACTAGTTTTGAGTAGGCTTTTCTAGCTTTTTTTTAAAACACATGTAGGATGTGGACGTAAGAGGTCACCTTCTCTCTCTAGCTTTTTGAAAGTAAAGGGAGTGAAGAGGTGTGGCCACATCAGCAAAAACGTGGGTCACTAAGAGCCAAAATTTGACTTTTTTTCAAAAAAGTTATTTTTACTTCTTTTTTACTTAAAACTTCCTCCCAACATATATACATATCAAAAAATCATTTTTTGACCTTTTTAAAAACCTATAAGCACTAAAAGTCCAATTTTTCAAAAACAAAATCCCCCCCTCCAAAAAAAATCCGTTGTTCTCTATTCCTCCTCCATCATTTCTCCCTCTCCTGTCCCTCCCTGCTCCCTTCTCTCCTCCTCCTCCCCTCTCTCTCTCCCTCTCCCCCACTACCCCCTTCTCTCCTCCCATGTTCCTCCCTCTCCCTCCTTGTCCCCTTCTCTCCTTCTCCTCCCCTCTCTCTTTCTCCCTCTCCCCCACTGCCCCCTTCTCTCCTCGCATGTTCCTCCCTCTCCCTCCCCCCTCTCTCTTTCATCTTTTGCTTCCTCACGCAACAACTGCCATGGTGCTCACGGACATGAGAAATCGTATGCATACATATTTTCTTGTTCGTGGCGTTTGCACCGAAGGATACACGTGAGGGTGAGCAGAGGTCATTCCAAGAATGTCGTACCATCGGTGAGATGAATGTTGATGGTTCTTCAATGTCTTGCCAATACCATCACATATTTGAATAAAACACCCCTTTGTACAAGGTAACAATATACTTCTTTCTTTTGGTTGTGTTCTTCTTATCATAGAGTTTGAAGTATAAGGTGTTGCCTCTACTTGTTTTGTAGTGCTTGGTACAAAGGTTGCTTTTGTGCACAAATAGTGAAAGGCTGCAGGTTAGAGAGGCCAAGTGTCACCACTTTTCCTCTAAAACAGTCTTCTTTGTTACATCTTGCAGGTAGGTGCTTCAAATCCATGCTTATTAGAGGTGGGTAATCTCATCATAATGTATATTTTAGGATTGTTTATTCCCAGTTGGATGAAAATACTTGCAAATTTGTACAACTTATACTTAACAAGTGTCTTTATTATACAGCTTGCAAATGTTGAATTCATACATGTTTGTTACAAGGTGACCTCTTACTATGCTAGTTGAGTGGCGTTGTTTGCAAGAATGGCTCAAGGAACTGGCATAACATGAAGCTTTTACGGTGGCACAAAGCTCTCCTCAGTGGCAATGTGGTTCCCACTACACCAAAAATCATTATGCTAACATGGAGAGATCCCTAGTTGGACAATGCAACATCTTTTCATCAGTAGCAACACACCCTTTCCTAACATGAGGGCACTCCTACCAAAGATATTTTTATGTGATAGGTCACCCCATACAATGCCATATCATGGAATGGATGTAAGAACTATGACCGCACTACTCCTTGGAAGTTGTTCACAAATGTATGTTTATCAAAGTTAATGAGAAAAAATTTGGACTTTTTTGTTTGTTGATGTGTAAGAGCACTCTAGGTCTACCATATTTTAGATTGTTTGATAAGTTAAATACGATTTGTAGTCATTTAAAGTGTAATTTTTTTTTTGTTTGGTAAGATTGTACATGAGAAGACATGATAAAGGACAAGAGATCTTGACGGAATAAACCTCGATGCCACACCTCTCCTTAAACCCTTTGATTTCTATTGTCGTGGGAAGTCCATGGGAAGTTTATTTTCAAATTTTTAGCAATAAATTTTTTTTGAAAGAAATTTTGGTTATTTTAAAGTTTGCACATAGTTTAGGAGTTCATTCTCATTATTTTCCTTCAGTTTCAAATTTTGACCGAGGGCACTCCTTGGAAGCCACTTTTGAAGGTGTTAGGGCGAGATTTTGAGAAAGTTTTGTATGTAGGAAATACAGTCCTTAAAAAACATTAGTTCTTTGAGTATTTTTAGATTCCATGGTTTCAATGCTCGTTGGAGGCCGCAAATTAAGGAAAAAGTAAGAAATCTCTGCTTTACATTATTTTTTAAGAAATTGCCAACTTGCACGTTGTTTTTTGGAGAATCCGAGCAAAAGATGATTTTTTTTGCATCACAGTCTAAAAGTTCAATTTCTTTTGCATCCCAATTGCACCAAGCAAGGAGGAATGGAAAAGAAGTAATCACAGCAGACCAAACCACGAAGAAATCAATCTTCTCCATCCCCTCGACAAACAAATGCTACAAATAGCATGCAAGGAGTTAGACAAATTTGGGTACCAAAAGCACAACTTAAGGATAAACCGATACAAATCTGGGTGCCTAAGACTTCACCAACAAAACAAAAGAAGGTTCCAAGAAGACGAGCATCTCCGAGCGGGAAACATACCATGAAATTGGTTTGGAAGAAAAAGAAGCACTTATCTTCTCCACAAACCATAAAACCAATCAAGCAATGACGAGTTAAGTCTCAAAAGACTCCTCCAATCCGTACAACAACAAGAAAATCGAGCAACCAATGGCGAGAAAAAGCTCGACAACAAAGAAAAGTGCTAGCAACAGCTCAAGCAATTAGCGTGTTGAAGCATCTTGATGGTACAATCAAATAGAGAGCACACAAGCTACAAGATTTGCTCTTTGGAAGACATCAGCAATAAACCTCGACATCAGAAACGCTTGAGTTAATTACTCAAGACCCACCTCTTGCACAACAAATTGATTTGAACTGCATTGATGTTCAAAGCATGGTAGAGCCAACCACGGCTATGCATAGACACGATTGTTCAATCCATGCACACAGTCGTCCTGGAGGACGCCATCTAGGAGGGGTGGAAGGACACTAAGTACTAAGTAATTAAGGACAATGTTTGAAAAGGGAGAAAAAAGTTCGATGTTAACGTGTGATTTCTTGCAAAACTACCTAATAATGCCCTTATAATTCATCATCAAGGAAAAATTCAATGATAATATCTTCCCGATGAGTGTAAAGAGTGTATATACTATGAGAAAATCATCAAAAAATAGTCCTTTTTGGGTACTTTTCATCATTTTTTGTGATAGTGAGACTTAAAAATAGACAAATCCAACAAAAAACAATAAAGCTGTGTTTTTCAATGGATTTTATTAATTGTTATATTTTCACTTAATTTTTTTAGAGAATTTTGCTATTTTCTTTGATTTTTTTAAATAAACTAGTAAAAAATTAATAATAAATAGCAAAAAATCTCAAATGGAAAAACTAAAAACACATGGTGATAAAAAAGACAAGGCGGACAAGCACATAAATTTTCAATGAAATCAGAAGATGGAAGCGAGAAGCCTAAATTAGGCGGCAAACCTATTTTTGCAAAATTCTTACAGAATGAGCTACAGGAATCCGATCAAGGAAATTTTTGAGTTTAACATAAATTTCACGGCCTAGTAGGACTAACGAGGGAATATGGTGAAAATTGGTTCGGGAAGTTCGGGTATAGATATCCAAAGTAGGCTAAAACCACCTCATTTCCACTTGCAGCCTTTGCAGAGAGAGCTTTCGACCTCTTTCGCGCGTCTTTTTCGGAGTCCACAGTTGCCCGTTTTCAGTGCCATCTCACACGAGACATGAGGGGTAAGTTCTTTATTTCCTCAATGATCCATTTTGTAAGGCCGGTAGCTAGTCTAAACCCCTAGAAAAAACCCTAGAAACCAAGCAGTGCACGAAGACCTACGATAAAAAACTGACCATAGCGGCCTGTCAGCTTGATGCACATAAATTTTCAATGAAATCAGAAGATGGAAGCGAGAAGCCTAAATTAGGCGGCAAACCTATTTTTGCAAAATTCTTATAGAATGAGCTACAGGAATCCGATCAAGGAAATTTTTGAGTTTAACATAAATTTCACTGCCTAGTAGGACTAACGAGGGAATATGGTGAAAATTGGTTCGGGAAGTCCGGGTATAGATATCCAAAGTAGGCTAAAACCACCTCATTTCCACTTGTAGCCTTTGCAGAGAGAGCTTTCGACCTCTTTCGCGCGTCTTTTTTGGAGTCCACAGTTGCCCGTTTTCAGTGCCATCTCACACGAGACATGAGGGGTAAGTTCTTTATTTCCTCAATGATCCATTTTGTATGGCCGGTAGCTAGTCTAAACCCCTAGAAAAAACCCTAGAAACCAAGCAGTGCACGAAGACCAACGATAAAAAACTGACCATAGCGGCCTGTCAGCTCGATCAAATCAGATGGGATTTGAACTGTAGCATTCCCTAACATAATAGAACCTTTCTATATCATCAGTTGACCATTTGGTAGGGGTCGAGGGGGTCCCCAATAGAAAAAGCTAGTTTTTTGACAAATGCCAGAATTTCGATCTGACTCCACAGATAGCTTGCCTACGAGGTCCATATACAATGTATATGATTGGTTTAGTGAAATCAATCAAGCAAAGCCCTCGAAAAGCAGAAAACGGCTCGAAGGCTACAAAGTGTCAAAATCGACATACGAGGTCAAACTGACTTCAAATGAGCCAGAAATTGGACAGGATGCTTCACGACTATGTTGCGGACAAGTCCAAAGCCTCAAAGTTGACTGACCAACTCAACAGGTAGTGTAGTCAAAGAAAATGGTGATTTTAGAGTCGACAAAGCACAAAGTGATGCCGGCATGAACAAACTTGACCAAATTCAATTTAGGACTTGTTTTAGGTGTATAGAATGTGTTTAGGTCAAAATTTGTAAGCTTTGCAAAATTTTTTGTCACTGTTGTAAATAATCATGATTATTTACTTTTGCACTATTTTTGCTTGGAAATTGTTACATCACCTCACCTATCATGTGTACACACCTATTACATGCCAAAAATCAAGTATGAGCCAAAATGAGCACCTATAACTTGAAAAATTGCCAGAAAACGCAAAAAAGTCTTTGCAAGCCAATTTTTGGGTTATGGACATCTTCTATAGATCCAAATCACCTCATATCTCATACACAGGGTGTATACAATGCTTAGAACCAAATTGTACCAAAAAATGTTGATTTTGGTAGAAAAGTTAATAATCGCGATTATTTACTTTCTAGCCAAATTCGGAGAGTTTTGATATTTTGCCATCATACATCCAAAGTACATGATGTGTTAAGCCCACTAGCTAAGTTTGAACCAATTTGGAGCTCAGATTCTCAAATTTCCTTTATATCTACTGTTTTAGAGACCGAAAGCCAAAATCTAGTACCATTTTCACCCTATGCATCCAAATGAGCCCATATTTCACTTAGAGTATGTATTTGGTATATGCTTCAAGCCTATGAAGCCAAATTTGCAAAAAGTTGAAAAAAATACTCAGCTGTAAATAATTGCAATGATTTACTTTGGTTGCAAAAATTTGTTTTGACTTTACAATTTTGGTCCTTGCATGTCTTTATGCATCTTTGCTTGTTCAAAAATGATTTGAAGCAAATTGGATCAAAATTGTCAGCATTCAGATTAAAGGACATTTTAGAGAAAATTCTGACAAATCTGCTAACTTTGCACTCTATTCACTGAACAGGAGCCATGCAAGCAGCAGAGAGGGCCAAGAAAAAGCTCAACGAGAAGGAAAAGTTACAAAAGCTGCCCACATATCAATTGGACCCAGAGTAAGTCAAAGCCGCCAAGGCAGCTTATCTCTCCAAAGAACAGCTAGAAGAGCATCATACCATAGTCTTCATTGGCATATTGAAGAGTGAAGAGGGACATCAGGTGGAGTTGCAACTCTTACCGAAGGAAGTATATGATGTTGCCGTGAAGCCTGAGACTAAAGAAGCCAACCGTAGGCTAGGACTCGGAGATTTCTACGAACAGGAGCCTTGTAGGGTGGATTTCTAGAAAGCTTACGAGCTTTTATCCATAATTAAAGAAGATGGAATTTCCCAGATCACTGACCCCCAAGGGAACAAGGTCGAAGTGGTAATAACAAAAGAAATAGTGGCAGAGGAACTCAGACTGCCCACAGAAGGAATGGCCATGAGAGCAAGGGACAGGAAAACGACAGCCACCTTTGCAGATTTAATTCACAAACAAGTGGAAGAGCCAGCCCGGTTATACCATTAGCATTTCCACTTCTTGGCAAAAAGGCCACCAAGGTACACTATGTCAAATCACGCGGTTGCCATCACTTTCACACAAGTTCTCAAGTCGACAACCAGGAAACCAATGGACCACGCCCAGTACGTCCTGACCACTCTGAAGGGAACCCAAAAAAGAAGGTAAAATCACTTATTTGGGTGCGGGTGCGCCAGAAGTCTTGACAAGGATAGCGTACCATGCCATCGGCATGGCCGACAACCTACCACCTGCCCCAGACCAAAACACACAGATATTGGCAACACAACCATCTCCAAGAGCTACAAGGTCAGCCAAAAGATCTTATAAATAAGATGAAGAGTCAGCTGAAAGCTCGTCGGAACAGCATGGCAGTGAGAGCTCAGACAACGAAGAAAGGAGACAACGAATTGAGGAGATGAAAAGAAAAGCTGTGAATGTCCACCAAGAAGAGACAGTGCAAAAGCAAGCTCGCTTTGAAAGAGGAAAACATACCTACTAGCACAACCGACAAGCACAAGGGAAGGACCTAGAGAAATGGGTGCCTAGTGGACTTAAAGGCCCAAGGACAAAGCATCACACGAGAAAAGAGGCTAAAGATCCAACAGAGTCTCTGAAAAAAATATACAAGAAGTAGAAGCCCTCAAGCTGAAAGAAGCCCAAGAAGAGGCAAGGAAAGGAAAAGAGGCAGAGGACCAGAGAGCCGAGGAAACGGCAAGGGAAGAGGCACACCATGAACAAGATCAAGGATCTCCCCGACCCACTTCACCGCCTACTGAACAACAAGAACATCCTATGCCAAGCTCACCACCATCACTTGCAGGTAAAGACACCACCAAGGACATAGAATCTAAATCAAAAGAAGCTAAGCTGGAACAAGAGAAAGCAGCCAAAGCTACACAAGAGCCTGAACAACAACAGTCAGATGAATCTGCAAAAGAGGCTACCACTGCACAAGAGGCTACTGCTACACAAGATCAACAACAAGAGACAGAACCTGAGCCAGAAAAGGAAGTGAGTCCTGCACCAAAAGAGACCACAAAGTATGATCAAACACCCTCTACTTCCACGCAGCAAGAAATAGCCGAGGCAGCCACAAAGCCTTAGGATGACAAAGAAGAAGAAGACCAACCCTCTACCTCCACACAAGAAGAACCAGCAGCCACGACACATTGAAAGAACACACAAGAGGCTGCAGGAACATGACATCAGCTAGCAAGACACGAGGACTGGCAGTCTAATGACGTGGAAATACGAATATGTAAGGAAAATGCAAGATATGACGAAGAACCTCCACTCAGTAGCACTTGGCCGTAGCACAAAGGCCAAAGAGCTAGAGATGGTCATTGATGCTCTCCAAGGAGAGTTAGAAGACAAAATGAACGTCATCACCGATCTTCAGAGGCAAGTGCAGGAACTGAAATACAAAGCTGAACAACATCATCTAGCTAGAGATAGACAGCATAAAGAGATGGAAGAGCTAGGTGATTTGCTCACAAAGCTATCAGATGCTTGTAAAGTAAAGACGAATAGCTAACAGACGTTACAAACAAACTTCTGACAACCACCTTGTCAGCTCAAAAAATTCAAGTGCATTTGGATGTTGCAAATGCTTCTTTACAATACTCCAAACAAAGAATAAATGATCAAGCAATCTTCTTACTTGCAAATAAGAGAGAATCCAGTCGTGGCCTCTATCAAAGGAACATATGAGGTCTATAAAGCATTGGAGAAGAAGAACAAGGACCTCAAGCTGGAGTTAAAGCTGGAGAAATCTCAGTGCAGAGACTGGCTTTGATGCGGTCCAGAGAGAAGAAGAGCTCCTAAAAGAAATAGCTGAGCTCAAAAGAGTTAACTAGCTCCTAAGAGAAGGAAAGCTGGATACGCAGGGAGAGGCAGGCACTTCAGAGCTGGTGCAAATAGATATACCCTCGGTCTCATTTGCTGAATTGGAGACACAGTCCACAACAGAGCTGAGTGGTGAAGATGATTTTCAGATAGACATTACAGATACAGACACAGTGCCCATGGTCCAGATATCAAAAGCTGAAGAAGATGCACTGAAGGAAAAGATCACACAAGAGGATCATGAGGCCACGATGAATTGGGACTTGAGAGTTCTTCACTGTGTCAAACTCACTCAACTCACTCCCAATCAGATCAATGTGCAATGGCACCAACATTCCCTACCATACCCCTTGATAAAGGTGGAGTTACTCCAAGTAAAAGAAAGGTTGTACGCAGACATACAAACAGATGGCGCAGATAAAGACCACCCAAAGTGGAGGTTGAGTTGGTTGAACAAGAATCCGAGGTATTTGATTCTGTTCACAAGAGCACCTGTAGCCCTACAAAGAGATCTCACTTTCTGTTCTGTACCAAGGGTAAGGACTTGGCAAAAGCATGAGGCACTAACAAAGAATAGGACAACCTCGCTAAGCTACCCAAGAATGCCAGATCCAGAGAAAGGACAAGCCACAGAGGAATACATGGTAAAAACCCTAACGGGCACCATGTCTTTCTTCAAAAGTCTACCGGATCTCTCCTGTGCAATGTTATATAAGATATGCCAAATGCGGCTCACCTATATTAAGGTTTTTCATGAGCCAGAGCAAGCAGGCGCCCTGTGGATGTCATTCCTCGAGGGAAATAAAGGGTTATGCTATGATCTTAGTAGTTAGCCTTCTGAAGAAGTCCTTTATGGCTTCTACTCCCGGTGTATGTTCTTACCATCACATAATATGTTGGTGTTTGAGGAAGCTTTCTACACGGGATTCTTCACTTGGCGAACGAAGATATTTGCACCATTGATCAACCGTCCTCACATCCAGGTTTGTAGGCTACTCAGCGGTGGAGCTGAAGAACAGAGTGACCATGCAGTTTCAGATACCAAAAGGCACTGAATGCGCTTAAAGACCGAGTTGCCAGCCGCCAACCCAAAGACTATTTCAACCCATACAGCTGTGTCAAGGGACGACACAGGCTACCATTTTTCGGAGTTCTCTTTGTAAAACACTTATTATTTTGATAAATTGGGAATAATGTAACTCCTATTTTCTCAAATAAACTTTGTAATTAATGAGCCGAGGCTACAAGCTTCCAGATTGTATCAACCTGTCATTACCCAGCTTTGGTAGAACTCTAGATTATTAGTTTTGACCACCCAAAAACCTTGGCTAAGGTATAAAAACCAATTTTTGTAAGTTTTTAATAACTTTTGGATAATGAAATACACAGCGTGAGCTAACGGCGCTCACTCCTCTCCTTCTCGCGCTTTCTACTCCCTCCCTGGTTGTCACATTGCAATCACGTTTATTGCATTGCAACCGTAGGTAAGAGCTCTACGCATTGATGTAAACACATCACAATATTTTGTAGCTTTTGGCATCGCCAACCTGCGGCCTAGTTTCATCATAACTAGGAATTTACACTTTCAAATAAAAAACTAAGCATAGGCGGGTATTGGGGCATCATTGCTAAGCATTAGATGCATTCTGGGTAAAAAACGACTAGGTCAAAAATCCACTGCTGTTAATAATCGCGATTTTGGAACTTGACCTAAAGTGGGATTTGAGACCATAAGCATATGTGCTTAGGTCTTATAAACATGTCCTAGAAGTTTCGTTACGTTTGGAATGTGATTTTTTTTTCGATGAGCGATTGGCTTTTGGTGATTTCAGTCACTTGAGTGTAGCTTGAGTTAGATGCGAGTTGTTAGTTGTTTTCTAAGAGATTGACAACCTCTGGTAGCCTCTGTGCACTAGTCGAGTCAGCTTCGTCCCATGGATTGATAATTTAATCGTGGTTCTCGCTAATACTACAATAAGATAGGATGGTGAGGTTAGACATGCGTCCCACACAAACACACTTCCCAACAAGCACCTTAGTCAGCAAGCACGACAAGAAAATCAAGCACCTTAGTCAGCAGCACCTTAGTCATCACAAGCATAACATAAACTTGAAGAAAGCTTTAACTATCCCAAGCCTCAGTCCCAAGACCTCAAACACCTTCGAAGGTGGGGAGAGCTAGCAGGGAATGAGGGTAGGAAAGAGGAAGAAGAAACATTTCATAGGACAAAGAATTAGTTACTCACTTATCATAACTCTTCCTGCTAGCATACATAATAGCATAGTAATGAAGAAGAAGGAGATGGCCAGCTTATTCATTGAAGCATGGCTCTTGGTTGGATTTGCACTCCATAGCCAAGAGTGTTGGTGTAGGCTCTCAACCTCTACTTGCTTTGGAGAAGGAGAGGGAGCTCTTGCACTTTGAATAGCACACAATGAGAGTGTTTGTGAGTGTGTGTGGGTGAGTATACCCTAAGCAACCCCCTAGCTTGCTTGGGTCAACCCCCCCCTTTGTAGCTCATGCTTGAAGCTCATTGGACCCCTCCAAGCCTAGCAAATCACAAGTAGCAAGGGTAGCCTTGGGACAAGTGTCCCCCTTTCCCCTTTGAGAGAGAGGACTTGATAAATGAAAAATCCATTAATTGAATCTCCCAAATTATCATTGGACCCCTTGGTTGGCCAACCAATAGGCTTCATGTACACCATGAGGACAACATGAGGAGGAACTTGACAAGAGTCCCTTCTGCTTTCTTTGTACCATGCATGCCTAGTGTGAGTGTGTGGGTGATTCTCTCATCCTCCCTCATGTAGGGCTCGCCCACTCCTTGTAAGGATTGAACATTTGACTTTTTGACACCTCAAGACCCTCATGCATACGCCCATTTCCCACCACAAGCTTGGCCCTTAAGCACTTTAAGCTTGTGCTGGGTTCTCACCTCAAGTACAACCCTAGTATCTCAAGCATGTCAAGCACCTCAATCATCAAGCACCTCAAGCACCTTAGTCATCAAGCATTGACAAGCAGGATAAGCACCTCGAGCTGGGTTGGGTTCCCGCCTCAAGCTCAGCCCTAGCTTACCTAAGGTCAAAGGACTTTTACACACATTATTGGAGGTCTTCAATGAAGCTAACCCTAAGGTCTTATGCTCCATTGGTAAGCCTTTCTCTTTGATAGACCATCTCTCATTTGGGCCCCTTTCCTATTGGCCCCTTGTTGAGATAGATCTATAAGCACATCTCAATATCTTAACCCTTGTTCCCGTTTATTCTCCCACATTAAGTGATCAGTTTAATATGATAAAATCATTTGGGTTGGTTAGATATTAGTTTTTATGCAATATCATTGGATAATCTTACCATGTCATAGTACCTTGTCTTCATGCCGAAGGATAGCTTTGGGTTGTAGCACCTCTTCTTGGTCTTCAATTTCAAGAGGGTCTTCAATAATTGTTTCACTTGGTGGCTCTCCTTTGTAGTGCTTTAGTAGGCTCACATGAAAATCATTATGTATGAGCGAATGATTGGGCACCTTGTCTAAGAGGTGTACCATTTTTTTATAGCAAAACTGGGCATATTGAAAGAGAAGGATTTTTTTAATGGTTTCCAGTCCTGCTCACTATACTTAGAAATTTATTAAAAAATTATGCAATCACTGTAGTAATTGCTTATGAATAATTGGTTACATACTACCTGTGGTGGATTTTGGTGTGATAACAGAGGGAAACCTGGTGGCCATGACTGAAAATTGTTTGTATTAGGTGCTTCATTATGCATATATCTTTTGCGTACTATGGTTAAGATTGAAATCATGATTTGTCTCTGCTGGCTATACATTGCTAAAAGATCTGATCTACAACTCATTTATGCTAACCTTTTAATCTTGGTCTTTACATATGGATAATGCTCTGGTTCTTTGGTGTTGTATTACCTTAGTTTGTTATGGTATTATGATTTGGGGGAGACTATTTTGACTTACAAAACATCTAACCTTCACCTGTTGCTTGGATATCTAGCTTAGATCTGGTTTTTTACTTACATATTCCACTACATCTAGTGATGATGCTACCATAAAATATATTCCACTTTTTACTGTTTGCTTTGACATACAATAATCGGAACCTTCTGCTTGTTGCATGGATGCCTCGCTTAGATCTGGTCTTTTTTCATATATACACTACATCTAGTCCTTGGTGATGGTACTACCATAAAAACCTTTTATATACATACATATTTTGTTTCTTTATGCTTTACTACTTGAGATTTGCATAAACTAAGATTCTGACCGAGTTGGGTATATTTGTTACTCTGGCTCTAGCTGATACTTCTTTGGCATTGGTTGCTACTTCTCTGAGCTAATGGTTCAGCTTTTCCTTTAATTTCAAAGGGAACTTGTTATGGAGTGAAGCATAGTGCTAGAGAATATGCATAACCTCCTGCATAATATTGGATGAATCAATGACTTCAGATTCTGGATATCTGGCTTAAAAATTGGTCGAATGATAAACCTAGTTGATTCTAGCCTTGAAGGGCTCGACCTCAAGGATTATTTTAAGAGTGGGAAAATACAATACTAAGAAAAATACAATACTGAGGTGGGGGTACTTGTTTGCTTTGATTTACCTACACCTTGACTGTTGATTACTGGTTGGCCTTTTTGGATGTCTGGCTTAGTCTCGAAACTGTTTTACAGTTAGCTTACTTGGGATTTTTAGGTGGTACTTTACTACCTGGTTTTGGTGCACTAAGTAGTTGGAACTTTTACTTGAAAAATCTAAGAATATATCTTTTATGATCTGCTCACTTGGTCCCTATGGTTTAACATATATAAAATATTGAAATTTGGCTTTAGCACAAAATAGGATGGATCTCTTCGGGCCAAATATGGCTTAAAACTAGATAATTGTACTTCAGGCTTGCTCATTGAGCTTAGGAAAAACTATCTAAAAACTTTTTCATACAATGTTTAGCTAAAAGAAATACTTTGAATGATATGGTATAGCCGACTGCTTCTCACATTAAAAAGGTTGTTTTTTTAAAAAAAGAACTGTTATTAAACATATGAAGCAATTCTGGTAGGATTACTTTGTAGGTGAAAAAACCTTGAGATATTATCTACCTTAATGTATAGGACAATAGCTAGTTTAATAACTTTTAAGTTTGACATGGATAACAACTAATAGGTTCTTTGAAGCCTGCCATATGTAGCCAAGCCTAACATATTTGTTGTCTTGACTATATGGATGCATGTGAGAATTCTATCTTGGCTTATAGAGGTTTAGCTTGCTGCAGTCCGACTTTGAAAACACTTGATGATTCAGTCGGGATAGTTTTGATACCTTTGTACAAATTCATTTGGAATGATACTTCATTCTTATTATGTTGTACATTTATGAATCAAAGACTGAGTTGTTTCTGTACTTATCTTTGCCTAGACATCTTTAGCCAGTCATCTTTTTGAACTTCTTGTTCATTGGTGTGTTATTTATTTTAAGAAAAACAGCTACACACACCTCCCTTGCCCACATACACCCTCTCTCACCCTCTCTCTCCCTCACGCTCTCTCCCCCTCTCTCTCATTTCAGTGCAGTCGGCGAGCCAGGAAGATTAAAAATGAATGAAAACTTCTCTTATTACTCTCGTTTCCACACACACACTTGCCCAAACATTCATCCTCTCTCTCTCTCTCTCTCTCTCTCTCTCTCTCTCTCTCTCACACACACACACACACACACACACAACCCCATACACATTGCTCCCACACACACTTCCTTGATCTCTCTCTCACCCATCTCTCACTCTCTTTCCATACACACATATACACACACACCCACACGCTTCGTGCACACACATTAGATTTTACACACATGAGAAATGCACCTACTTACACACTCACACACATAAAACAACTACATGCATACACGCATAAGCACAAATGCACAAGCATCTAAAGCAAAGAAGTAAACAAGCGCCACGCCATCGACAAAAGGAGAAAAACGATCAAAAGCACGTGAAAGCGGCCCCAAATCGAAGATTGACGCCAAAGACATGCCCCGGCCGGCTCAAAAATGATGAATGCGTAACAAACACCAGTTCTGGTAGCACCAACATCACACCAGCCACCCGAACCATCAACAACACCCATTGTAAATGCCCGATCTCCACTCTTTTCTAATAACCTAGCCAACGGCTAGTAAATTGTAAAAAATTCCCCACCCGACTCTTACCTCCCTTCTCTCTATCTGTACCTTCTCTCCCTCTCTAGCTCTCTCACTAGAGAGGCATCTAGACTCTCTACAATGACCAATGGGTATTTTGAAGGACCATTAGGTAAGAACCACCTCTAAGGCCTATATAAAGAGGCTTCTAGTAAGGGAAAAAGGACATTGGAGGCGCCACCCAGGCTCCATGCACTCTACATTCCATACACATAATGCATCTGACAAGCTAGGGAGCTCACCGTGGCATGTTTGTCACAAGCATGAGCGTTTTAGCATTGGAAACATCACCACTGCCACCAGTCTCCCCCCACACCATGTTTGATTTACTAGTCATGATCATCCCATGCACATAAAGCATTCATTATCACCCCGCAAGGCAGCATGGCCACATTAGGATTGAGTACACCCACACTAGGCTACCCCGGGCCACTCTGGATGCTAGTGATCATTGTCACCGGCAGTTGCATCATCTTGATGTTTCCCTAAAATAACCTCCTGATAACGTGCTAACACTGATAACTCCAAGGTTTGCCATGCACTGTTGAGATGTCGAGCTCTACATCTTGAGCTGGCATCCACTACGGGTCTTGGCCGCTTACGACATTTACTCACTGGCGCATTAAGTGACCGACACAGAGGATCTCTGCCAGTGATTCTACAGCTGGACTACACTTATAGTGCCAGCCTAGTATGCTTCTAGCGAGTTCACACTTAGCGACCGCATGTACATATGTGCTACTTTTCAGCTTTAGAACTTAGTCATTTTTGTACTCTCTTTTCTGTGAAGAAGAAGAAGAAGCTTTCCATCTTTGTGTGCTTTGTGCTTGTCTTGTGTAGCTCTCTTGCATCCGCATTCTTTACATGGTATCAGAGCCTGGTGCAGGCAAGAGAGGCTAAGAGAGAAAGAGCATCACAATCCCTTCATTCACAATCCACGACCAGATTTTGAACAGGTTTTTCGTACAAGTTTCTGAACAGGTCTCCAAAGTGCAGTACACAGAGATTTACTGTACAAGTACAGTGGTTGTATGTATGCTTGATTGTGGACACTCATTGAGTGTAGCAAGCGTTACAGGTACCACTATAGCAGGTTCAACAGATTTGCAGGTTTTTGCAGATTGTAGCTACTTTGTCTTAGTGCTTCAAGAAGTCTGACGGTTTCAGTCAGATTGTTACTGAGAAGCTTGAGAAAAATAACTACCCTGCATGGAAGTTCAGAATAACTAATTTCCTAAAAGGAAAAGGTTATTGGGACTATGTAGAAGGAGACAATGAAAAGGAACCAGAGATTCCCGAGGCAAATGCTACAGCAGAACAAAGGAAAGCTTTGAGGGACTGGTAGCAAGGCCAGAGCAAAGTGATGTATTGGCTTTCTATGAGCATCACAGATGGCATGATGGGCTATCTACAGGATGCTGAAACCCCCGCCATTGCATGGAAAAACTTAGGCAGAGTGTTCGAGGTGAGCACCAAGGCCAGGAAGCTTCAACTAAAGTCGGAGCTAAATCAGGTTAAGAGGAACAACCTCTCAATCAATGATTATGACTTGAAGATCAAGAGTATCATTGAGGCTCTTGGATCTATTAAAGTCTCAGTGGAAGACGATGACATTGTCCGTGCATGCTTGGATGGCCTAGGAGATGAGTATGTACATTTCAAGTCTTCCATGAATACAAGAGACGACATCCCCATGTTCCAAGATTTGATTTCTATGCTTATTCTTGAGGAGAAGAACCTTGACACATCTTCTTCTCATGGCAGAAATAATTCTGAACAGGCCTTCTATTCTAACTCCAACAGAGGTAGAGGTAGAGGTCGTGGCGAGGCCCAAGAGGTTGCAGGGGCCAATTTCAAGAAGTTCAATCAAATCAAAAAAATACAGGTGGTAGGGGAAACCAGTCTCAAGGCAGGGGGAGTCAAAGAGGTCGTGGTGCAGGATCAAGCAGGCAGCAACATACTCCAGATAGCAGAGAATGTTGGACTTGTGGTGAAAGAGGTCACATGTCACTGAGTAGCGTTAAATGGTAACCTTGCATTTGCACTACATTTCTACTTAAATGTATATATTTTTTATCAAATTTTGAACCTAGTGTTCATTCTCTCTTTCCGTAATAGCCTTTTTCCATACAAACACCTTACCCTTCTCAGATCTTTATGCATTTACATCATATTTCTCTCTTCATGCTAAATGTAAATAGTAAACTTAATTCTACTCTCCTAGTTTTTTACTGCACATTCTTTTAACTAATTACCTTTACTAATTTAAATAGCTATCTACATCCCATAATTTGTAAATGAATAATTTATGGGCACTTATCTTACCCATCTTCTCTCAAGGGTAGGGTTAACCTTGTAGGCCTTCCCTTCCCCACCACTATGTGACCCAAGTCTTGGATCATTTACTTGTGTTGGTCAACAAATCTTAAATATAATGTATATCCCCAATAAATCAAACTTTATTGGAGCCTACCTCATTTGTTTAAGGTGGATTCCCTTTTGAAAAAAGCATGCTACACCTTGGATGCATGCTAAAGGGCCCCCTACAAGGAGACTTGGTTCAAAAGGTGTTTTGGATGCATCTTGAACGCCTTAGCTTGTGGGTATACTTGATGAACACTCCAAAATCAGCTTAAACACTTTGAGAAGGTCAACTTTGCCTTTTACAGCACCCAATTTTGAGTTACAGGCTGAAAGTTATGGTGAAAACAAAGTGCTGCGGACACTGTTACTGCAGGTCAAAGTTACAATCAGGTAAACCACAAAGGTGAAAAGTTTTCTTGACTTCTCCAACATTCTAAAATACCAATGGGGAGTTAAAAACCACTTGCATGTGGAGGGGTTGGCTCAAGATGCTTCCAGAGACACAACAAACAGGATGGGGACACTCTGTAGGAGCCACTGGAGGGACATCATGGTGGGGCCCACATACATTATCAACCCTTATGGAGCCTCCACGACCTAAAAGGCTATTTTTAATGAAAAAATAAGTCCCTTATTTGCATAATTGAAGGAATGGTCAAAAGGGAACCTAACTATGGTTAATTACCTACCCTAGTCAAGTTTAACCTAACCCAAGGTCTTGTACATCTATAAAAAGGCCCTTTGGCAAGCACAAAAATACACACACCTACTCCATTGCTGAAAATAAGCTCCTCTAAGGTTAGGGAAGCCCTAATCTCTCTCTCCTCTTGTCTCCCTATCCATTTCCTAAGCTCGCTATCATAAGCGGCACCATAGAGAGAGCATCAATGTGCTATTGCTACCATTCTCTTGCAAACATTTCTCTTACCATACTCATCCCTAAATAAGGATTGTAGATTCTATATGAGAGCAAGGATATCAAGTTCAATGATCTATCTCATGGTTTGATCAACAAATTGTTGCAATTGGGGTGTCATCGTCACACTTTTGCTCTAAACGCATGTAAAATTGGTAAGCATATCTTGGCAGCTTCTCATATTTTGTGCTCATTGGGTTGCTTGTTTGTTGAGAAAGTTTTTTGTGCACCATGGTGTCTATTTGCTTGGCTTCTCTCCTTATGTTGTGTGTAAGTAAGTCTTGGGGCTGCATAGATGGAGAAGAGCTCTCTATGCATGCCGCCTTATGTGTGTAAGTAGTCTCTTCTTTTGGGAAAGGAAAGGAGTTGTCAAGTATTTGTGCATTATGGTGTTTTGAGTTTTGAGGTTTTGTGCTTGCTTTTCTTAGAAGTATATGAGCACTAATATGGTGAAGGTCAATCTTTGCATGTGAGTTTGTGCAGTGTTCAAAGGGATTGCTTAAGGAGTGTGTGTTGAATGGTTGAAGGGCATTTTGTGTTGAAGCACATAAGGAAGGTGTGAGCGTGTGTGTGTGTGTGTGTTGTATATGGTTTGTTTTGGTTTCCTTCTTTCTCCATAAAAGAGGGTGGTGCCCCTAAGAAATATGCGTGTGTAGGGTCTCACAGAGTGGTTGTCTGGTGGGAGCCTTGAGTTGAGCCCCATCTCAAAAAATCCTCTCTCATCACGTGACTGTCCAAAGGGAAAAGCAAGTGGAAAGAGAGAACAGGGCAACTATGCATCTATTAGCAGAGATGCAGATGACAACAAAAACGAGGGCATGTTTGTTATGCAGCATGTAATGAATACAATGACTGCAGAGAATTCCACCCAAGATGATGTTTGGTATGTGGATTCAGGTGCCTCTAATCACATGACGTCTCGTGGAGAGTGGTTTAGAGATATGCGCAAACCAGATGTGTCAGGCTATGTGCAGACAGGAGATGACACAGCTCACCCCATTGCTCATGTAGGGGACATACCCCTAAATACAAAGAGTGGGAAATCAAAGTACTTAGCAAATGTACTTCATGTCCCAAAAATTACAAAGAATCTTGTTTCTGTTGGACAAATGGTTGAGCAGGGTTTGCAGGTTCGCTTCAATCCGAATGTTTGTTATGTAGAAGATTTCCAGAATGGCTGTAAGCTCATCACAGAGGGAAAATGTGTGGGCAGAATGTTTACGTTGAATGTAGACATGCCTGAGGTAAAAGCTGCATTATTTGCACAGGGCACAGGTGTTGTGGATGATGTTGACATTTGGCACAAACGCATTGGCCATGTCAATGAGCAGAGATTACGCAGCATGCAATCAAAACAGATTGTAAAAGGTTTGCCCAAATTCAAGGTGGATGGTATGCATAAAGTGTGTGCCGCATGCCAGTATGGAAAACAGTCAAAGGGCTCATTTCCACATGAGCGCAATGTATGTAAAAAGCCACTTGAGGTGGTGCACACAGATGTTTGGGGTCCAACCAATACTGCAAGTATACATGGTTGCAGGTATTATGTCTCTTTCATTGATGACCATACAAGGAAAGTATGGGTCTACTTCATGCGTAACAAAAGTGAAGTGTTTGGTCACTTTCAAGACTTCAAAGTCATGATTGAGAAGGAGACAGATATGCAAATCAATACATTGAGGTCAGATGGAGGGGGAGAGTACTTTTCCAATGATTTTTAGATTTTTTGTGAAAGCATGGTATACACAGGCAGTTTACATGCAGATATACTCCATAGCAAAATGGGGTCGCGAAAGGAAAAACAGGCACATTGCAGAGGTTGCACGTGCATTGATGAATGAGAAGAACATGCCTCATCATTTCTTGGCTGAAGCTGTAAATACAACTGTGTACATTATGAATAGGACACCTACAGCTGCGGTGCATGATGTAACACCTGAGGAAAAGTTTACAGGTACAAAGCCTGATTTGGCACACTTGAAAGTGTTTGGATGCATAGCTTACATGCATGTACCAGATGAGTTGCGTAGGAAATTGGATCCTAAAGCAGAGAAATGTATTCTTGTGGGATATTCCCTTGAACAAAAGGGGTACAGGTGCTACAATCCTACTACACGAGAATTACAAGTGAGCAGAGATGTAGTCTTTGATGAGATGAGCAGCTGGTACAGTAATGCACATGGCACTATTGGGGCTGATGTAAAAGATGATGTGGTCGTACAAAATGTGAGGCCACAGTCACAGGTTTTGAGTGGACCACAAGAGTCCTCTTCTCGTGGATCTGTTGAGAAGCCATGGAATGGTAGACTACATACGCAGGTTACTCCACCAGCAGGTACATGGAATGTATCACGAAAAGGAAAGGAAAAGGTTGATGAACCTCACTTTATGGCTGATGCATCATCAGTTTTTTCACATGTAGACATGGATTCAGATGGTTCTGAACAAAGTCTTGATGAGGAATTTGGAATTCCGGCTGTCAGGACACCTGGTGTAAGGAAAATACAAGAAGATGCTAGAGGGCAAAGGAGTGACCCAGGACCGCGCAGATCTAACAGAGTCAAAAATCCAGTTCAGAAATTGAATTATGATGGGTATCTAGTGCATCACCAAGCCTACATGGCTAAGGTGATACAGGATGTGGAGCCCACATGTTTTGAGGATGCAGCTGAAAATGTGCATTGGGATGATGCAATGAATGAAGAGATGGCTGCATTGGAAGCAAACGACACATGGGAGTTGGTGCCATTGCCAAGTGGCAAGAAAGCTATTGGCTGTAAATGGGTGTATAAAACCAAGTATAAGGCTGATGGTAACATTGAGCGTCACAAGGCACGGCTGGTCGCAAAGGGTTAGGCATAGACATATGGCATAGACTATGAGGAGACCTTTGCTCTAGTGGCAAAGATGACGACTGTGAGAGCTGTCATAGAAGTGGCTGCATCTAGAGGATGGATTATGCATCAAATGGATGTAAAGAATGCCTTCTTGAATGGTGAGTTGCAAGAGGAAGTGTATATGGATCAGCCACCTGGTTATGTCGATCCAGGTTACCCAGATTATGTATGCAGGCTTCTCAAAGCTTTGTATGGTTTGAAGCAGGGCTCTAGAGCATGGTATGACAGGATTGCCAAGTATCTTGTCAGTATTGGGTTTAGAAGAGCTCATGCTGATCATTCACTCTATGTACGTGAGAGTGATGTGGGGATTGTGGTCATTACAATATATGTAGATGACCTTATTATTGTGGGTGACAATGCTATGGAGATTGACCATGTGAAGGGTCTTCTCAAACAGGAGTTTGAAATGAAAGATTTGGGCGAGTTGCGCTACTTTCTTGGCATTGAGGTGATCAGGACTCCAGAGGGTGTATGGCTGTCACAGAGACAGTATGCTTTGGACATGTTGTCAAAGTATGGAATGGCTGATTGTAAGCCAATTTCTATTCCCTTGGATGTGAATGCAAAGCTGAGTGCAGAGAAGGGTGATGTTGTTGAGGATGTCAAGATGTACAGGAAGATTGTGGGTAGTCTAATCTACTTGACTATCACGAGGCCAGACTTGAGCTACACAGTAGGCTTGGAGAGTCAGTTCATGCAGCTTCCGAGGAAGCCACATTTGGATGGAGTACGACGCACACTTAGGTATGTGCAAGGGACTCTTGACAACGCATTGTTCTATGCAACAAATGTGCCATTAGCATTGTATGGGTATACAGATACAAATTGGGCAGGTAGCATTGTTGATAGGAGATCTACGAGTGGCTTCATGTTCTCTTTTGGGAGTGTTGCTGTTACTTGGAGCAGCAAAAAGCAGCCTACGGTTGCTTTATCGAGCACGGAGGCCGAGTACAGAGGTGCAGCAGTTGCGGCGTGCGAGGTAGCTTGGCTACGCACATTACTTGAGGACTTGGGAGTGCAGGTGGACCAGCAGATTGTCATCCATTGTGACAACCTCGGCAGCATGCAGTCGGCTAGGAACCCAGTGTTCCATGCCAGGACCAAGCACATAGAGGTCCATTACCACTACGTTCGAGAGCAAGTGTTGGCGGGCGACATCGACTTGGTCTACGTCAGCACAGAGGAGCAGATAGCGGATATCTTTACCAAGGCCCTCGGAGCTGAGAAGCTTCGACGTTTCCGGACTATGCTTGGACTCTGCGACATGCAGAGCTCGAGGGGGAGTGTTGAGATGTCGATCTCTACATCTTGAGCTGGCATCCACTACGGGTCTTGGCCGCTTACGACATTTACTCACTGGCGCGTTAGGTGACCGACACAGAGGATCTCTACCAGTGATTCTACAGCTGGACTACACTTATAGTGCCAGCCTAGTATGCTTCTAGCGAGTTCACACTTAGTGACCGCATGTACATATGTGCTACTTTTCAGCTTTAGCACTTAGTCATTTTTGTACTCTCTTTTCTGTGAAGAAGAAGAAGAAGCTTTCCATCTTTGTGTGCTTTGTGCTTGTCTTGTGTAGCTCTCTTGCATCCTCATTCTTTACATGCACCACATGGTGCTCGCATTCCATCATGTACCCCCAATGTCAGGATCAAGGCTAGTTATGAGCCAAGATCACCGTTTGTAAGTATCATCACAATCAATAAATGTGAAATTCTATCATGATCTTTGAGTCGATTCTCTCTTTAACTTTGTTCTCCCCATGCATGTGGGATGGTTCTAACCTTGTATGTCATCTCAGTCCTGCCATCCTAGGTCATTTATGTCTGCGTCCTAGTGGCACTTATGCTAGGTGGTGCCCCTTATAATTATAGGATAACCCCTCGTTTGAGATGATGCTTGAGGAATTCATGCTATGTGTGATGTAGAGGCCACCCCATCTGGCACGTCATTTCCGAACATCATCACCACATGAGGTGTCATCCGTGAGCTATCTTGGGAAATTTCAGATATTTCAAGACTGAACCTTCATAAGTAAGCCAAGAAAACCAAAAAGACCACCATATGAGAATACGACGGTCTTGGGAAAGCCATGGGAAAGCTTTGATGAGCCAACAAACGTACTTTAGGAGAAAATTTTAAAGTTTGACAAAAACATAGATTAATATTTCCTTGGTGGTTCATGCTTGTGAATTTAATTTTTTCTAACCAAAACCTTATGAATTGCTCTATCTAAAACCTGAATGATGTCAAAAGATTAAAAAAATTCATATGGAATCCAAAAGGTATTAATTGCGATTAATATATTTGGCTTAAGAAAAGGGCTTCGGGTCCACCAACACCTATTAGCAGCAAGCTAACTCAGATAACATTTTTTGAGAGCTTTTAATGTAAAACACTTATTCTTTTGATAAATTGGGAATGTTGTAACTCCTATTTTCCAAATGGATAGTGTAATTGATGAGTCGAGGCTATAAGCTTCCAGAATGTATCAATTTATCTTTAGTTAGAGCTCCCAGATTATTACTTTTTTACCACAGAAACCTTGGCTAAGGTATAAAGGCCAGTTTTTGTAAGCTATTTTCAAGTTTTGGATAATAGAAACACAATGGGAGCTAACAATGCTCACTTCTCTCCTTCACGCACTTCCTACTCCCTTCTCGGTTGTCACATTGCAGTGTCTTCTGTTGCGTTGTAACCGCAGGTAAGAGCTCTATGCATTGACATAAACATTTCATGGTAATCCATAGCTTTGGTGTCGCCAACCCGCGGCCTAATTTCATCATCATAAGTAGGAATTTAAGCTAGGAAATCACAAAGTAAGCATAGGTAGGGTATTGGGGAATCATTGCTAAGCATTTAGATGCATTCAAGGTCAAAGAAGACTATGTCAAAAACTCACTGCTGTTAATAATCACAATTTTTTCACTTCATCAAAAGTGAGGTTTAAGTGTTAGGAAATATGACGTAGCTAAGTAGATAATGTAGTAGATTACTTAATGGAGAGAGATAATTTTCACACACAAGATATTATAGAGTAGAGAGAGAGAGAGAGAGAGATCACACGATATACGTGGTTCGCTCAGTGTGGGCTACGTTAACGAGAAAGTAGCCACTCAATGGCTTCAGTACTTCAAACAAAAGTTTTCAGTGAATGTGATGTACTACTTTCCAGCACTTGTGGAGTAGGATGAAGTGGACTTGTGGGTTTGAGCCGTTTATATAATTTGTCAGAGATCAAATTTGCTTGAGCTCCAGAATCAAGCAATGCCGTCGATTCGGCCTGATTGCTACCCACTTTGATTGCCATTATTGGCTGCACTGTGTATTCATCAAACTTCGTTAGTCGAATGGCATTGATTTGAAATGGTGATCCACATTGTTGTTGTTGTCGCAGAAGTCTTCTTTTTGCAATGCGTTCTTGTGATTTTGCTTGAGCTTCTTCCCGTACTCTCTGTTTCTCCTTCATTCGTTGTTTTTCTTGATGGATTTGTTGAAGCATATCCTGTGTTAGTGGTAAATGATATTTCTTTAATCGACACCCACTAATCCAATTTGGAATTTCCTCTCCTGCTAATGTAGCAAGTTTGACAGCGCCGCTTTGTGATAGCTCACTAATCACAAAGGGTCCCATCCCCCGCTTTTTAAGTTTCTTGGCATGTTGCTTCAAGGTATAAACAAGTACATAATCACCTGTTTTGAACTCTTTCGTGCGCACATGCTTGCTAAAAAACTCCTTTTGTCTTCTTAAAAGCGAAGTTCATCTAGCTTTTCAAGGTCATCTATTCTTGAAGAGAGCTCATGCCCTGTCCATTCTAAGCGTTTCGCTACTCGTAGAGTTGGAATTAAAAACTCTATGGGTAATATAGCATTTAGGCCAAACACCATGTTGTACGGTGTCATTCCTATTGATGTTTTGTAAGCTACCCTGTATGCCCATAGTGTTGAGTGTTGCTGCTGATCCCAATCTGTTCTTGATTCAGATACAATTTTAGTGAGAACCGTGCATAGTGTTTTATTTGTGGCCTCTGCTTGTCCATTTGCCTGTGGATGATATGGAGCAGATTTTCTATGTATGACCATGAATTCCTCTAGCAAATATTCAATGAATTCATTAAGAAAATGTGTTCCTTGATCACTGACAATTTCTATTGGTAAACCGTATCGTACAAAGACATTTTCATACAAAAATTATGCAGTGGTTCGTGCATCTGCTTTTTGTGTTGCCTTGGCTTCTGCCCATTTCGTGAGATAGTCCGTAGCCACAATGATATATTGGGTATGGGTGCGATATGCAGGGGGTGAAATAGGTCCCACAAAATCAATGCCCTATTTTGCAAATGCCCTTGCTCCCATCATTGGCCGTAGTGGAATCTCATCTCTCTTTATCGGCACCTTGGTGCGTTGACAAGCGTCACAACGCTTTACAAACTCTTCAGCATCCATATGTAATGTAGGCCACCATATTCCTACGGTTAAGACAATTTTTGTCGTCTTATCGCTTGAAAAATGGCCTCCACTTATGCCTCCATGTGCGTGTTCTAGAATCAGCAGGTATTCACTTTCACTTGCACAGATTCTAAGTTGATTGTCCTTTCCTCGCTTATAGAATTGGTTCCCAATTAACTGAAAGTCACGAGCCTCCAGCTCTATAGCCCTTTGCCGTGCTCTTGTTGTGTTTTCATGAAACATCCTTGTGGTTAAGAAATCAATGATATATTGACTCCATGCAGGTGCAATGTTTACTTGAAACAATGTCGCGTGATCCACTGGTCGTTTGGCACTACATATAGTACAATTGGTAACATAATCATGTGTGTCCGCGTACATAGTTGGACAGTAAACCCCTAACTGTTTCAATCTCTAGTGTGTTTTCACTGTTGAAAAATGAAATGCACAATCCTGGACATGTGTTTCTTCAAGATAACACCCGAATTCCTCCGGATTTATACATAGTCGTAGAAGTTGGTCCGATCCTAGATGATACAACCGTCCTGCAATTAACTGGAAGTTTTTTGTTTGTCGAATTGTTTGTTGTTTGGATCTGTCTTTTGTGTTATCAAACCTTCCACCAAAGGAAAGAATGCTAACAATTTGCTGAGACCATTTGGGTATCATTTCAATATTGAAAAGATAAGCATCTGGTATGTCATCCTCTACTCCTTCAGGAGCTTCCCCGTTGTGTATCCTTGAAAGATGATTAGCCCGTAGATGAGTTTTACGCTTTTTGACTACCACTGTGAAATCAAACTCTAGCAATATAATAAACCAGCATACAATTCTCCCGGTATTGCATGGCTTATTCACCAGATACAAAAGAGCTTGATGATCTGTAAAGAACACAAATTTGTTTGCGAGCAAATAATGCCGAAATTTCTTTACAGCATAAATCATTCCTAACCCCTCCTTTTTGGTGGTTGTGTAGTTCTTTTCTGCACTGTTTAACTATCGGCTGGCATAACAAACTGGGAAATCCATTGTTCCATCTCCAGGTTGAGCCAGAATACTCCCGATTGCATATGCAGATGCATCAATGTGAACATGGAATATCTTTTCCCAATCTGGTGCTTTAAGTACAGGTGCTAATACAAGATTTTCTTTCAGCTTTTGGAATGAAGTTTCACACTCCTCGGTCCAGTTGAAACTGACTAACAAACGATACAGAGGTTGTGCGATGACTGCATACCTATATATGAATCTTCAATAATACCCGCAGTGTCCCATGAAGGATTGCACTTGTTTTGCATTAGTAGGCCTGGGCATGTCTACTATGACCTTGATTTGTCGAGGTCAGTGGTTATGCCATTTATGTAGACAATGTGTCCTAAGACGCGGCCTTGTCTAACCATAAAAATACACTTTTCTGGGTTAAGATAAATTCGATATGTTCTGCATTTTTTAAATACCTTTTGCAAATGGTCAATATGTTCCTCTCGTAGAAGAGAGTGTACACAAAGATCGTCCATGTATATTTCTAAGAATATTCTCAGGTATTCTTTGAATGCATGCGTCATTAACCTTTGAAAGGTAGCTGGTGCATTAGTTAAGCCAAAAGGCATAACCCGATACGCATAAATTCCCCATTCTGTGGCAAACGTTGTTTTGTGTTGATCCTCTATTGCAATTGCCAGTTGGTTGTATCCTGAAAACCCATCTAGAAAGGAATAAGCCCATTTCCCGGTCACCCTCTCAAGTACATATTCTGTGATCGGCAAGGGATAATTGTCCCTTATGGTGGCTGCATTTACCTTTTTGAGGTTTACACACAATGGGTGACACCCAATCTGTATGTTTGATTTCATAGATGAATTCGGCATCCATCAGCTTGTCAATCTCCTCTTTTATTCATTTAGCAAATGTGTCATTATATGTATAAGGACGTTGTTTGCTAGGTTTTGCATCTGATTTCAAAGGAATTGTATGTTGCCATATGGATGGATCAACTCCTTTGAGGTCTTTGTAGGACCATGCAAACACATCTTCATACTTTATGAGAAGTTATGTTAGCAGTTCTTCTTCTTCAGGCTCTAAATCAGTTGCTATATAGACCGGCTGAGGCTCTTCACCTGCTTTAGCGAGGTCTATCCGTTTAGCATTTTTCGGTCCATCGTAAGATTCCTGGTTTGTTCTTTCCCTGACTGGTGGTGTCATTATGATTTTTATGTCCTAGATGGTGAATTTCCGATAGTGTGATGGTGCATTCATGTTTCCTTTTTCTGACTCCCCTTTTCCATCACTATCTTCCTCAGTAGTCCATTCCTCTCATAAAGACCGTTTCATTTCTTGGTATTTCTGTTTACGCTCCAATTTGGTCCACTCTGGGTCTTTTGTTGTTGTTTTTTTTTTTTTGAGATTTTTGTGATTTTTTTTCGGTTTTAGCTTTTCGTACTTGTTTTATTTCCTCTCGCGTTCTTTCCCTTCGAACTTTTGAGAATCTTCATGATACTTGATCTTTTACACAATCCCCTGCTTTTACGAGCATCGGATAGTGAGTTTTACCTTTTATCCTGGGCATCACGTTCTCTCGCTTTGTTTCCTGCTCGTTTTCTCCTATAGTGTTCCTAGCGTCTAGGGTGCTGATTAGCAAAATCATAAAACTTGATATTCTCTGTTTTCTCCCCACGCTCACTTGAGTTGTCTGAACACTCATTATCTGCATCGTTATTTACCTCCAGATGTTTAGAGGAGTTATAAAACTCTTCTTGTTCTGGTGGTTCTACCATCTCATCTCCTCCTAGTATAAGGCTTACCATGTAATAGGGTAGCATATCATAGCCATCCTTATCGCAAAATTTTATTGTTGGACTATCTGTAATGGTACAGACATCCAATGTTACTAGTATGTGTTCCCATTCTAGAGGTTCCAAGGCATCTTCAGGAAAAGGTTCAGGAATATCATCCTTGTCCTCAATCGCTCTTTCTAAGACGCATTCCTCTCTTTTTAAGCTCCCACAAATGTGAAGCTCCGCACATCCATAGCTCTTTTTGTTTCCCTAACCATGCTGGAAGTTTCGACCCTGCTAATGTAGCTGAATCAAACTCTTCCACTGGTGTTTGGTTCACATCCTTGTAACTATGGTCTTTCAGGTGTATTTTGGTTGTTGTCTCACCATGTCTGAGGTATATGTGGTCATAACCCCAATCCTGGATCATCTTCAATTGTCTCATGAATGGTCTTCCCAAGATGATCTCGTAATTGTTCTTTTTGTCGAAATCGACTATTGCAAGTGTATGCTCATACTCGATTCCGCACGAAGTGACAATCACTTTTTCTAAGAGTCCTAGAGGCTTCTCCATGAACCCATCTGCCAATTGCAATTTCATTCAGGTAGCTCTCAAAGCTGGGTTTCCCCATTTTTTCTAGATTTCCTTGGTGGCGATAGTGACTTCTGCTGCACTGTCAAGAATAGCCTTGGAAACTACTCCTTGGAATTCTACTGGTAGCGTGGTGTTCCCATCTTCTCCCTCGCAATACTCTCCAACCTTGTTTAAAGGTACTGGCCTAGTATTTAGTTGAGGCCTGTCCAATTCTCTGATCCCTTCATGAAGCTTTGAGGTGGGGTCTTTCACTCCAAATTTTTCTAGGCATTTGCCTATTGTGGTCCACATGTTTGGTCGTAACCTTAGGAGTTCAGCTAATGTGATTGTGCATGCCACCGGGGTGGACAATAACTCAATCAACCCTTGTGAATCCATCACTTTGTTAGAAGCAAGTCTTTGAGATGGGATTGCTCTCACTTCAGACTTGGCTTCATACTCTCCTAGGTAAGAGGGTAGAGTTTTCAGCGAGTTTGGTTGGCTGTGCCCCGAACTAATTGACCCCTGGTCTCCCCCTTGTGAATGTATATCAAAGTTCATTTGTGATCTTGTCTCAAATTCTTCAATAGGAGGTAAGATCTCATTTTTCCCTTTTCTCGTGTTGTTCATGTGGTAACTTTCCCTGTTAGCTTCGTTGGCCTCACAGATTTGTTTCCACAGATCATCAAGACCGTTACAATCCTTACCCATTTCTACCAATGTTTTAGGTTGGAACCCGTCACTTGCCTCATCTGTTGTATTTGGCACTATGGTAAGCTCTCCCCTAGACTCATAGGCATTCGTGAGTCTTTTTCTTCATTTCTACTTGTTCCTCTAAAGCTGGTTTGATAGGGGTTGGAGCTGGTACTTCATGCCAATTTACAGGTTTACCAAGCGGGTTTTCTATCAAATATTGAGCTGTTTCAATCATCTTTCTACACATTTCCATCCTCTGTTTTTCTATTTCAGTATATGGATAAGTCATCCATCTTTGCTCTTGGGTTTGGTTCTTTTTGAGTCTGGCTTCATAAGCTTTTAGAAGTGCATCTAACTGCTCATTTACCTTGTCTGCCAGTATTGATCCTCCTAACCCTGCACTTTCGGGTTCTGTTATTTCCTTTTGTGCTATGGTTGCCGCAGTGTGTGAGCTTAGGCTAGCTAGATCCTCTAACCATTCTAATCTATCCTTTGTGTGTTTTAACTCCTCGGATAGAGCAGTTTGCTCTCGTTCTTTCCTAGCTTTCATACGCGCCTTTCTAACTTTCCAAGCGCTTCTCTGATTTTTCGTTTCTGAACTTGGGGCATCGGTTTTTGGCTCTTCAATTATGGGCTCGTTCGTCATTCTTTGAGCTTGGGCTCGTGTTACTGTATGAATAGGTATGATTGTCTCGTTTTCTGACCCTCCATTGGAAGGCACTGCTTCCAATATATTCAAGGTAGTTTTTGCTCCTTTGCTCGGGTTCTTAGGGCAATCAGGAATCAAATGAGTATGCGTTGACTCTAATGATTTCATCATGAGGACAGTCTCTTAGCCAATGGTCTCCACCACACTTGTAGCAGGGTCCTTTAGGCTGTTGAGGTGCTCCTTGAGCTACTATTTGTTGGTATGCATGTCTCTGTCCGCCCATGCCTCCGTTGGCTATGAACAACAATGTTCGTTCATCTAAGCTATATCTTCCATCTCCTACTGCCTGCAATGTCGGTTGTCCTGCACCTCCCATCATGCTCCATGGTTCTGGTGTTGAGGGTTCTTCCGGTGGATAATAGGCAGGGTTTGCCGCATATCAATTGGGATCTTCATAATATGCATGCATAGGCACCAAAGCCTTCTCTTCTGATTCAGTTACTGTTGGTGTGTATCTTATGCCAACTGGTCGTAATCCTGGTAGGGGTGGTTGTTGCCCCAGCACTGGTTGTGGTCTTTCTACACCTAAAGGTCCTGGTAGGTTGCCTGCTTGATACCTAGGCATCGGTGGAGCTTGAGGAGATGCTACCGCTTGGGGAGCATAAGGTCTCTCTCTCACATATCCCTTGTTATAATAACATTCCTCCGTCCCATGGTTTGTCCATTTTTGTTCAATAGCACACCACTTGGGCTGTTTAGCCTGGGATTTGGCGTACAAGTTAATCTTTTTTAGCACTTCCTCTACAAGCTGCTCCTGGTTTACAGCTACTTCTCCTTTCGGTGCTATTTTACAAGATTTGCTTCCACTTTGTTGTGAGGATGAATCGTCATCAAGATCCTTGAACTCACCCTCTTTGTAGACCGCACAATTGTCTACAAGGTAAAGAGCCTCTTTAGTTAACTCATTCAACGTCGTGCTCCTCTTCATATGTAAGTCCTTCTGGAGATCTGCATTCCTTAGTCCTTGGATAAATATAAGCATAAGTCTGGACTCAGTTGGCAGTTCTTCCACAGGGTAGAACTTAACATATCTTTTTAGTCGTAGGGCTGCCTTACGCATAGATTCCTCCTCTTTCTGTTTGAATTTATGGATTTGTGAGACTGTATTATGAGCTATCCCCCTTTGTGAGAATTCCTCGATAAACTCGTCAAACACTTCCTCCATAGACTCAAAGTCTCTACGCTCCACAGAGTCAAACCAAGTAGCAACGTCATCCTCTACGGTTAGTCCAAACCCTGCAAATTGGGTAGGGAAGTCTAACACCTTTTCCGCTCTAATTACACACACAAAGGCTGCTACATGATCTCGCGGATCTCTGTTTCCCGTGTATTTATTGTTTACCCATTTTTGCACTTGAGAAGGTCTAATTCCACGATGGTCTACAAATCTCATCATTGGATCTTCTCGTCCCAATCTATATACCTCCTCTGGCCTTCTGTAGTAGGCTGGTTCCTCTCCCAATGGTGCTCCTAAGCCATAATTTCTAACAGTTCTTGCAAGAGATGGTTCATCTCTTCGAACTCATTCTATGGGTGGTCTTCCAGGCTCTGTTGACCCTTGAGTTTTTGTCTTACTCTTTGCTTAATACCGTGAATAGAGTGGTGGTTCTTGTAAATCCCTTAGCCCTCGTGCGGCTTGATAACCATCTCGATTTCGGTCTTGCTCTAATGTTGCACTTTGTCGAAGACATGCCTGCAATGATGGCTGAGTTGCTGGTTGGTTTTGGTTGTTGAGTGTTTGTGGTCTGGTAGAATGTGAGGTCGCGTCATACTCCTCTGAAAAGGGATTTTTCAATTTGCTAGGGGTGTAGGTGTCTCCTGACACTCCATCGGGAGCATATGTTGATGCTCATGGAACTGTTGCCCTTTCTACCTCCTCTGGGAGAATACGTTGGTACTCTCGCCCGTACCTATCAACAAAAACTATATCCTTCCCCATTGCAATTTCATAAGAGAATAAGTAAAGAACCTTGTCTTTGCTTAACTCATGTGGGTATGGTTCTTTGCAACGAAAGTAAGAGACTATTCCCTCGCTCTCATGCTTGTAAATTCCCACATTATCATTATAAGTTGAAACCCTGGTTGTTTTCTTATCATGCATAAAAATTGCTCCAGGTCGATCAATGTTTGCTAGCGGTTCTTGAGTTTCTGAAACCATTTTCCCCTTCGCCATGTTATCTCCATATCTGTTGCAATCTTCAGGGTTACTAACTATCAGATAGTGGTTCCCCTTTTCGTCTCGGAATCTATTTCCATCATCATAGACTCGAATCATCTCCAATCTGTGAGCCGGTCTTTCTTCAATACGAATACACTTATGTCCTTGATAGTCAGAATAAACTAGGGCTCCCCTCGAGTTTGTTCCTTCTAAGAAGATCACAGTGAACTTGGAATCATTCAAAGGATTAAGCGAGGTGCTTCCTCCTGGCATTGGTCCGTCATAAGTGAAACCTCCTGGCTGTTGACTACCCATCATGAAGAAAGATTTTTCTGATGAAGTGTCAGTATCACTACCCTCCTTAATAATCAGTGCTAGTGGATCTAGCATTGCCTGGGTTACACTCTCCTTGGTGGACACTAAGCTACCTTGGTCACCTGCCACCTTTTGGTCTCTAAAAATGTATCTTCCTGATCTTAAATTCATCAAAATTATCAATGCAATTTATCACAAATCCAACCACTCACCTGGTAAAGGATCAGTCTCCGCTCAACTTCTTGCTTTGCTGCTGAATATACCTGTACACAAGCGTTTAATTTCAGCAATCGAATCAAAGCATTTAACTGCTAGAGGTTATCTTAGTAATGATTGGTATAACTGGAGAGTTAACCTCAACCACTACTGTATTTTATACACTGCTAATGTTCTGGATTAGTTCTGCTAATCTAGAAATGTACTTCCCTTGGACGTTGGTCAATTTTACGTGAAAAGTCTGAATTCAGTCTTTGCTCCGTTAAAAGGTCAAACAAGGTCCAAATTCACTTCTGAAAGAAGTTCTGGAACCCTTAAGCCAAATGGATCCTCACTCTATAAGCTCAGTCAAATTTTCTCTTCACTAAGCCCTAGTAGACATCCTACGCGTAGGATGTCTCCTGCTCTGTTTTGCCTGGATTCTTGCACTATGGATTCCCCTTGATGTGCCGAGTCCACATCTGTTTTTACTTTTTGATTTGGACACCTATTAGCTAGTCAATGGATCATAAATCTGTTCTGGCAGCCTGCTGCAAGTCTTGATCAGTCAAATCAACCCCAATTTGGACCAAAATTGACTAGGAGGCTTGTCTCAGGCTATCTCAGGCTATACAACACCTTGCTATGCCCACAGTCAGTATCTGGCTTCGATTTCTTGCTTTAGACATCCTACGTGTAGCATGTCTTTTTGCTCAGATTATCTTCAAATGCAAAGCACATACTCTCATTGAGATTCTGATCACTTTAGTATGCTCAAAATTAGGTTTGGAGTGCAAAATCACACAGATGACATCCTACGCGTAGGATGTCTTTTTGGCATGTTTGACCCCAGACTTGACCCACAGCTTTCCCTTGATGTCAGCAACCTAGTGGTATGCTTAGATTTTGGTTTGGATTTCAAAAGTCCCCAATTTTAGCTGTTCTAGCCTTTTTCAGTCAAAAGCGCTAAAGTCTGCTTAGAACCCAATTTTCTCACCCAAATGAGATGAAACCTCTCTCAGTCACTCAATATATCATGCAGATCATGCTCATGCAGTCATCCTATGGTTTTGGTCTTAAAATAATGCCTTGGCACAATTTGGGTCAGATGTCTAGCAATTTCAGTCTATCTGGCCTTATACTGTCAAGATATGGTCAAATTTTCACTTTCTAGGTGAGAATAGGGTAACACCTACCTTCTGAACACACTGGTCAACTCAAAATTCCAAAATTCCCACCAGATTAGCCTATAGACATCTTACACATAAGATGTCTCCTAGCTTAAAATTAAATTTTTTTCAGACAGAAATGCTCCTGATGCTTTACAGCTCTATCAGAAACACTCACAGTAACTTTTGGACTTCACCTTAGCTTTCACACACACTTTTGCGTCTTTTACAACCTTGTGATGAATCTAACAAGCAAGTATGCATGCATGAAGTGCTCTAGATCCTGAATCATGATGTCCTACTTACTCTACTCCTACTCATCATGTGAAATGGTGATAATGGTGTTTTGGTTGCTTCCTGGCCTCTCCGGACTCTCAAGCTCTCCTCTCACCACTTCTACCACTCCAACTCCTACTCTTCTAATACCTAAAACATCTTAGTCTACCTAAGTCGAAGGATCTAGGCCAGACACATGCTCCCTAGACTCCCTCTAAGACCTAGAGAGTCCTCCACCCTCTGATCCTATCTAAATGTAAAATGAGACTCTTGGCAAGCCAAAGAATCCCTATCCTTAAGGACTAGTCTCGGTCACCTACCTAAGGTTTTCGTCCCCAATAGCGGCACCAATGTTGGACGGATACGCCGCAACGGACGTTAGCACAGCGAGAACTCACTAACAAGATTTGTCAGCTAAGGACAAAGCTCGAACCGTAGGCACATGGAAGCAGGCATAGGGTGTCAACCTACACTCGACCGACTCCTAACTAATTCCTACAGAGGTCTCTACCCAATGTCTAAGTCACAGCCTTCAAGAGTGCATAAGAGGAAACTTCCTACAACGCTTTCTAGAGTTGAATACCCATCAAACAATCTTGAAACGCCGCAGAACTTGAAGGAGACCCTACTAACACCAATAGGTCGCTCTCCCTAAGGTCTATGAACCAAAACCCCAACCCAAAACACCTCGTGTAAAATTACGTAGGATGTCTGGCCAAAATTTGCAGGTCATCGTTTCCGAAATCTAAAGTGCCTAATGTGTAGCTCTACTCAATGCGAACACGTGGATATGTTGCAATGCAAAATCGGACAACGTATGCTCACCGAATCACCAGATGAAGCTCGTAGATGGAGATCGCAAAACCAGACGGTTCGTGCACAATGTAGATATTGGCTCGTAGCTCTCGTCGGGGGCAACACACTGCACTTCTCCGCACTCGATTCTGACCACCGGTGCGCACGTAGCGTCAAGATGAAGCTCTCACTCTCTCTCGTATACAGTACGCTCACTCACAGACTTCAAACTTTTTAAAATGACAAAAGGTTTTTTCATTAAGGTCAAAAAGTGGTATAAATACCTTACAATTTTCAAACCCTAAAGTTTCAAATTAACCATCTACTCAATCTAAATGTCAAAACTGGGATACAATCTGGAAACTTCTGTAAGCCCCAATATTTACAAGGTGAAATGTTGGGTTTTCTCAATGAATGAATAATTACAAAAAATAATAATCTGCCGAGCCGTCATTTTTCGTAGGGTGTGTCCAGCTTCCAACACATCATGTACGCATATTATCCATTTGTGCAATGATCACATGATTGGTTTCATAGATTTACTTGTTAGCACAATCCATTATTTTATTTGGATGAAAAAAATTAATGAGATTGTCTTAATTTCTACAAGCATCTATGCTATAATAATGAGAATAATTTGAGCACAAATGATTATGTAATCAAGCAATGAGATCATTATCATTAGTCCATAGAGTATACATAGAGAATTACCAAAGAATAGGTGTAATCATTGCCGATTCCCAGCTAAGTATAAGTACATAAAAATATAGCATTGATAGTATTGTGACAATTGGAAAGGATTCCAATTGAATGAGAGAAGAGAGTGAAGATGGCTTGATTAAGCATAAGAAAACAATAAATTCTATTTATTGATTGTGCTTTGGAGTTATTGATCTCTTAAATATTTGATGGAGTAACCACCAAGGTTTTTAGCCACAACAGCAAAGCTTCTTTCTCCCAAGAGTGTGTCCAATATGACTGAGAGAAGGTCCCTTTTATAGATTCTAGCAAGCTAGGGCCCTACTTAAGCTGGTCCCTTGCTTCCCAAGCAAGACACTAGCTTCATAGGAAGCTCCCTCTTGCTATTACAAGGGGGAGAGGTTTCAAAAGTCTCATTTCTTGCCAAAGAAGGTGTCAAGTGACCACTCCCTAAGTCTTCTATACCAAATTTGTGTGCTACACCTCATGTAACCCCATGTTTAGAGTCAATCTTTCCAAACAAGATGGGTCCATGGTTATGGGTCATTATATGGGCAACCATGGACATGCATACATGTGCACATACTACCCATGCACATGCATACACATACATACCTTAGAATTGTGACTTAATTCCATTAATATTTGGATAATGATTAATTGACTAGAGTGAGCTTAGCTCATCAGAATTCAATTATGAAAGATGCTTTTAAAAGACGAGCTTGAGGACAACAAGCTAAGGAATTAGATGCACACACTTGCTATATTTAGCAATTTTTGAAGCAGATAACTATTTTTTTGGAATTTCAAGGTGGGGTAAATTTAGATGAGACGATCACGTCTAGCTAGGTGCAAGCACCTCAAAACTTACTATATTTGGATGAAAGTGAAAAAAAGTAAAAAATTTCATTTTAAAAAATCTTATATTAATTTATACATCAGTAACCTATCAGAAGTGAAAAAAGTGCTAAAAATATAAACTTCTATTTATGACCGAAATAGTATGATAAATTTATTTTTAAATTTTTCCACGTAGACCCGCTCTACTAGGGTCGTGGAGACCTTACAAGAATGCACTGGAACTTGATACACAGCTTCCCCTCAATCCCCTGATCCTTGCTATATGGTTTTAAGTGATTTGGATCTATTTAGGTCACCCAAAATTCAAACCCTAGGTCTGTCTGGTGGTTTTTGGACTTGGATTGCTTTTTCCCTCTTTTGACCCACTTCTTGAAGTTTCTTGGCTACCTTGAATTTTGAAGTTTTGTTTGTATTGGTCTCTGCTTTAAGTATGTAGGGTATGCGTCCCAAAATTTAGAAAAGGTACATGGATCGTGATCCATGTTTCACCAGATTTGGACTCCAAATTTGGCTTCATGGTTACTTGCAGTCTTAATAGTCCACTCCACAACTTACTTTTGGATTTGAAAAAGTTTGTGTCAATCAAAAGTGAATTTTTGTGTCTACCCTGCAGTTTTTGACTAGCAAATGGTTTTTTAATGATTTGGTCAATTTTTTTTGTAATTATTGCTATGGTTCCCTTCGAGAAAGTTGTTCCAAAGGCTGTCAACTATCTACTTCTCGAATCTCATCCTCAAATCATCAAAAGATACACGGATCGCAATCTATGTTTGACCACATTTGAATATGAAATTAGGTCAATTGAATGTTTACACTCTATCTTTAGAGGTCAGTTTTTCACTTCTTTTTGGATTTGGATCTCAGCAAGTTATAAAGCCCCAAATTTTGATCAATTTTCAAGGTTTTTGAACCTTTTGTCCAATTTCTTGATTTGAGTGAGTTTTCAGTGTCAAATTCTCACCCAAAGAGTGTATTCAATGATTTCGAACCACCCTAGACCCAGTGGCATCCGTTTCTACTCAAACAGTCACATGGGGACATGGATTGCGATCCATATTCCTACACCAAATGGATTGAAACTTTCCATATTGACTCTTTTTAGTTTGGTTATTTTCCTTTTGCACTTATTTTTGGGTTTAGATAAGCTTTTTCCAAATTTTCAGAGTACTTACCAAAATATGGTTTTTTGCAATTTTTCCCCTTGAACTTCTCAGCCCAATCTGATGGTTTTGGTTGTTACCTAACCTACTCCTAAGTGTTGAAATGAATCCTATGAACAAAAACAAACAAACAATACAAAATGGAAAGTAGAATGGATGATGGAACATTACTTTTAAAGTATCAAGAAAAATACATAATGAAATGCTTTTCATATCTCACTTACAACACCCTATGCCTCTCAAGAGTAGATCTAGCAACTCTCAGACTTATAGCCTCTACCAAGTACTTAACCTCTCATCTAGCTGCTTGACTATTGAGGCGTAAACATAATGGAAATTAAAATCTAGGGCCTCAAAGTAAAAGCAATGAGTAGTTCACTCACCACCTAAGGATCGCTATCCTTAAAAATGGCACCAATGTTGGTGGGTTGCCATGATCGGACGTCTACAGATATCGGCTTGGCACTAACATAATCTCAATACTCAGTGAAGTGACTCGGATGGGGCATGAAGACTCTTTGAGGGTGTCAACCTCCAGAAGTGAACCTACAGAATGAAGCTATCTCTTTCACAAGCAAATCTATCAATCTCTACTTGGGCAATCTGCCTACATCGTGTCATGTCTCATCGCTCCCAATCGTCATTCCATTTTGGCACTCAAGCAAAGTCTAAATGCAACAAAATTTTTGGAGGATGTCTAATATTTCCGGGGATACTATCCTACCAAGTCTGATTGCAATCCAACAAGGTACAAAAACCACAATCCATCATTATTAAGGTCCTAAAAATTATATCAGAACAGTCCAGAAAAGTCGCCCTATGGTCTATGAACACTCTCCTATGGTCGAAACGTCAAAAAAACAACCATTAATGCACATGATTATTAGAGCTCAAGAAAAATGAATCACAAGTGGCATGAGAGTAGACGCTCTTAATCTGCACTTCAAACTCTCCAAAAACCTTTGATAATGATAAGTGGTGTGTTCAAAGTTACAAAATTAGGCTTTAACCTAGGGCTCCTTTTGGCGAGTGGGCGACTTACAAGGCTCAAACCCAGAATTAGACTTTTTAACTCATATTTTTACAAAAGCTGGCTAAGAGATCACTCGGCTAAAATCAAAGTTCCTCATATTAAGAAGTAGTTTTCAAAAAATAATAATGGAATTATAAAATTGGCAGCTTTATGATTAGGTGACGGACTAGGAGGGTGGCCTTCTGGTCCATCTGCTAGCACCAACCACTTGTACCCCAGATTCTCACTCTACTACCTACTTGCCAGCTAGCTCTGTCCAAGGATTGAGTCCCATGCCTACCGCTTGGAGGCCTTTCGCACAAGGCTCTAGCCACCAAGGGCCAAGACAAATTGAGTTCTCCAAAGTATTTTCCCTCGGTAGCCTTGCCATCCATACCCCTCAAAGCTCACTTTACCTTGCATAAATGAATCCAACCACACATAACCCTGTGACATGTAGGCAACAATTCTAACAAAAGGAGATCATCCCTAATATCTTGTAAACAAAGACAGGCATTTCCCTTTCAAAACTTGAAAGAGGTAAGACCTTCTCCTTGCACACAAAGGGGTGAACCATGGGGAAAGAAAGCCTAGAAAATTTTGACAGCATAGGATTCCACACATGAAGGCAAGTAAAATTGAAGGGTTAACTTATGGAAAAAAAATCTTTGGGAAGTGGTCAAACCTTTGGGGCAAGGAGGAGAGATTGTGAAAATTAGAGCATCCATACACAATTCTAAGGTAAGGATGAGTAGGCGCTTGGGATAATTCTCACTATAATAGATGATAACTTTGTACACTACTTAGATGATACTACCACTCCACTCTTCAATTCTTGGTAAACACTGGAACATATGTCTGGTTCTAAAGAGAAACACTCTAAAATTTCATTCAAAATGCAATTATTTAGTCTAATGATGAAAGAAGGAGAGGATCTCTCTAGCCTCATCACTAGGCTAAAGAGTATATGTACCAAACTTGTTTACATAGAAGCACCAGTTGATTAAGAAGACAAGATAATGGTTCTACTTAAAGCTCTTCTTGAAGAATAACACCAAATTGTCAGTGTACTTAAAGAAAAGGAACCCCATACCAATCCTTCAATGTGTCTTAAATTCACTACAAAAAGAAGGCAAGAAGCACGACAATAGCACTAAAGGAACTTTTAATGGAGCATATGTAGTCACAAGTAGCAAAAGGAAGTAGTGTGAACCGTTTGTCAAAGGATTTCTACAAGATCAACATTTGTGGAAAGAACACACACTCATCAAAGTTTTGTTTTTACAGGGATTTAACAAAGGCAGTTAGCACTAGGAGAAAGGTAAAAGAGAGTTTTCCTGTTGTAAAAATTGCACATGCTGAAATGAACGAGGATATTACACCTGTGCTAGATTGTTACATAAAAGGAAGATTGGTTAGGAAAGGTCTGGTGGATGGGGGTGCACAAATTTGCATCATGACAGAAGGGTTCATGCAAAGACTAGGCATGCACATCCATGAGACACCTGAAATCAAAGTGAAAATGGCAAACAATAGCAAGGCTAGGTGCGTAGGCATTTGTAAAAATGTTTTTGTGGAGGCCTTTGGCATTAAGAAGGCAGTGGATTTCTATGTCATGTCGACCAAGGGAAGTGGTTATCCATTTATCCTAGGAAGACCATGGCTAATGAAAATGCAAGCTTTGCAGGATTGGGAGAGTGGAAAGCTAATTTGCAGGAATGACAATCACAAGAAGGTTGTCTTTGACATGAAGAAGCAACGCCAAGAGGAGCTCCATGAAGAATCATCTCGAAGTGAGACGGAAGAAGATTGGACTGAAAACACTTCAGAAGAAGAAAGTAGCGGCAGCATTACTGAAGAGGAGTCCTCCATTGAAGTCATGGGGGTAAGGTTTAAGCCAAACAACCAGGAGACCTCTTCTCGAGGTTTGGAAGAGGTAGGTTCCCAAGAGAACCAAAAGGTGGAAGATGAAGGAATGTTAGAAGGTATGTTGTCTACAACACTTACAAAGGATGAAAGAGAGGAGTTCAAATGTGTGCTAAGGAAATTTCCGAGGCTTTTTGCTAAAGACTACACCGATGTGCGTGGAGTAGATGTTGTTCAACACAAGATTGAGTTGAAGCCAGAGGCCACACCTAAGGCTCAAAAGCTACGAAGGCTAGGAGTCATTAAGGAGCAGGCTCTACTCAAGGAGGTAAGAAAGCTTCTAGCAGCAGGTTTCATTTATCCAGTGGAGAATTCAGAGTGGGTCTCTCCCGTTGTTGTCACTCCTAAGAAAAACGGAAAGTGGAGGGTGTGTGTGGATTACCGTCCACTCAATGAGGCAACAAAAAGAGATCACTTTCCCCTCCCATTTCAAGATGAGATACTAAATGAGGTAGCTGGTCATGAGAAGTACACTGTGTGTGATGGCTACTCAGGCTACTTTCAAATAGGTATCGCATTGGAAGATCAATTGAAAACAACCTTTATCACTCCTTGGGGTTGTTATGCTTTTAGAGTCATGCCATTTGGTCTGACAAATGCTCCTGCAACATTCCAACGTTTCATGAACATGGTGTTTCAAGCATTCTTTGGAAAGTCAATTAGGGTGTTCATTGATGATTTCTGCATTTATAGCTCAAAATCATTGCATCTACAAAGGGTAGAAGAAGGTTTAAAGAAGCTCTACGACATGGGAGGTCAACTCAACCCCGACAAGTGCCACATAGGTGAGGATGAAGTGATCTTGCTCGGTCACAAGGTTTCCTATAAAGGCATTGAGGTGGATCCTTCAAAAGCAAAGGCTCTTATTGAGCTCCCATCACCGAAGAGTCTTAAGGAGGTTATCTCTTTCATTCAGAAGGTGAAGTATATGTCACGCTTCATTCACTTAGCCTCAGAGTTGCTTCATCCTTTGCAAAAGTTGACACAACAAGTAGAATTTGCATGGTCTGATGAGCTTGAAGAGTATTTTTGTAACATTAAAGTCATTTTGTCAGAGCTACCAACACTCATGCCTCCTTGTTGGGAGTACACATTCTTTGTTAGCTCTAGTGTTGGAAGGGAAACAATTGGTGTTGTGTTGCTACAACAAGATCCCCACAGTACAAGGATGCGACCCATCTACTTTGCTAGTAGGGTCATGAATGCTTTGGAGAGAGACTACACAGAAGCAGAACTCATGATGCTTTCTCTCATGTTTGCGGTGAGAAAGTTTAGATCCTACTTACTACCAAAACCTTTTGTAATTCTCACTGCAGAAAATTTGTTCCCTTGGGTGTCATCTCAAATGAATCTTAGTACTAGGATCTCAAAGTGGATTATGGAGTTGCAAGAGTTCCAATACTCTTTCAAGGTAAAAGATAGTGTGCGTGCACAATTGGCAGGGATTCTCACTTATAGGGTACATGAGAAGGAAATTAAGGTGCCTCAAGTAAAGACCCTACCATTGCCACCACCAAAAAGTATTCCCAATGCTTTTACCTTGTTCTTTGATGGAGCTTTTCGATGAGCCACAGGGAAAGCAGGGGGAGGGCTAGTGTTGCTCAACCCAAGTGGAGAGGTGGTCATGAAAGAGAAGGTCAATCTACCAGGTTCAACTAGCAACAATGAAGCAGAATACGACACACTACTTCATGGTTTGAAGATGTGCATTGGCCAAGGGATAAAACGTCTCATGGTAAAGGGAGATGCACTTCTCATTGTTAAACAGATTTTAGGCATTTGGGCATGCAAGAATGAAAGCTTAAGGACAAAAGTTCATGCCATTCGTAAGATGTTTAATCAGTTTGAAGAAGTGCAACTATATCATATTCCGAGGAAACAAAATGAAGATGCCGATTTACTTGCACAACAAGCAGTTACATGTGTTGAGAGAGAAGTGCAGGTTATCATGGTGGCAGCAGCTGTCAAGCAACCGAGATACCAGGGATTGGAGTCATTGGCTCCCATTATCGGCTACATTTTGGAGGGTGAGTTTCCACAAGACTTCACGAAGGCTCAGAAGAGGAGACTCATGAAGAAGGCAAATTTCTATCTCTTCCTAGAAGGCTCCCTCTATCAAAAAGGGAAGGATCAAGTGTGCAGAAGAGTACCAACTATCGAGGAAATTCCAGCCATTCTAAAAGGTTTGCATGAAGAGGCATGTGGTGGTCATTTTTCCCAAGAATCAACTGTGAAGAAGATTTTGCTTGCGGGGTATGTTTGGCCAAGCTTGCATGTGGATGTTCAACATTGGTGTAAAAGCTGTCACAATTGTCAGATAAATGGAAATAGAAGGTTGGTGCATGGCCCGAGGCAAATAGTGCTTGCAAATGGACCCTTTGAAAAGTGGGGCATTGATGCTATGGGTCCTCTGCCTAAGACAAAAAATGGTAAACTCTACATTCTAGTGGCTGTAGACTATATGACTAGGTGGGTGGAAGCTCAAAGTGTGGCAAGAGTGAATGAGAGGACAGTTAGCAAGTTTGTGTACACTCACATTTGTTGCAGATTTGGCACACCTTTGGAGATTGTTTCTGATAATGGTCCAGGGTTTAGGAAGGGCTTGCTCACAGAAGTTTGTGAAGAGCTTCACATTCTACATCGTCATAGCACACCATACTACCCACAGTCAAATGGTTTGGTGGAGAAGGCTAATGGTGTCATTGCAGGAATCATTAGAAAGATGGTGCAAAACAAGACAAAATTATGGGATGACTTCTTGGATGGTGCCTTGTGGGCATATCGAACCACATATAGGGAAGCCACGGAGTTCACACCATTTCACTTGGTCTATGGTCAAGAGGCTTTGTAGCCTATCGAGCTCAACATTCCAACAATGCGACTTCATGGCAAAGGAGCACAAGATGATCAAGAGGTATGGATGGATCGACTTCTTACGTTAGTGGAGCTTGAGTGGAAAAGAGAAGCAGCATATGAGTGCTACAAGAGGAAAGCCACACAAGCGAAAGAAACGCACGACAAGAAACTGAAGGACAAAGGCATCAAGGAAGGAGAGCTTGTGCTAAGGTATGACAATCGACTTGACAATCGTTTTGATGCCAAGTTTGAAACTAGATGGCAAGGGCCATACATAGTCAAGAAGGCTTTCAATTCTAGTTACTATCAGCTTATGGACTTGAATGGTAAAGAGCACTCCAGGAAGGTAAACGGGTATCGCTTGAAGCCCTATTTGAGTCGCCTTCTACCAAAGGATCTACCAAAGATCTGTCCAAAGGCCGCTGTCTCATGTAAGTATTGTTATATGAAGCATGAGTGTAACTCTAGCCAAAATTCTGAGGGGCCAAACAATGAAGATCTCGTCAAGGACTCTAAAGCACTCTCTTTGGAAAAGATGCTCTATGATGGTACATGAATATACCATCATCCTGGGGGAAGGGCTAATGATAGCCGTTTTTCGGCTCTCCATAATTGCCATACTAGATTACTCCATCCTACCAAATTCACCCAAACGCTATGGCTATCCCTACCATTTCACTGTACATAGGCGTGTGTGAGTTAGGGGGCTTTTCCCATATCTTCTTAAAAACCCTCAGCTAGCTAGTCACTGGGCTAGGTGAGCCAAAAAAAATAAAATAAATAAAAAATAAAAGTATATTATGGCCTCTTTGTGTGTAAATATTTCATTGTATATATGGCCTAAATATAGGGATTTTTTATAATTATTTTGGTATTTTATTTAAATATTTCTACTTAGGTGTGTGTTTTATTAAACCTATGTACACCTTCTTTCATCCTCTTACACCATAAGTATATTTTTTGCCAATATGTACATATTCTAACCTCATTTTTTTTCTTTATACAAATCACTCCCACATTTTCACCCTCACCCTCGTGAAAACAAAAAATTGATTTCTACTCATTAGTTACGTTTATTATATTATTTACTTGCATACCTTTTCCTCTTTCACCCAAAATAATTCAAGGAGGGACCATATCATATGATTCCAATATCTTTCCATATCCATAACTCCTCCATATTTTTATTATTATTTTTACTCATTATTCTAACACCATGTGCTCATTGAGCTAAAGTCCATGAATAGTCCATACACTAGTCCCACCATGTATATATTTCTTATTTCACCAATAATCCTCCTCCATGCATGGGTCAAGGGCAACTTGAATGCTTTGTATTATAATATGACAAAGGAGGGGCTCACTCTTGGATGCATTGTACAAAATCAACAAAGGAGGGGGCCACTAAAAGACTTTTGCAGGCATAAAAAACAGGCTTTTTGGTGAGAATTTTGGCACCTATCTCCACTCTGAATTTGGAGCGGTGGTCAAAAGAGAAAATGTAGCCCACGCTCTGAATAATCACCTCAAATTTTTTCATGATTTTTGGAGCTACCAGCGGTGAGCTATGATTTTTTGAGTGGACCCCAGTCTGCCCACTTTTCTCACAAGTAGCCCTTAGTCTTCTCTCACCCTTCCACACACCTACTCACTCTTACACATCCCTCCCTCTCCTTCCCTCACTCAAACCTGCAATTTCCATGGCTTCTCCCACCCTCTTCACCATTACCCTTCTCTCTCATCCCTATAGTTCTTTTATGAACCTCTACATACATACACCCTCTCCATGTCTCTCTCTATTGCTTCTATGTTACAATTTCATTTACCTCTCCTAAAATATCTAAAATTCAACATTTTAACCATGATAACTTCTGCAAATTGAGGATTTTTCATCAACAAATCCTCTTTTCATCGTGGTGGTCAACCGTGGCGGCGGCGTAAAGAAGCGAAGAAGAAGAAGAAGACCAGCGGTCATTTTTTCCACAATCTACACAAGGGTGAGTTCAAGCTTCTTCAAAGCTTCACCATCTCAATGATTCTCTTTTAATTCACCCCTCTTCCTTCATCAAATCAACTCACTCTACCCATTGTAAATGTAACATTAACTTTCTAGTGATTACTAACGACTAACATACTAACACAAAATAGCATTGACCTAACCATAAAAGAGACCTCACCTCAAGACATGTATAGTAACTCTCTCTCTCTCTCTCTCTCTCTCTCTCTCTCTCTCTCTCTCCTTCCTTAAAACTTACTTTCACCTTATCTACCATCAATAATGCTCTCTTTTGAGCCCACACCCATGACTCAAGCAGACAAAGAAGGCCCGCAATGTTTTGATATTCAAAAAAATCATAATCCTGATTTGTTAGCTTGTAAATTAGGATTTCCAATAATCTTAATATGGGGTCTCCAACCTATAAATAGGCCCCTCTCCTTCTTGTAAAACAACCTCCAATATCTCACATAGCACCCCAACACTCTATGCGTGAGGAGAGACTTAGGTGTAGCAACCACTTGTGAGCTTCACTCTTGGTGTGAGAGAAGCCTTCAAGCTACACATTGTAAGTGAGAGAGCGTGAGTTCCACAAATCTCAAAACCACTATTGTATATGCTCCTTCATCATCAATAAATTGAGGTTTGGTGCATCAAAGGCGTGATTCGACGTTCAAATCTTCATCCTTCCATTTGTGCAATACGGTTCGGTGAATTCAAGGTGACTTGTGTATTTTGAGTTTTTATCGGTTGATCTTGATTTAGAAAGTGTTTTAGTGTGTTTTTTCATTGCCATTTTTTGTCCATTGTAAGAGGGTATTGTGGTGAGAGGTCTCCCACACCCTAAGATAGTGTGTGTGTTTTGGCAATGTTTAGCAATCACTAAGCATTGAGTGAGTTTTATACAAGTTCTACGATAGCATCATAACGGACCATCTTCATTTTCAAGTCACAAATAAGGTATTACCCAAGATCCTTTTCTCTCTCTCTTCCCTTTGCTCTAGCTCTCTTTGGTCCAGTTTGTGTGTGTCTTGGTGTGAGGTTGTTTGTGTGTTTTGTGTGGTGCATCTTCTTGGTTGTGCCAAAATCTCTCTTGCGTCCTAGTTCGCATACCATAACTAGGTGGTGCCCCTATCTTGTTTGGGTTTGGCTGTGGGTTTGTTGTTGTGTTGTGCTTGTGGTTGCCCCAGCCCCAATTGAGCAGCACGGGAGCCTTGAGGGGTGTTTAGAGGTCGCCTCTCTTGTTGCCCGCCCCGGACCGCCTCACTAGAAAAGAGCTTAATTCAAACATGTTTGTTGGTAATCTGACCTATCGAACACTTTGGATCTTGTTTTTAGTCATTTAAATATCATTTATGGACACTACATGGCCTAAGAACTGTCCCTTTCATAACATAAACAGTGATTTGAAGGGCTTCAAACAAATCATCTTCTCTTTGCATCTTTCAAGACTATCTTTAGAAATAATAGACGCAAATGTTTAAATGAGATTATGTTGAAATAGTCCACAAAGATTATGGAATAATTCAATTAATATCTCTATCATACACCTCTAAAATGTGGTCGGGGCATTACATAAGCTGAATGGCATAACCATGTACATGAACGCTTCCCATTCAATGATAAAGATAGTTTTAACCCTATCTTTTGGTGTGTTCTTCAATTGATTGTAGTCGTTGTACCCATTCATAAAGTTTTACTCATCTAGCATCATATCAATAAAGGGTAGGCAGAATGGGTGCTTAATTGTCTAAGCACTCAACTTTTGGTAATCTACACAAACTTTATGTTTGCCATTCTTATTTGGTATTACCACAATTGAAAACAATCAATCATTGTTTGTTATCTTTGTGATTAAACCCACCTTCAAAAGGCTATCAATCTCTTCCTTGACCTTCAGCTTTGCATAGTTTGAGTTCATCGTATACCTATGTAATGTGGTTGGATGAGAATTGAGTTTTAGTGGAATTAAATGTTAGCAAACTTTAGGATCTACTCCATTTAAATTAGTGTGCTCCCAAGCAAAAATATCCATATACTTTTGAAAAAGTTTTTTGGATTTTTTCTTATCTTTTGACATCATATTTTTGTTGATCTTTATAAATTTTGGATGTGATTCCATGCCCAAGTTTCACTCTTCCACCTTTTGATCATCTAGTAAGAACCAGGTGGATGTTCCCTTCTGGCCAAGGACTCAGCCTTCTTCTTTGTCCTTATGCCAACTGCAGTTTTGTTATAAGGAGGGTCTAAAATGGTTGGGATCTAATGTACTTTGGAGATAATCTGACCACCTTCTAAGGTCTATGCATTCTAATTCCTAACCTTCATGTCAACACTATTGGGTCTAACCATACCTGGTGCAATTTTTTGAAGTGTTGTATAGTTTGAACTAACCATCCCATGTGTCTAGTTTGTTGCTTCCCCCGGAGCTCTCCCATCTAGACTTATTGCTCTTTCCCCTTGGTTTAATTTGATAAAGTGCTTAAGATACTATTGTTGCTGCTCTTGAGACCTTTTTTGATATAAAATATTTATGTTTAGGTCAATATCTACTATAGATAATATATTCATACGGGCGGGTGTGTGCATGATAAGTTGTACCCACTTTTAGCAGGTTCTCCCAACAAGACTATCAAAAAATAGTCTGTTTTTTGACACTACTATCTACATTTGACATGCTTTCACTTACTTTGAAGAGGCAAGATTTGGTGGCCACACAAAACACATAGTGTTAAACACATTAGTAAGTTTTGATCTCCAATCTCTCAAACCAAAATGGAAATTTTAGTGTCCAAGGTCTACTCTCATTCATAGCCTGTCACACCCTACCACAACATTGTGATCTTGCTGAACAAATACCTATAGCTTTATATGGGCTTATTTGCATCACTTACCCTTCTATACATCAATTATTCACTTGAAAAGCAATATAACTTGATTTTTTGATAATTTTTTGGATCTCTTTGTTACAATTTCTATTTACAAAAACTGTAATTTTTTACACCAGATATCTAATGATGCAGAGATTATTTTGGAAGAGAAACTTTGAAGAGGTGTGCTAACTTGCATTTCTTTGAGTTCAATATATTGACCTCCTTCTTCATCAAGTCTCTGAAAACATAGTTGCAGCTTGGACAGGTGATCCTCCTTTGAGCTATAACAACCTATATTGTCCATGAAAACCCTAACAAACCTACCCAAGTAGGGACCAAATACCCTATTCATCCAATCCTAAAAAGTGGCATAGGCATTTACCAACCCAAATGGAATCCTCCAGTAAGCAAAACATCCCCATGGAGAGATAAACGTCGTCTTCTACTGGTTTAAAGAAAGTAACTTGAAACCCCATCCATGATGGAATACCTCTCTTGGCCAGCTACGTGATTTAGGATCTCATCCTGAAAGGGAAATGGGTAGTGGTACCCCTTGGTTGCCGCATTCAATGGCTTGCAGTCAACACACACCTGCCATTTCTATTCTTCTTAGGAGTGATAACCACCAGCAAAACCCACTCATACTCCTTCACAAGGTATATAATACCCGCTTTTAAACAGTTGGTTGATCTTCTACCAAAGGGAATCTTTTTTGAATTTCCATCCTGAAAGGGAAATGGGTAGTGGTACCCCTTGGTTGCCGCATTCAATGGCTTGCAGTCAACACACACCTGCCATTTCTATTCTTCTTAGGAGTGATAACCACCAGCAAAACCCACTCATACTCCTTCACAAGGTATATAATACCCACTTTTAAACAGTTGGTTGATCTTCTACCAAAGGGCCTCTTTTTTGAATTTCCCCCAATCCCATTAGCTTCTGTGCTTTTGGCTTGTACCCTTCCTTGAGCTCTATCTTGTGCTCAATAACCTTTTCTCCTCACAGATCCTTGTACTCCATTGCAAATATATTTGGAAAGGAGGCACACAATTGGACATAGAATTCTCTCTCTTGACTCATGAAATCTTTGCTCAACATATTGGCTACCTCTTTTGTACCTATGCCATGAATTTGTGATTGCACCTCCTCTTTTGCATGAGGGTCTTTCACAGTGACACCAAACAAATTGGCATTAATCTTTAGCATAGCATCCTTGCTTTCATCTTCTTATGTATTTGTGTAGCCCTCATCATACGCCGTCTCGGTTTCGTACTCATAGCTCGTCGGATCATCGTTGTCTCTTGTGCCATAGGATGGAAACTTCTCTCTTTGGTCTTTAGATTCAACACCACCTGTCTTCCTCTCTCTTTATTAGGCAGCACAATGAACACCTTGCTTTCCTAATCTTGTTTAGCACCTATTGCAAGCAGCCATGGCCTACCCAAGATGATAGGGTATGCATTTGTTAAGTATGGAGCCTGATTTACCCCTTATAACTTTTAGTCTTAAAAAATGCACATTTGTAAGGTCCCCATTATGAGGAGAAGCTATTGTGTATAAGAAAAATCACACGCCAAAGAACCAAAAATTCACGCTCGTCGGAATATTTCCTTTTTGCCGGAATATTATGGTGGGACGACAGTCAAAAAGTGATCCAAAAATGATTGATCGATTGGCCGATGGGCAGAAGTCAATGGCCGGTGGGTGGAAGTCTTTGGCCAGTGGCCAAAATCTAGGTGGACTTGTGTTCTCAAGGGTGGCCACACATGGGTGCATTGGAGAGTCCAACTTCTACTTGTCTACACAAGGGCGGCTACACACGGTTGTCACTCATGAGAGAGGGAAACCCTTTTGGCCTATAAAAGGAGGCCTCTTCTACACACAAAATGCATTGTTGTGCATTGTGAAGTTGATGAAACAAGGTGAGTGTGAGGTGGTGAGAGTGAAGCAAGGCGGGAGTACCATTAAGGGTATAATCCCTTTGTAGCCTACTTCTAGTTTGAAGTACCAATGCCATTGAGTGGCTGCTTTCCCGTGGACATAGCCCACATTGGGTGAACCATGTATATCGTGCTCTCTCTCTCTCTCTCTCTCTCTCTCTCTCTCTCTCTCTCTCTCTCTCTCTCTCTCTCTCTCTCTCTCCTCTATAATCTCTCATATGTGAAAACTATCTCTCTCCACTAAATAAACTACTCTAATGTCTACTTAGCTACGTCCTATATCCTAACAATATTATCACCTGCTTTCAATTCAAAGAAGTCGATTAGGCATTCAATGCTTGTCACCTTCACTCTTACATCTTGAGCCACACCGAAACACTTAGCCTTAGAATGGTTAGCCATAATCATGCACACATTCAATTTGGCTATTGATTTAACACATGTTTCCCTCATTGCAGTTTCTATCATGACACAAATATGTGTTCCACCATTTATATAAGCTTGAACTTGCATCCTCTTTTCAATGACAACATCCACCAATGGAAGGATATCAATTGGGCTACCCACCCTTAATGCCATGTTTTGCAAATTTGCCCTTACCTTTTGGTAGCCTCATGCTCACACTCGTAGACCACTATCTCCTCAATTTAGGGTTCAAAGTAAAAAAATTGGCCAGAAATTATATTAGCTTTTTGGCATTGCACATCACTTACCAGATCATATTTGGGGTAGCCACGTTCTAGCTAGAAATCACCTTGCTTGATTTTGTGATACCTTCTCTTCTTGATAGTTTCTAGCTGCTCTCTACCCTCCTACACATTCTCTTTGCCTTCACAAGCTCTAGTCTCCCTTTCAACTCTTGCCCTTTTATTGGCCAAAACTTTAACATCCTTCTTATCCCCTCCAATGATGTTCACCCTAGGAACTTCACCGCCATCTAGAGGGGTTGGGGATTCTTGACTACCTATTCTCTCGGGCCATTGAAATATGATTGACCTCTCCCTCTACCAAACAACAAGTAGATACCACCTCTTTCTCTTGCCACTGCACCATTATAGTTCTTTGAGCTTTCAAAACCTATCGTTTCCCTTACTTTATGATGTAGACACACCATGAATTTCTTCAGCTTAAAGTAGTTGCCATTAGCCAACTGCATGGCTGCTGCTAGCTCTGCCAAACAAGCTTCAAAATGATCCAAAAACAAATCAAAATTTTCACTTACCATCTTGTTTGAGCACCTTCAATTTGGGATGCACCTCGACTGGGGACGCTTTTTTGCGGAAATCATGTACGAAATGTGCTTGTAGAGCCAGCCAAGCAAGCCTCAGTTCACCTTACAATGCTTTCTACCACACTTTTTCTTTATCGTTCCTCACTAGTGGAAAAGTCTGCATCTTGTTGTCCTTGTTCAGCATACACAATGACAACATATATAGCTCAAAATCTGCAATCCACTCATCTAGATTCTCTTCACCTATGAAAATAGGACCATAACTTCGAAACACCATCTCGATCAATGCAAAAACATGTTCTTCTTTAGCAAATTAGGAGCAATCAGCATGGTCCTCAATGGGGGCACCAAAAGATGGAAAGGGGAAAGGAAGTACACACCTGAAACACACAATTGGTGCCTCTCTACAACCTAAGGTAAACATAGCACCCCTAACCACTAGTTTTCACCTTCAAAACGACACAAAATAACTTGCACATTCTTGTTTTGGCACACCAATGTACACACACGCTTCACAAGGAGCTCCAGCACATATCACAGACCCAACACCTCTATTCCACACCGCAGATTCACACTAATTTACACACGCACTAATTCACACACGCACTTCACGGGGATCTCCAAACATATCACACACCCAACACCTCTATTCCACACCACAGACTGACACAAACCTCTCTCTCTCTCTCTCTCTCTCTCTCTCTCTCTGTGCACAGACCTCAGTTTGAGGTTCCACCCAACCACACTGATAAGAAAAACACTAGGAAAAGCACAAGAGTAGGAAAAGAAAGGAGGGGGAGTGGGGAATCAACACTAGAAGGAGGGGGAAGGAAAGCTTTTCCTTGCAAAAGATTACAAAGATCCCATGGATTACACAGATGAAAGCTCCTCTTCAAAACTCCTTTACAAGAAAGCACTCTTCACTTTGCAATAATCCCTCTTATCAAGAGGCTTCACTTACAAAGAAACACAAAACGGTGGGTTTTTTGGCCCATTCAACTCAAGGGAGCCTCTTTTTTTTGAATCGGGGCTCATTTGACCCACTTGGGCATACCACTTTAGCACATTTGACAGGGTGCCAACATCTTAGCTCCTTTCTCTCTCTTCACCACATGAAGACTTCTTTGGCTTGATCCCATTTTGGTTGTCACGACACCGTGGCAACCATTTTTTGCGCACGCTCCCCTTCAAAGCATTTTTGAGCAATAAATGCCAACCATGTCATTTTTTTCCAAGAGTCCTTGCTATCATCCTTTTATTTCAGTTCAAATGCCTTCAAGGTGAAACCATAGGTGATTACACTTGGGTAGAGGCCCTAGATACACACCCTGGAAAATAACCTAAAGCACTATCTGCTACCATGTTGGATGTACCGTATTAGATGTGCACTCAAAGAGAATAGTATTCCGAAAAACAACAAATGGGTGATCACGCCTAATTTCCCCTCATTTGAGCAAGCCCTCATCCAATAATTTAGATATTCTCTCGACCTCTATGACAAATATGACAAAATAAATCATTTCCAACCATAGTGGTTGCAAAACATTATACATAAACTACTTGGTTATGCTATTCACAACACTCTTAACCTCTTTGAGTATTGAATCTAACTATACCAAAAGCTTTTGATGTGTAGAGAAACTCAAAGGAGCAAACATTGCTAGTTTCATCACCTACAAGTTCAGCAACACAATGGTATGCTCAGAATTTCATTTGGACCTAAAAATGGCCTTGAGACATCCTACACATAGGATGTCTTTTTGCTCAGAATGACTTGAAATTTTCACCCTAGCTTCTCCTTCATGTGCTTATCACAGTGGTGTGCTCATAGGTTGGTTTGGAGTCCTAAATCAAGCTGGAGACATCCTACGCGTAGGATGTTTAATTGCTCAGATTTTGTCCAAACTTGATCCCAAGATTCTCCTAGTGCTCAGCAACTCAATGGTATGCTCAAAATTGAATTTGGATGCCAATAGGTCAAGATTTGGGCTGCATAAGCTTCTAGTGCACTCCAAGACTAGGATGTCTGAAAATTCTTGTCTTTGCTTGGTAAATAGGCCAAACAAGGTCCAAATTCACTTTTGAAAAAAGTTCTGGAATCCTTGAGATGCTTAGAACCTCCCTACATGGCCAAAGTAGAATTTTGACCACTTTATGACCCTGGAGACATCCTACGCGTAGGATGTCTTTTTGCTCTGTTTTAGCTCAAACTTGCACTATAGCTTCCCCTTGATGTACTTAGCTCACAACTATTTTTACTTTTTGATTCTGACACCTATAGGTTGGTCAAATGATCAAGAATCTGTTCCAAAAGCCTGATGTCTGTTCTGATGAATTCCCAAGTCAAATCAACTCCAAATTGGACCAAATTTGCCTAGGTGGCTTATCTAAGGCTATATGACAGCATGGTATGGTCACATTAGAATTTTGGTTTCAGAATTATGCAGTACACATCCTACGGGTAGGATGTCTTTTTGCTCAGAATGAACCCAAACTTGAACCACGGACTCTCCTAAAGGTGCTAATCACTGTGGTATGCTCAGAGGTTGATTTGGAGTGCTAAATCATGGTGAAGACATCCTACGCGTAGGATGTCTAAGTGCTTAGAATTGCCCCAAACTTGAGCCATAGCTTCCCCTTGATGTCAGCAACCCAATGCTATGCTTAGATTTTAATTTGGATGTCAAAAGACCCCAAAACTAGCTATCCTTGCCTTTTTCAGTCAAAAATGCTAAAGTCTGTTCAATCTTCCTTTCACTGACCCAAATGAGATGAAATTGATCACATGCACTCAATACAACATTTAGAACATGCCTTTGGAGTCATCCTATGGTTTGGTCTCAAAAATTATGCCTTGGGCACAATTTGGGTAGGATGTCTGGCAATTCTCGTCTTTTGGCTTTGATCTGTCAAAATTTGGTCAAATTTCCACTTTCCAGGTGAAAATAGGGTAAAACCTACCTTCTAAACACATTGGTAACCTCAGATTTTCAAAATTTCCACTAGATCACCCTGTAGACATCCTACGCGTAGGATGTCTACTGCTGATTTTTTGAGACTGAAGTGTCCCTGATGCTTCCTTATGCTCTCAACAAGTGCAAGTATGCTTCACAATTGCAAAAACATGCAAAAATCACTCAATTTAAGCCTTTTCTGAAAGTTTATGTTTTCTGACTCCGCCTTTTGTCTTTTGGTCAACAAAAATAGGGGAAAACACCCAAGTCAATATGTTACTAAGGTAAACGCTACCCTCTGAACCCACTGGTGCAGTGAGAATTTTCAAATTTGGTCTCCAGAACCTACTTGATACATCCTACGCGTAGGATGTCTATGTTTACAGAATTGCAGGTTTTCTTCACAGAACCCTTGCAAATGCTCTTTTATATGCACAGCATCAGTCAGTCATACAAAAATATCCACAAAAGCTTGTTTAATGCATTTTTACCCTCAAAAGCACACTTTTCCGTGATTTCAAATGCAATCAAGCACTTTAGCAAATAATTCAGTGCTGAATAGCTCTAGATCAGAATCGGATCACTTACCTAAAGCTACTCCTACAAATCATATGGGGTTTTGCATCTATGAGTAGAAAAACGCTTCACTGCCACACACGGACTAGTAAACGCTTTTATCACCTCACAAATCACTCGACCACCAACAACTACTCTAATCCACAGATCCTAACTAAACCTATCTAGTCGCAGACCCTCGGCAAGACACACGCTTCCTGGCTATCCACTTGATTGCGGAATATCCTCTTCCGGATCCACTTAAGAAAAACGCTTTCTTTAGCCAAAACTAAATCAAGCAACCATCACACGAGTGTTAGTAGGAAACCTACTTAGGTCCTTGTGTCCCCGGCAACGGCGCCAATGTTGGAGGAGCGACTCACACACCCATGAAGTGCATGCAAACACTACCTAGATCAACATAATGTCAATCGAGGACACAGATGACATGATAGGCACACGGAGGAAATCTCTTTAGCTTATCAGACTGAGACCATCCTACACATACAACACTCAGGAAGGCCAACTAAACCACAATCAAGAACCTCACTGCTCTCAACTACACCACCTAGCCACATATACACATACAGAAGGTAACTCACCTAATCATGCCAAATTCGTACGAAACTTAAGGAACACCATCCCCTCACTAGGATACACCTGTCCCTAAGCTTCTACACTCAAAACCCTCACTCTAAACCCATCTACGGAAAACGCGTAGGATGACAGAGCATAATTTTGAAAGTTCCCAAAACTGAAATTTATGAGTACCTATGCGTAGCTTATGTCGCCATGATTCTATAGACTACTAGCATGCAGAAAACAGACATCGTTTGATACACTTACGGCCACAAATAGCTCGTAGATGCGTCGGTGTGTGCGCTTCGTCTCGCGTGGAATGCTTGGCGTTGTCGCGTAGCTCTCCTCGAGCCTACAACAATGGTGCAGTCGGATCTCCAATGTGTTGAGCGAGTTAGGCGTAGCTAGAGGATAAATCTCACACTCAGTCTCTTTCTCTCTCACACACAGTAGACGGCAGCGCTAAAGTTTAGATTATGATAAAAGTCTTCTTCCTTTACAAAATGACCTAGGTACCTTATATACTAAGGCTACCTTAGGTTTAACCAAAAATGGGGTTGAAAGGGTCAAATTGCTTTGTATTTACAATCTGGAAGTGCCATTGCACCCCGGCTTCTAAAACTAGAATAACTACTCATTACAAATGACGTTTATAGCCTTAAATCGGCAGTATTTCATAACTCGCAAAAGATAAGACTTTGGTACGAAACTTGAGTTATGTTGTGTTGTTGACCCAGCGGTCAACAACCCACTACACGTTTCTGCTAGGCAAAGAACTAGGAGAGCACCTCAGCCTATTCCTATGGTGCCACCGCCTAATAACCCCAAGGTTAAATCATCAAAATCCAGAGGCAAGTCTAGTGAAGATGCAGATTGTCATGTGTCTCAATTTGAAACTAAATGGGCAAGAAAGTGGATATCACGTCATGTTTGGTGATCCAATGAAACTTCAGTAGTTTGCAGTAACATTGGAAGGCAAAGCTATGCCAGTATGGTATTGCACACTTTGCAGCTTATGCTCTACTATGAGATGCATTTTTGAAGAGGTCTAGAAAGGAGAAAACTCCAACAGTTGTATTGAAGAAAATTAGAGACAACAGGTAAGGAAATATGTTGGTGGAAGATTATGCTCAAAAATTCAAAATTTTGGTGGAAATATTACAAGGTAATGAGAGACCCACATATGAAATGTTAGCAGGTTACTTTTTGAAAGGTTTGAGAATGATGTGTCCAACATTGATATTGCAAGTGAGTTTAACAATTTGGTCACAGTTGCAGCAAGAGTTAAAAAAAGGCTTGGTATGACCATGACAAAAATCAAAAGCAAAGATAGATCTCATTTAGAAGCTGAATCAGATGCTAAGTCTGAAACTGATGAAGATAGTGATTCAGAGGAGTTATTTAAAAGTGAGGCTAAAAGCAGTAAGGAGAAGAAGAAGAAGAAGCATAGTGATAAGAAGAAGAAGGATAAGGAGAAAGAGCTGATTACCAAGTTGAAGAAGATTGGGTATTATGTGGTACCTTAAAAGGAAAAGCAATATTGTCATATTTATAAAAGAGAAGGGCATAATACAACACAATGTTGGTATAATTGCAATAACAAGGGTGGATCAAGTACCAATGCAAGTAGAGGAACGAATGATGCTAAAACAAATCAAGTGGCTCCATTCAGGGGAAGACCACCATTTTAGAGACCTATAAGACCTTGGAGAAATCAAAACAATAAACAGAGAAGAACACCAGGTGTATTTCCATGTGTTTATTGTGGTGCACCAAATCATGGGGTTGGTCTGAATTGTGCTTTGTGGGTTAAGCATAGAGAGGAAAGAGGAATGCCAGTGGTACCATACGATCAGGATAACTAGCAAGCTAACCCAAATCTACACAACAAAATCAGCCACATGCTCAAGAAAATGTGATCATAACTTATATCACTAAGAAACAAGCACCAGAGAAGTTATTTGAAGAAAATCTGGAGTAGCAAACTAAAGAATTGTGATGAGTGGGCATGTGATTGTAACCATGTTGGGAAAGTCGGGAGATAGATGTAATGGTTGTTACTAGTTCTGAGGCTAAGGGACCTATTGATTGGAAAAAGCAAAGAGGAATCAATGACCAAGTTCAAAAACAGGTTCAAAAGGAGCAAAAGAATCAAATTGTGGATGATATTACTTCAGACATTCGAGAAGATCACTTGCAATAGCACTATGAAAGACCCTTAATTAAAAAGGATGACAAGGACTGGTTTGAGTTATTAATTAACTCCCCATTGCAATTGTCCATAGATCAATTATTACGTGTGGTTCTAGCCTTCAAAGAAAGATTTTTTAATAGATTGTTATCAAGGGAGTATCCAATTCAGAAAAATTACATAATTGAGCTAGTAGTGAACAATGTTGATCCAGCAGATGTGGACATTGTAGTTCCAGCTATAATGGTGGTGTCTCATGGCACTCTGTTTGAGGAAGTGTTGTTGGATGGAGGATCTGGAGTCAACATATTGCCTGAATCTATATATCATAAGGTGAAGTTGGAAAAATTAGAGTCAGTACCATTTAGGTGAAGATGGAAAATCAGAGGAGATTTCAACCTTCAAGAATTTTGAGGCAACAGTCTATTCAGATTGCAGATATCCAGTTCTAGGTGAATTTCGTTGTTTTGAAGATAGGGAAGGGTGACATCTCCTATGATATGTTATTGGGGAGGCCTTGGTTCAGATTGGCTAAAGTCAAGCAGGATTGGGGTGAGACTGAAGTTGTTTTAAAGAAAGGGAAGCAGGTAGCTACAATCCCTATGAAGGGGATAAAGAACATTCTTTTAAGGAAAGACCATCATATGCTCAAACAATTAATATGACATAAGAAGTGGAAGATGATGAGGAAGAAGCATTTGTAAGAACTAATCCAACCATTGTACAGGTATTTGAAGTTGATGTTGAAGACATCTTACAGAAGGAAGAAGAAGTAGAAGAGGAAAATTTAGACTTGCTACCTGGACAATTATGTGGCGATCACGCATGGCGAGCCGCGTTGGATAGGTGAGTTACATGGCTTGTCCATTGTGGAAAATACTTGGAGGACCTTTGCTACTACCAATGTGGAGTGGCCACGTAACTCATCAAGTTATGTGGCAAGGCCTTTTTATAACTCGGCGAGCTATGTGTCTATGCCATGCATCACCTCTGGGTGCTTTGGATGCAAGAGAATCACAAAGAGTTAGTTGCATGGCATATGTCAGACTAGGGTGGGAACTAGAAGAAGTGGGTACATCTTATCATGAATACATGCAAACCAACATCCTTTCTATTTTCTTTGTTCCATTCTTCCAACATAGCTCTTTAGCTTGCATTGATTGCATCCATGTTCTGGTATTATTCATCTACATCTGAGTTCTTCTATTTGGCCGATGTATTTTGAGTGTTTGGCCTACATAATTATGTACGGACCTTGCACTCCTTAGCCAAAAACTTCTAACCAGCATGCTATAATCACCTTGTACATCGATTACCAAAAATCTTTCCTTGAGATTTTTAAAACCAACCTTAATCTGAATATTCTCTACTAGGCCACTAGCTTACATAATTTGTTGATATGGACTTCTGATTCTAAATTTTGCAAGCTTCATGTTAATAATTTCCAATTTTAATCTGATGTGTTTGCCAACAAGTACGTCTTTACACCAGCACATCCATCCAAAATTACTTTGAACAATGACTTTTACTACTTTAAGATTCCTCATATCAAGATCAATCACACTGGGATTTCAGTTGTCGTCTCAAGACTTTACACCAGCACATCCATCCAAAATTACTTTGAACAATGACTTTTACTACTTTAAGATTCCTCATATCAAGATCAATCACACTGGGATTTCAGTTGTCGTCTCAAGACTCTACACACAAGATCCAGTCATTGGGATTCCTATGGTTTGGGCCACTAAAGCTATTGGTGAAAGCTTTTGAATGGATTGGGCCTCTAAGCACTCAGGTTTCTCAAGATTTTTTTTCTCCAAATCTCAATTGATCTTAGAAACCAAAACCCTCTCCTCTTGCCATTTGTCCACTTCTTTTTCTTTCCATGTACCTTTCCACACGGCCTTTTCTTTTCCCGCTTCTAGCTCTCTTTTCTCTTTTTAGGTTTAATGATTGTCTCCTCTAGGACTTCCTTGATGACAACGCCAAAGCTCCTAGTGATCACACACACTACTACTGGCTCTGCCATCTTTCCCTCGGTCACTTCACCTTCACATTTTTGGGACACTATGTTGAGAAGTGCTCGTACTTCCTACAATTAGTGACAACTAAAATTATTGATGGTAGAGTCTCTTCTTCCTCTATCTCTACCAGAGAAATTTTGGTACCTTCTTCTCCCAGCCATAACACTGGTATTGGCTCCATAGTCTGGGTTCTCAACAAATTGTTCTCGCTTAATAGCTTTGGGGTTTGTCAATGTAGTCAAAATTTTATGTCTTTTCTTTCTTTAAAGTGGTGTATTTTGTTTTTGCAATTATTCCATGCATGATCATAAGATTTATATTAGGTACACTCAATGCATTCATCAGTGAGATGTTAGTTTTCATTCGATACACCAAGTTTTTACCTTTCTAAGTAAAGATAGGTCGTGTGATATCTTAGAGCTCTATCTCACCAATTCTTCAAATTTCTTTTTCCAAGCTCCCTCCTTCTTGGTTTTGAGTGGTTCTTCAAAGTGCTTGTCGCCAAATGAATTGAAGCTTGATGATGTATCTTTTGAAGAGTATTTACTAAAACTTGAGCTGGTTCTAGCTCTTTATCCTTTCTCCTTCTTGGATTGTTGTTCTAGTTTAAGGGTTCTTTGGACCAAATCATTCAATTTCATGGAAGGAGCTCGTACTTCTTGTTCTCTTAATTTTTTGTTCTCATGAACCCACTCAAAAACCAAAATCTCATCCTTTTTTCAGATGGTGGCTCATGCTACTGTGTCACCAGTGTGTGACTACTATCTATCCTTTTTGTTGATTTCTTTCTTAATATTTATTTACTTTCACTTTTTGGAAACACCCCTCGGGAAATCTAATTGCCCTACATTGCATAGCTAGTGTGGAACTGTCCAGAGGGAGTCCAGGCCTGAGGGCAAGAGAGCACTAAGGTTGGACAAGACTATGGTTAGCAAAAGTGGGGTCATTGACTAGCCAAAGTGGAATCCTTTGCTACAAAGGCTACATTTCAGTTTTGGGTGTGGCTGTAGTGTACAAAGGGGGGTCAGATGACCTAGAAAGATACAATGGCAGCATCTCCTAAAATTTAGGGACTACTATATTTGGGACCTGAAAATGTGTTTGCGTCATTACCTCCGGAATGACAAGGAGAACATTTTCTTACTCTCCGCCGTGAAGTCAACTGGGCAACCGGTTGGGAGATTTTTAGGCGGCAACCCCGAAACGGGAAAATGCTTGTAAATGTGCCAAGTGGCACCTTCTGGTGCACTTTCCTCATGCAACAAGAGGTGGCGCTGAATTTTAAGCTGGGAGAGGCTCATTTTCAGATTTTGTCACAGGTTACGAGCTATGGAGTGCTTGCTTTCCCTCTTATGTACAGTGCGGTGCCAAGAGTGATACCCTGCACGCTACACACAGCCCTCTCTCTCCTTTATGGCATTATGTTATGCCCCTCTAGTGGGCTTTTCAATTGACCAATGTACATTTGTCTGGGTTCATGCGCGATTGCCGAGGCAAGAGCCTCTTGCATAGGTACTGGATTACCTAGCGGCTAATCCCCCGCAGGTACAGGTGAATTCGGAGAGGCTTCACACCAGAAATCTCGTCCGATTCAAAGGGCAAGTAGCCCTACAGGTGCGGGAGCTCAAGGACTTGCTACGGATGCGACCGGCACGCAAAACGGAGCCCGAAACAGTAAATTACAGCCTGCTCTATATTTTTGCAGGTTTAGGGTTTTGGCCCTAAACGGTCCCTAATACCCCCAGGAGGTTCGGGGACGCGAGGTTTAGGGTTTTGGCCCTAAACGGTCCCTAATACCCCCAGGTTCAGGGACGCGAGGGGACCGCTGTGCAGGTGATCTAGCGCATTTTCGGGGCTAAAAACAGAGAATTCAGCGTGCTGTAAATTCTCGCCAGGTTTTGCAAAGTGCCCGTATGTGTCGGGAAAGTCATTCAATGCGTGGGAATACTGACTGTGAAGGGTCCTAGTACAGTTATGCTTCCGAAATCGGACCGGAACAGTTGAAATTCAGTTAAGATTGTGTGGGGCAGCTTGTAAGGAACCACAGAGTTTATTCTCTCTTTTAAACAATAAAGAAATACCAAAACGGGCGCCTAAGTTAGGGGCCAATCTGGTGTCGATCTACTCATACAGGTGCAATCTAGCAGCCTGTATCCCTCTCCCATTTGTTGCGTCTTGAAAGTACAGCTAGAATAGACGACTAATAATGGGTGAAAGCTAATCAAGGTTTGAAGTAAAGTCTACCGGCCTTTTTGGAGTTAACAGGCTGGTTTCATGGTTCCATCGACGGGATTAAATCACGTTTTCTCATAGAGGTGAGCCTTGGTCAGGTTGGGCTTGAAGACACAGGTGATCATAGACCAGACACAGGGAATTGCAATTATGGCTGACAAACCAGATGATGTGACTGAAGAGGTTTCCTCTTCACAGGGTCAACAGACACATGAACTGGGCGAGTCTTCAAGACCACCATAGACGCATGATGATATATTCAGGACCCAGTTGGCTACTGTTGTGGCTATGTTCACACAAGTAATGCAGAACCCGAGGTTTTTAGCCTTTCTGCAACCTCCTCTTCCGGCTCACCCAGTTGGGTCACTGGCTCGTATTCAGAAGCCTGTTAAGGCTTAAGCACAGGTGATTCATACTGCACAGTCAATGGAAACACCTGTACACTTGACGGATAACATGCAGTCTCCACAACCTATGCCTAAGGTGCAAGAACAGGTGGCTGAGATGCCAGTCTTTCAAGCTGTACCAGTTCAGCCCGCCGCCTTTCAGCAGCCTAAAGCTGGTTCTAATGGGCAGGGAAGCAACCTACAGGCTATGCAACAAGTCTTCCCACCACCTTCAGTACACCCTGGCTATTTTGGAGGTGGATCGGTATTCCAGAGCATGGCTGGTCATTCACCTGGAAATCAGTGTTTGGGGGTGCTCAAACGATGATGCCTAACCCCATGTATGGTGTCACGAGCATGCTACCAGGGTTTCAGAGCACTCAGGGCCAATTTGGGATGCCACAGCAAATTTTGGTATGGCTGGAATTACAAATCAGTAGCCAAATATGGCATTTCCAGGTCAACTTAATAGCGGTCAGGGAACACAAATGAACCCTAACAGTGTTCCCATGTTTCAGTCACTTCCATATGACAATTTGACGTCACTGGAGAGGCCAACTTCGTACAAACAAGGTGGCAAAGGTGTGACTTTCATGACCTTTACAGGGTTTGATGACAGGAAGAAGGCTCTCATATTCCTCCTACAGTTTGACAAGGCCTAAGCAGGGGGAAACTTTACAGAGGCTTCAAAGGTCCGGAAGGCAGCCACTTTCTTCATAGGGAATGCGGGACAATGGTGGAAAACTTTATTGCTGCAAGGGCAAGCTCTGTCCACATGGATTTACTTCAAGCATATTTTTGCAGCAACATGGTTATCTGATGACTTTGAAGCAGATGTCATGACAGAATGGCACCAGCTTAATGCTTCCACTTGCAAGAATCTGGATGATTACAATCGGAAGTTTTGGAAAGCTCTACTTCCAGTAACTTCCTATAGGTTTGTGCCATTGACACAACACATTGAAAAATATTGTTGTGGCCTACCCAAAGGATTGAGAAAGTACTGCACGAAGACCAAAGTCACTACTTTGACGCAGCTCATCGAGGTAGCAAACACTGGCAATGGTTTGCTAAAGGGAGAAGATTGTGAATTCAATACTGGCGTCAAGGAAGAAGCAGCCAAGAAAAATTCAACAAAGAAGTATGTTCCCAAGGAGGTTCCTAAAGTGACTCAGGAGCCAGCCAACGCAGGGAAAGACAAAGCTACGGCTGAATCAGAAAAGGGACCAGCGAAGAAATGGAAAAGGCGTTTTCCTTGCAAGTCGGAAGAGCAAAAGAAGGTCCTAAGGTCAGAGAAAATGCTTTATCTGTGAGCAGCCTGGCCACATTGCTTACAATTGTCCTACAAAGAAAAGGCCAGCTGATTCTGAAGACGAGGAGGACAGGAAAGGGAAGAAGCCCATGGCTGGTCTAGTGCCAGATATAGTGGGCGACAAGCCAAATTCAGATGCAAGTGAGCTTTGCAAAGCATGGGGAAAGGTCAGGGATCAAAGGGGAGTCTATTCCCACTGTATCGGCTTCTGCTATTACTTCTGTAATGAAAAAGCATCTTTCTGCGTACTTGGTTTTTGCACGTGAAGTGTCAGATTGTGATGAATCAAATTTATCTGTGCTAGATAAAGAAAGGTCAATTTATTTACAACAGTATAGTGACTGTTTTTCCGATTCATTACCGTCTCAATTACCACCAGAGAGACCCGAGGACCATGCGATAGATTTGGTGCCAGGCAGTAGCCCACCAAATAAGCCTCCGTACAGGGTTAATGCGGCTCAGTAGAAAGAGATAATGGGCCAAGTACAGGAGCTGTTAGAAAAGGGGCTGATTCAGCCCAGTTCATCTCCATTCTGTTCTCAACTGTTGTTGGTGCAGAAAAAGGATAGCTCATGGCGTATGTGCATCGACTACCGTGCACTGAACAAGAATACCATCAAGAATAGGTTTCCTATACCTAGAACTGTCCAGAGGGAGTCCAGGCCTGAGGGCAAGAGAGCACTAAGGTTGGACAAAGACTATGGTTAGCAAAAGTGGGGTCATTGATGAGCCAAAGTGGAATCCTTTGCTACAGAGGCTACATTTCAGTTTGTGGTATGGCTGTAGTGTACAAAGGGGGGTCAGATGACCTAGAAAGATACAATGGCAGCATCTCCTAAAATTTAGGGGACTGCTATTTTGGGACCTGAAAATGTGTGCGTCATAACCTCCGGAATGACAAGGAGAACATTTTCTTACTCTGCCGCCGTGAAGTCAACTGGGCAACCGGTTGGGATATTTTAAAGCGGCAACCCCAAAACGGGAAAATGCTTGTAAATGTGCCAAGTGGCACCTTCTGGTGCACTTTCCTCATGCAACAAGAGATGGCGCTGAATTTTAAGTTGGGAGAGGCTCATTTTCAGATTTTGTCACAGGTTAAGAGCTATGGAGTGCTTGCTTTCCCACTTATGTAGAGTGCGGTAGGAGTGATACCCTGCACGCTACACATTGCCCTCTCTCTCCTCTATGGCAGTATGTTATGCCCCTCTAGTGGGCTTTTCAATTGACCAATGTACAGTGTTGTGGGATCATGCGCGATTGCCGAGGCAAGAGCCTCTTGCACAAGTACTGGATTACCTAGCGGCTAATCCCCCGCAGGTACAGGTGAATTCGGAGAGGCTTCACACCAGAAATCTAGTCAAATTCAAAGGGTAAGTAGCCCTACAGGTGCGGGAGCTCAAGGACTTCCCTAATACCCATGGAGGTTCGCGGACGCGAGGTTTAGGGTTTTCGCCCTAAACGGTCCCTAATACCCCCTGGTTCGGGGACGCAAGGGGACCGCTGTGCAGGTGATCTAGCACATTTTCGGGGCTAAAAACAGAGAATTCAACGTGCTGTAGATTCTCACCAGGTTTTGCAAAGTGCCCGTATGTGTCGGGAAAGTCATTCAATGCGTGGGAATACTGACTATGAAGGGTCCTAGTACAGTTATGCTTCCGAAATCGGACCGGAACAGTTGAAATTCAGCCAAGCTTGTGCGGGGCAGCTTGTAGGGAACCACAGAGTTTATTCCCTCTTTTAAACAATAAAGAATTACCGAAAGGGGCGCCTAAGTTAGGGGCCAATCTGGTGTCGGTCTACTCATACAGGTGCAATCGAGCAGCCGATATCCCTCTCCCCTTTGTTGCGTCTTGAAAGTACAGGTAGAATAGACGACTAATAATGGGTGAAAGCTAATCAAGGTTTGAAGTAAAGTCTACCGGCCTTTTTGGAGTTAACAGGCTGGTTTCATGGTTCCATCGACGGGATTAAATCACTTTTTCTCATAGAGGTGAGCCTTGGTCAGGTTGGGCTTGAAGACACAGGTGATCATAGACCAGACACAGGGAATTGCAATTATGGCTGACAAACCAGATGATGTGACTTAAGAGGTTTCCTCTTCACAGGGTCAACAGACACATGAACTGGGCGAGTCTTCAAGACCACCATAGACGGATGATGATATATTCAGGACCCAGTTGGCTATTGTTGTGGCTATGTTCACACAAGTAATGCAGAACCCAAGGTTTTTATCCTTTCTACAACCTCCTCTTCCGTCTCAACAAGTTGGGTCACTGGATCGTATTCACAAGCCTGTTAAGGCTTAAGCACAGGTGATTCATACTACACAGTCAATGGAAACACCTGTACACTTGACGGAGAACACGCAGTCTCCACAACCTATGCCTAAGGTGCAAGAACAGGTGGCTGAGATGCCAGTCTTTCAAGCTGTACCAGTTTAGCCCGCCACCTTTCAGCAGCCTATAGCTGGTTCTAATGGGCAGGGAAGCAACCTACAGGCTATGCAACAAGTCTTCCCACCACCTTCAGTACACCCTGGCTATTTTGGAGGTGGATCGGTATTCCAGAGCATGGCTGGTCATTCACCTGGAAATCAGTGTTTGGGGGTGCTCAAACGATGATGCCTAACCCCATGTATGGTGTCACGAGCATGCTACCAGGGTTTCAGAGCACTCAGGGCCAATTTGGGATGCCACAGGCAAATTTTGGTATCGCTGGAATTACAAATCAGTAGCCAAATATGGCATTTCCAGGTCAACTTAATAGCAGTCAAGGAACACAAATGAACCCTAACAGTGTTCCCATGTTTCAGTCACTTCCATATGACAATTTGACGCCACAGGAGAGGCCAACTTCGTACAAACAAGGTGGCAAAGGTGTGACTTTCACGACCTTTACAGGGTTTGATGACAGGAAGAAGGCTCTCTCATTCCTCCAGCAGTTTGACAAGGCCTAAGCAGGGGAAAACTTTACAGAGGCTTCAAAGGTCCGCAAGGCAGCCAATTTCTTGACAGGGAATGCGGGACAATGGTGGAAAACTTTATTGCTGTAAGGGCAAGCTCCATCCACATGGATTTACTTCAAGCAAATTTTTGCAGCAACATGGTTATCTGATGACTTTGAAGCAGATGTCATGACAGAATGGCACCAGCTTAATGCTTCCACTTGCAAGAATCTGGATGATTACAATCGGAAGTTTTGGAAAGCTCTACTTCCAGTAACTTCCTATAGGTTTGTGCCATTGACACAACACATTGAAAAATATTGTTGTGGCCTACCCAAAGGATTGAGAAAGTACTGCACGAAGACCAAAGTCACTACTTTGACGCAGCTCATCGAGGTAGCAAATACTGGCAATGGTTTGTTGAAGGGAGAAGATTGTGAATTCAATACTGGCGTCAAGGAAGAATCAGCCAAGAAAAATTCAGCAAAGAAGTATGTTCCCAAGGAGGTTCCTAAAGTGACTCAGGATCCAGCCAATGCAGGGAAAGACAAAGCTACGGCTGAATCAGAAAAGGGACCAGCGAAGAAATGGAAAAGACGTTTTCCTTGCAAGTCGGAAGAGCAAAAGAAGGTCCTAAGGTCAGAGAACAAATGCTTTATCTGTGAGCAGCCTGTCCACATTGCTTACAACTGTCCTACAAAGAAAAGGCCAGCTGATTCTGAAGACAAGGAGGACAGGAAAGGGAAGAAGCCCATGGCTGGTCTAGTGTCAGATATGGTGGGCGACAAGCCAAATTCAGATGCAAGTGAGCTTTGCAGAGCATGGGGAAAGGTCAGGGATCAAAGGGGAGTCTATTCCCACTGTATCGGCTTCTGCTATTACTTCTGTAATGAAAAAGCATCTTTCTGCATACTTGGTTTTTGCACGTGAAGTGTCAGATTGTGATGAATCAAATTTATATGTGCTAGATAAAGAAAGGTCAATTTCTTTACAACAGTATAGTGACTGTTTTTTCGATTCATTATCGTCTCAATTACCACCAGAGAGACCCGAGGATCATGCGATAGAGTTGGTGCCAGGCAGTAGCCCACCAAATAAGCCTCCGTATAGGGTTAGTGCGGCTCAGAAAAAGAGATAATGGGCCAAGTACAAGAGCTGTTAGAAAAGGGGCTGATTCAGCCCAGTTCATCTCCATTCTGTTCTCCAGTGTTGTTGGTGCAGAAAAAGGATGGCTCATGGCGTATGTGCATCGACTACTGTGCACTGAACAAGAATACCATCAAAAATAGGTTCCCTATACCTAGAATTGATGATATTCTAGACAAATTAGAAGGAGCAGCTATGTTTGGCAGGATAGATCTAAAGAGTGGGTACCATCAGATCCGCATTAGATCAGAGGATGTGCACAAGACTGCTTTTAGAACGACGTTTGGATTTTACGAATTTTTCGTCATGCCCTTTTGTCTCACAAATGCTTCTGCTACATTCAATAGGATGATGGACAGAATTTTCCGTCCACACTAGCAGTTTGCTGGTACATTCTTTGATGACATGATAGTCTACTCAAAGAATGAAGAGGAGCAATGCATCACTTGGCCATTGTGTTCAAAGAGCTACACATTCATAGGTTGCTCATCAATGCAAAGAAAAGTGAGTTTTTTCTGGAAGAGATCCACTTTCTGGGACACATTGTCTCAAAGGATGGTGTCAGAATGGATCCTGCAAAAGTTGAAGCGATCAAGTCATGGCCAGATTTGAAGACGGTGCACGATGTCCGAAGTTTCTTTGGACTATGCTCCTATTACAGAAGGTTTATCCGAAATTTCGCTGAGATTGCTTCACCTTTACATGCTCTTCAAAAGAAGGCAGTCACCTTTAGATGGACACAGAAATAGATTTCAGCATTTAATCTCTTAAAGGAAAAGATGACTTCAGATCCAGTCATTGTGTTGCCAGATCTTAGGAAGTCATTTGTGGTCCAGTGTGACACCTGCGGTAGTAGCATTGGTGCAGTGCTAATGCAAGATGGCAGGGTAGTAGCCTATGAGAGCAAAATCTTGCAAGGGCTAGAGATGACCATGCAGGTCTATGAGAAAGAGTTACTTGCTGTGATTCATGCGCTCTTAAGTTGGAAACACTACCTGCTAGGTGCAGACTTTGTTGTCCAAACGGACCATCAGACCTTGCGATACTTCTTGACACAGACAAAGTTATCTGAGTAGCATATGCGATGGGCAAATATCTTGTCCATGTTCCATTTTCAGATTGTGCATGTGGAAGGCAAGAAGAACGTTGTGGCTGATGCCTTGTCAAGGAAGCCACAAATTTCAGCTGTGTCAATTCCTTATCATCATGAACTTGATGATATGAGAGAACAGTATGCAAATGATGAAGATTTTGCAAGGGTCTTCGAGCAGCTAATGGATGGACAACGTCATGAACACTATCTTCTCAAAGATGGGTTCATGATGATGCATGGCAGATTGTGTGTCACAAAGCCATTGCGATGCAAAGTTATAGAAGAGAGTCATGTCCCACCGTATGCAGGGCATAGTGGTATCGATGCTACAGTTAAAGTGGTTGAGACATTCTTCTATTGGCCTACATTGAGAAGGGATGTGGATGCCTTTGTGTGAGAATGCCTAATTTGCCAGAAGGTCAAGTTTGACAGGCAAAAGGCACCAGGGTTATTGCAACCACTACCTATTCCAGATAAACCATGGGAAAGTATTGATATGGATTTTATCTTTGATCTTCCTAGAACGCAGACAGGAAACGATGGTATTTGGACCATTATTTGCAGATTCAACAAACAGGCTCATTTTATCCTTGTTAGGAAGAAGATAAAACCAAATCAGATGGCACGCTTGTTTATGATCAATATTTTCAAGTATCATGGCATGCCACAGTTGATTGTTAGCGATCGTGATCCACGCATGACAAGTTTGTTCTGGAGAGGCTTGTTTGAGAATATGGGCACAACGCTCAAATTCTCTTCATCATTTCATCCTCAAACAGATGGGCAGTCAGAAGAGGCAAATTCTATTGTCCTAGATATGTTGAAGTGCTATGTGTCAGGACATAAAGGAAAGTGGGAGCAGTATTTGCCATTGGTGGAGTATGCATACAATAATACAGTGCATTCATCAACTGGTGAGGTAAGTCTAGAAGCACTTGTTGCATATTTCTCTTTGTAACCATCTCCTTTTGGACCCCTATTGAGAAGAAACCATCTCTCCTTTTGGTCCCGTGTTGAGAAAGGTCTAGAAGCACATGTCTCTATTCTAACTCTTGTTTCTGTTTATTCTCCCACATTAAATGATCAGTTTAATATGAGAAAATCATTTGGTAAAGTTAGATATTACATTTTATGACAGCCATGGTCAAACAAGATGAAGGGATCATGCTCCCTTACCTTTCCCCAAGCATAGGAAAGTGATGATTCTTTGTAATGAGCATCCTCTTTTGGAGCTTTGATGGTGGAAGCCCTCGGAGAGATGGTTACATCTCAATAAGGGTCCAAAAGGAGGTAGTCTATCAAAGAGCAATGTGCATCTACTGGAGCAGAAAAGACCTTAAGGTTGACTTCATTAAAGACCTCCAATGGTTAGTGTTAAAAGTCCTTTGACTTTAAGCAAGCTAGGGCTGAGCTTGAGGTGGGAACCCGACCTAAACTTGTCGTTGACCTTAAGCAAGCAAGGGTTGTGCTTGAGGTGGAAACCCGACCTAAACTTGCCTTGAGGTAGGAAATCCACCTAAGGTGCTTGTCATGCTTGATGACTAAGATACTTGAGGTACTTGTCATACTTAATGAGGAAGTTCTTTGAGAATCTTCCTATGCATGGGGGGTAAGATGCTTGAGTCAAAAAGAGACCCTACACACTTAATGAGGAAGTTGCTTGAGAAGCTTCCTATGCATGGGAGGTAAGATGCTTGAGTCAAAAAGAGACCCTACACACTTAATGAGGAAGTTGCTTGAGAAGCTTCCTACGCATAAAATTCCCAAAGTTAAGGGAATCTTTGACCTAACATTCCACTCACCCAAGGGGCACCCCTTTTCTAAAAGGGCACATGGGACACATGTCAGACTCTCGCTAAGCTTAACCACATAAGGTGCTTGAATGCTATTGGTTGGGCTAAAGAGGGGTCCAATGAGCTTCTCCTTCCATCCAACAAATATCTAGATATATTCAAGCTCTCTCTCTCTCTCTCTCTCTCTCTCTCTCTCTCTCTCTCTCTCTCTCTCAGAGGTAAGGAGGACACTTGTCAAAACACTACCCATGTACTTGACTGCATGCTGCATGTGATTGGCTAGCGGGAGAGGGGTCCAATGAGATTGAAGCATGTGGAAAAGCTACCACTCGCCCAAAGCAAGGAGGGGGGGTGCTAGGGCGATATACTCCACACACACACTCATTTGGAAGGGCATTCTCACTTGGTGAAAGTTGAGGAACTCCACCTCCTTCTCCAAGCTTGTGAGAAGTGAGAACCTACACCAACACTCTTGGCTATGGAATGCAAATCCAACCAAGAGCCATGCTTCAATGCTTAAGCTTTCCATCTTCTCCATCTTCATTACTATGCTATTATGCATGCTAGCAAGAAGAGTGATGATAAGTGAGGAATTATTTCTTTTTCTAATGGAATATTTCTTCTTCCTCTTCCCTATCCTCATTCCCCGCTAGCTCCCTCCACCTTCGAAGGTGTTTGAGGCCTTGGGACTGAGGCTTGGGATAGTCAATGCTTTCTACAAAGTTTATGTTGTGCTAGTTGAAGGTGGCAAAAAAGTTCCTCCCATACTGCATACAAAGGACAAGATATTTGAAGCAGATAAGTATGTTCAGGACATGGATGAAATGTACAAGAAGGTCAAAGTGGCCTTAGAAAAGACTCAGGCAAACCAAAAGAAAGCAACTCATCGTCACCGTCGTGAAGTGGTGTATTCACTTGGTGATTGGGTTCTTTTACGCTTTGAAAAGGCAAGGTTAAAGAAAATGAAGGGCAAGGAAAGACTGTTTCCAAAGCTCAGCATGCCTTACTATGGGCCTTTTCAAGTGTGCGACATAATCAGTGATGTTGCATATAGGCTAAAATTGCCTGACAGCTGAAAGATTCACAATGCGTTTCATGTGAGTCTTCTGAGACCCTATGTGGGTGATATGCCAGAGGATATGCCAGCTGAAGACCAGCCGACAGTCGAGGAACTTGACGAGATCTTGGTCCCGGAACAGATTTTGGCACATAAGGAAAGAAAAGTGAAAGGCAAGGTTGCTAGGCGTTACTTGGTAAAGTTCAGAAACTATCCACCAATGGATGCTAAGTGGATGGAAGAAGGTGAACTTGCAAAGTCACCAACTGTGTTATCACTTTACCTTGAAGCCTTCGATTTGCAACCTGCCTTGACCCCTTGAGTTTCAAAGCTACATGGATTGTCAGTGTGACAATGGCTTCTGAAACAAATGATGTACATGGTATTTAAAGTGAGCTCAAATGAAATACCTGTTACATGAATGTTAGAGCTGTACAGATTGTCAGTTTGGCAATTTCTCTTATGGAATGTCCAAAAGTATGGTTAGTGCTATAGAAGTGAGTATTTCTTGTCAGTTTGTCAAGGATACATTAATTGCTTCTATTAAAGGGTACATGTGTAACTGCATTCTTGAACTGCCGGTTGGGTATGCTCGAAAGTGTTACTGAGCCCAACGTGTACTATAAGACAGTGGAAAAATATGTAGCTACCATTTTGTCATTGGAAAGTTAGTGACTCAAAGCAATGGCAGAGTGCGAAGCTCCCACTATGTCATTGGGACAGGGTTCACATGCAGGCAATACATGTGTCGACGAGGTGTTGAATACACGAGGGTTGACAATGAGCATGTATGTGTCGTACATGTGTCGACAGGTGTTGAATACATTAGTGTTGACTGTGAGCATGTACGACATAGATGCAAACGAGGACGTTTGAGATTTCAAGAGGGGGGTATGTCACCAGCGTGTGACAACTATCTATCCTTTTTGTTGATTTCTTTCTTATTATTTATTTACTTTCACTTTTTGGAAACACCCCTCGGGAAATCTAACTGCCCTGCATTGCATAGCTAGTGTGGAACTGTCAAGAGGGAGTCCAGGCCTGAGGGCAAGAGAGCACTAAGGTTGGACAAAGACTATGGTTAGCAAAAGTGGGGTCATTGACTAGCCAAAGTGGAATCCTTTGCTACAGAGGCTACATTTCAGTTTTGGGTATGGCTGTAGTGTACAAAGGGGGGTCGGATGACCTAGAAAGATACAATGGCAGCATCTCCTAAAATTTAGGGAACTACTATTTTGGGACCTGAAAATGTGTTTGCGTCATTACCTCCGGAATGACAAGGAGAACATTTTCTTACTCTGCTGCCGTGAAGTCAACTGGGCAACCGGTTGGGAGATTTTTCGGCAGCAACCCCGAAATAGGAAAATGCTTGCAATGTGCCAAGTGGCACCTTTTGTTGCACTTTCCTCATGCAACAAGAGGTGGCGCTGAATTTTAAGCTGGGAGAGGCTCATTTTCAGATTTTGTCACAGGTTAAGAGCTATGGAGTGCTTCCTTTCCCTCTTATATACAGTGCGGTGCCAGGAGTGATGCCCTGCACGCTACGCACTACCCTCTCTCTCCTCTATGGCAGTATGTTATGCCCCTCTAGTGGGCTTTTCAATTGACCAATGTACAGTTGTGTGGGTTCATGCACGATTGCCGAGGCAAGAGCCTCTTGCACAGGTACTGGATTAGCTAGCGGCTAATCCCCCGTAGGTACAAGTGAATTCGGAGAGGTTTCACACCAGAAATCTCGTCCGATTCAAAAGGCAAGTAGCCCTACAGGTGCGGGAGCTCGAGGACTTGCTACGGATGCGACCAACATGCGAAACGGAGCTCGAAATAGTAAATTACAGCCTGCTGTGTATTTTTGCAGGTTTAGGGTTTTGGCCCTAAACGGTCCCTAATACCCCCAGGAGGTTCGGGGATGCGAGGGGACCGCTGTGTAGGTGATCTGGCGCATTTTCAGGGCTAAAAACAGAGAATTCAGTGTGCTGCAGATTCTCACCAGGTTTTGCAAAGTGCCCATATGCGTCGGGAAACTCATTCAATGCGTGGAAATACTGACTGTGAAGGGTCCTAGTATAGTTATGCTGCCGAAGTCGGGCCGGAACAGTTGAAATTCAGCCAAGCTTGTGCGGGGCAGCTTGTAGGGAACCACAACGTTTATTCCCTCTTTTAAACAATAAATAAATATTGAAAGGGGCGCCTAAGTTAGGGGCCAATCTGGTGCCGGTCTACTCATACAGGTGCAATCTAGCAGCCTGTATCCCTCTCCCCTTTGTTGTGTCTTGAAAGTACAGGTAGAATAGACGACTAATAATGGGTGAAAGCTAAATCAAGGTTTAAAGTAAAGTCTACCGCCCTTTTTGGAGTTAACAGGCCGGTTTCATACTGTCTAATGAGCTCCTTAATTTTCTCGAAATAGCTCCTTACTGACAGTCTGTCCTACTATATTTTGTCTAACTCATAGAGGATGTTTTCATCACCTCTATTGATGTACTCCAAGATAAAGGATTTCTTCAGCTTATTGTAATTTCCTTAGGGAGGGGGTCACTTAATAATTATGTGACTATCACGTGAGTGCAATAGAAGGCATTATTAAATTTAATTTTTCTCACATTTTTACATACAGAAGGGTACTGTATAATGTAATTGCGAAAAAAAATACATATTGAATAGGAAAATGGTGTATTTTATTAGTCAAAAACTCACAAATAAGGAGTTTAAAAAATAGTCCTTGCACGCACGAGATATACACAATTTATACATAGTGACCCCCCTAAGGTAGTTTATTAGTTTACATGCTAGATAATGATAGTACCTTTTTTTGGTTGCATCTTTCATTGTTTGAGGGAAGTACTCTACCCAATCTTCTTTGCTGATATGATTGAGGTCAGCATACTATTTGAAGGCTTGGAAATGGACATTTGGATCATCCTTCCGACTACCTCTGAATGTTGGGGATGCTATCTTCCGGTCATTGGATTTCTCTCAATGTCTAGGTTTGTCATGGAAATTAGTTCTTGTCTCTCGACGTCTAGGTTTGACAAGGTAATTAGCTATTTTTTTATGTCACTATTTCAAGATATTTTCCCTTGTGAGGTTTTGTCATTGATTCCGAATGTATATGCTTGTGCCTCCTTGAATCATTGGCATTAGTAGAAACCTTCACTTTGCTCTTATTGGAAGAATTTTGAGTATTGTGTGAATGAGAGTGCCTCTTAAACTACATGCCTTTTTCATTGAATACTGAGATTGTCTCAAAGCTCAATTGTGGATTTAGTGTCTCTGATGCCTAGTTCTGCTTCTATCTTGTCACCCTAAGAGAATAGCTAAATATCATCAAATATTTTCTTTGATCCTTCCACAGTGGTATTGATGTAATTCTCCTTTTCAATGAGCACTCTAGGGACTCTCCTTACTTGTGTTGGGTTTCGTACAGACATTGTGAATAGCTGACTAGCTCTCATTTGTAACTTGGGAGACTAGTTCTCTCAAGAGATTTAGATCACCACCGTGATCACAAAATGGAATGAGTTGGATCTTCACAACTAATCTACAATTAGACTCAAAATAACTTTGAGGGGGAGGAGGGGTCACTATATGTAAAACATATGTATTGCATGCATTCAAGGACTATTTATAAAACCACTTGAGAATTTTCCACCAATAAAAGGGACCCTTTTCCTATTCAATCTAAATTTTTTTTTCGATATCATTTTTTCAAGACCCTTTTTTATGTGAAAAAATGTGAGAAAATATAGAATAAAATAATCCCTACTGTTGAACCCACATGATTTGAATTTTCTTGTTATAGTGACCCCCCAGAGTAATTGACAAAAAATCTGAGTATTAGATGAACTAGTTATATATGATCAATGATACAAATCTTCAGCTACCAAATGATCAAATGGCGTAGAATCAGGCAAAGCATAATTTAGATCAATGGACAAATAAATTTAAATGAGACTTTAGACAATTGAATAAAACAAAATGGATAAACAAGTTCCGATAATAGAAATAGGGAATAAGAGACAACTCAAAATGTGATTCGGATTCTAGCTGGATACAAATGATTCAGATTCAAATCAGATTCAAATTTAATGATACATTGATAAAAGACTCTAGACATGATTAATTGATAACCTAAAATTAGTCTTTGGCTTAGGAATTACAAATGATACAGATGGTAACCATTGACTACTCTTCTCTTAGTATTGCCCTTCCCCTTGATGATGTTAAAGATGGTGGGGAAGTTTCTCTGTCGCACTCCAACACCGCGTTGGCTTCAAGACCTCCTAGGTAGCCCTTGAATTTTCCTTGAAATTCCGAAGACACACACACACACACACATACACACACACACACACACAGAAAATTTCTCCCCCGCTATGCGTTGCAAGCTTTACAGAGGATTTTCCTCTCTCCTTCGTTCTTCCCTCTTGCTTAATCAAGAGTAAGATTGAGAGAGAGCGATATGCTGCTTCCCTCAAGCTCCTTGACTTGTTTTCTTTCTTCTTCCCCAACTCTCCTGCAAGTCCTTTCTCCCTTCTTCACATTATGCTCATTCTTGCCTTTGCTAAAGAAAAACTCTTAAAATAGGTCCCTCCCTAAGCAACAACGGTGCTGTCATTGCTAGGGACCGTTGACATTAACCCTGTTGACGTGGCACGTTGAGCTCTGCCCTGCTCCAAACTGGCTGGAATCCAAACGCCATGCCTTGCTGAGGTCTTCGTTTCATTGTCAAACTCAATCAAGCTTCCCCCAGCCCTGTGCGAGCATCTTTTCCCATATGTGCCTTTGTTCTCTGCTGCCATTTCCCTGACCCTTCATCTACAGTTGCCCAATCCATTACATTTCTGCAAACTGTTCAAACTTCAAACTGTCATAACTTTCTCTTCATATCTCTAATCAACGAGCTGTAAAGACAGGTCTGTAGAGAACTTTTACTACAATTCTAGCCTATAAACTCCCATCTGTGATCACCTCAAACATACTCCCTTTTAGCATTAATCAAGACAACTTTTGTCCCCTTAAGGCCACATCTAAGATATATTTAGCATAGAATTAGCTTGTTATCAATCCCTGAACATTGGTCAACAATTATGTAGATTTCAATCAAGCACAATGTACATCCTTGTGATATTTTTACCTTCATGGAATCGGAGCTGCACGATAACATTGGCTAGATTTATTTCAGGGCCAATAACCACCCCCATTCCACATATGATTCCAAGAGTGCCTCCATTGGCCATACCTCCTTACATAGGTGATTTGGCAGCATTTGCTTAAATGATAAGTCGATCTATTGTGGAGAATATGCATCATGCACCTGAGAGAGAACATGGGAGTAAAGAAGTAAAAATTGCAAAGCTTACGCAAAAATTCATTGGGGAAGAAGATGCTCAAAAAAACATCAAAGTATTTGAACAAGTATGTGATTCCCTAGGAGAACACAATGAACTACATAAGTGCAATGCTTTAAGTTTGACTTTAAGTGGGAATGCTGGGGATTGGTATAGGACCTTAAGGATGGAAGAGAAAATGATTTACCCTACTCTTTGGAGATTGTTCCTGAAGGAATACATACGAGAAGATGTACCTTGGGGTGTAGCAAAGGCTGAACATGAGGAACGCAAGTTAGTTAGAGACTTTACCAGTCGTTTAAAGCACTTAAACTCTCGTTGTCGTGTAAATGAGCGTTTTCAACAATAGCCAATTGCGCCATAGATTCCTCCAATAATGCAGCATGAAAATATCTATAATCTCCTAGTCATTAGAGGTATTACTACTGATAGCCGTTTTTCGGCTTTCCATAATTGCCATAGTAAGCTACCTCACCCTACCAAAATCACCCAAACACTATGGCTATCCCTACCATTTCACTGTAAATAGGCGTGTGTGAGTTAGGGGACTTTTTCCATATTTTCTTAAATACCCTCAGCTAGCTAGTCACTGGGCTAGTTGAGTCAAAAAAATAAATAAAATCAAAAAAATAAAATATATGATGGCCCATTTGTGTGTAAATATTTCATTGTATATATGGCCTAAATATAGGGATTTTTTATAATTATTTTGGTATTTTATTTAAATATTTCTACTTAGGTGTGTGTTTTATTAAACCTATGTACACTTTCTTTCATCCTCTTACACCATAATTATATTTTTTGCCAATATGTACATACTCTAACCTCATATTTTTCCTTTATACAAATCACTCCCACATTTTCACCCTCACCCTCGTGAAAACAAAAAATTGATTTCTACTCATTGGTTATGTTTATTATATTATTTACTTGCATACCTTTTCCTCTTTCACCCAAAATAATTCAAGGAGGGACCATATCATATGATTCCAATATCTTTCCATATCCATAACTCCTCCATATTTTTATTATTATTTCTACTCATTATTCTAACACCATGTGCTCATTGAGCTAAAGTCCATGAATAGTCCATACACTAGTCCCACCATGTATATATTTCTTTATTCACCAATAATCCTCCTCCATGCATGGGTCAAGGGCAACTTGGATGCTTTGTATTATAATATGACAAAGGAGGGGCTCACTCTTGGATGCATTGTACAAATTCAACAAAGGAGGGGGCCACTAAAAGACTTTTGCAGGCATAAAAACAGGCTTTTTGGTGAAAAGTTTGGCACCTATCTCCACTCCGAATTTGGAGCGGTGGTCAAAAGAGAAAATGTAGCCCACGCTTTGAATAATCACCTCAATTTTTTTCACGATTTTTGGAGCTACCAACGGTGAGCTATGATTTTTTGAGTGGACCCCAGTCTGCCCACTTTTCTCACAAGTAGCCCTTAGTCTTCTCTCACCCTTCCACACACCTACTCACTCTTACACATCCCTCCCTCTCCTTCCCTCACTCAAACCTGCAATTTCCATGGCTTCTCCCACCCTCTTCACCATTACCCTTCTCTCTCATCCCTATAGTTCTTTTATGAACCTCTACATACATACACCCTCTCCATGTCTCTCTCTATTGCTTCTATGTTACAATTTCATTTACCTCTCCTAAAAAATATCTAAAATTCAGCATCTTAACCATGATAACTTCTGCAAATTGAGGATTTTTCATCAACAAATCCTCTTTTCATCGTGGTGATCAACCGTGGCGGCGGCGTAAAGAAGCGAAGAAGAAGAAGAAGAGGAGCGGTCATTTTTTCCACAATCTACACAAGGGTGAGTTCAAGCTTCTTCAAAGCTTCACCATCTCAATGATTCTCTTTTAATTCACCCCTCTTCCTTCATCAAATCAACTCATCCTACCTATTGTAAATGTATCACTAACAATTCTAGTGATTATTACCACTAACAACTAACTTCTCTTGTAAAAATGCACCTACACTATCAACATATGGAGTAGGCAACCGCACAAGTAAAACAAATTCATTCACTCCCATGGAAGTTTCTCTCCTTTCACCACATCAATAATTCTCTTACTTGAGCCCACATCCATGTGACTCAAGAGAAAAGAGAGACCCCATTCTCATTTGAAATTCATAAAAATTCATAATCCTTGATCTTTCCTAATAAAATTGATTAGGTTTAATCCTAATCAAGGCTTCTAGAACCTATAAATAGAACCTATTCCTCCTTGTTAAGACATCACTATACCATTGCACACTAGATTGAGCGTACCACACGCCAGTTCTATCTTGGTTGTAAAGAGAGAGTAAGCTTTCTATACACCATCACCTTGGTGCATAGGAAAGCTTGAGCTAGTTTGAGTGAGTACGAGTAGAAGATATTCTTCCTACCATTGTTTTATCTACCCCAACATCAATGAATTGGTAGTTTTGGGTGCAATTCATGTCCAAAGGCTCACGCTTCTCCTCCAATTTGGCTTGGCAAACTCATTCAGCTTCATAAGGTGACTTGTTGCATTGAAAGTTGTTGTTTTGTTGCTTGTGATTCATTGGCTATTGTTTAGCTACCATTGTAAGAGGGTGGATGGTGAGAGGGCTCCCATAACCCTAAGACAATGTGCTAGTGATGCTATAACCAAATCTTGTCACTTGATTCCGCAAGCTCTAAGTTCCTTTTTTGTGCAAAATATAAAGTTGAAGCTAAGTTGTACACCAGCTCTCTCTCTCTCTCTCTCTCTCTCTCTCTCTCTCTCTCTCTCTCTCTCTCTCTCTCTCTCTCTCTCTCTCTCTCGTGTTTTAGTGTGTGAGAGTGTTCCATTGGTGTTAGGGTTAGTGTAAATTCCTTGCTTGTTTGTGGGTTGCTCTAACGATTCTCCTCTTTTGCGTCCTAGTTCGCTCTTAAACTAGGTGGTGCCCCTTGTGTAGTTGGGATTTGGCTGTGGGTTTGTTGTTTTGGTTTGTGTTGTGTTGTGCCCCAGCCCCATTGAGCAGCACGGGAGCCTTGAAGGGTGTCTAGAGGTTGCTCTTCTTGTTGCCCGCCCCGGACCGCCTCACTACCTGGGAGGCAGTCACTACCAATGCAATCCCATTAGGAAAGATATGAACCCCAAAAGGGCCCTTTAGCTTAAGGGGTGATTAAGCATGGACCAATAGGAAGAAGGTGGTGGCCACAACCATAGCCTCAAAAAAGTAGGGTAGGAGGGGGCATGGGGGCCTATTTGTTCCCCTCGTTATAGCTTTGTCCCCTAGAAAGAGAGAGAAAAGGGAGGGGGGGAAAGGAGGGTTTCCTAAATTTTCAAAATTTTAAAAAAATCTCTAAATCTCACTTTTCACTCCCCAAAAGCTCCCCTAACCAAATACATGGTCAAAAATCTATTTTCTTTCACCAAAATCTGCATTTCTCAACCATTTCTCTCTCTCTCTCTCTCTCTCTCTCTCTCTCTCTCTCTCTCTCTCTCTCTCTCTCTCTCTCTCTCTCTCTCTCCACAAGCTTTCCATAGCTACATCACATATGAAAGCCTTCCATAACTGCTCACGGTCTAAACTCGCTCTGTGTGTGTGTGTGTGTGTGTGTGTGTGTGTGTCTGTGTGTGTGTGTGTGTGGTTGTGTGTGTGTGTGTGCTTTCCCACTTTCATCTACACCTCCACTGTACTCTCTCCTCAAGATCTCCATGGCCGTAGTACTTATGGATACTTTACCAAGCACCTCTTCTACCCTTTCTTCTACACCTCCACTGTCCTCTCTCCCCAACCACCTCTTGGCTCCTTGCCATGACTGCAATATTGCACTCCAAGGTTCTCCATTGAAGTTTTAATCCTCTGTATCTCCCTCTCTCCAAAAATATTTACTTCTTCCTCCTCCATCTCTAGCTCATTCAAAACCACCATCAAACTCTAATATTGTAGCCCCTTCCTCTCTGTAGCAAAGTCAAACTCTACTACTCACAAAAATCCAACAAATGAGGTAGAAAGGGTTGTCTTGTACAACACTAGAGATTCTAATGGCGAGTGGGTGTCTCAGGTGTTTCGCAAAGGCGCTTGGGTCTTCATGCAACCTGCAACCATTGGGCCTCATCGTGTTTGAGATTGTGCGGCAACTTGGATAACATTGGAAAGGGAGGTTGCTTGGGTTCAAAGACATCAGATCAATGGGACGGTGGTTGTTGTTCAACATGTGTATTCAATGCCTAACATGCATTTGGGGCACACTAATCCAAGACTTTTTCCACCTAACTGTAAGTTGCTTCTCTTTGTTGTTGCAATAGTCATATGCATTGAGTTGACCTATGTGTTCAAGTATGCTACTAAGTAGCTTGTGGGCCATTTGATGTCTATGTAGATATATTTCCATCAAACTTGGTCAGAAACAACAATTAAGAAGTCTCTCTGGAACCTTTTACGATTTTCATGTTGACATTGGTGCCATGATGCTTCCCATTGTGCAACCATTGATGCTACTGACGGGAGCAAAGCGAACCCCGACATCCTCTTAAACGTCGGGGGCCGAATGGCGCGCCTCGAGCCGCCTCGAGCCTATCACGGTAAAGCGAACAGGGGGGCACCACCTAGCTTTGAGCGGCTAGGACGCAGACCACGATGATATGAACACCACGAACTTCCACACATAGAGAGAGAGAGAGAGAGATATTGACAGATGATGAAAACCCTCGGGGGTGTGAGGGAGAATTATTTCTGCAGTATTTACAAATGACATTCTTTCCGGCGAGGCGGCACACTGTGGTGATAGAGAAGTAGGGAGGAAAGATGGTGCAAACTACTTGGTGCGTTCTCTAAGATGACTCAATTATTGTGAAGCTTGCTACCAAGAGCGTTTGTACGTGTGTGCATCGACCATTGGAGTCGAGAGGTGGACGTGGCTCCCTTTGCATGGTGCAAATCCCAAGGCAAACCAACACACAAGCCCCCTTCCCCGTGATGCCAATAGTGTCAACTCTTCCCACTTACACTCTACCAAGTGTTGACCTATCGTGAGCCCCCCCCCCCCCCCCCCCCCCCCCCCCCGATAGTGACCTCTCAGTGCCAATTTATAGGTGTTGGCCGCTTGGATTATGGTAATCCCGGTGTGATTAGTGTAAGCTTAATTGGGGAGACAAAGCAAGTGGTGGGCCCGGTGTGGTTGACCCTTGCTTTGTTTTGGGAGGTGATTAAAAGATGAGAATCTCTAGGTGGGCCTTTGTGACCATCACCTAGAGAGAGGAAATTTACAAAGTGGGAATTTTACAATGGCTTGGGTGAAAAGTGAAGAAATGATAAAAATAACTTATAAATTACTGAAAAATGGCATCGTGGTTGCGTGATGCCGGCGAATGGGTGTTGTCCGTGCGTCGGTGTAGCGAATACTTCTTTTCGGGGTCGGCTGGGGCATGCCTTCGACTCATTTCTCCTTTTTGTTGTTGGCGGCGCGTGATTTGGGTCCTCCTTTTCGTTGTCGTCGTAGTCGTAGACCTCCTTCGGTTTTTTTTGTATTTCATCATGTGTGTGCGTTTATGCGTGTGTGTATGTATGGGTGCATGTGGACGGATGTGTGTAAATATATATAGATGTGGGTGCGCATGCGTGAGTGTGTGTGTGTGTGTGTGTGTGTATTTGTATGTGTGCGCAAGCGTGCGTGGGAACGGGCTAGTATAATATATATATTTTTTTTTTTCTGTTTTTTCGGGTTGGTGGCCAGCTGCAGCTACGCGAGGCGAATGGGGGGGAGAGGATGGTGAGGGGGGGGTGTGTGCGGTGTGTGTGTGTGTGTGGTGTGTGTGTGTGAGAGAGAGAGAGATATATTCCGTGCGCCTGTACAGGCCGAGAGGAAGAGAGAGAGAGAGAGAGAGATAGGCTTGCGACGGCAGGTTCTGTGCAGAGCGCAAGAGAGAGAGGGAGAGGAGTGGGGAGAGAGAGTGTCAGGGAGGGAGAGGATTAGGCGGGTGTGTGTGTGTATGGATAAGAGAGAGTGCATCCCGTTTTTACGCGCCTTCACAGGCTGGGACGAGAGCGAAATGGATAGAGAGATTGGCCGATTGGGGCTGTGCTAAGGACGCACGTGAGAGAGAGAGAGAGAGAGAGAGAGAGAGAGAGAGATGGGGTGAGAGAGACTCAGGCCTACCCTTGGGCTCGACACAGAGAGAGAGAGAGAGAGAGAGAGAGAGAGGGAGGCCTTTTCTTGCGCCTTCACAGGCCGGTAAGAGAGAGAGAGAGAGAGAGAGTTTAGTGGCGGGGGGGTTTCTTTGGTAGGTCTCCGACAACAGAGCACGGGAATGGGGGGGGAGGGGGAGACTCTTTGGCATGAAGTGGGGTAAGGGGGGGTGTGAGGTGAGAGAGGGGGGGGGAATATCACCCCTTCCTGTTTGGTGGCTCAAGGATGAGAGGGGGGGGGGGGGGGGGGGGGGGGGGGGAGTCCAGGAGTGGGGTGTGAGGGAGAACATTAGCGGGCCAAGGGAGGGAAATGAGGCCGAGGGGAGGGTGAGGGCGAGCGGGGTGGGGAAGAGAGAGAATATTATTGGGCTATTGGCTTACGTAGAGAGCGAGGGAAGGAGTGTGAGAGGGGGCAGGTGTGTGGATAAGAATACGGGAGAGTGGGAGTTCACATGCGGCCACAGGCTCAACACAACGGGAGCGCAAGAGAGAAGGGGGGGTGGGTCATCGAGGCTTGCGCCTAGCCGAGGGTGGCCAGTGAGGGGGGGGGGGGGGGGGTGGGGGGGGGGGGGGGGGGGGGGGGGGGGGGGGGGGGGGGGTGGGGGGGGGGGGGGGGGGGGGGGTGAAATTGGGATCAAAAGGTGTCGGTAAGGGGAAAGAGAGGATATTAGAGAGAGGTATGTAGGGAAAATGAGAGAGAGAGAGAGAGAGAGAGAGAGAGATCTCAGTTGATGCCCGCCGGGGGGAATAAAACTACAGGGAGAGAGAGACAAGGGGTATCTGAACCGGAGGGCGGTCGGCTAGGCTGGGGCATAGACGAGCGGAGGCATGAGGGTGATAAGGCCGGCCAATCGGGGGGGGGGGGGGGGGGGGGTGGGCCATGCCCGTAGAAGTGTCGTGAGGTTGACCAGGCATTGCCGAGCCTTCCAACAGTGTCGCCAAGGCTCCGGCAAAGGAAAAAACATAAGTTTTTTTCTTTTTTTTTCTTCGATTTCCAAAAATCGGCCATCATTATCCCTCTCCTTTTGGCTAGACGCATTCATGCTTCTAGCCCTTCCTCTGCATCTTTAGTTGTGGAGTTAGAGGGTTCTCCCTCCTCTGGAATGTCTAGCATAAATTCTGGATCAAACCTAAGAAAATACATTTTCAGTCTCCATCCATTGACCCTAGTCTTGTGAATTCTCTCATCTGCTTCCATCAGCTTATAGATGCCGTTGTCATAGCGTTTCTTGATGATAAATGGACCTTCCCATCTGGGTTGAAATTTCTTGTCCTTCCTGGTGTCGAATCTGTTGTCGTATCTCAGCACTAACATACCTTATTCCAGTCCCTTTTCTTTAATCCCTTGATTGAAAGTGAGCCGGCATCGTTCTGCCTGTGTTGCATAGTGATTGATTGATTCTTCCCTATCTAGTTGGAGTCTCTCTAGATCCAAGATGTGGTTTCGGAGATTTACAATTGGACGATGTATCTGGCTAGCCAAAACTCGTAAGCTGGCTATCTGTACCTCAATGGAGCGGGGCCGATTGCGTCAGGAGCTTAAGTGCTGCCTTGTGGGAGGAGAGATTGATCTCCTTATGCTTCAGGAGCACCATCTGTGTGAGAGCCGCATTAGACGTTGTGGTCATCTCTTGCGTGGACGATATGATACTTTTTGGTCAGCTGCTTTTGGACCTGGAGGCATCCAGGGTGGGGTATGTATGACTATCGCGATCTCACCAGTAGGCCATTGTGGGCAGAGGGATTATTGTGCTAGGCAGGGATCAGTGGATTACTATGCAGGTTCACGGTTGCCTTGTGGGCTTCTTCAACATCTATGCGCCCAATGTGGCGAGTGCTTGAGCAGAGTTTTGGTCACAGATAGTTGAGTCTCTATCGTAGGCGGAACACTAGTGCATGGGGGGGACTTCAACATGTTGGAGGACCCTTCTGACAGGATTGGTGGTAGCCATGCTATTGTGCATGGAGTTGAGTTGGCAGCTTGGGAGAGGTTTTGTATGACTATGAGGGTCTCGGATGTTTGGCATCACTCTAGTTTTGTGAGGCCCCCAGACAGCCTTGCCTTCTCTCGTTCGGACCGCAGAGTGGGAGGAGTGACTCTATCGCTGATACATCGCTTCTACACTAGTCACTATTTCAGTGACTTGGGAGGGACAGTTGGCATTCTGGCAAGGACTTCCTTCTCGGACCATGCACCAGTGAGTGGCAGACAGGCAGAGGAGAGGGAGCACGATGCTTCGCATCCCAGAGAGGGTCTTGCTGGACTCTGCACTCAGAGAGCGAGTAGAGGCTCTCTGGACAGAGAGCTTGGACAGGCAGGATTCTCCTGCTGACAGAGTGGCCTCAGGACTAGCTCAGATTAGTTGTTTCTTTCTCTAGGAGTCTTTGGCTCGTCGGGCTGCAGCGAGAGAGCAGGAGCAGCGTCTCAGACAGGGCATTGCTTTGTTACAGAGGATGCAAAAGCAGCATCCAGACAGTCCCTGGTTGGAGGAGCAGCTACTACAGCAAGCTCGCCAGGATCTTGTTAGCATAGAGAAGAGGCAACATGAGTTTGCTTTCCACCGGCAGACATCTCGGTGGACACAAGTGGGCGACAGATAGACTGGTGCTTTCTTTGAGGCAGTGGGACCTCGGCATTCGCATGCCAAGGTCAGTCAGTTGCGAAGGCCCGACGGGTCAGTTGCTTCTGAGCCCGATGATATACGTGCAGTTGCTACTGACTTTTACCATGAGTTACTGTCCTGCAGAGCCTCACTCAGAGCGTCAGGATGCATGCAGGAAGCAGGTTTGGTCACAGATGTCTTGTGAGAGTGAGGAGATGCGTCAGAGGCTTGAGATGCCACTTCATCTTGAGGAGCTGCACACGGCTCTTAGGGCCCTCCCCCGTGGTAGCTGTCCAGGTGAGAATTGGTTGACTCTCAATTTTTTCTTGGAGTACTAAGACCTGCTTGGCCCAGATCTCTGTAGTGCTTTTCATTACATTTTGCACACAGGAGTGATGCCTGACAGCATGAGTGAGGGCTTGATCTACCTCATTCCCAAGGAGGGTGGCTCCTTGGATGAGATTCAACAATGGCGCCCCATCACCATCCTCAACTCAGCCTACAAAATTATTGCCAAGGCTCTGAGTTGGAGGATTCAGCCACTTCTAGAGAGCCTTATACATCGGACTCAGAAAGGTTTTGTCAAGGAACGTAGTATCCTTAACAACATCTTTACTTTTTGGGAGGCTTCTGCCCTAGCACGGCTCCGTGGTGAGGACCTAGTGATTCTTCTTCTTGATTTTGAGAAGGCATACGACAGAGTTGACTGGGACTTTCTAGAGGGAACTCTCCGCAGGATGGGCTCCTCAAATGCTTGGATCAGAGGGGTGTCAGCTTTGTACAGACAGGCTCACAGTCAAGTACTTTTAGCAACAGGTAGAGGTGATCACTTCATGCTCACACGTTCGGGTAGACAGGGCTGTCCCCTTTCCTCTTTCTGTTCTATGCGGAGGCGATGAGTAGGTTTTTGGTGTGGCAACAGGTTGGTCTATGGGACTTAGCACTCCCTATTCAGGGAGATGAGCTACTCGACGCTGAGATTGCCGACGACTCAGCCTTGTACTTAGATGGCCAGGAGGCCAACCTTCACAGGTGTGAGCTGGCTCTAGAGACCTTCTGTTGTGCATCGGGTGCACTGATCAACTGGAGAAAGATAGTGGCTTTCTTGGTTGGTAGTGCTCCTGTGCTCGATTGGATGCCAGGAGAGGGTTTTAGGTGGATTCCTTCGGGGACTACAGTTTGGTACTTGGGCTGTCAGGTTGGTTTGAACTTGTCTCCCGAGTAGCAGATTGCTCCCCTCCTCCTGTCTATCAGGAGGAAGTTGTTACATTGGAGCTCAACACGACTTTCTTTGGCTCGCAGAGTAGTAGTGACCAACCATGTGTTGTTGGCGACTATGTCGTACATCACTTCTTGCTGGATCTTCTCGAGTTCTTGTATCAACCAGGTAGTGAGGACGATCAGGAACTTCCTTTGGTGAGGACGTGACACTTAGATAGCCCGAGCCAAAGTGGCTTGACAGGTCATCACCCTTCCTTGTTCACAGGGAGGGCTTGGGATCATTAGCCCAGCACAGCACAGCAGAGCCCTTCTTGGGAAGTTCATAGTCAGAGGACTTCTTCCAGGTGAGGAGCCCTGGAAGGAGTTCTTGCTACAGCGGCTTCGTGCTAGGGTGCCTCAGGCTGGAGGCCCCTGGCAACCTTCGACTAGATGGATCTTCACAGAGATGTGCAGAGTTGGTTTGAGCAGGAGATTGGAGGACCGCTTCGCTGTGAGTTTGCTTCAATCTTGGGAGCTCTTGCGGCGAGGCTTGGAGCAGAGACAGCCTACTTGCACGGAGGAGCGCTTACAACAACCCTTGTCTAGAACCCCATGGTTAGCACTCAGAGAGGCCACTTGGTTGGTAGTCGGCCTCATGTTTCCTGGGGTCCCATGGCAGCGGGTCCAGCGCGCTCTTTAGGTGACTGGTTAGAGTTCTCAGGCTTGTCAAAGGAGGTGCAGGGTTCCCAGCTACAGGGCATGAGAGGGGTGCAGAGCATGTGCCAGGACATCTCAAAGGCAGTTCTAGCTGAGTGGCTCACGCCTCTCAAGCGAGTAACACCCAAGTGGATGGGAGCATTCACATGACTGGAGGTTCTCATCTGATTCAGGGCCTGCTCAGAGACTGTTCCATCCCTTTTCTTCGAGCTTCAAGATGGGGGGACGCTTACAGCGAGTTGCAGTAGAGGCCCCGCACGTGGCAGAGTGCTGTTTTCAGAGGATCCGAGTAGTGGGCATCTGTGGGAGGACTTGTGTCATCGATCTTGACCCAGCAACTCTTGAGACTGGACACTAGAGGCTGTGGGCTTGGGAGTGTTGTCCACTGGCACGAGTACAGTGGGATCCTGGTGAGTGGCTCTGGAGGGATCCTTTCTCTTCTACAGACCACCCAGGTGTCCGATTCTTTCAGTACATTGTTCAACTTGGACATCATATACTAGCAGCACAGAGAGAGGCCCGCCCCGCTGCAACACCTCATTGGCAGGAGGAGGGTCTCACAGCTGAGTTCTTGGCAGCCTTCTCGGAGAGGTTGTGGGACTCCAGACAGCCGAGGCGAGTCACCTTGTTTCAGTGGCTGGTCGCACACAAAGCTACAGCAGTTGGGATCTGGCTAGTGCATAGTGGTCTCTCGGTCACATGTGCAGCTTGTGACCATCTTGTGGAGAGTGAGTGTCACTGTCTTTGGGACTGTCCTTCGGCACAGTAGGTGTGGCTTCGAGTTCTTTGGTTGATGCCTGCTCTCTCCACGGCTCGACGGTACACTTGGGGACTGACGGATGATTAAGTTTGGATTTTAGGCTAGATGTCGGTGGTGAGCAGATGCCTTAACCTAGAAGTGAGCTTTGAAATATTGACGTTGATGCGGAGAGCGACGAAGAAGTGGAGTTTGATGACAAAGATGCAAAAGTACAGATTAAAATAGACATCTTTGGTGCATCAGCTCTCATAGAAGATGAGAGATAGACTAATTATTTTTGCTAAGAACTCTTTTGTAAAACTCTTCTATTTCTCTACAATACTGGATAGTTAAGTTATGTTGGAGCTTTGTTTTTTTGTTATTTGCATTGCTTTAGCGTTACTTTTGTAAACTAGCATATTGTATCTATGTTATTTGTGTATCTGTAGCCATGGTCGATGACGACGATACATACTCTCCTAATTTTAGTTTTTCTGTCACTCCGATCGGCATGTCACCCGAGTAGATGGGCTCCTTTTCAACACAATTCACACCAGAGCAGATTAGTTACGCACATATTCTTTGGGTAGCTGGTTCCTCTAGACCTACTACGGCTATCCCTACGCCTAAGACTAGTGTTCTCTCTACACCGACCGGCCCCACATCTCAGTCGAGTGTGCCCCCTATATCGACGGATGGTTCATCTTCGAGGCGAGGTAGGCATCGTTTTAGAGGCGATGGTTGTTGTGGTAGCGGTTCTACCGATACGTCCACACCACCGAGAGACCGTCCTTCACTCTCTTCAGTAGATAGTTCACCAATTGGCACATTGTGTACACCTTGGGGATCACACGCGCATGATCCTAACAAGGTGTACAAAAGCAGGGATGGCGCTGTTGTGGCAGATAGGGTAGGAAAGGCCATGCGATAGCGGATTTGACAGCTCTGTAGAGTTCAGTTTGTCCACTCTGTGATGGAGACTTGGGATAATCAAGATGATGAAAGAAAGAATTACATCGTCAAGGCCATTCACAGAAAGATGATGAAAGAAAGAATTACATCGTCAAGGCCATTCATAGAAAGTACAAACCGGCTGAGGGGTACGATCCAATCTCAAATGAGTGGATTTTGAGTGTAATGATTGCCACAATGTCACACTACCGATCAAAGGTGAGAGACAGGTAGAGGAAGGCATTCCAAAGCCGGCATGGTTGGACGCAAAGGAGTGGACGGGGATTGAATAAGAGACACAAGACAATCATGAGAGATTCCACAGTAAAGAGATGCAACCAGAACACGTTTGGAGTCTGCTGGAGCGTCACATCTTGGGAGTCGAGGTTACGATACACTTTGGCATGAGTTTATAAGTATTATACGTATGCTTTAAATTGTCAAAAATTTATATGTTATTTGAAGATTTATCAAATGATTAAATTATAATTTTGCAAGAAGTTGCCGTGAAGCGCCCTCCGACACACCGAGAGGAGAAGTATGGGTACAAGCATGGACTTGTGGCCCTTTTGATCCAGATGCAGGAGGAGGGAGGTGTTACATGAGGGTGAGATCCTCCATATATTTTTGTTTTTGTAGCTGTGATCTTCTTGATACAATTGTACTCATTCATTGTATACATGTACAGTTTCACGCTTATGTTTATGGTTTTGCTTTCCGTTTATGATTATGATTGTGGTATGACAATCAGGTTATGGTTATGGTTTTGCAATTATGATATGGCGGCAGAGAGGTTATGGTTATGGTTTGGCAATCATGGTATGGTTATGGTTTTGAAATCATGTTATGGTTATGCTTTGGCAATCAGGTTATGGTTATGGTTTTGCAATTATGATTGTGGTATGACAATCAGGTTATGGTTATGGTTATGGTTATGGTTATGGTTATGGTTATGGTGTTGCAATGATAGTATGGTTGTTATGGTTATGGTATGACAAGAGGTTATGGTTATGGTATAGCAAGTGGGTTTTGTTTATGGTTTTTCGGTTTTCAAGTCAACGTTATGGTTATGCTTTTGAGAACTTGTCATGATTCAACTTTTGATTTTGTGGTTTTGTTCTTTTCACAATTTTGTTAGCGTCAAACTGTAGGTGGAGTGCGGTTGCTTGTGCACTCTTCTTTTGGGCAGAGAGGGATGTTTTCTACTACTGCAGTACATAGGGATTTAATATTTACATAATTATGAAAAATTTTGTGTGATCACAAGGTCTTATTGACACATTTACATGATTACACTAAACATAATCACACAGAACCCGATTAAGTACGACCTACAACCCACTAAATTCCCGCCGGGATTTTCAGTATTCCCAACGGGCCCGTCGAGGTTTACCATTTTCCCTACGGGCCCGCCGGGAATACTGAAAAGCCCGACGGGCTCACAGAATTATATATACGCGGGTCCAATCGGGTCCGCTGGGTGCTCTTTCGTCTTGCTTTCATCTTCTGAGAGAGAGAGAGAGAGAGAGAGAGAGAGAGAGAGAGAGCTCGTCGGCCACCTTTGCAGATACGTCGAGAGGAGAGAGGGGGTCGTGTGGGAGCGTGCTCTGCGTCGCAGTGCGTGGCAGCAGTAGAGTACTTGACCACACGATCCGGGTATGTGTTGTGTGTGTGTATATACGTTGTGTGGTAGCGTGCCTTTTTTCGTATTGCGTGGCAATAATAAGGTACCTTACCACACAATGGGAGTGTGTGTGTGAGTTGTTCTACGGAACAATGCTTATCACGGGGACATCACCTCAGTGACGCGGGAAAGATGGTGTCCTTATGGTAAGTTTCGGCTTACTGTCTGGGTACTACGTCGATAACGCGGTGAATCTAGTATCCTTATGGTAAGTCAACTTCCCTTCCCCTTTTCCAAAAAACATATGGCTATCGGTCACTAATGTGGCTATATGATGTTCGTATGCAAGCCATTGTTTTTCCTTAGATTCATGCGGCAATCGATCGGTAACGCGACTAATAGAGTGTCGTTTGTTAGAAGCATCTGTTTTACATAAATGTGGCGTTCATGTCGTTAACCCGACCGTACGAACGTCATATAATTTATATGTGCATGTGTAATTAATTTTTTAAGTATTAAGTATATGAAATACTTGGTCGGTAACACGACTGTGAAGAGTATTTCATATACAAAATATATGAATTGTTTGATTTTGTTGTTTTTAACTGTCCATTTAAAATTATATACTAGCTAATCATATTCAAAAAAATACTTTATTCATCAATCATCGCTATTTTAAATGTTCCATTTATATAAATTATATATAAAAACATATTTGCACACAAATTACATGTTTAATATTCTTTTTTAATCTTTTTAAAGGACTCTCAACCATTATCGCTATTTTTAATGCTTCATTTACATAAATTCTCTGTAAAGAATATAAATGCACACAATTTGCATGTTAGATATTCTTTTGTATCTTTTTGAAGAGCATCAATTATCATCGCTTTTTGATTGCTACATTTACATAAATTCTTTGTAAAAAAATGTGTGACCACCATTTGCTAGTCCAATTTGTATACTTCCAATATTTTAAATGTTTTTGCAGTTTTTAATTCGTTGTGTGCTTTTTTTGAATTAGTTTGTGTGCACAGAGAAAAATATAAGTTAAAAATTCAATATATACTGAAATGTGTCAGACTGTTAACATGTATTGTTTGATCTGAATTAAGTTCTTATAAACCACTTGTTTGAACTGCATTTTACACGTGTAACAAATTGCAATTTTAAATGAAGATTATTTTCAATTTTTATCAATATTTCTTTACACATTTGTTAAAGTCTTCAAGTTGTGGTTAAGAGCTTACGTGAGATAGTGTGAGAGTGTTAGTGTCATTTGCAACCATGAATTTGTATTTGATATGCTGTTTTTTTATTGTCGAGTGCAAATATGACGCCAGATTAAAAGAAATGTATTATGCGTGCCATTCGTAAAGAATGTATTTTGGCAATCTCATCATGTGCAGCAGATCGCATATGGCAGATTAGTGAAAGCGATGTCTACATCAAAGACATGACTAGCGTTATATGGGAGAACACAGAGTGCAGGTTGCGACTTGAAGGCCAATACGAGTTGCTGCTTCCAGCAGGGATACGAGAATTTGACCCCCACCACAAGATTAGGGCAATGTTGGGTAATATGAAAGTATGTTGCAGAGACTTAAAGGAAGATATCCCACCTACCTGCGACATGTCAAAATTAGAGCTCTGGGATAAATTGTGGGAAGAACAGAAGATAAAGATGAAGCGTGTGAAAGCGCAGGACCACGCAGTCTTAACCAAGAGATTGAAGATGGCCCAAGATGCGCAAGCAACTTTGGGAGGTCGATCCGATGCCAGCAGTAGCGGCACAATCATGTGCACTGCTTTGAATGTAAAGTGTACACATCTTGTCGGCATCTCTCACGAAGCCTCGGTAGAAGGTATGAGGATTGGAGCAGGCTCATTCGGTGTGTGCACATTGTACACCATCAAAGGCATCTCATTTTTTTCCAGACCACATTACATATGTGGAAAAATGTTACAAGGGAGGGAGTAAGACGAAATTTGACAGCTTTCAGACAGAGCAAGGAATGCAAACACTTCACCCCTCCAAGGTGCACTGGGTTTACTACAGAATCTCCTTCGATCTCGATATTCCCATACTACAACGGGGGTGCCATGGCCAACGTGATGTGTCGCTTATCGTTCGCTCACAGATTGTTCAGATGACACATGCACAGGCTACAACACGGTTAGAGGTCATTGCCTGTAGCAAATCTTCCTGTGAGCGAGATAGACACAGTGCGGATCAAAGCAGTAATCGAGCAAATGCTAGCCATTTTTCATGCCTTAATTGACGACATTGCGGCTGCCCACTCAGTCGGTATAGTGCACAGTGACCTGCACCCGTTCAACATAATGTTAGACTTTACTCGCGACAATAAACCCCGCATCGGCATCATTGATTGGGGTATGATGCTGAGAACACCAGCTAAGCACGCAAGAAATAATTATCTACATCCAAGCGCACAGTCGGACGAAGCAGTTTTGAATGCACTGAGAGCAGAGAATGTCGAGATGGCTAAGTGACCGTCGATTGCTCCCGAACTATATGATCCATGGTGCACAGATGAATACACAAAAGCGAGCGACATTTATGCATTGGGCTACCTATTCGACATGCTGGCAGATTTTTGGAGTGCAACCAAAAAAGTTTATTTTCCATAAGAAATTTTTCACCAACCGGACGAAGATGTTATGAGGGCTATTCGAATTAAAGTAGATTGTTGGATGAAGTTAAAAGAGCGGGACTAAAGAAGGAATGCTTCTGACGTGTTGATATTTTTCAAAGAACATTTAAAGACAAATCCTAACCCTGTCCAACGTCCATTTGTTGAACTTGCACCATCATTTTATCCGATTTAAACATTTCTATGAGATACATATGTCTTGTCCAGAGTATTCTTTTTTTTATTGAAGTGTATTATCTGGTTTGAAGTGGTTCACCTAATTGAGTCAATTATCTTTAGTCATTTCAAATTTGTCATTTAACTATCAGTATTTCAAATTTGCCTTGTGCTTCAATAAGTCGCATTTGTTGTGGTTTGATTTAGTGGATTCCGCGCACTTTCCCAATAAGTGAGAATATATATTTGCCAATGATATTGAATATTTGTCTATCTATTGACTGTAGCTCTAAGAGAAAATGGTCAATGAAAAACAAGATATTGACACCCAATCACTTTCCGATGATCAACAACAAGCAACTGTTAATGTATTTCAGCACATGAAGTCTCTGACACGCGGCATGTCGGCACAACAAGCGACGCGTACTGTGTGCCGACTCTCAAAATGGGCAAATCCAAACCATATACAATGAAAAGAGATCAATAAAGAAGTAACAAAGGACATGATCAAGATAATATGGCCATGTGAGGACGCAGAGATCAAGAAAGGAAGGTGGAAGGTTTCCAAGTGCAATCATAATGCGATCAAAGATAACGCTGAGAGGATTTATTTGGAGGTTTATGGCCATCCCTGCACAATGCAGATTGTGCACTATATTTTGCAAAAATGTTATATGTTCACTTTGTGCAACAGAGACCAGTAGACTTCTCGTCAAAGGAGACAACTGTTCCACTCATGATTTAAGAGAGAGTTGTGTCACTTTCACCCGAGATGTGCTGGCATTGATAGTGGAGGGCGCCGACTTGCAATTAAAAAGAGAGAACGATATTTACACGACATAGTTGGCAGAGAAAGATACAAAAATAACACGGATTTCTATAACCACTCAGACACCCCAACCCTCACAAGTCCGGATGGAGAAAAGCATTCACCGATTAAGACACGACGTTCAAAATCTGACACAACGAGTGAATCCAACACCTGTACAAGGGACACACATCAGCCACCTTGTCATGCATCCGAAGTTGGTCCCCTTGTCTACTTTAGATGCATCCTCGTCTTTCCAATGTCCAATTTTTTACAAGAATTTTGATGGATGGAGTGGATATTATACATTGACATGTGGTCATTATTATCATTTAGTTTGTCTTATTTGTTTAATGCAAAATATTAGTCGATGCACAATCTGTCCACAAGATATTTCACAAGGAATATATATTATGTTTGGCATGGCAAACGAATATAAATTCAAGCAAGCACGCCCAGATATCCCTAGCACAATTAGAAATCTGTTTGATGAGCAAGATGCTGCTTCAAGGCAACACAATTGAGATCGACAAACTATGTACTATCGCGAATATGAAGCATTGTAATTTCTTAAAACACATTTGAATACAAGGTCTTTTACAATGGTTTTTGACATTCACTCGTTCTAGTCTCAAGCTATATTGAATCAGTTGAGTTGTTATCTGGTTCTAAGTCTGAGTGTTGTGATTCTCCTTGTAATTCAACCTCCACATCTATTATCAAAGTCTCTTCTATTTCGTCTACATTGCATTGAGATACACCGACATTGAACTCTTCTTCATCTTCATTTTGACAATCATACAACCAGGTTGGCATTTCCTCCTCGTAGCCAGCACTTTCGATGTGATTCAAAATCTTTTCGTCGTAAAACATATACACTAATTTTTCTGCTCTGTCTACTAATAGTCTGTTGCGAATAGTGTTCTGAATATACTTATACATACTCCAGTTTCTCTCTGAACTTGAGTTTGTTGCACATTGTGTGAGTACTTTCATTGCAAGGGGACGTAAGATAGAGTAATGCTCTCCACCGTTCATCATCCACCACTTCCATGCAAGTTACTCTTTTTCCATTACCTGTACAAAATCATTTGCAAAAGGACTTTCTTTTAAACTAAATGCACTCATTTCTTTGATCCAATCAATTCGGTCATGATTGTTGGAGTAGAACGTGTTGACCACGTGATAGAAATTGCTTACCACCTCTGTATTGGACATCAGATCTAAATTCCAATACTCTGGATCGAGCATGTAAGCAACGCTATGGAGTGGACTATGAGCGCTCTTCCACTTTGCACAAAAATACTTAGCCAAAAAATTTCGTTGTTTGCCAGAGAATGATAATCGCCACTCCTTCTCTACTACAGACTCTTTCAGCTCTTCAAGATTTTCAAGACTCTGTTGGACTGACCACCACCATGTCATCCACACTTTGCCCAAGTTTGGCGCCCTTTGATCAAGATTGCAGATCACGAACATAACGAGCATCATTACATGGTATGCATCCATTACACTCCTCCACCAAGCAACCTTGTTTACATTGCCACGTAGACATGTAATTTTATCTTTTCTTTCTGTTCACGCTGCCATTCATCAAAGGCTGCGCAATTGAATGTGTCAATCACAGCGCATTTATTACAGAGAAGTGATTCCAAGGTATAATATTGTGTGCAGAACCGAGTTTCAACAGGAAGTTTCAACATCACTGACATGCGTATCCTATACAAATCGAGCACTCTGTCGTTTCAAGATAAATTTCGCAACCTGACATGCTGTATCAATTATTTTGACGAACCATGCGGTCTCTTCGCTAGTGTACCAATCTTTCAGCACCAAGTTCAAGCTGTGTGTATTACAACCATTGGCAAAAACGTGTGGAAAGCACTTTTATTAATTTACTGGCACTTTTACAATTCTTTGCGTTATCCATGACTACTTGAACGACATGTTCAGAATCAATTTATTTAATTACATTAATCAAAACCTCACAAATGTATTTGCACTTCTAATTGCACCAGAACTATCAATCGCCTTTATAAACGTTTCTCCCCTTGGACAAACCAGCATTACATTGATCAGCCATTTGACCAGCCATCACTCACAATATTACATATTGAAAACGAAATATTTCCAAGTATTATTTTGCCAACACGCTCTTTGACTTTGATGTAACATTTGTCCAAGAAAACATTTCTTATCGTGTGATAAGAAGGAGCTAAAAATCCTGGACCAAACTCACCGATTTTCTTCCAAGCAGCCTTCCAATGATTGTTGTCTACCATGACCAAAGCACTTCCAGTAAAGAATATTGCTTTGACGAGTGCAATGTGTGCTTCTTCTAGAGACTTCACTCGAAAGCTTTGATGTAATGATTTTTGACGAATTTGACAAAGTCCACCTTCATTGTGACGTTTAAAAGGAACACTGCCTGGAATTTTCTCTGCTTGCGTAGATTGTTCTCCAAGTTTAGTTGGCGTCACTACAGGATCTGCGAAGTTAATAGGCTCTGGGAACTCTTGACTCGAAGCCACAGAGCTATATATCTGTTGTCTCTTACCACCCTTTTTGGCAAGCTCTTCTCTCCAACGCTTTGCAACTACAGGTGCCTAAGAATGTTCACATTTCTTACACAACTGTTTTTAGCGCTACCCAGAAAATGATCCCTAATACATGGTGCACCGCCTGATTTTGCTGTGTGACAAAATTTACATTGCCGCTCGATCGCATATGTTGTGAACATAATCCCACTCTTTGCCAGGAGCTTAAATTCACAAATAAGGGGTTTTACAAACATGTCTTGAACGCACGTCATATGATAGTTTTACACATACTGAACCCGCAGAGAATCACGCACATTATATGAAATGCAAGTAACAGAACTATGCATTCAAGAGATATATGCATAGGCAAAGTAAGGAGGGGACTAAGTTGACGTGTCCATAAGCACATCAACATCAGTAGCCCGCAACTCAACCACTATGTTCTGCATGCCTGTCTCAGAGACGGTGCTTGAAAAGTTCCATAAACCATTGCATCCCTGTAAGAGTGCACCACGTTATTCCATACATCCGCAAGAGTGCGATTATCATTACAAGGAAGAGGTTTTTGCCCCGTAGATTTTACTTCAAGAAGTGCATAATTAGGAGAAGAAAGCTGTGAATGCATCTTGACAGTCTTCTTGGGGGTTACCCAAGGAGATCCTTCCACTGAGTCCACATTTTTCCCTTTGTTTTTGGTTACAGGAGTAGATACCACCTTTCCTTTACTCGGAAGATTTGGGGAAGCAGCAGGTTTAACCTTGCCTTTATCCACATGTAGAAGCCGCAACAATGGCAAATTTGGGATTAAGGACTTCTCTCTCATTAGAAACCGCAAGCTGAGGGACAACTGAAGGAGGAGGTTGCAAAATAGGCTCAGAACATTCAGATTGCATGCGTCCAAATTTTCCACAGTGCAAACATGAATTTGTAAATTTTCCAATCTGAGCTTGAAAGGGCGTTTCCCAATGAGTGGGTCCCCCGAATTGATAGTAATACCCTAGGGATGGGAACATCTGTGTCCCAAAGCACACATAAGCGATTTGTATTGGCAGTGAGTTTGGGAGGACGAATCACTTTTTGCAAATGAGAGGCGAGCATAGGAAGAAAGTGGTGCCAATTGCGTGGAAAATCAAGAATTTCCACCCATATCGGGCACTTACGACAGATTAGGCTTTGATAGTCCTTGGTAAGTGCCCATAACAATACATGTGTCATCTGAGTACCAAAAAAATAAGGAGACAACTCAAGCAACATGTTACGGGCATCAGTGTCTGATAGCAAAACTTCGTAGAATCTTCTGGCACCGAAGTAAACACTTCGAATCGCCTGGCGTTTAAGAAGTAAGTCTACCCACTGACCCACGTCTTGCGCAGTGAACATCTGGCCTGGGAAGATCAGGATAACTGCATTCAAAGCATATTGTCGGACCGGAATAAGCACTTCAATAGCGGGCTCTTACCCTTCCCAAGCATTCCGTAAACTTTCAAAATCTTCTAACAGACAAGCTCGGATTCCATCCATTTTCGAAGATTTAGGTGCCATCTGTTTTCTGCATTTGTATGAGCTAATAAAGTGCCCACCAAAATACGACATACGCTGAGAACCTGACGATTATGTACTGCCGACTACTAGAAAATCAAAGAAGCAAATTTTTGTACACTGCCACAATACTGTACCAAAAAAAACTCTGCTATTCACAAGTCTGCTTATTGAAAATGAAATGCGACTAAGCTCGAGATATCAGCACACTCTCTGTTGCGCAGATGAACAGGAAACTTCACAGCAAGACTCCAGCTGAGGACGAGAGCAGTCTGTGCAGGCTGCTGAAGGTGCTCGAGTTGATGACTGCTACACCCCGCCCCCACACACACACACACGTATACCTTCAGGTCACAAACATGCAGGGTTGCCCAACATGCTACTGCAGCAGGACGTGCTGAGGCTGGCTCGAACGAACACACACACACACACACACTCTGGCAAGGGCGCAAAGAACTACTGCTGCGCGCACACGTCAGTGCTTCTCAAACAATCACGGCTAAAGCTATACGTACTGCTATTAACCTTGAGACAATCGCTGCTCATCTTTCAAGAACTACGGGCCTTGCACCGACGTTCGAGTTCTGCTCCAGCCTCCATAGCACGTCCTCCTATAGGCTGCAGACAGAAAGAGAGAGAGAGAAAGAGAGAGAGCCCTCAAGAAATCAAGCATGACCATCCTAGGGCTGGAAACATGCAGTGTGCAAGCCGGTAGATCGAGCGAGAGAGACAGATAAATATACGAGAGGCCCACAGAAAACCATTTTGCATGGCGGCACACGAGTTTGATTTGGTGAGTAGTAGTGTATAGAGACTAAGTATCAGTGCTTGATTACTTCGTTGGTGTAGGAGCCAATTTCAAATCCCTGCCCTCTCGTTAAGCCACATGGTTGCTCTCTTCTAAAAAAACCACTGCGATGAAAATGTCTAAAATCGATCTTCTCGACAAGCAGTTCACAGGTTCCCAGAAGCAGCTCGGAGCTTTGTCTGCAGGCTTGTCTCTGGCCCCTGTTTGAGAGAGAGAGAGAGAGAGAGAGAGAAGGCTATGAAGCTAGTAACATCTTTTGACGCTCCTCCTTTCAACCAAAGCCATCATCGCAGAACGTTATATTTTCGGCACACACATACTCACAGGAGTGATTGCTACAAGAGGAGGCTGCGACTTCTTTCTAGGTAGTACTGCAAGAAGTAACAAGCATTGTTGGCTGTGGGTCTACAGATTACCCTTCTCTTTCCATGCTTTTCTTTTGTGCTCCAAAATAGCTCGCATTTACCCTACGCTTAAGCAACTTATTAGGAGGTTAATTAGCAGCTTCTACTCACACATGAAGTCATATAAGAGAAAGCAATCGAGACAAAAGTTAAAAGTACTTGCTCGCGCGGAGCTTTAATGGAACCATCAAACGCGGACCCTACTGCCTTCGACTCATCCTCTGATCTATGTTGCTGGGAGTGGCAACACCCTTATATGGTGTTGGAAGTAGCAACGCCCAACTAGCTGTTGTACTGGCACCTTATACATGTTCACATGAAAGCAAAGAGCCATGAAGAAAAGCCTACGTCGTCGACATGGCGAGAGCATTCTTCAGTAGCATAGAGTCTGTAGGCCAAGCTCCTCCCTATTCATTCCAGCAGTAGAAGGTCGACAATGTCACTGTTTGCCTCATCGGCATATTGGAATCGACCTTCTTTTGCAGTGAAGCCTCTGCGCCTTCCCCGCGTAGCAATGATAGCAGCTTTGTGTGCAACGAGACCCAATGGCTAGTTGAACAGTATGTCCAGCTTCAACTACCTTACTTAGCTCGTTCCTGCAGGCGCAACTAGTTATGACCAGCATTATGCCGCTCCAAGTATAGCTCAGGCAGATTCAACAACCTTGTGCCCTCAGCCATCCTTCAATGTTCATGGAAATGATATACAGAAGGTCCGATGCCTAATTCTCAAGATTCACACCAATTCTTTTTCGCGCAGTATGCCCACGTAGCAGCAAGCCGGACAGAATCGGAAAGGAGTATCGAAGATCTTTCAAACCCTGGTAATATTTCGCAGATCATCAAGCTGGAGAGTACTTTGGATGCTTGCTGACGTGATGAGCACTCCCAAAGCTCAGATATCTCGTGCGATCAACCCAGGGCAGAGGTACGTTCTACTAGTGTTGCTGAAGCAAAAGATATCAGATTTCAATCGATGATCATTTGGTTTGATCTGTAGTCGAATCACCAAAAGTCATTGCTTTTGCTGGCCAGTTCAGCACATTCTTTTGTTGATGCTCTCAGCCTGCAGAGTAGATCAGATCAGCTAGCGATCTCACTTTTCAACCCATTCTCAGTCGACGGAATGGCTTGTAACTGCCTTCGCAATCATCCGTTGCGGTCCGGTGCTTCGGTAGCCCATTGGGCTTCTCCTCGGCCATTTCCACGCCGACATCGAGTGCTCGATTGTTGTCCATCATCGGCAACGCCAAGATCTGCATTTTGAGTCCTTCACTCCTCTCGCATCGGGTGCGCATTTCAGCCATCGGTGGCGATCGGCACCTTGAAAGCATCTTCCATTCCGAAAGATCCTGACATGGTTGAGAGAATACATGATGAGAGTGCTAGTCATGACCTGTTAGAAAGATGTTGTTCTTGGTAAGGCTTTTCTTGATATGTATGCCAAATGCAAAAAGAGAAAAAGTTTTTAATGAGCTTTTTGTGAGAAATGTTGTCTCTTGGAGTATGTTGATTGTAGGATATGCCTAACATGGTTGTGGCAAGGAAGTGAGGGCTCCTCGCCATACAGAGTCTCTTGGAGTGCTCTTCGAGAATGCAAGGACAAAAACTTGTCAGGCTACCTTCTCTGATACATCAGCAGAGGAATTACATGAGTATGACCATGTGGATCTTTGCATGCTCGACTTTCGGAGCAGATTTCAGCCGGTATAAAAAAGGGATGCTCTCCCATCATTTTTTGCATCAGCATAGCCAGTGTTTTTTCACTGGTTAGCTCGCGTTGTGCTGGCTACTGCAGATCAGTCGTGCTGCTTGGCAATCACGGCATATTAGCCTAGTGTTTTTTCTTCGAATCAGCCTATTCTCTCAGCCTGCAGCAGGTCAGCCAGCGATCTTAGTTTTCAGCCCATTCCCCATCGACGGAACGGGTCGTAACTACCTTCGCAATCATTCCGTTGCGGTCCGGTGCTTCGTTAGCTCATTGGCCTTCTCCTCAGCCATTTCCTTGCCAACATCGATTGCTCGATTGCTGTCCACATCGGCAGCGCCAAGATTTGCATTTTGAGTCCTTCATTCCTCTCGCATCGGGTGCGCATTCCAACCATCGCTGGCCATCGGCAATCCCCCATCGAAAAGGATTCAAAGGTGCATCAAATCAGCCCGGGAGGTTCTTCATATCAAAGAGTCCCCGCCGCGGCGACAATCCCCATTTGAGTTATTAGAGTTCTCCATGGTCTACAAATCCTCCTATCATTGCAGCAGAGCATCACAATTTGCAGCAGTTCGTTGCATGTCATCGCTTGGAATGTGATGAGATTTCCAGCCAGGGGCTATTGAGAGGAGATATTGTGCTTGGCAGTTCTTTGGTCGATATGTATTCCAAATGTGCTACGCTTGAGAAAGCAAAAAAATTGCTTGAGGAGCTGCCTGAAATTTCGCCTCTTGGAGTGCACTAAATAATGGAATTCAGCTTGTTATTCCAATGTTCTTCATGCATCTCATTCAAACCTCTGACAATCCTAACTCTCTCGTGTTTCATTGCAAGCAGATCTTGGACACATCTCCTTTTCATTTGCAACGGTGACATCTCCTCGATCTTCCTAGCTTGAAAACCCAGAGCAGCACAATCCAACACCAGGTACATGGTTGTTTTAAACGCTTGCAATCTTTGTTGCTTGGACGTGACTAGTAAGTAAATATCACAAGGTTCTCATCGCATTGAATCATACAGTTTGAGTCCGACTTAAGCCTTGAATGGACCATCACCGAAAGCGTAGGATACACCTTAGTACATCAAAAGCGAGATATCGCACTTCAATCAGGAAGAAGGCCAGATTTCTACCATGCGCACAATCATGGATTGATATCATTGATATAGTCTACCAATGGAATTCAGACGTTACAACGATATTTAGACCTTTAGGCATATGCTTTGTTTGTGGTGTAGTTTTCATCCAAAGAAGTGCCTCTTTCGATTGTACTCGAGCTCCAGATGAGACATCGATCACAATGTTTGCTAGCAATCTATTGGTATCCAGCTTAGAGGCTACACAAATACAAATGCAATGGGTGCAGTGCTCTGCTTGTGAGAACTCAAGTGCACGTCGCAGATATTGTGTGCCCTTACTTCCAGACTACACAAGAAGAATATTGAACGGAAATCACGTTCACATACAGCTACTGAGCGTCATTGACATATCTGTTAACACCATCTCAACAGTGACAGCAATTGCACGAGGTACACTAGACAGACGTTCAATATTGGATAGCCGTCTGGTAAAGAGCATAGAACAACCTTCACAGAGCAAGATCTAGCTACATCACAAGTGGTGCAGCCAAATCCAAACCTAGTCTTCAACGAACAAAATCACAGATGGCACTACTTCAGGCCCCGACATGAAGACAGGAATGGCGTACCTTACCACCCTACACTGCTCTTGCTATGGGTCCACATATGAATATACAGCGGGTCACCAATTCATCGTTGTCCTACTACCTCTTGAAGTATGCACTCAAAATTGAACCTATGGGCCATCTCAACATCCGTTCAGAAGATGCAGAGCGCTTAGGCCTAGGTGGCATCGACACTGTGAAATTGAAGCTGATCTCAGCCTCTTCACTGTCGAAACCTATCTCAGCAACAAAAGTGGCATTAAATTATTTGCAAATCCCAATCATTTCAAAGAGCAATAGCGTCCACTATGTTGGCTCATTGCCCCCGGCACTACGACAACGAATCATTTTTCACAACGAATGTCGTGCTGCACCCTGTCAATCTGTATTGTGCACGAACACAAACTCTGGAGAAGCTTACATTTTATGACTTCCACAAGAATTACATAGTGACGAAGGAAAATGAAAGGAAAAAAGGTCTTTCAGAGGAGAATACATACGGCCAATCGCTGCAGTGACAACGTCGACTGGTCCGTTTCACAGACTTTCACCCAGCGCATCCTCCGGAGGCTTTCTTTTACAACATGTTGCTAAACATCATCACCTTCAGAAATGAATCCCACCTGCTTTCACCTGAGAACACGTCCAGGTCTACAAGGAAAGATCTACAAGAAGATCACAGCAGCAAAGGGTGGACTGCATGTGATCACAGGAACTCCTAGGAGTGGCAAAAGCTTCCTCATAAGATACATCACAAGCCAACTCATAAAGCAAGGAAAAAATGTCACACTCGCTGTTTCCACCGGGGCAGCAGCCATGAGGTTAAGTAGCATCACAACAACTGTCCATTACCAATTCAAGATACCAGTGCACACACAACAGTATCCCCTGTCAATCTCCGAAACTGATGACAAATACGTCAGTATTAAAGAAGTAGACGCGATTATCATAGACGAGATTTCTATGTTAACAAAGCAAACTTTCGATCTCATAGTACAAAAAATTGTGAATGTTAGCAACGGCACCTGCAATCACGTATGCAGCATGGTGAAGGCATGTGGCTATACGCATGAGGCATGTGGTTCTACGCAAGGTGCTGGTATGGGCACAAAATTTCGCAAGCTCTCTCTCTCTCTCTAATTGCAATCGCCTTGAAGGCTTGTACCGTTTCACGAGTTTGTTATCCACTTGCAGTCATGCAGGCTAACGAAGCACTCTAGTTCTTGTAAATGCAAGCCTTACTTAGTTCTTTTGCTACTGAGATCATAGATGCAACTCTAAGAAACGAGGCCATGATTGCTACTATATTGATTATGCTAGGAAGCATACCTCCTCTTTTATAGGAAAAATTCAACTTTGTCAATTGTGGATTGGGTTCGAAATGCAATTGCACCAACTAGTTTCTCTTACTCACCATCTTATGAGTGTCATTTCTTGCATCAAATGATTCAATATTTGTAGCTCTCATGCACACATGCTCTTTGATTTCTTTGGATCCTTGATTCCTTAAGTTTCCAATCCTAGTCACACTAGCATGTGCCTCTGTTAACTACATGCTTGGCTTTCCAATGCGTTGCTTTGTGGTGATTTTAACAATGCGCCCGCTTCATCTGATAACACCGCAAGACATTCACATATGCTAAGCATAGAACTGCAGGCCTAGACAGAGCTCGTTACATGTACACGGATGTTGGACTTGTGGGCCCTCTTGCATTCTAATGTTTCGAGGTATGCATTTCAACATATTGCTTTTTTTACATATTGTGCAAGATTAGATCGGTCGTTTATCCTCGACATGCAACAATTTGATGAGTTTGTATGCAAAATGAGCATAGACCGTTCTCTGCTTTTATCTTATCATGCTCATGTTGTGATGCTCCTGTGTTTTGGGTGACTACATTATAATGAGTCTCTTTCTAAGAAATGGTTGTTGCATATCAACAATGCATATCTTTCGCACGAAGCATTTCGTGAGATGATCTATGATGTTATTCCCCCTTTGGTTGCCCAAATGTATCTTGATCTTGATGTTGCCTGGGTTCGCTTTGTTGTGCGTGTGCAGTGTAATTCAGGACTATGGAAAGCATTACATGTGCAATTACGTGGTGACATTGAGGACTTCAAGCATGTGTATCAACAAATCTCACTCTTAGCTGACACACGTTTGTTATCGGAAAGTGAATCCATGGCCCTTTGTCGAGTCCGAGTGTATTTGCAACATAATGATAAACGAAAATTGAATAAGTGGCAGACTCGTGCTTGACATCGAGCGTTTGTGGACAAATGATGTATCTCAAAGCAATTTTTTAAGCACTTGCATGATTCAAGGGCCTCTCAAATAGGACTGTTTTTGTCCCCTCCCCTCCCCTCATGGCATCTGCTGAAGTTAATTATGCTCGCCAACTTTTGGTGTCCACAGTGCATTCAATTGTCTTGCATCAGGATGCTTTGGCCATGGAGGCGGCTTTTACAGAGAATGAATTGCACTCAGCATTGCTTGCTCTCAAAAGATGGCGTTTGCCTGGTTGGTATGGACTCACTCTGGAATTTTCTCTTTTTGGGAATCTTTGAAAGAACCTTTGCTTTACATAATAAGCATTGTGTTGGCAAAGCAGGATTTGCCAATGTCTTGGAAAGAGGGTTTGTTGAAGTTGATGCCTAAACAAGCGCTTTGTGAGCAGTTCTCACATTGGCGGCGGATTTCTCTTATGCCGATTTTATATAAAATCTTCGCTAAAATCATTGTGAATCGTATTAGCATTAGTTCTGTAATTGGACATTTAAGTGTCGTATTTTTCTTCCAAGTTTTGACAATTTATTTGTCAAGCTAGAAAGAAGTTTTTATACCTTGCTTCTATCATAGTTTGGTTATGAGGGAAAGAAAACACTGGATTTCTCTCCATGTCAAAATACAATCCGTATGGATAGAATTATGTGAAGTTCTAAGTCATAAATTTTAGCGAAATTTCAAGTTGTTTTGCCAAAAAAATCATAAAATTCTTATATCTTTTTGTAGAGATGGCCTTTTTTATGTTTATAAAAGCCAAGTGTTAGCACTTAGTGTCACAAAACAATGGAATGTACTTTAAAGACAAGTTTCCAAGTTACACGCAAGTTACAGACATAATTTCATACTTGAGCATGTATTGAGTAAAAGCATAATTTTGGTCTTCCAAAAGTCCCCTCATGGAATCACTACAACAAAAAAAGGTGCCTTCGACGCAGATTTCGTCACTATACGTCGAAAAGTGCGTCAAAATATTCGTCCTTGTAAAACCATCGAAATACGCGTCAATATCTGTGTCGAAAGGCATTGTTTTCGACGCGTATTTCGACGTCCTTATCGACGCGTATTTCAACGATCATATCAAGAAAAAAAAAATCTTGGACAAAGGACAGGCAGCCTGGCCTGTGCCCAGTGAAAAGATAGACACAACCACAACCAGACTGTCTGTCCTCTTTCCAAGAAAGCGAGCAGCATCAAAAGCAACCGTGCTCTAGCAAAAATTTCGGCGTCTATACAAAAAAGAGACACAGAGATATGTTTGTGTCTTTCAAAACATATACAGAAATCCACTGATGATTCCACGTCACAATCTGCACATAAAAGGACAAGTCACAAAATTAGTATTGATATAACTTCACATATACTTAATTAATTAAATCAACTCACACATATTAACGTCTCACCTCAATCGATCAGCGAGACTCTAAGGCCTCACAGTCTACAGGCTCTCCTACGGCAGCAAGATCATTCAATTTTTCATAAATGCCTCTCCGATATCCATTTGTCACCTCCTGGCGTGTCGGGGCTCGATGCATTGCAAGATTCTGCGTTTATACAAAAATCAAAGTAATTAAGAATACATGATTTATCCCGTTTAAAAAAAAACGTCATAGCTAAGATTGGATTGGAAACTCACAAACTCATAGCAAAAGGTATCGAAGCCTCCGCTGCCAAGATGAGATGTGTCCCTGGTCATCTGTTGTACCTCCGCGGCCTGACGCTGCTATCTGAATTGCGGTCCGCTGTCTGCTCATCCTCCCTAATCTGCTACCACGTCTCGTGTGAGATGTTCGAAGGCTTCGGCGAGTCGGTCCTGAAAGCCCGACGAGCTGCATCTCAACGATGTTTCACGGTGTCCCGTGCAACACCCTTGATCCACCTCCTCGAAAGCTCCTCTGAACCCGGAGCAAGCTGACGCTCTCTCATGATACCTTGGCCTGATCAGGATCGCAACAAAGTCAATTATATAGTGGAGACCATCATGAGAGAGTGTCAGCTTGCTCTGGATTCAGAGGAGCTTCCGAGGAGGTGGATCAAGGGTGTTACACGGGACACCGTGAAACATCGTTGAGATGCAGCTCGTCGGGCTTTCAGGATCGGCTCGTCGAAGCCTTCGAGCATCTCACACGAGACGTGACAGCAGATCAGGGAGGATGAGCAAACAACGGACACGCGGTTCGGACAGCAGCGTCAGGCCGCCGAGGTACGACAGATGACCAGGGACACATCTCATATTCGCAGCGGAGGCTTCGACACATTTCGCTATAAGTTTATGAGTTTCCAATCCAATCCTAACTATGGCGTTTTGTTTAAAACGCGATGAATCATGTATTCTTAATTACTTTGGTTTTTGTATAAATGCAGAATCTTGCAATGCATCGAGCTCTGACACCAGGAGGAGACAGATAGATATCGAAGAGGCATTTATGAAGTATCGAATGATCTTGCTGCCGCAGGAGAGCCTGTAGACTGTGAGGCCTTAGAGTCTCGTTGGTCGATTGAGATGAGACGTTAATATATGTGAGTTGATTTAATTAATTAAGTATATGTGAATTAATATCAATACTAATTTTGTGATTTGTCATTTTATGTATAGGTTATGATGCGGAATCATGAGTGGATTTCTATATATGTTTTGTGAGACACAGACAAATCTTTGTGTCTCTTTTTTTTTATAGACATGGTTATCGTTATTGTTTAAACATGGTTATGGTTACTGTTTCGTTTATGGTTATGGTTATTGTTCTTGTATAGACATGGTTATGGTTATTGTTTTGTTTATGGTTATGTTTAACTTTATGGTTATGGTTATGGTTATTGTTTTATTTATCGTTATGGTTATCATTATGGTTTTGATCAATATGATTATGGTTATGGTTTTAATTTGGTTATGGTTTTGCACAATGTTCGTTATATATGAAGTTCGTTATGGTTATGGTTATGGTTTTAATTTGGTTCTGGTTTTGCACAAAGTTCGTTTTATTTCTTTCATTTGTCTTAAATCTCATGTGAGATCCTACATGGATATCATGTAGGAGGCATATACATATGGTTTTTTTTTTTAAGTTTATGTTGAAACGAAGGGAACTCTGCCAAAATTTTTGCGGGAGCACGGTTGATTTTGCTGTTGCTCGCTTTCTTGGGCAGAGGATAGGCAATCTGGCTATGACTGTGTCCATCTTTTCACTGGGCACAGGCCAGGCTACCTGTCCTTTGCCCAAGAAATTTTTTTCTAATATAATCGTGGAAATACGCGTCGATAGGGACGTCGAAATACTCGTAAAAAACAATGTCTTTCGACACAGATATCGATGGTTTTACAGGGACGAATATTTCGACGCACTTTTCGACATATAGTGTCGAAATCTGCATCGAAGGCACCTTTTTTTGTTATAGTGATATTAGATTTTATGACATTACCTCTCTCTTGAAATCATAGTCGTCCTCGACTATGAGGTAGAAGAGATAAAGTCTTAATCATTAGTCTACGTTTCTTAGCGGATAGAGGATCATTTTTCACCCTGCAACATCATTCCAGAATGGATGACTAGTCCATTTCGTGCTTGGGAGACATAGTTGCCCCAAGCATGTCTGCTCTTTAGTCCATATCATACTCCCAAAGTAGGGTGACAAATTCTACTTGGTGTTTAAGTGACCTCGTCATCACAAACATGATTCTAAGCATGCATACTATTTAAATTTGTGTACAAAATAGGTCTTAAGCCAAAAACATTGTTCATTTAGAAAGCATTTACATTTTCTTACTCTAGTGCAGCATTGTAAGCATTGATAAGGTTCATACTATCCTTAAGCTGTATTACTTGCATCCATCTAGCATCTTCAAATGGATAATTTTTAAACTTAATAAGATATTGTGGGATAATCTTACCATGCGTAGTACCTTCTCTTCATGCCGAAGGATAGCTTCGGGTTGTAGCACCTCTTCTTGGTCTTCGATTTCTGGAGGGTCTTCAATAATTGGTTCTATTGGTGGCTCTCCTTTGTAGAGCTTAAGTAGGCTCACATAAAAAGCATTGGTGTATGAGCCAATGGTTGGGCAACTTGAGTTGATAAGCCATATCATTGATTGGCTTCAAGATTTGAAAATAACCATAGTATCTTTTTGTTAATTTAGTATAATACTTTCGATGGCCCGTAGGATTTTTGCCCGTCGTTTGCCTCAATCGAGCCTTGGAAAACTTGAGTAAGACCCAATCATTTTCTTTGAACGTTAAGGCTCTTCTGTGCTTGTCAGCAACAGCTTTTTGGCTTTGTTAAGAGATGGATATAACCTTCTTAACCTTTTGAAAATATTCTTGTAGGTCACGTCTATACTCATCAACAGTGAAGCTGTTCCCATGTACTTTAAGTAGCAAGGGACTATTAGGTCTTCCCTTTATGATCTCAAAAGGTGCTTTTCTTGCAGTAGTATGGACAGTATTATTGTATGCATACTCTACAAGGATAAAGTACTTCTCCCATTGCGATCGTTGATCTACTTCTATAACATAAGTCTTTAATAGATCAAGTATCGTAAGATTAGCTATCTCACTTTGGCCATCTATTTGTGGGTAATAGACCAAAGAGAAATTCAATCTTGTACCTAGATTTTCAAAGAGACCTTTCCAAAAATTAATGGTCATTCTAGGATCTCTATTTGACACGATGGATGTTGGTAATCCATAGTGTTTGAAAATCTGAGATATGAAGATGGTTGCCATTTGTTGTGTCTTAATAGTCTTTTTGACAGGAATAAAGTGTGCTTGCTTGCTAAACCTGTTGACTATTGTCCATATTCCCGTATTCCCATGGATAGACTTGGATAATCCAAAGATAAAATCCATGGATATACTCTCCCATGGTGAATTAGGGATTGACAATGGTTGGAGTAATCCAGGTTTCTTCCTTCTATCATACCTAGTCTTTCGGCATACCACACATTTTGAAACATACTCTTGTATGTCCACTTTCATGGTAGGCCAATAGAAGTATGTCTCTACTCCTTGAAGAGTAGGTTGAATGCCTCTATGCTCCGCATAAGAAGAAGCATGAAATTCATCATGACTTTCTCACGAAGGGAATGGGTAACACATAGCCTATTTCCATGGAGAAGATAACCATCCTGCAAGGTGAATGGTTCCTCTTTCTTCCTCAAAGCAAGAGCCGACATTACATCTTTTAAGCCAAGGTCAATAACATACTCATCTATCATGGAAGATAGATCATTGTGAGTTGCTATAGACACCGCATTGACTTTTGGTCGTCGTGAAAGTACATCGGCCACTTGATTGTGCTTACCAACAATGTGAGCAATATGAAAATAAAATTACGAAAGAAAATTTGCCCACCTCATTTGTTTGTCGAAAAGCTTGGTTTATGTTCTGAAGTACTTGAGACTTTGGTGGTCTATTCATAAAATAAATGGAGTTCCCAATAAATAGTACTTCCATGTGTCTAGGACATGTAGAACAGCTAAAATCTCTTGCTCATAAATGCCCAAGACATGTTCATCGGTATTGAGCCTTCGGCTCTCATATACTATGGAATGCCCTTCTTGAAGCAAGACTGCTCCAAGGCAATCACCACAAGCATCACATTGGACCTCAAATGGCTTTGAGAGATCCAAAAGTATGAGGATTGGTTGAGAGGTAAGCTTCTTTTGAGCTTGTCAAAAGCTTTTAATACTTAACGTTCTTCTTTGTTAAGTCATGTAATGGTCCTGCTATTTGAGAAAATTTTGCTATGAAGCGTCCATAGTATGTACACATACCAATAAAGCTTCTTAGCTCATGTAGATTCCTTGGATTAGGCCATGCTTTTATTACCTCTAACTTCGATGGATCCATACGTATACCATCTTGAGAGATAATATGACCTAAGGATTGAATCTCTTGAAGGAAAAATTCGCTTTTCTTTTGGTTGAGAAAAAGCTTGTTCTCCTTCAATGCTTGAAAAATCACTTGGAGATGTTGCTTGTGTTCCTCCAAGGACTTGGAGTAGATGACGATATCATCAAAGAACACTCTAGTGAACTTGCGGTAGGGTCTAAATATTTTCTCCATCAAACGATTGAATGTGGCTAGTGCATTGATCAAGCCAAAAGGCATGACTAGATATTCATAAAGACCAAACGTTGTACGAAACGCGATCTTTGGGATATCTTCATCCACTATCCTTATTTGATGATAGCCACTTTTAAGGTTAATTCTACTGAAGTAGGTCGAGCCTTGTAGCTTATCAAACAGATCTTCTATCCGAGGCACATGAAATTTATTTTTGACGGTGATATAGTTTAGTGCTCAATAGTCCACACACATACGATAGGTACCATCTTTCTTTTGCACTAAAAGGACTGGAGAACAAAAGGGAGAGGAGCTAGGCCTCACCATCCCTTTGTCTACCAATTCTTGTACTTGCCTCATGATCTCCTCTTGTTGAGCTTGGGAAACTCGATAAGAAGGCTTGTTAGGCGGTGAGCTTCCTGGTAGGAGCTCAATTGGATGGTCATCATCCCCTCGTTTTGGAGGTAAGTCCATAGGGATATCATCGACGATGAAAACATCTTGGAATCCATTTACAAAAGTAGACAAGTCTAACTCTTCTTCATTCCTACCATTTTCATTTGATAAACCATTACGGTCATTACTGGATTCTTTGACAAAAATCATGTACGCAGAAATCGAGCTTTTCATTGACTTCTCAAAAGCTAGTAAATTTACAAGTGATATAGTACAATCACTCATTTTAGCATCTATATACATGTTCTTTCCCCTGTAGGTGAAGTAGTATAGTACGACCAGACTTATTAGCATCTATATACATGTTCTTTCCCCTGTAGTAGGTGAAGTAGATTCTCCTTTCAGGGAACTTCATGTTGGCAGCCATGCGATCAAATCATGGGGTCCCTAGGATAGCATCCTCATGTCGGAGAGGAGAGAAGAAAAAGTCTTCTTTGTCGACGTAGCTTTGGACATGAAGCCTCAACCTCCCAATCAAGGGAGTAACGGAGGCTTGTTGTCCCTTGAAAGCTGTGTCAGCCCCGTTACAATATCTCCCGTCTCAAAAGCTTGAATGTCCAACTTGGTGGCCAACTCCATTGATATGAAGTTGTGAGTAGAGCCAGGATCAAACAAGATGAAGGCATCATGCTCCCTTACCTTTTTCCAAGCATAAGAGAGAGATGATCCTTTGCAATGAGCATCCTCTTTTGGAGCTTCGATGGTGGAAGCCCTATGAGTCTCATTGCGAGCATTTTTCTTGGGACAAGAACAATAGCCATGTCCTTGCTCCCCACACTTAAAACACTTATGGTCCTTGCAAAAAGCTTCAAGCTTTTCATGAGAGAGTTTGTTTTTACCTTTGTAAACTCCCTTCTCCTTGGACCTATTGTTGTTGTTGTAGGAAGTGCCTTGGGAAGAATTTTGGGCATTGGTTTTCCCCTTTGCATCATTTTTGTCTTTGTTTTCCATAGGTTTGACATTCCGTCTAGCCCCTTGTTGGAAATTGATGCGTGAAGCAACCATGGTGTGGTGGATTACTTCGGTGATAGAAACAGACCGTTGGGAGTTGACATACTCGACCATGTCTTCAGGTAATCCCGCAAAAAATTGTTGCTTTTGCTCAACAAAGTCTATCTTTTGGAAGACAATAGCCTTGGGATGTAAATCCCAAAACTTGTCCACATATTTGTGAATAGCCTCATGTGAGAGAAGCTTCAAACTGCGCCATTCAATAAGTACTTTGTCATTTGCATCCCTTGGAAGGAATTGCTTCGTGATGGAAACTCGTAGAGTTTCTCATGTCTATGGGGCTTCTCCGTTGCCATGAAGGCTAGCCCACCATTGACGAGCCAATTTCTGGAAGTGCATAGCTACATGGTGGAGCTTGGAGGACTCTGTGAAGCCCTCATCTCCAAAGGCCGCATCAAATTGTTGAATGAAGACCGATACTTTGTCGGTGGCACCAAAGGTGCCATCATAGGTGAGAAAAGAGATACTCTTTCCTCCCTCTTTGAACTTATTGAGCTTTTGTGATCTTTGCCATGCAGTGTATGATTTGCGATGTCCTCCCCTCTTGTATTCTCTAGGAGAATAGCCATAGCTTTTGTCGGGACCAGAGGAAGGTGAAGAAGAAGAAGAAGAGGGTGACCTCTTTCTTTACCTTTTCTTCCTTTGTTTCCTCTCTTCCTTTTCGGAGTGATGAGGAGAAGAACTGTGTGTTGACCATTTTCTCATGGGAGGAGTTGGCGATCGTCTAGACCGTTGTCTTCGTAGAGACACATCTTCAGAGGAAGTTAGGGATTCATTACTTTCTTGTTCTTTGGATTCCTTCTCTCGTATGGGAGAGAGTCTTCTTTTGGGGGTCTCATCAAGAGGCCTCCTAAGCTCTCTCTCCTCTTGGAGAGAAAGGGAAATCCCATGAGCACGAAGTTGTTGAGTAACTTCGGTTTGCAAAGTAGGTTACCCATAGCTTGATGCAACCTAGTAACAAGATAATTGATAAACATGGAGGCATCATCATTAGCACCTTCATGTGCAAAATCAAAGTTATCAATGCTCATTCTACTCTCTTGGTTATTGTCAGCCATGCTAATTATACTTATGTGTTTACTTGGTGTATTCTTTGGCAACTCAAAACCTTAATTGCTACTCCTCTTAGCCTTTGAAAATAAGCACTTAAGTATCTACACCCACGGCTCGAATTAGTTAATTATGGAGAGTAGTGGGGTGGGTCGAACATAACAGAATTGCAGAGGGATAGCTCCTTTCGGACTTCTTGTGGCTCAATAATGGTAAAGCCGTAGGAAAGTCTTAAAAGATCCCATTATTAAGACCAAATCTCCCGAGGTGTGCACCATATCCCACATAGTAGACTCAACAAAACCGATAATAGATCCCAATCCCACTTACCCTAATATAATTAACAAAATCAACCATTAATAGGCTACTTAAGGACCTCTCTTCTTAAGCAAGAAAAGAGAAATCAAATGCTCTAATATCAATGTAATGGAAATGGCCTATGAACTTTGAGAATAGCGGAATTCAGAGAATTAAAGTGAGCATTTTTGTGAGATTACTTTAAGAACATAGAGAGTGAACTTAATTGATGTTAGCAACATGAACATAGTACTTAATTAACTTGGCATGAACAATACTTTTGCAAAAGAGAGAGTATTAGAGAACATGGCAATAGTTGAGGACCGGATTTACTTGGAGCCGGCGGTTTCCCCTCCAAAAGGCGTTTGTATTATAGATTCTCCCATCAAGAGAGACTTGTTACAATATAATCCTTGTGACCTTGGTGATGCTATGAAGATGGAAAGCTTCACGCATCACGAGCTTAACATAAACTTTACAAAAGGCATTAACTCTCCCAAGCCTCAGTCCCAAGGCCTCAAACACTTTCGAAGGTGGAGAGAGCCAACGGGGAATGAGGGTAGGGAAGAGGAAGACGAATCATCCATAGGAGAAAGAAACAGTTCCTCACTTATCATCACTCTTCTTGCTTAGCATAGCATAATAGTGTTAACCACCGGCGTCCACTTCTAGTAGTTATGGGTCGGGTTTGTCAGTCCAATAGAAAAAGAGTAAGAGTGATCGCCGATGAGAGGCACACTCTAACTGGAACATTCAAGGGTTAGTTGACTAAGCACGGATACCCAAGTGTGAATGGGCGATCTCATATAAAAATCACATAAACCTAAAAATCACTCATTCTCTCATTTGTGCAATTGAAGAGTGCTCTTGCTCCATCTCCATCTTCTTCTTCATCTCCTTGTGTGTGTATGTATGTGTGTGTGCACGCGCGTGAGAGAGAGAGTGTGTGTGTGTGTGATCGAGCATTGCAACGACACGGCGACGGTGAGGCGGTTGAGCGCAACATGGTGATAGCTCTCTCTTCTTCGCGGCGAGGAATCCTCCACGATGGTGAGCATAGAGCGGTGAGTGACACACCCTTGCTCTCTTGAGTTTGCTAGATTAGTCTAGTTGTGTACTTGCAGCCATTTGTGGCTCGCACATAGTGTACGACAAGTCCTTTGCTTTGACACGGGCGACAGAAGCGTACATTTTTTGCGTCGTTGCCGGGGAGATGCCCTGCATTAAGCTCGAATAGCACTCTATGGTGCTTTGTGGTGTAATTTGAGATGTAGGAAAGGTAGAGAAAAAAGGTGTGTGGCTGTTGAGAAGAATTTGTAAACTTTGTTCTTACTGCAGTATACTGTTTTTGTTAATAAGGTGTTACAATGTACTCTTTTCTGTTGATAGGTGTTAGAATTAAGGTATTATATCTATAATGATATGTAAGGTACAATAAGTAGATCTGTTAGTTGATTAGTTGTTGTAGTACTGTGTTAGACAGTGTGTAACAGTAGCTCTGTTAGTTGTACGTAGGTAGGTTAGGAATGTGAGTGTGCGCGCACTGCAGCGGGGCGACATTATCTCAAAAAAAATTTAAAGAGAGGACCGGGATCGAGAACATTCCCCAAGCCCAAGCCCAGGCCCAAGCTTCAGTCACCCTTTGAAATTACTTGTTTTAGCCTCACGCCTAAGTGAAACTCGACCCTTTTGAGCTTCAGATAACCGAACGCTGTGATGTAAAACACACCACGACCCCCTGAGCGATACGCACGTTTTGAGATATCACACGCTCTAATCCAAAAAGCGATCGTAAAAAGACATTAAAAAGCATGAAAAAGGAGTGAAAACAAGATGCAAAACGCCTAAAAAATCAAGTGGTTAATCTTCGAGGGTATTCGCCAACGTTTGTAGGGTGCCAAAGACACATGCATCTGCGCTCTGATCGTGTGCTAGAGGCCAAGCAACTAGCGAACACTTCGACTCACGCCGGTTCTCAATACCTAGCTACCTTAGGTTCCGGGCTCTCGACGAGGACCCAAGGTAGTATCACTCAGGACCCACTTATTGCGCCCAGTGACTCTTCCTCTGACTACAACGTCATGAAGGGTTACCCAATGCCTAATCCTAATAGCTCAAGCCAAGACATGCATGCCATGGACCCACGGTCCGGACCGAGCGTGCTTAGCCGCTTAAAGGAAACCTTTAGTAGAGCTCCAAACATGGAGCTAACGATGTAAATGAAGGGAGTGGGGAAGTAAATACTCCATTCATGACCAACATAGATCCCATGCCTGGAGAGTGCACGTGAATACTTCATTCACTCCACCCCCTACTCTTCAGAGCTATTCCCCTCCAAGGTTATATTACCTGATAGTAGAAGCCTTGCCGAAGTACAAGAGGTTGAGCGATATATCATTGCGGCTAGGGAAAGGAAATCGAGAGCTTGCGCAAGACGGAGCAACGAAGAGAGTTAAAAGCGAAAGCCCCTATGTCAATATCCTTGCTAGAAGAGCAATCGAGTGCTCCTAAATTAGCAACCACTAAGGATCAACCCATAGAGAGCCACATTGCATCTAGTTCAAAAGAAACCCCTAGCACCTCAATCTTAGATGGAGCGTTCCTAAATGAAAATTAGGAGTACAAACTACAAACGGAAACTCTAACCGACCTATACACAGGTCACACCTATCACGTGGGTTGGTTAGATGTCCTACAATCCACAACACATGCTACTAGTGTAGAGGATCAACAACAAAGAGTTTGTGAGGTCATCCATAGGGTTATTGAGCTAGAGAGACAGAACAAGGGGATCCACATGCCTTCAACGGGTTTCATGAGATTCTTGGATATAAGAAAGACTAAACAACCAACCTTATCGCAAATGGAGACTCCTTCGGTAAGTCCGATGGATCCTCCATATGTTGTTTCGCCAGGAGTCTTAGTGCAATCTGAGCCCACAAGTGATAGCTTTACCTTTCCAAGTCTAGGTCATCTTTCCCTGGATGACACAATGGCTACCATGCCTACCCCAATGATGGACATGCCAAGAAACACGTCATGGATCTCATTTGTTAGTAAAGCACCGTTACATGGTAGCTCAATGCTTCCAACAGTACCTACAAGTGTGTATCAATCGTATACACCTATGGGTCCTCATACTCATGTAGCCCTTACCCCTCCCATTGTTTCAACAACCTATGCTCTACAACCACAACACCCAAGCTCTTATATCCATGGGACCATACTAGCTAGCATTAGCATGTCACATCCGACGAACTTTGGACCACCACATGGCACAACACCGTCCCAAACTTGGAACCCAAAGGCTTCCTATGCGCCAAGCCCAATACCAACATCTACTCCACATGTAGTCTCTGGAGCGCCTTCACTGACGGTGTCTGCTCACTTAGGTGATTTGGCAACATTTGCTCAAGATATCGATCGATCTATTGTTGAGCATATGTGTAACATTTGCTCAAGATATCGATCGATCTATTGTTGAGAATATGTGTAACATTTGCTCAAGATATCGATCGATCTATTGTTGAGAATATGCGTAACACGCCTGATAGACAGCCTAGAAGTAAGGTAGTACAAATAGCCAAGCTCACACAAAAATTTAGTGGAGATGGGGATGTGAGAAAGCATATCGAAGTGTTTGAACAAATATGCGATTCTCTAGGAGAACACAATGACCTACATAAGAGTAATGTTTTAAGCCTAACCTTAAGTGGGAAGGTTAGGGATTGGTATAGAACCCTAAGGGTGGAAGAAAAAACAATTTACCCTTAAAAGAATACATACGAGAGGGAGTGTTTTGGGGTGTAGCCTCTCAGCTCCAGAAAGCCCAACGAGAGGAAGGAGAGTAGATGAGAGACTTTATTAGTCGCTTGAAGCATTTGAATTCTCGTTGTAATCCAAATGAGTGCTTCAATAATAATAATCAATTGCTCAATAGATTCATTAGGGTATTACGACATGAGGATATCTACAATGGCGTAGTCATTAGAGGTATCACCACTTGGGAAGCAATCACCACCAATGCGATCCAATCGGAGGATAATTTAATGATTCAAAGAGAAAGAGTGTCTGTTGAGCCTAAATCTACTAGCTCGCAAGCGTCGAGGCATCAACCAATGACCCTAAAGCGTATTGCTAAAGAGCCAAAGATATATGAGATGACTTTAGCAGATCTCACCAAGGTCATTCAAAAGAGTCTTAGAGACAATCGTGCTCCGCAAAACAATCATATGTATCCAAGAAGGTAGCAACAATGGTGCTCAGTATGCTATGGTTCACATAGTACCAGTGAATGCCCTACTTTTAGAGTAAAACTCAATGGAAATTGCAATGCTTGTGGGAGGTATAGTCATCAAGCTAAGGATTGCATAGTATTTAAGCGCACGATGGTCAATAGACCAACCTTAGCATGGATAGACACACCTCGATTGCCTACAGCATTGATGTCGACCCCACCTCTTGAACAAATGTCACAACATATGGTCCCTAGGGCCCAGAATGTTGTTCAAACAACACCCTTACCACCTCCAGTGCTAGGACCGCAACCACCACATCCGAGAATCACTTATGTGAATCAAGTGGATTGTGAATCATATGTTGCTTGTTTGGAAGGCTGTGAGAAAAATATAGACCCTAATATTGCCTATGGGATTGATGCGCTTGAAGAAAGTCCACAATACTACATGGAGGACTATTGGGGACAAGTCAAACCTATCTATCAAGTAGCTGCTCTTGCTGCAAGAAGACAAAATATCAATTACACTGCCAAGAGACCACCTCTTCAATGCTATGAATGTGGAGGTCCACATCGTGTGGCCGAGTATTTTATTAGGCTACAAAAGAACGTCACACTAATGCAAACCAATCAAGCGAGCACTTCAAATGCCACACTAGTGCAAACCAATCAAGCCGATACTCATTTGTAATCGATGTGGCATAGATCATTTGATTGCCCAATGTCCGAATAATCCAAATGCGCCGAAGATCACGCCATTAAACTTGATTGAGGTTATCGAGGAGCCGTCACAAAGTACACTTGTGGTACCAGTAAACATACTCACACGATCGATGCTCCAAAAACAAAATTATATTCTTGAAAAAAGAGACACGACATCAATTGCCCAATCTCAAAAAAAAAAAAACACACGAAGGAAGAGATCGCAAAAAGCGGCGAAGTCAGACCCCAGTTCAAAGACCAACGTAGGGACTGGTGATAACCCCATATATATGAACGACAATGAAGAGGATTCTGATTCAGGTGAAACCATGGAGACCAAAACGACCACTAAGAAAGAAACCACCAACAAGGAAGATCATCATGAGCCACAAACTTATTGTTCAATTATTAACTGATACACTACTTCAAGTTCGTTCATGGGAGAGTACCTTACCACCCTTGCAACTCGATGAGGCACCCAAGGTAATAAAGAACTATTGGCTAAAATCATCACCTATTACCAATTGGAATAACTAGTTCCAAAAGGTGATGACATCTTTTTAAAGTATGATCTATCCAAGGAAGGGGGGAGTCTTCATTCACGTCAACCTATTGAATTATTTTCCTGTTACCCTTGTTTCCCTAACCCTTGAGCTTTTCGATTTTAGGGATTGTATATATATAGATATATAGTAACTAATCACCCTAGTTTAAAACCAAAAAAAGAAAGTAAAGAGCAAGAGCAATTAGCAAACGAGTGTGTATAATACTAGTCAAAATCATTGACCCAGACCTACATATCACATCCGGTACACTGAAACAGAAACCTATGTCATCAAACACCTTTGATCTTCATCACTCGAGTGATGGAGGATAGGTAGGATTAGTACGGTAGGAGTGTTTTTGTTTTAAAGTTTAGTGATTAGCAAAGTTCTTTTTTTCCATTGATGTGTCTCTGGAAGGCGGATGTTTGGTGGTGACTATTGTGCAGTTTGTGACTACATAAGGATGCCTTTGAAGGACAACAACAATAGAATGTTTACCTGTTTACAACGAATATTCTCCATTATATCAAGTAAACTACTTCTTTTTATCTATGTTTTCCACAGTTAGATGTTTGCATCTTGTCATTTGAGTTCTAACAATGCATGAAGTTGTGACATTGCCAATTTAGATGCTATAATTTTTTCAAACTTCTAGTACCTTATTCTTCTCTTTGAGTTTGGTCTATTAGTTGGCTTTAAATAGGTATTAGGACCTTATACAAACTAAGCCACTTAATTGCTGACTTTAATTCCTAAATAGTTTATTAATTGTAGTAATTTTAGTAATGTTTTACGCTATGAGGATATAGTTCTCTCTAACTTATTCCACCTAAGTGTGACTTGTGTTGTGGAAGTCCATGTGTTAAGCTGGTATTTGAGACCTCGAGTCTCCCGGCTAGTTTATGCTCAAGCTCGTATTTGAGACCTCAAGTCTCCCAGCTACTGGTATTTTAAACTTGAGTCCCCTAGCTACCTGTAGCAATTATGACAACACAAAAAAAAGAGAAAGCAAATAGCACAAACTTCCTTGTATTTTATGTTGATCATACTTAGGTGGTACAAGTGACAAAATCACTAGTTTTTAGATCCCGACGAGCATTCATAGGGTTAACTACTCTTTACTTGACATTTTTTAATTAACGTTGGTCAATCTAATACTTACTTTAGCCCTAGCTCTTGTGTGCTTCTCTTAGAATCAACCTAATAAACCTTAACTCAATTGCGTTTCATTCTGGTACTACTCCTGTTCTAGTTGACAATGTTACAATTCATGAATTTTCTTTTCATTTCCTAGAATATCATGTATGCATGTCACTTATTGCACGTCTGTACATGTTGCCTTTGAGCTCTCACAATGTTGTTTTTCTTTTGCTACAGGTACTCCTATCGTGGATCCCGATGCTGCACTGTTATATTCTGAGGACAGAATCTACATCAAGAAGGGCAGCATGTTAACCAACAACGTCCACTTCTAGTAGTCATAGGTCGGGTTTGTCGGTCCAATAGAAAAAGGGTAAGAGTGATCGCCGATGAGAGACGCACTCTAACTAGAACATTCAAAGGTTAGTTTGCTAAGCATGAGCCTCCAAGTGTGAATGGGCAAGCTCACATAAAAGTCACCTAAACCTAAAAATCACTCATTTTCTCATTTGTGTAATTGAAGAGTGCTTTTGCTCCATCTCCATCTTCTTCTTCATCTCCTTGTGTGTGTGTGTGTGTGTGTGTGTGTGTGTGCATGAGAGAGAGAGAGAGAGAGAGTGTGTGTAATCGAGCATTGCAACGGCACGACGACGGCGAGGTGGTTGAGTACGGTACGACGATAGCTCCCTCTTCTTTCGAGCGAGAAATCCTCCACGAAGGCGAGCATAAGGCGGTGAGTGACACACCCTTGCTCTCTTGTGCTTGCTAGATTAATCTGGTTGTGTGCTTGCAGCCATTTATGGCTCGCACACAGTGTACGACAAGTCCCTTGCTTTGACACATGCGTCAGACGTGCACAAATAGCATAGTAATAAAGATGAAGAAGATAAAGAAAGAAATAGTTCCTCACTTATTATCACTCTTCTTGCTTAGCATAACATAATAGCATAGTGATGAAGATGAAGAAGATGACAAGCTTAAGCATTGAAGCATGGCTCTTGGTTGGATTTGCATTCCATAGCCAAGAGTGTTGGTGTAGGCTCTCCACTTCTCAACAATCTTGGAGAAGGAGATGGAGCTCTTGCACTTTTTGCACTCCACACAATGAGAGAACGTGTGTGTGTGTAGGAGAGTATACCTCCCTCTCATGCTTGGTCCACATCTCTCTCTCTCTCTCTCTCTCTCTCTCTCTCTCTCTCTCTCTCTCGTATTATAACTTGATTATTTATTTTTATGTATTTAAAATCTCATTAGACTCCTTTAAAACCTATCCAATAGCATTCAAAACACATAATGAGGGCCACATGTGGAGGATCATTTGAACATGTGTCTTTTATGCTTATTAAGTCATTTGGTTGAATTGAATACTTCAAGGACTTAGTCAATCAAGCATGAAAACGTTGATGCGTTTTGAGAGTTACTTTGAATTGAATACTTCAAGAACCTAAGTCATTTGAGCATGTGAGAAACACCTCAAGCTTTTGGGTAAAGTTTCCAATAACACTTAGCAAGCCAATAAGCACCTCATGCTTGAATATTCCCACCTCAAGGTCAGTCTTAGCTTGCCTAAAGTTAAAGAACTTTTGAACACTAACTTTTAGAGGTCTTTAATGAAGCTAACCCTACGATATTTAAGCTCCATTAGGTAACATTGCTCTTTAATCTACCATCTCTCATTTAGACCCCTTTTAACCTTGGCCTTGTCTTGAGACAGATCCATAAGCACATCTCTAAATTCTAACCCTTGTTCCCGTTTATTCTCTCACATTAAATGATCAGTTTAATATGAGAACATTATTTGGGTTGATTAGATATTAGATTTTATGACATTAGGTGTGCTTATGGATCTGTCTCAACACGGGGCCAAGGTTAAAAGAGGTCCAAACGAAAAATGGTATGGTAAAGAGCAATGCTACCTAATGGAGCATTAAAACCGTAGAGTTAGCTTCATTAAAGACCTCCAAAAGTTAGTGTTCAAAAGTCCTTTGACCTTAGGCAAACTAGGGCTGATATTGAGGTGGAAAGCTTACCCAAGCATGAGGTGTTTGTTGGCTTGTTAAGTGTTAGTAGGAACTTTACCCAAAAGCTTGAAGTGTTTCTCATATGCTTAAATGACTAAGGTTCTTGAAGTATTCAATTCAAAAATAACTATCAAGAGACATAAACGTTTTCATGCTTGATTGACTAAGTCCTTAAAGTATTCAATTCAACCAAATAATTTAATAAGCATAAAAGACACATATTCAAATGATCCTCCACATGTGACCCTCATGATGTGTTTGAATACTATTGGATAGGTTTTAAAGAGGTCCAATGAGAATTTAGATACATAAAAATAAATAATTAAGTTCTTTCTCTCAAAGAAGAAAAAGAAGACACATGTTTAAATGAAATAATAAAATAATACGAGAGAGAGAGAGAGAGGTATGGACCAAGCATGAGAGGGATATACTCTCCCACACACACACACATTCTCTCATTGTGTTGAGTACAAAGTACAAGAGCTCCATCTCCTTCTCCAAACTTGGTGAGAAGTGGAGAGCCTACACCAACACTCTTCGCTATGTAATGCAAATCCAACCAAGAGTCATGCTTCAATGCTTAAGCTTGTCATCTTCTTCATCTTCATTACTATACTATTATGCTATACTAAGGAAGAAGATTGATGATAAGTGAGGAACTATTTCTTTCTCCTATTGATGATTCTTCTTCCTCTTCCCTACCATCATTCCCCGCTAGCTCTCTCCACCTTCGAAGGTGTTTGAGGCCTTGCGACTCAGGCTTAGGATAGTTAATGCTTTTTGCAAAGTTATGTTAAGCTCATGATGCATGAAGCTTTCCATCTTCATAGCATCACCAAGGTCACTAGGAACACAAACATTGTATTGTAACAAGTCTCTCTTGATGGGAGAATCTATAATACAAACGTCTTTTGGAGGGGAGACCAGCTCCAAGTAAATCCGATCCTCAACTATTGTCATATTCTCTAATACTCTCTCTCTTGCAAAAGTATTCTTCCTGCCAAGTTAATTAAGTATTATGTTCATGTTGCTACCATCAATTAAGTTCACTCTCTATGTTCTCAAAGTAATCTCACAAAAATGCCCACTATAATTCTCTTAATTCCGTTGTTCTCAAAGTTTATAGCCCATTTCCATTACAGTTACGTACCAAAGGTAGAGTACTCATATACCTAAAGCATATTACATAGTTTTTCCTTGATTTTATCTTTGTAATTGATGAAAGATATTTTCTTATTTTGCAGTGCCTTTCCTTTAACTCTATGTGGTCAAAGGGTCGTCACTTTTGTATGCGCCACATTGACGACCGTAGAATCACCATGGAAGGTGGCATCATAGGCAACTTTGACATAGATGGTGATGAAGCCACGTACTGTGGAACTATTGAAAGGATACTAAAGATTAATTTTGGAACCTTTCATACCTTCATCTTCAAGTGCAAGTGGTTGGCAAATGTGTCTAAACAGCATGAGAATGGCCTCTACATGGGGGACTGTCACAAACTGCTGACGTGCCAAAGCCTAAAGAATGGAGCCAACTTACGGATGCCGATCGAGGGGCCTAAACCCTAAGAAGAGCAAGTAATAGAAGAAGTCCTACCAACTTATGGAGACCCCGTCCGATGGGCCCCAATTGACAAAAAGATTAAAATAAAGTAGGTCGGCAGCTGATGACGTGGCAGTTTCTGAAAATTGCACTGACACGATGACGTGGCAGCCTGTACGAATTTTCGCGTTTTCAGTTGACTGATGATGTGACTGACAGCTGTACGGATTTCCATAAATTACGCTGGCAACTTTTCGCATTGCTTTTTGGACCAGAAGCTTTTAAGTTTAAAGGCTTTTCATGTAAACTGCTTTTCAAGACAATGGCCTTTAAATATGAGGTTAGGACTCATTCTCTAACATGCTTCCTGGAGAAGGTGCAGAGTCTGGAGTACCGGCTTGTACTGTGTTGATGCAATATAAAGAAATACCGAAAGGGGCGCCAAGGTTTGGGGCCAATACTCTCTGGGGTGGAATTCTGTCACTCTGTGTCGCGTGTCGTCTCTCTCTTTTAGTTCAGTTGTTATTGAAGTGCTAAAAGTTTATTCAGTCTGTTCTTTTCTATTGGCACGTGGTGTCCGTTTTGTGACATGGACTCTAATATGCATCACACGGAGAGATATGACAATTTAGTTTTGTCACGCAATTGTGAGCAAGCGAGTGACTCATCTTTTTTATTCTTATTTGCTTGTAACATTAATTATACCAATATTACTCACTTTGAGCTTCTCTTTTATAGGACATCTACATCCCAACAATCCACCAACCAAAACTTTCGTTCGTAATTCTCGTAACACCTCGAGGGAGAACCATTTTCGTCACTAACGAAGTAGAGACCATCTTCGACCCTCTTACACCTGCTTCTTTGGATGAGGGGAAGACAGGAGAGGGAGATCGATGATTCAAGTCCGACGACTGCAAGTCTTAGCAAGGATAATTGCCATCATGATGATGACGATGAGATGGAGGATGACGAATTCGAAGATGATGAAGCCAGCGCATCCACAAACGACAATTCTATTTCTCTCTTTATTGATTTAATTAAGAGCCATGGGTTTAAAATTGGATAACGCTTTTTGTAGGGATCTTTGGGAAGATGATTCATATACATTTTGTATACTTTAAGTTATGAAATTTTATTGTCTTATCATCCATTCATCTCTCTCTCCCCCCTCTTTCTCTCTCTAATTTTGTGAAGCATGCTAAATTATGTTAATCAAGTGATAGTGATTAATTTAATTGATAACAAATGTATAGACCATGTGCGCGTTGCTGCAAAATAAAGCTTGAGGAAACTAACAAAGGTGTTACCGTCTCATAAAATGTGGACACATGGACACACTTCACTCTATCATGCAAACGCCTCGACAAAAGATGTCGTCCATGTTTAGCTTCTCATCTCTGGCATTGCTTGCTTTACGTGGAGCCGCATGCATTCCTTTAGGATGGAGCAGGCCCTTTGTTGTTTCATGTTTATCCACATAGCTAATAACTAGCGTTTCATGTTTTCATTTTATTTTTTTCACATTAAAAAGGCTTTCGATACGGTTTCATTGCCGCTACAATGCGAACCCTTGGCTTTGGTCCAAAGATAGTCAGTGTTGTATACTTCTTATATGCTCGCAGTACATCTTCAGGCCTCCTTGATGGAGAGCTAACAGAACCTTGGTCTCTTGGATGCTCTGTCAGACAGGGTTGCCCACTTAGCGCCTTCTTGTACGCCATTGCCGCTCATCCTTTGTTATTGCATTTGGATCACTTAACTTCGCCCGATCGTCTTTATAGGCTGAAGTTACCCAATGGAAAAGACTTCGCATGAGGGCAAGCCTATGCTGATGATTCGTTGTTCATGCCTCGTAATAACCAGGATGATGTGCGTGAAATTATGCAGGCACTGGATACATTTAGCTTGACAGCAAGCCTCAAGGTTAACTTTTGGAAATCTAAACTCTTGCCTCTTGCTGCTTGTGGACTGGCATCATCTTTTATGGCCTGTCGAGATTCTCGATCCACATGTGTTGGTCAGGCACTTAGGATATCCTATCGATTGGCAGGTTATAATACGCAGCAAATCAATCGAGTCACGATTGAATGTCAAATTGCACTATTCGAAACTGTCTACATGGCCGCTACATGTTCGACTTCGAATTGTGCAAAGTATAATGATGGCATATGTTCAATTTTACTTGTCGTTGTTGCACTTGCCTCACTCCCACCCCTCATTAGTTATGTCTAGTATTGTATCTCACTTCTAGCGCACCAGTTCTCATAAGAAAGGCCTCTGTTTGATAACAACAAAGCGTCTTGGGGGACTGAATATTTTGGACCTTCGTCGCCATGCATTGGTAAGGCTATGATATTGCCTACTCTTGCACTGCAGTCTTAGCCATGGACAGTTATGGTTGTTGATCTGTCGGCATCCTACCACTCTTGCCTTTGGTCATTGGCAAACTTCCCTTTGGGAGACTATGTTTGGCAAGATGGTCGATATTATTCATGGTTGCTCGATCACCTCTGCCTCGCTCTCCGCTTGGAAAGTTGTAACGGATCATCCCTCTTGGCATGGCAAGCAGCAAGCAGATGGCAAATTGTTGCGGTTGGAAAGCATTCACTAGAGCAGGGTGTTCCCTTTTCCCTTCGTTCATCGGTAGCCTCGTCAAGCCTACTTCCTCTCTAGTCGTGGCATACACACGATGGATGATGTGGTGGATTCATCTGGGAATTTGCTTACTATTTCTCAAGCAACAACATGCTTTGGGTTGGACCTGCACTATCATCAGATTTGGACCCTGCTTCAACATATGCTAGATGTTTTCCTCCCCATTCCGTCGCTGGCCAGTGGATGTCGTATGCAAGATTGAAATTTATGGGACACTTCTTTGGATGTGATTTATGCCCGCCACATCTATCCTTCTCTCATGCAGGACTCTTGCATGTGGCTGATCACCGTAATGCGCTTTGGGATTTACACAAATCTGATCAATGGTGGAGACAAGATCTTACTACAATCTAGAAGTCTCACTTGCCTCTTAAAGAGCATTTGTTTCTTTGGCGTTGTTTGCTCGGAGTTCTTCCAGTTGGAACATTCCTTGTGACCCGTCACATTAGCTCCTCTCGTTGTGTCGATTGCTTCGCTGCTTTCGGAGTATCGCTGCACCGGGGCTTTCCTTCGACGCGTTTCTGCTTGTATGAACCTTCGATTTCCCACGGTAATTTTCCACAAACGATTCTGGCTTTTTGGCATTCTTCCGACTTCCCTCGAGCAATTTGTCATCTTCTTCGCATGGTTAGATTTTGGTCGTTATGGTATTTGTGGCACTGTCACAATCTCCGCATGTTTCACCGGCATGATGCACATCCTTTTCCATCGTTCAAGATTTCGTTGAGGCAATCATTACATTTTGCCTTTGAGTTTGGCAACATATCCCTGGAAATCTCGCAACTCTTCTATGTTTTCTTTCTGGCGCATTCGCATCCCAGAGCACTTATGTGTTCTTCCCTTTGTATCTAATCTTTTTGGTGGGTTTTCCTCGCTTTGAGGTTTCCCATAGGTAGATTAATCAAAACGGATTTACAAATAGTGTGTGCGTGCACGCGCGAGCGCACACATAAGCATATGCACCTTGCCAACTACATCTGCCTCGAGTTGTAGTCATCTACACTAGTTGAATGCCATAGTAATATTCTATGAGCATTCTTTACTAAACCTTCTTCTACAAGTTCTCCCTAATCTTGCTTGATGGCCATAGATTCTCTAGCAAACATTAAAGAAAGTAACGGATACTAATGTCTGCTTCTACCAAGTGCTACATAAAGGGTAGTCCTTATAGCATCAAAATGCATTAAAAACAATTGAACCTTACAAAACATTTGTATGCATTGCAACTTTTATCAAGGGGCCAACACCATCATTCTATTGCACAAACACATAGGTCATGAAGTACTTGTAATCTTATTAGAAGAACACAACACTTCACGTATATGGCCTTTTGTATAACAGGCAATGGGAATCCTCATCACATAGAAGGCCTTCCAATTTTACAGCCTGTAAGACCAAGTTGGGTAACAACCTCCAATTAGCTCTTGATAGCAGAGGTTTTCTCTTAACCTAAACAAGATGCAAGTTAAGCACCAAGTTTAGTTCTTTGCCATGTGGAGCAAAAGCTCCCATCTTCCCAATATCCTACTTCGAGAGGGTCACTAAAGGAAGGGAGCATGTACCACATACAAGGAAGCTAATTATAGAGCGTCCTTGACACTACAAGCATTGACTTGTGCTCAAATGCTTACTTTGATACGAAATACGCACAATCTTGGCATGCCTCCCTGATGGCCTTTTGCAAGCCAAAAATAGAGTTGTATGGTCACACTAGCGTGTGAAAGAAATTATCCATTGTCTGCATGTTCTTCTTGTTGGAGGTGTACATGTACCATGTTGTGTGGGACTAGTCTTCCCAACATCTACGCATACACATAATCGACAGGGAAGGGCACATATGATTCCTACTGCCATGGGCATATTCTTATAAGATTCATTAGTTGCCACAATATCAAGCGCCCAAGTTCCAAAGCATGATTGGACCATTGAGTGTAATAAACCCCAAGCAGCAACACTCCTCTCCATCTAATTGCAACTACTCCCTCTTTTCAAAACATACATTCGACGTCTACACAAACGCAGCACGAACCATCTCCTGTAAAGTGTGCACGTAGTTATCAACTACCCTTGGTAGAAGAAGCAAAGAAGAATTTTAACGTCGTAGGAAACTATCCCAAGAGACCTTAACAATCTATCCAACAAGGAGAGTTGAACTCAAGATCTATTATTCAAGAGAGCCTTAAAAGCTTACCAAATCCACATGGGGGGGGGGGGGTGAGAGAGAGAGAGAGAGAGAGAGAGAGGAAGAAGAAGAAGAAGAAGAAGATGTTCGGCTCTCACTAAATATCGGACTCTCAAGGATGTGGCATCCTTGAGAGCTTCCAAGTGGCGCGCATGTTGACTTGTTGGGCCGATGCAGCATGTCAAACTTGGGCACTTAGAATTTTCGACTACCCCAACCCCTTGCACAAAGAGCGAAATGCTCAATCAAAATGTTGACTATGCATTGCAGTGAATGAACCTGCAAGATTCGAACTCAAGCGCCCGCAAAGAGAGGCGAAGGCTCAAGCCACTAGCATAGCAAGGGGTGTGGATGTTGGAGGTCGTGTTCAAAGGTGCTCATTGCTTAAACCTTGGGGCGCACCGGGGGGGGGGGGTATAAACCTTTTAGATGTTGACCAATTACCGGTAAGCAAGACTCTTTGCCACATCGACAGAGAGTTTGATATCTAGCTCAAGCCGATTGTTTTAACGTCGTAGAGAGAGACTTTCAGACAAGCAAGCAACAGAGGCTTCCCAACTAAATTTAGCTACATGAAAAGTGAGCCAAGTGCCACATAGAAGCAAACATTATCACATAGCCTGCTTGATTATGGAAATATTATAGAACTCTAATGATTATGTATCTTTAGCTAAGAGGTCATATTGGTGTACTCTTATCTCGTTCGAAGTAGCTAAGAACGTGCAATAATCTTGAGGTAGGGCTCTTGGCTTGGAGATATAATGCCTACTTGTTAACAAGTTTCGCTAGCTCCTAAATATTGGTTATCCCCATTAGTTGGGTTAATTGTTTATGGGTATTGTTTTCGTAGTGTCATCTAGTTCACATAGTGTATTGTGTGATAATTAGCATAAAGAGACCATTCATTAAATATATGTAGATATGGAACTCTCAGAGGGAACAAGATTTCAACCTTGGTAGTTTGGCCTAGTCAACTTCTCAATATGGGTGGAGTTCCATCACCTTTTTTTGCATACCAGTCACAATCAAAACTGTAAGCGAGAAGCTCGTAAGGTGTTGGGGGTTGCCCCAAGTTTGACTATATCTCCTCCTAGCATTCCCAAGTTCTCATTAGAACGGTCGTGTGGGTGATGCAATGCATCTTTAGTAAGAAGTTTATGGATGGGTGTTCTATGACACCAAGGTTTATTGTTGCTCAACGCCCTGGAAAGGAAGAGTTCAAATGCTACAACGCCTTCCGTATTGAAAATTGAAGAAGCCTATGGATGGGTGTTCCATGACACCAAGGTTTTTAAAGGATTTAGCATATGTCTCAAAGCATTATTGCTCTTGAGGAGCATCGATAAAACGTCCTGTCAATCAGCTACAACTCTTAATATTGACCCTTGAATGTAGGAAGCAAGATGCAAGAAAAGGAACGTCAATACATCCCTAAAATTAGAGTGAAGTATGGACCAGATGACATCATCATTTGAAATTGAGAGATACTCTGCTTGAGAGCACACTAAAGAATAAATGCCATCTAATCTTAAAATATCAAAAACTAGAGTAGCTAAATGGTATCTTAATTCTAATGTGAAGGTGTCAATTGTGAACCTTAAAACTTTTAGAAATTTCCCAATCACTGCTGGTAACTCCACAAAATGCGCAAGTATAATGACAGCACCCAACGATTGTCTCAACCTTAGCATGATGTAGCTTTAGAAGTGATTGTTTGAGCAACGATGACGTGTAAGTTTAGTTTCAGCCGAAGATCTCAGCTTAGAGCTGCGGTCATCCAATAATACTGTATTATCTCTCAGATAATTAAGATTCATGACATCTCATGTGTGCATGCACGCATTTGTGTGTGTACTGTGTGCACAATCGTACACAATACATACACGTATGCGCCCTGCCAACTACATATGCCTCTTGATGTTGTCGTCAAACTAGCACAAGGAACTTTTAAATCTTCTACATATAGCCCAAAAGAAAATTTCTCTATGTTTTTCACTACTTTAGATACACATAACTTGTACAAGTCTAAAGTAGAGAACATGAAGCATTCTCTATCTATATAGGTAGTTTACATAATTAGGTACTCTTTTGTCCACATTATTAATAACTATATAGAGGAATCCTAACTAACCATTGTAAATAACAGTGTGTAAAGGAGCCTATCCAATTAAAGTGCATTTATCACAAAGACAAACTCAAGCATAAAGTGTGTTTTGTTACACCATTACAAAACCCTTGGAAAAAACAAATTGCATAGCTTTGTGTATATGTGAGAAGCCAATTTTAAGTGTGTTTATCACAAACACAGAACCTATGATTAAAGTGTGTTCTGTTAAGCTATTACAAAGCCTGTGGGAAACGACAAATCACAATGCCTTTTGTGTGCGTGCATGTGTGTTTGTGTGTATGTGAGAAGTGGTGTACAAAATAGCTACCCATATACAAACAAGAGATGAACCACGCTCCTCGGTCAAGGGATGACAACATAGCACTACAACCGCATTTTTAATTCAACTACTATAATATATTATGCCTCTGATTTGTAGGTGGGTGGTTGTATCGGGCCCATGAAGTATATTCCCCACTTTGCAAATGCTCTCGCTTCCATCAATAATTGTAATGGAATGCTATTCATTTGAGTGGGCATCTTAGGCCTTCGGCACATGTTACCAATAATGCTTCAACTTTTGACCAAAAAACCAAATTTAGAGATTCAAGAGTGCCTATATTTCTTCAGTTTTAAAACAGTTTTGGCAAGCCCAGCACCAAATAAGATGCTTCTCATATTCTTTGCCGTAAGGCCTTCAATGGCATACATATACACAATCAAACAATGCACCTGGAATTTTCTCTCAATCAGCTGAAGATGAGTCGGCAAGCCATGGTGAACTGGATGCGCGTTGAAGATAATATTGAGCTATGGGGAGTCGATGCCAAGGGCGCTCGCCACCTGAGGAACAAAAACAATACGCATGTAAGCCAAGCAGTTCACACGAAGATTGTGCAGCACGAGAAGCAAGGAAAGGGGCACCACCAGCACGAGAAACAGGGGCAGGGAAGGGGCAGCACCAGCAAGAAGAAAACTGAATGCAGGAGCAAAAGAAGCTAGCACAAGGAACTTTGGACACACTACTATTTGGCAAAAAATATGAACTTGCTAGACAACTTACAACTTCAAAAAAAACACAACTAGTAAGAGTGCAAACCAGTAGGTGTGAGAAAAACTCCCATATGCAATATAGCAAGCTACTAACCAAATGGCAATTAAAATTGCCATATGGTAACAATATTGCCATACTACTTTACACAAGAAGTTTTGGACAAATTCTCAAAATAATTCCCACATTGTGACTTACCTGAACATCATGAGCTTCTGTGAGCGAGGCACCGCATACCTAGCTAGGTATGCGGTGCCTCTCGAGCAGAAGCTCTTGATGTTATGCATTGTATGAAAAACACTGAAAAAGACTCTGTTTTCCTACATGGAAAAATTTCTAAATCTGCTTGTGTTAAGGCACGTCCCAAAGTTACTAGATTGCCCTTACATGTGAAGAGTTTGAATCTAGTAAATTCATCTAGCAAGTTTTATTTGAGTTAAAAACATTTTTAGAAGATTCTCATGAACCAGAAATTTAATCAGCAACATAAAAGATTATAATTATTCCATGATAGTAAAATGAACATCAAATTTTTTTTTAACTCTTGAAGTGCATGTATTTGATACAAAATCTCACAACAAAAAGAAATCATTAAAAAAAAAAAAAAACCATCGCTCAGAAAATTTAACATTGTGCTTGAAACACCCAGTGCTGGTGGTACCAGTGCTGGTGGTACCATAGCATTTGTATCTCTAAAGTAAAATGACAGCTCTACATGGCAAGACCATACCTTGTTGAAGCACCTTTCTTGCAGCTCTAGACATGCAGCTGGCCCAATGAGGATAATGTCGAGTGGGTAGCCACAATCTCTTTCACAACCAGACCTTTAGCTATGACATATTTTGCAATCAAAAGATTGCACACATTGCTGCAGACATGCCAATGTTGGACCACTTTCCATACACCATGAAAAGATGAAAGTATCATTCCATCTTTCAAACCACTCCACAAGCCCTAAAGGTTGTCGTATGCTAGCCATACCTGTACTATCTGGGCGGCATCCTTGTTTACAAAATTATGCCCAAATCTAACTCTTCACAGACCCGTCCAATAACATTCCTGCAAAAACTTCGCCTTCCCATGGAAAAGTTGCAAAGAAGACATCCAGCATCTGCAAGAACAGATCAACAGGTTACACCTCATACGATTAGATTTTTTATGATCCTGTTATTAACCTTTCTAGTACTAAATGATCTGTGTTCAAATCTGGTCAGAGAGATAAAACACTGCCATTAGCCCTCAACATAAGACACGATTTTTTAATATTCTAACACCTCTGTCGCCAAAACACCAGAATCACACTACTTTGTAAGATGGAAAGCAACCACTATTGAACACAAGCAACCAAGCTATCTTTTAGATCTAACCTATAGGCCGCAAACCCTGCATATGCATCTAACTCATTATACACAAACCCTGAAAAAACCACCTTAATCCTGACTGTTGTCGAAATGGGCAAATTTTTGGCCTTCTGCTGTGGAGAGCCCTCTCAGAGATGAAATGCTTTGAGTCTGCTGATCCTTGTTTTAGATTTTCATATGCTGGCACATCTGTACAGCATCGGTACCTTCGAGAGAGCAGGCCAGCTTTGTGGCATCTTCAATAAGCTTCTGAAGGAAAATGGAAGCTTCATGCTCGACATTGAAAAAAGTTTCCATTTTGTACAAACACTTGAGATGTCGCACCCACTTGAAATCAGACAAAGACCTCAGCAGCCTGCTTCATCATGAGTTGGAGAGGGTAAGTAACGTGCTTCCTGCTAATCAGATACCTTCACTTTCTGCCTAAGCCTCTCCTGCAATGGCTCTACACGATCGTATCAGCTGAAGAAAGCTTGATTGTCCTCCTTGCTGTAGTCCACCAGGCTCGTGATTTTCCATGCTTCCCGTTTCTCTAGCCTTCATCTTTTGCAATCAAGAAAGGCTCGTGATTTTTCATGCTTCCCAAGGCTCGGTTTCTCTTTTTTGGCCTGCCCAATGGGCTAAGGACGTCACTAAAGGGCTAAGGACATAGTGATGCAGTGCACTATTGTCAAAGGGTTAGTTCCATTTTGTTTCTATGACCAGTGTCCCAAGGAGGTTCAAAAGTCTTGTAAATGAAAAGGAACCATGGCCTATTCAATGTTATTTTTTAAAGTATTCCTAGGAGTTTGATCCCATGATGTAAAGTCTTGATAAAGAGCCTTTTGATGTAAGGATTTTATAAAGATTTATTTCATTAATTTGTTTTATTATTTTTTATGTTTATTAAATTTACATTTTTAATAAAAAAAAGCATTAAAATGTTTTTTGTTTTAATTTTTAATTTTATCATTTTTATTTTACTTCTTTTTTATTTTATATTATTGATGTGCAATGTGCATCTTTCATATTATTTAAGTGGGGCCTTTCATAATTTAATAATAATTTGTGATTATGTATTATAATAGATAATCTTTGCAATTAATGACTCCTACAAAATAAAATTCAATACCCTTTAAGATTCCCTTTTTTTTGAGCTCCTTCCCTCATCACCTCGCCTTCGTGCGTGCATGTCCCTATCCCTACATCCGTCCTCTCTCCCACTAAGACCTCCTGCAACAATCGTGACAAGCAATCTCTGTATGCATTTAGTGGCCCTCACAGGTTCCCTTGCACACGACAGAGTTTGGGTGAAACCTTGGCTCTCACAGGTTTTTGAATCACCTGCGCCTCGTGTTGCCTCCCTCCCCAATCACTTGTGCCTAGCCATTAGCTGATGCTACCTCTACCCCAATCGCGAGCTTTCACTTAACAGTTTGCAGATGCAAAGATTGCAGGGCCATGCACGTGCTTTGAGGCATGACATGATGAGAGAGAGAGAGAGAAGGTTGAAACAACGAAACAATGCAGACTGGGGGCAGCGAAAAAGAAAGAGAAGAGAGATGGAGACACGTGTTGTCTGCAGGTTGGTGCATACACAAGAGAGAGAGAGAGAGAGAGAGAGACAGAGAGAGTAGATTGCAGTCGTCGTCGGCAACCCTAACAATAAGAAACATTTGGTACCCCCTAATAGATAATATAATTTTATATTAAAACACAATAAAAATTCCATGTGATTGTAGGCACATATTTAAACTTACTATCCCTCATCTCCCCTTACCTTAGTAGGCCTTTCTGCCTTCTCACCTTGTTAATTGTACAATTTTTTGATTGGTCAAAAAGTTAATGGACACTCAATGTGAGAGGAACGCTATCAAGAATATAATATAGCACCATTTAACATCTTGATCTGGAATCTAGACAAGCTCGAGAGTCAGGACTGTTTAATCTAACTAATGGCCGCCCTCACAGAGAGAGAGAGAGAGAGAGAGAGAGAGAGAGAGAGAAAGAGGACAGCGCAATGCTCTATCGCCATGCCCCAACAGCTCAACCTCACGCTCGAGCTCCTACAAACCCAACTCTCAGTGGAGTGCTCCATCGCCATGCCCTAGCAGCTCAGCCTTCCGCTCGAACCCAACTCTCAACAAACTCATTACGCACCACCCCTGGCCCAGAGAGAGAGAGAGAGAGAGAGAGAGAGAAGCATCAAATTCTTGTGCCTTCCTCCTCCTACTTCATCATCACCATTGCCGCACCTCTTTCAGATCTGCTCTTGTAGGAGAGTTGAGTTGTGTCTTCTTCCCTCTCTTTGGAGCTCTCTTAGAAGAGGTGAAGTATATCTGCAACAATAGAGCCACAAAAAAGAAGGGTTCTTCCCTCGGCACATTGAAGTTGCTCCATCCTCCTCGGATTCAAGGTAGAGAGAGATCCACTCGCCAAAAGTCACAAAGAAGAGAGAGAGAGAGAGAGAGAGAGAGAACACGGATCTGAGTAGGCCTAGTGGTAGAACAAAACCTGGTGCCCTATTATTAATCTGCTTCATCGGGCCACTCCACGCAGCCTGAGAGAGAGAGAGAGAGAGAGAGAGAGAGACAAAGCGTTTCATCTTTAGCCATGGCAAACTTTTTGAGACCGGAGCCCTAGATTCCCTGAGCACATCCTTACCGGAGACATCATAAAGGTTGTTCTTGTTCATTAAAATGTGCAAGGCACATGCACCATCTACTCAGTGTCCCCAACAACAAATCTTTGAACCTTTACACTTGCAGTCGTCTAGGAGCTCCATCTTGGATGCTTCGGAGTACCATCATACACTACCGATTGTAGCAGCACTGGTTTGCATCTTCCTCCTCACCTGGCTTCAGTACCATATGGCAACCAACTATAGCTTCACCACCGCGCGCTTTGGGTGCTCCTTCTCCCGTCCACCATCTCCTTCTTTCTCTTCATCTGGGCCTCCCGTCTGCCTCCCTCTCTCGCACCTGGCATCTCTCTCTCTCTCTCTCTCTCTCTCTCTCTCTCTCTCTCTCTCTCTCTCTCTCTCTCTCTCTCTCTCTCTCTCTCTCTCTCTCTCTCTCTCTCTCTCTCTCTCTCTCTCTCTCTCTCTCCATGCACCACTACCTCCTTTTCTCCCCTCAAAGACCTCCGAGCATCCGGTGAGATTCCCCAATAATCTAAACTGCCTCCGGGGCAGGCAGCTAAACAGGCTTGCCTTGCCCACTTCAACTTTTGCAGCGCATAGTGATTTCCCTCTACCCCGGATCATCTCTCCCCTCGCTCTTTGTCCTTCTTCTCTCGATTCGTCAATGGTTGCCACTACTCTGCCATCAACTCAGCAACTGCGACATGCAGAGAAAGAAAGAGAGAGAGATTCCTTTGCTAGCACATGTGTACCTGCGTCAGAATTTGCAAAAGGGAACTTCCTGCTTTTCCTTCGAAGTTGTGAAAATTTAGTAGCCATTAATTTGTCAAGAATATGCTTTTGTTGTTGGGGTTTGCACACTTAGAACTGTACAGTCGTGACAAGCTAGACTACTGTTGTCATAATAATCAATATCTAATTCTCCTAAGTTAAATTGATCATTTAATATGGGGAAGTGCCAGGGGAGAAAAAGCTAGAATATTGGTTAAGTTAGCAGACCGCCCACAATAGGGATCCAAAGGACGAAAAATAGGGATCCAAACGGGAGGCCATCTGCAAAAGAGCTATGTGCAACAATGGTCTTAAAAGACCTTAAGGTTCAGCCCATTAAGACTTCCAAAATGCTAAGGTTCCAAAATTCAAAGGTTGTGTCCAAAGGTCAAGTTTAGGGAAAATTGGATGCTTTGTGTGTGTCCCAAAAGTCTTTGTCAAGCCCTACATAGGAGGGGGCGAGCCCAAGAAGTAGGGGATGAGAGAGAAACTCATACACACACACACACAAGCTCCTTTTGTACACAAGGGGAAAGAGGGACACATGTCAGCTCCCTAGCCCAGATACCCACAAGGTGTCCTCAAATCCTATTGGATGGCCTTGGAGGTAGACCAATGAGAATTAGGCTAGAGTAAATCTAGTTTAATTAATTTAAAAACACTTAATAAAAGAACCAATAAGAATTAAGCTCTCTAGAAGACTATTGGACAGTCTCCCAAGGGGACCAATGAGCATTCAACAACCCAATGGCTTGCCTGATTCCTATTGGCTAGGAGGCAAAGGGGTCCAATGAGAGTTTAGTTGAATTATAAAATTACCTAAAGCTCTCACAAAAGGGGAAAGGGGGACACATGTCAGAAGGCTATCACTTATGCTACTTAAATGTCATTGGCTAAGACTGGGGAGGTCCAATAGGATGCTAGCATGGTTAGCAAGGGAGGTCGACCAAGAGAGAGAGGGGGCTGATTTTTGCAAGGCATTATTGACACACACACACTCACACAATCAATGTGTGGAGCAAGAAGACTCTCTCTCTCCTTCTCAAGCTTTAATGGAAAGCTTATCTCCTACTCCAGCTTGTGAGAAGGGAGGCCTACACCAACAACTCTTGGATTTGTGATGCAAATCCAACCAAGAGCCAAGCTTCAATGCATGCTCATCTCCTCTACCATGCTAATTACTAAGCTAAGCTATGCTAATATGAGTGATTATGTGAGGAGATGTACATCTTTCTCGTAAGAATACTCCTTCTTCGTCTCAATCTACTCTCATACCCCGCTAGCTCTCACCATCTTTGAAGGTGTGTGAAGTCTTGGGTCTGAGACGGTGAGGGAATTGATGTTGTGTTTGATAAGTGTTTTGCGTAGTGCATGAAGCTTCCATCTTCATTGCACTAGCTAGTATTGAAGGAACACAAGAAATTGTATTGTAAAATGTCTCTCTTGATGGGAGAAACCATAATACAAAGCCTTTTGGAGGGGGGACCGTGGAGGGGGGACCGGCTCCATGCAAATCCGGTCCTCAACTGTTGTCAATTGCTTAATTTCTCTCTCTTTTGAAGTATTTTTCATGCTATCTAACTAGGTGTTATGCTTTTTGTTGCTTTCTCCACCCAAGCACTCTTGTTAATCTCATTAGGAATCTATTCTAATGAAATGCTCACTATGTTTATGCTATTTTCCGCTACACACAAGTTACTAGGCCATTAAATGTTACATTGGTATCAGAGCACAAGGTTTCTCTTTTCTTGCTCAAGAAGGGAGGTCCTCAAGCTAGCTATAAATGGTTGGTGCTATTAATTGCATGTGAGTAAGTAGAATAGGGATTTTTCAGCCTTGCAGTGTGCCTGCCTTTGTGCAATTAACGGGGCATCACCGTCGAGAGCTATGGTCTTAATAGTGGAGTCCTACGGGGCTTGCCTACGGCTTAACCACTATTGAGCTATTAGAAGCTTGACAGGAGCCGGTGTTGTTTTGGTGTTGAACGACCATCTCTTCTATTCCTTGCAATTAATGGTATTCGAGCCATGGGTACAGTAGCTTGAGTGCTTTTTCTAAAGGGGTAAAGAGGAGTAGCAACTAGGGCTTGAAGTGCCAAAGTACACCTAAAAAGTTTACACCTAAAAGTTGTTAGAATGGCTGACAATAGTAAAGAGAGTGAAATTAATGTTGATAACTTTGATTTTGCTAATGAGCAAGCTACTAATGATGCCCCGATGCTTGTTAGCTATCTTGTTTCTAGGCTTCAACAAGCCATGGGCAATCCATCCCTCCAAAGTGAAGTGCAATGGCAGCTTCGTGCTCATGGGATTCTCCAACCCCCCCACCATGACGAGAGAACACTTAGGAAGCCTCCTTGCGAGACTTCCAAAAGAGTTCTCTCTCTGATTCGGGAAGAAGAAGAGGATCCCTATGAAGGGCTCAGAAATTTGCTCCTTGATGATGCATCCCCTTCTCAAAGGAGAACTCAAGAGCCTCCACCGAAGGAACGAGAAAGAAGTGAGTCTCCCGCCACCTCGATGTAGATGGCTCCACGAAGACGGTGGGCTAAACGCTTTCCATCACCTCCAAAACGGAGAAGACCATCGCATACTTCTCCACACCATACCTCAAAGAGGGATGACAAAAAGCAAGAGAAGAAAAACGCGAGAAAGAGGACACCCTCTTCTCCATCTTCTTCATCCTCTTCCTCTTATGAAAGTGATGGTCAAGACAACGAAGATCAAGGCAAGAAAAAGGCGAGAAAGAGGTCACCCTCTTCTCCATCTTCCTCAAATTGTTCATCTTCTGAAGAAAGTGACGGTGCAACCTTTGAACCATCAAAAAGAAGAGGCCATAGGAAATCCTATGCCACGTGGAAGAGGTCATCCAAGCTCAAGAAGTTCAAAGAGGGAGGGAAGAGCATCTCTTTCCTTACCTACGATGGCACTTTTGGTGCTACGGACAAAGTCTTGGCCTTTATCCAACAATTCGATGCGGCGTTCAGAGATGAGGGCTTCACGGAGTCCTCTAATCTATGCCATGTAGCTATGCACTTTCAAAAGTCCGCCAGAGAATGGTGGTCTAGCCTACGGGCCAATGGTGAAGCTCCATGAGCATGGAAGGCTTTAAGAGCTTCCATTATGAAGCAGTTTTTGGCCATCGATGCCAAAGACAAAGTACTCACCGAATGGCAAAGCTTAAAGCTCTCTCCCTATGAATCCATCCACAAATATGTAGACAAGTTTTGGGACCTACAACTCAAAGCGACTGTCTTCAAAAAGTTGGATTTTGGAGAGCAAAAGCAGCAATTTTGCACGGGCTTAACCGAAGAAATGGCGGAGTATGTCAACTCCCAAAGGCCTCGCACCATATCGGTGGTAATACATCATACTATGGTGGCCTCTAGAATCAATTTCCAAACAGAGGCTAAGAGGAATTCTAAGCCCCCTGAAAACAAGGGTTCCAATGAGCCTAAGGGGAAGGACAATGTCCAAAAGTCTCCCAAGGGCAACTCCAACAAAGCTAAAGAGAAGGGAGTTTATAAAGGCAAAAATAAACTCTCTCCTGAAGAGCTTGAGCGTTATCGCAAGGATAACCGATGTTTCAAGTGCGACGAAAAAGGGCATGCATACCGCGCTTGTCCCCAAAAGAACAACCGCCATGATCCTCCTAGAGCTACCTTGGTCGAAATCCAAGAGGAGGAAACTCACCACAAAGGATCTCCTCTATGCCATTCTTGGGGAAAGGTAAGAGAACATGATGCTTTTATTCTCTTTGACCTCGGTTCTACTCACAATTATATATCTATAGAGTTGGCCACCAAGCTAGGCATACAAGCCTACGAGATGGGAGATGTCCTACCCACGGACGGTGCTTTCAAGGGGCAAGAAGCTTCAGCCACTCCCTTAATCGGTAAATTGAGGCTCCATGTCCAAAGCTTTGTGGACAAAGAGGACTTCTTTATCTCTCCTCTCAAGCATGAGGATGTAATCCTAGGGGCACCATGGTTTGATAGCATGGCTGCCAATGTTAAATTCCCTGAAAGGAGAATCTCCTTTAAGTTCAAGGAAAAAGATATCTATATAGATGCTAAGAAAATGGGTAACACTATACCCACTGTACATACGCAAGCTTTCAACAAGTCAATAAAGAGCTCTATTTCTGTGTACATGATTTTTGTTAAAGATTCTCAAAATGAACCTAATGTTTTAGCAAAAGAAAATACACACAATTAAAAGGAATTAGAGTTATCCAATTTTCTCAAGGGGTTTCAAGATGTCTTTATTGATGACATCCCTTGTGAGCTACCTCCTAAACGAGGCAATGATGACCATGCAATTGAACTTCTTCCAGGAAGTTCACCGCCTAACAAACCCCCTTATAGAGTTTCTCAAACCCAACAAGAGGAGATTATGCGGCAAGTGCATGAGTTAGTTGAGAAGGGCATGGTTAGGCCTAGCTCATCTCCATTTTGTTCTCCTGTGCTACTAGTGCAAAAGAAAGATAGCACATATCCTATGTGTGTCGACTATAGAGCACTAAATAGGATTACTATCACTGAAAAATAGGTTTCCCGTTCCACGGATAGAAGACCTATTTGATAAGCTACAAGGCTCCACCTACTTCAGTAGGATTGACCTAAAAAGTGGCTATCATCAAATAAGGATAGTTGATCAAGACATTATAAAGACCGCATTTCGCACTACGTTTGGTCTTTATGAATACATTGTCATGCCCTTTTGGCTTCACCAATGCACCAGCCACATTCAACCGCTTGATGGAGAAGCTATTCAGGCCTCACCAAACCTTTACTGGAGTGTTGTTTGATGATATCATCATCTACTCTAATTCATTAGATGAACACAAGCGACACCTCCAGGTAATATTTCAAGTTCTAAGAGAGAATAAACTTTATGTTAATCGAAAGAAAAGTGAATTTTTCTTACAAGAGATTCAGTATTTAGGTCACATTATCTCTCAAGATGGCATCCAAATGGATCCATCAAAGTTAGAGGTAATACAAGGATGGCCTAAACCAAGGAATCTTCATGAGTTAAGAAGCTTTATAGGTATGTGCGCATACTATAGACGCTTCATAGAAAAGTTCTCACTAATAGGCAGGACCATTATATGATCTAACAAAGAAAAACGTTAGGTACACATGGTCTACCAAGGAGAACAATGCTTTTGAAAAGCTTAAAGAAAATCTTATCTCTCAACCTGTGCTTACACTACCGGATCTCTCAAAGCCATTTGAGGTCCAATGTGATGCTTGTGGTGATTGCCTTGGAGCTATTTTGCTTCAAGAAGGGCACGCCATCGGCTATGAAAGTCGAAGGCTCAACCCTGTTGAACAAGCTCTAGGCATATATGAAAAGGAACTCCTTGTAGTTCTACATGCCTTAGACTCATGGAAGCACTATTTATTGGGGACTCCTTTCATTCTGCGAACAGATCACCAAAGTCTTAAGTACTTCATGACGCAGACCAAGCTCTCTGACAAACAAATGAGGTGGGCAAATTTCCTTTCGCAATTTCATTTTCATATTGCTCACATTGCTGGCAAGCATAATCAAGTAGCCAATGCACTCTCAAGACGGCCGAGAGTGAATGCGGTTTCCATAGCAACTCACAATGATCTATCTTCTATGATAGATGAGTATGCTATTGATCCCGATTTTAGAGATGTGATTTCAACCCTTACACTAGGGAAGAAAAAGGAACCATTTACTTTACAAGATGGTTATCTTCTCTACGGCAATAGACTATGCGTTACTAGCTCACTACGTGAGAAAGTAATGTATGAATTTCATGCTCCTCCTTATGCGGGGCATAGAGGGATTTAGTCTACCCTAAAGGGAATTGAAACATATTTCTATTGGCCTACCATAAAAGCGAACATACAAGGGTATGTTTCTAAATGTGTGGTATGCCAAAAGACAAAATTTGATAGAGGGAAGCAACCTGGATTGCTTCAACCCTTGCCAATCCCTAATTCACCATGGGAGAGCATATTCATGGATTTTATCTTTGGATTGCCTAAGTCTATCCATGGGAATACGGGAATATGGACAATAGTAGACAGGTTCAGTAAACAAGCTCATTTTATACCTGTCAAAAAGACTATCAAAGCCCATCGAATGGCAACCCTCTTCATTTCACAAATTTTCAAGTACCATGGCTTGCCAATGTCCATAGTGTCGGATAGAGATCCTAGAATAACCAGTAATTTTTGGAAGGGTCTCTTTGAGAATTTAGGAACAAGGCTAAACTTCTCTTCAGCCTATCACCCGCAAACGGATGGCCAAAGTGAAATAGCTAACCTAACAATCCTCGATCTACTAAAAGCCTATGTAACGGAAGTAGATCCCAATGTGAGAAGTACTTACCCTTAGTGGAGTATGCATACAATAACACTGTACATACTTCCACGGGAAAAGCACCTTTTGAGGTAATAGAGGAAAGATCATAAAGTCCCTTGCTACTTAAGGTACACAGGAAGATCTTCGCTGCAAATGAGTATAGCCGAGACCTACAAGAATCTTTCCAAAAGATTAAGGATGCTATCTCTATCTCACAGCAAAGGCAAAAGGCTACTGCTGACAAGCACAGAAGAGCCCAAGCCTTTAAAGAAAATGATTAGGTCTTACTCAAATTTCCCAAGGTTCGATAAAGGCACACGACGGGCAAGCATCCTACGGAACACCAAAAGTACTATGCTAAGTTAGCAAAAAGATACTATGGTCCCTTCTAGATTGTTAAACCAATCAATGAGATGGCCTATCAACTCAAGTTGCCCAGTCATTGGCTCATACACAATGCTTTCCATGTGAGCCTATTAAAGCCTTACAAAGGAGAGCCACCTCAAGAACCAACTATTGAAGACCCACCAAAGATCGAGGACCAAGAAGAGGTGCTGCAGCCCGAGTCCATTCTCCGACATGAAGACAAGGTACTAAGAGGTGGTAAGACTATTCGACGATATCTTATTAAGTTTAAAAATTATCCTTTTAAAGATGCTAGATGGATGCAAGGCATACAATTAAAGGATAACCTAAACCTTGTCAATGCTTACAATGCTTCCCTAGAGTAAGCAAATGTACAAATGTTAAAAATGAACAAAGTTTTTGTCTCATAAGACTCTGTTTTTCTTTATTGTGCACAAAAATGAAGTAGTATGCATGCTTAGATCGAGTTTGTGGAAACGACATCTCCCGAACACCAAGTAGAGCTTGTCACTCTACTATGGAAGATTGATAGGACTAATGTGGAGACATGCTTGCAGCAACCTCAGGCTCTCAACCGCCAAATGGACTAGTCATCCATTCTGGAACGATGTCGTAGGGTAACATATGGAGCCTCTACCCGTTAAGAAAAAGGACTCATGAATATGCTTTATCTTCTCTACACCATAGTCGAGGACGACTATGATTTCAACAGAGAGGTAATATCATAATAATCAATATCTAATTCTCCTAAATGATTTTCTCATGTTAAACTGATCATTTAATATGGGGAAGTGCCAAGGGAGAAAAAGCTAGAATATTGGTTAAGTTATCAGACCGGCCCATAGTAGGGATCCAAAGGAGGGAAAATAGGGATCCAAAGGGGGGGCCATCTGCAAAAGAGCTATGTGCAACAATGGGCTTAAAAGACCTTAAAGTTCAGCCCATTAAAACTTCCAAAATGCTAAGGTTCCAAAATTCAAAGGTTGTGTCCAAAGGTCAACTTTAGGGAAAATTGGATGCTTTGTGTGTGTCCCAAAAGTCTTTTTCAAGCCCTACATAGGAGGGGGCGAGCCCAAGAAGTAGGGGATGAGAGAGAAACTCATACACACACACACACACACACACACACACACACACACACAAGCTCCCTTTGTACACAAGGGGAAAGAGGGACACATGTCAGCTCCCTAGCCCAGATACCCACAAGGTGTACTCAAATCCTATCAGATGGCCTTGGAGGTGGACCAATGAGAATTAGGCTAGAGTAAATCTAGTTTAATTAATTTAAAAACACTTAATAAAAGAACCAATAAGAATTAAGCTCTCTAGAAGACTATTGGACAGTCTCCCAAGGGGACCAACGAGCATTCAGCAGCCCACTGGCTTGCCTGATTCCTATTGGCCAGGAGGCATAGGGGTCCACTGAGAGTTTAGTTGAATTATTAAATTACCTAAAGCTCTCACAAAAGGGGAAAGGGGGACACATGTCAGAAGGCTATCACTTATGCTGCTTAATTGTCATTGGCTAAGCCTGGGGAGGTCCAATAGTATGCTAGCATGAGTAATTAGCAAGGGGGGTCGACCAAGAGAGAGAGGGGGCTGATTTTTGCACGGCATTATTGACACACACACTCACACAATCAATGTGTGGAGCAAGAAGACTCTCTCTCTCTCCTTCTCAAGCTTTAATGGAAAGCTTATCTCCTACTCCAAGCTTGTGAGAAGGGAGGCCTACACCAACAACTCTTGGCTTTGTGATGCAAATACAACCAAGAGCCAAGCTTCAATGCATGCTCATCTCCTCTACCATGCTAATTACTAAGCTAAGCTATGCTAATATGAGTGATTATGTGAGGAGATGTACATATTTCTCGTAAGAATACTCCTTCTTCCTCTCAATCTACTCTCATGCCCCGCTAGCTCTCACCATCTTTGAAGGTGTGTGAGGTCTTGGGTCTGAGACCGTGAGGGAATTGATGTTGTGTTTGATAAGTGTAGTACTTATGTTTATGGTTTATGGTTATGTTTATGGTATGGCACAGATGTTATGGTTAAGGTTTGACAATCAACTTAAGATTATGGTTTTGCTATGATGGTATGACAATCATCTAATGGTTATGGTTATGGTTATGGTTATGGTTATGGTTATAGTTTTTCTATGGTTATGGTTGTGCAAGGTTATGGTTAAAGTTTTGGTATGGTTATAGTTATGGGTTTGCTATGGTTATGGTTATGGTTATGGTTGTGCAAGGTTATGGTTATGGTTTTGGTTCAGGTGATGGTTATGGTTTTGCTATGATGGTATAGCAATCGTGTGATGGTTATGGTTATGGTATGACGAGCAAGTTATGGTAATGGTTATGGTATGGAAAACAGGTTATGTTTATGGTTTTAAAGTTTTCAACTCATGTTTTTATTATGTTAACAAGTTATGTTATTCTTACAATTTTGCTAATTGCCATACACTCGCTCTTTAGCCTCAGCTTGTAGGTGGAGTGTGGTTGCTTGTGCACTCTTCCTTTGGGCAGAGAGGGTTGTTTTCTTTTGCTGCGGTACATGCAGCATTAGTTCCCAACCCTCTCTGCCCAAAAAAAAATTACAGATTTTGGTCGTCGGTACAGGTGACAGTATCATCGGCGGTAGTACCAACGGAATGAGCGTTGGAATTTAATATATAGATACCGGTGCTTATTACGTCGAGTATTCCGACGCCTATTCAAAGGCCTATTCCGACGTTGGCTATACCAATGGTCATACCGACGCTACAATACCGGCGTCTCTTTCGAAGCCTATTTCAACGCTTTTTAGTTTAAAAATTAGCGATATTTCGTCGGTACCTGCACTGAATTTTGCGCGACGTCTTGTAGTGATAGATGCATATCATCACAATTCCTGCCTCGTTCTTTTGCACATACAATGAATGATCTGCATCAAACATTTCAAAGCCCAATGAAATGAGGAACACCACAACCCTCTCATACTAAGATGTAGGTTCTTTTTTCAACCCATATAAAGATTTCTTGAGAGCATGAGACAACACCACCGTTACCAGAGGAAGGTGCAATGGTTGTGCAGAAAAGATGTTTAAAGATTGGAACTAGAGAACTCGGAAGGTCACGTAGTGGCTTCTTGTGAGTATGCAAGACACTATGATTGAGCACATACAAGATGCTCATACCCCTAAGGAGGCTTGGAACACCTTACTATCGTTGGATGTGACAAACACAAATGCAAGGAAGTTGTAGTTGAAGACTGACACTATGAAAATCTCTAAGTGTTTACCGCGTTTTGTAGAGAGAAGGTGCAAATTCAAGTAGAAAAACAAGAGAGAGGAGGGGGGGGGGGGGGGGGGGTTGTGCTTAATTATATTTCCGCGTATATTACCGCTGTTATTACCGCGTAGATTATCGTTGTTATTACCACGTAGATTACTGCTGTTATATCCGGTAGCCAAATTTAGCATCTAAACTTTTAAATTCTTGCTTAACCCCTCCCCCCCCCCTTTTCAAATTTTGGTGTTTCGCTCCTCTCAAATTTAAAAAAGAATAGAAAGAGAGAGAGAGAGAGAGAGAGAGAGAGAGAGAGAGAGAGAGAGAGGGGGGGGGGGGGGGGGGGGGGGGGATATAAGATTACACTTGGTTACAACTAAAATAGTCACTGTCAATTGATTAACATAATTGATCATATTCTCAAATCTAAAGAGAGGAAGAGTTGGGAGAGAGAGATGAATGGTTTACACGACCAAAAAACTTCATAACTGCAAAATGTTTATGAATCATCTTCTAAAAGATCTCTACATGAGGCATCATCCAATTCTAAGCCCATGGCTCCTAAATTAATAAAGAGAGAAACGGAATTGTCGTTTGTGAATGCATTGCCTTCATCATCTTCGAGTTCGTCATCCTCCATCTCATCATCTTCATCATCACGACAATCATCCTCCCTAAGACTTGCTGCCACCAAACTTGATTCATCGACCTCCCTCTCCTTTGTTTCCACCTCATCCAAAGTTGGAGGTGGAAGAGGGTCAAAGATAGTCTCCACTTCATTGGTGGAAAAAATGGTTCTCCCCCGAGGTGTTACGAGAATTACGAGCCAAAGTTTTGGTTGGTGGATTGCTGGGATATAGATGACCTATAAAATAGAAGCTCAAAGTGACTAACATTGGTATAACTAACGCTACAAGCAAGAACAATAAAAAAGGTACATTTCACTCACCTGCTCACAATTGCACGGTAAAACTAAATTGCCATACCTCCCTGTGTGATGCACACTAGAGTCCACCATGTAGAGGCCATTCTCATGTCGTCTAGACACATTTGCAAACCACTTGCACTCGAAGATGAAGGTATGAAAGGTTCTAAAATTAACCTTTAGTATCCTTTCAATAGTTCCGCAGTACCTGGCTTCATCACCGTCTGTGTCAAAGTTGTCCATGATGGCACAATCCATGGTGGTTCTACGCTCGTCAATGTGACGCGTACGAAAGTGACGACCCTTTGATCACATATAGTTAAAGGAAAGGCACTATAAAATAGAAAAATATATTAATTTATCAAATACATATTAAAGATAATTTCAAGAGATAGCGTTACAATATGGTTTAGGTATATGATCTTTGCTGGTGATGTCTTCTCCGTACGCATTTGCCTTGGTCATTCTGTCATGAATCCACTCTGCACTAATGAGATCTGGGAAACATGCAAGGTGTCTAGGCACTAGGGGTGCCCTCCTTCCTCCATGTGCTAGTTTCCATGCTTTCCTCTCTTGCAAACGCCTTGCCTTTGCCACTGTCCACAAGTCCACCCACTTGGTCATAATCTTTGCAGTGAGAATACAAAAGTTATTGACCACTCAGGATAGATTCATATGCATGTTAAGTAGTTTCCCCTTTCCACTTGGCAAGTGTGAAGTCATCCTTGCATCTTCCTTGTCTGACCACATGCGAGGCATTGAAGGATCAACTTGTGCCAAATACTCTGATAGGTAAACAAATGCCTCTTAAACGATCCACCCTTTGGCCATACATACCTCTGGTTGAAACCGTAGCCGCACAAAATCTTTGAGAAAGCTCCCTTTAGCAACCTCATGTATCCTGTTGGTGTGCGAATAGAGGCAATGGTACCCTTCACCTTGTCTAATTCTTCTTTGGCTAGCATCCATGGTGCTTTAAGAAGCACAATCTTTCCATTTGGGGCACAACGTGGAGTAGCAGAGGTGAGGAGACGTTTCAAAAGCGTCAAATCCTCCCTCGCACCCAAAGAGTCCTTCTTGCCAATAATGTGGTCTCATAGTGTTTTTGGGCTACATTCTTGAATATGTGCATGGGATCTAGGAGGTGTTGTATTTTTAAGTCCTTCCAATATGGAAGCCTTAAAAATACGGAATACCTTGACATACCTTTTGGTGGAGAACACGGAGCCAGATTATTGTTGTGGTGTTCTTCCCAAATGGTTGCCCAATCTGCCATCGTGAGCTTTAGAGGAGTCTTCCCATTTGTTGGAGCCTTGTTCTTGTTATGCCCTTGGGGTAAGAAACGATGGTTGTTTGGATAGATTACCTTGTACACGGAATTGGGCCTCTCCGTCACCAATGATGGCCCGCAAGTAGGACATGCATTGTGCCCCGATGTGGACAACCCTGCATACCTATCATATGGTTAGAGACATGAGTGAACTAAAGTGAACTAAAGGGAGAGAGGGAGAGAGGGAGAGAGATAGAGGAAAGGGGGCTACTAGAAATCTCTCCAAGCCCAGGATAGTCATGCATAGTCCACATAAGGATTCCCCTCACAATGGCCTCTCTCCCCCCCTTTTCAAGTGAGACATCGAAAACAGGAATGCTTCTCCATAGCTCCTCTAACTCCTCAATGAGGGGCTCAAGGTAAATGTCAACATTTGACACTTTGTACTTCCCTGGCACAAGCAAGGAAAGAAGTATATTGCCCTTCTTGATTGTCTCCCATGGTCCAATATTGTAGTTGACGATCACCACAGGCCAAGTGCTCCATGAAGTAGACTTAGTGCCAAAGGGGTTGACACCATCACTTGCTAACCCAAGCCTCAAGTGTTGAGGCTCCAACCCAAACTATGGCCATTGAGTTTCGATGTGCCTCCATGCAGGTGAATCGGCAGGGACACGCATCATTCCATGCCACGCAAGAAGCTCCACTGTAGACCTGCTTTTAAACATGTGTTGGATACAAGAAATTAATGGAAAATGTCTCAATACCTTTCGGGGTAGGTGCACCCCGCTCACTCCTGTCTTGTATCGTGCCTCCCCGCACACGGGACATGAGGTAGCATGTGCATGCTCATTGCGGTATGGCATGCAATCGTTGACGCACGCATGGATGCGCTCATACTCCATTCCAAGTGCAGTGACATACGATCTAGCTCATCGACGATCTGGAGACATGTGGTGATCTTTTGGCAACATTTTGCCCATCAAACTACAACAAAAATGCGTATTAGTATAATTCCTAGAAGACGGCACCATAAAGCGAGTGGAGAGTATATAAAAGCCACATTCAAATGTGCCCCTACCATGTCTAGAGGGGCTAGAAAATCCCATGGGTCATAGGTTTTATCATGGGGCATCATTTTACATCATCAAATCATCATCCATGGATAGGGAGAGGCTCCATATGCTAGGGTAATCTAGGGTTATCCCCAACACTCATCTCTAGAATTTCTTGAGTAATTCTTACTAAATTTTGGAAATCTTCCATCTTTGCCATTTCAAGTTTAGGGTTGGGATAGTGTTACTATTTGTTTTGAAGGATTTGACCTACTTGGAATCCTAGTTGGTAGGCTTCTAGGGTTGTTTTTATGGGTTGAAGAATTTATCCACCAATTCAGATCCTCTTGATTCCATTGATGATTTGTCTAACTTGCTAGAAGCTAAATTATTGCTTGTTTTTGGAATGTCTCTATGATTTAGTTTTTGGTTGCAAGTTTAGCTTTTGTTTCTTTTGTTGATGTCGTTGTCTCTTTGCTCTCCACAAGGCGGTAGAGGACTTTCACTTTCATTGAACCCTTAGTTGACATCATTTTGTTTTCGGAGATTTTAATTTATGACAACCTTCTTCTCTTTGTTTTGGTTGAGGATTACCAGTTGGCTACCCTATGCCTCCATTTTCAAAATAGTGAAGTAAATTGGATTCATCTCTATTGGCATATGAATGCCATGGGTCTACCATAGGTAGTGGCATTTACCAACCTTCATCAACTAGCATTGAAGAATTACTTGCTCTAATGACATCATAGGAGGAGCATAGGAGTCATGGCCCATTCTTCTCTCTACTACTTGGGTTCCATCAATTTGATGGAAAGTGGATTTAGACTACATCAGCGAGGTTATTGTCCTAGGGCAGGCTGCGATATTTCCAATCCTACTCTTGGGTACTTGAGATACATTTGGAGGATACCTTTATACTAGCTGTTCTTGTGGCTTTGTGGCACGCATTGGATGTTTCCATTATAATTGGGACTATTGTAAAACTTGAGTGTTTTTTGTTTGTCCACTTTTCTTTTGTGGCACACAACTAAGGCTGGTTTTGGTGAGCCAAATGCTATGCTTGTGGGGCTCTTGTGTGAGAATTTGCAATGGCATTTATCTTTGAATATTTGTCAACAATTGGTTTAGTTCCTTCATCATTTCTTCATGATCTCTTGAAATGGAATTTTCATTAGACCCACTTGTGCAAGTATTGTGTGTGGTGACAGATTTTAAAAAAATACCTCTTGAATGTGCATGCTTTAGGTGACTTTGTTGAAGGTTGATCCCCCAAGGTTTGCCTCATATGTTATGAGCTTATTACTTCAAAAAGTTAATATCTATACTAGTATATTTGCACACTGAGTTTAAAAAATTGACGGCAATGCATGTTGTTAATTTGTTGACATACTCGCTAGCTTGGACATATAGAGATAATTCTCATTTTCTACTATCATCACCTCTAATTGCTTCTTCCTTCTCCAAATCCACCTTTTGAATCTCACATTAGAGTGAAACCCAAGTAGTAGGACTATCCACATACAATGTTGATCCTTGTGTTACTTCTTTAAGAGGTGTTACAATACTACTCTACAAATGAACTGCATGTCACTCGTGCATAGTCGTAAGAGTTTTGTTTATCGATGAAGAAGGTTGAGAAGCAGAGATAGAGTGAGGGAGAGAGAGTAGCTTGAGAAGAGACTCCTTCCATACTTCCCATGAAAAAATGATCCACGTTGAGAGATGGTGGCCAAGGTTGTTCCGCATGTGGTGACCATTACCATAATACAAATGTGCAAGGTATCAAAGAAGAGGGATATTTCAATGAGGGGCCATGTTTGGACTAGCTAAATGGAAACCCCGTGTGGTGAAAATTACTAAAATCAAAGGGGACATTGTGCACTTAGGGATGTCACTTAGAAGCAGTGCATTGATCATGTGCATTCAAGAGAAGGGGATTAAAGACCTTAATACTTACAAAAATGCATATAGAAAAAAATACTGAATTTTTTATTCTAAAACAAACTTACACATTTCAAAAGAAAATGGTATGTTATATTTATAAAGAGATTCATAAAAAAGGCATTTAAGGAAGATATCTTGATTGCAAGAAATATAGTAGTATTACACATAGTAAACTCCCAAGACTATGTAGATGAGGGACCATGTTTGGACTAACTCAATGGAAACCCTTTTAAAAAACTAAACTTGCATACTATGGTAGAAAAGAGAGAGAGAGAGAGAGAGAGAGAGATTTTCCATCAACATCAAGGAAGAGAGAAAATAACAAACTATGTGTTGAAAGTTAAAAAGTGGGAAGGATCATGGTAAAAATCGTATGGAGAAGCCTTTCATACAGGCTTGCTTGCTATTTGATTGCCGTGATTTTTCTCCTTACATACCTTGCTCCCACATGCATGCGAGTAGAAAACATGAAAAAGGTAGAGCATGCTAACGGGCTTGAAAAATGATTGGTGATAGTAAGTGGAAAAGTGAGTGCCTACAAACAAAGAGAAAAATGGTTGAGCTGCTAAGATTTCCTCAGACAACATTCAAAAATCCAAATTTCAAAAGAGAAGAATGACCAAAGGTGGGAAATTCTTTTGAGTGTAGTCAATGCATTCCACGATTATATATGTATATGAAGTTTTGGGATAAAATGATTCTCTCTTATTATGGAAGTGATCACATAACTTTGATACCTTTGAAAAGTAAATTCTTGGACAAAATATGCACCTATTGTAAAATGTATTTTTAATGAGATTCTTCTATTGATTTACAACATGCCATCAAATTCCTCATACTCTATAAGATTTGATTTTTTGATGTGACAACTTTGTCTTATAAATGGAATCTCCTCCATGTTTCACATTTGATGGGAAGGCCATTACTTTTACAAATCAATTCAAAATTTGTCAGAGTTTGTGTGTTTAGGACCCAATTGAAAAGATCTTTCCAAGGACATGTCGCGTGATACGAAGACCTCTCTCTCATTTGTATCATAAATTTTCTCTACTACATTTAGCTAGGTAAGGTAGGGGTTGATGATCTACAAGAATGTGAACTTGTTGGCTAGGAGAGAGTACCAAAAATGGTTCACAACACATATCATTCCCAAGCCCTCTCTCTTAGTTGTGGCATAAATCTTCTCTGCTACATTTAGTTGTCTACTTTGCAAAGTTGATTGGGAAATCCACGGTACCTTCACCAGGTTGTGCCAATACACACCCTATAGAAAAATTTGATGTGTCATAATACACATGGAAGATCTTACATCAATTTGGAGTCTTGAGAATAGGAGAAAATATAATAGTTTTCTAAATTAGCTTTTGAAATGACTCCTAAGTAACATTCATTTGTCCATGCAAAGTTGGTAATTAAACCATACAAAGGATCGGCTACAATAGGATACATACAAATGGGTGTAAGCAGGTTACCGTGACACACTTTCTGAGTTATCAAAGCATATGGCATATAGTATATCTTGCTAGCATACATGATAGTGTGTGGGAATTTGTGTTAGATGTCATTTCTTTGAAGTGTGTGGGATTTTCCGTGATAGCATAATTTCAAGTTGTGGTGGTGGGGACCTTTGAATCACTTACAGCTAGGTGACTTCTAGTTCAAACATTTCAAGGACGTTACACACAGGTAGTGGCACAATGATGAGGAAGGGAGAGAGAGGGGCAATGAGGGCCACCAATGGAAATAACAAGAGGTAGCCGAAAAAAATTCTCACCATGGGTAGGGACTATGCGGGGGTTTGTGTAGGTAGGGAGACAATCGCATCTCCACATATCACAGCCAATTTCGGACCTATCCTTCACAATAAAAGCCATTTAGCAGTTGGCACAGAGCATCTCTCTGGGAGGAAGCATAGAGTAGAACCAACTCCATTTTCTCCCTCAACCACTAAGAAGAAGGCACCGCTGCCTAAGGAATCCCCACTGAAGATCAACGCTCCACCAGCAAGTACTTTCATGGTGCTTTGTTGTATCTCCCCTTCTTGCATGTATTTGCATGAAATAGAATGCTGTTAGAAAACAATGCATGCACGTTTGAGTTTCAATGTGTATGGATTGTGAGGTGCATGCATCCCATTATTTCATGCCTTGTTTGCAAATAACTTTGTAGATTTGTGATGGCCATGTCTTGATGTTCCACATCAATTAAAGAGCCCAAAGGTTCAATATCCCTTGCGGACAAGGATTTTCCACATAGTGGAGGAGTTCCACATTGAGTATGGCCTTCCCATGGAGGGTGCAGACCCAAAGCTTGTAAGGTGGGAGCAAGTCCCGGGGCAGTCACTTATCAAAAGACCCCTATATCACGTGCATTCAAGAGGTAATTAATAATACCCCAATATACATACTATACTTACACTGTGAGCCTATTTAAAAAACCCCCACCCCCCTCTGTATGTATACATTTTTATACATTTTGGTCTTTTAATAATCCTCTCCGGTTAACTCACGTGATATCATACACATTCTAAAAAGTGACCGCCCCGGGGATCAAGTCACTAATACAAAGTGATATTCAATGTTTAGACAGGCAAAAGACAGTAATCAATACATAGTCAAATGTAGTAACATTTGTGGAAAAAGATTTGAGGATCTCCTACAGTTCCACTACAAAGTCTATCAGAACCTACCCACTAATATGGAGATAACGTCTCCACTAGCCAAAGGCTATGTGCAGTGGCAACAAATTCCACCATTGTATTCAACTAGGTAGAGTTTGTTGTGATGCATTTGCAGGATCTTTGGGTGAAGGGGTATTATGATGTCTATGTGAAGAAGTGGAATGCATGCAACATACAGTTGGATTCACTTAGAGTTTGAATGGATTGTAAATAGCATGGGCATGGTTGTCAAAGGCATGCCATGCTCCCACTTAAACATTCACCCTAGCAAGTTGGGAAGGAGAGCTTCTCATTCTTTGTTGGGAGCGACATGGAACATGTTGAGAATGTCTCTCCTTACCTGAGGAAAAAGCTAATTGTTGCTAAACAGGCCTTCGTGTGTGCTCAAGACACAGAACAACATGAGGCTATACAAAAAGCAAACGATGAAAAGGTCAATCTTGTTGTGGTATCTTTGATGGACAAGATACAAGATGGAGAGATGGAATTGGGTTGTCCAAACATTGGGGCCAAGCACCAAATGGAACTACAATTCAAAATCAAAACATTGAGGGAAACACTGGATGCATTGGGGTATTCACACAAGGATGAGCCTGTGGATCGATTGAAGCTTCGTATGGTTGTGCTCACAATAAGATTATGGTTGGATATGGTTGGATATGGTTGTGCTCACTGTAATATTTTTCCATTTACAATCTATAGAGAGCTTTTCAATGACCAATAATATATACTAAAGGAAAAATTGCATTGTGTGTTCTGTAGATTGAAAGGTAAACCAAAGAAGATGGTGTGCAGGAAGTAATACGTCAAATGTGCTTGTGGACACAACTAGAAAAGCATCTTGTGGACTCAAATGTTCCTGCAGTGCTATGGCTCTTTCAAAGTAGCACGTCCGCAAGTTTCTCACCCCACAATTCTGACACTCCCCCATGAGGAATTTACTACAAAAGAAACTAGTGTCTTCTGGCTTTGGACACCGAATGAACTCCTTGAATTCATGAACACCTTCAAAAAAGTGATGAGTGGCTGCACATCCATCACCCTCGGCACATAAGCAACATGTAGGCCTACACTTATGTCCATGGAGCCGAACCCCTAGGATCAAATATGGTTCAAAGTTTCTTCTAGAAAGGACATTCAAACATGATACTCACAACAACAAGTGTATCTATCCTTCAATCTTCATACAAAGAATGGCTTGAACTCGTGTGAAAGAGCTCGACTTGCACAAAATATAATAGCAGCAATCAAATAATTATATGCCAGTTATCATAACCACAATTACATCTATATGTGAAAAGAAGCATACATGAAGTAAGACTCATCTGCTAGCTAGCATACATTTGCTAAATTGTGTATGCTACCTAGCAAACCAATGCTACCTAGAAAATGTAATGCAATGTTGTGTTGGATGAGAAAAATTCAAAAAGGTCTTGTATGTTAGTTAGCATAAATTGATAGAGTGCCATTTGCTAAGTAGAATACTTCTGAGAGAATCTTATGCTAGTTAGTATAGACTCACATAATGGAATTTGCTAACTAGCATAATTTTGAGAGAGACCTTGTATGATAATGAGAATACACTCATAGAGTGGAATTTGTTAACTGGCATGCTTCTCAGAGAGTCTGTATGGTAGTTAGTATACACTCACAGAGTGGCATTTTCCATCTATCATACTTCTGAGAGAGATTTATACTAATTAGCATACACTCACAAGTCACAGAGTTGCATTTGCTAACTAGAATACTTCCAAGAGATTTTGTATGGTAGTTAGCATAAACATACTGGCATTTTCTAAGTAGCATACTTCCGAGAGAGTCTGTATGGTAGTTAGCATAAACAGTGTCCTAAGTAGCATACTTCTTACTCATGAGATAACATGTATGCTAGTTATTATAAACTCACAGAGTGGCATTTTCTAACTAGCATACTTCTAGAGATCGTGTATGCTAATGATCCACACTCATAGAGTGGCATTTGTTAACTAGCATGCTTCTAAGAGAGCCTATGTGGTAGTTAATATAGAATCGCAAAGTGGCATTTTCTCTCAAGCATACATCTAAGATAGATTGTATACAATTAGCATACACTCACATAGTTGCATTTGCTAACTAGCATACTTCCAAGAGAGCATGTATGGTAGTTACCATAGAGTCACATTGAGATCTATGTTAAATAGAAATATTCCTAGCATATTCCACATAGAGAGGCTGTGTCCTAGTTAGCATAGAGTCGCACTGTGGCCTTTGATAATACAACCACGTGTATGGAATGTCACATAGTTAGCATATAGTCACAAAGGATGTTATTTAATACAGTAAATTATACATTATACAAATTATAGAGATAATATGGTAGTTATTACTAGTTGTGTGAGTTGAATACGTGAGGCTCCTCACGAACATGAACAAGGTGTGTCATGTAAATCCTTTTTTTTATTATTTTGCAACAAACATACTTTTTATTAGGTGATATGTGTGTCTCATCTCTCTAAAATAATGTGTAAACTAGTTTTCTCAATTCCTCTATTATTGGACTTTGATGATGTTGCTTGCAGGCTAAGGAGAACAAACCAGTACTTGGATCGCCATTGACTCGTGATTTTGCCTTGTGCAAGATGCAGCGGCTAGCCTTTAGAACCCATGATACTTTTGCAACAAGGAGTTGTTTTTGTGAACTCATCAATTGTCAATGTTGCATTTTTCATGATTAACTCCTCATTAGATTTTGGCTTCTTGGCAATGATTAATGTGTTGCAAACATCGGAAATTAAAGCATGTTGAACAACAGCCTCCTTGTGTGGGGCTCCTTCATTTTCTCCAAACTAGGATGTTCTGCAACAACTAGAGTCCAAATATGTAATTCAACATCTTTATTAAACCCAACAATCTTCCTCTTGAAAATTTTCACAATTTGTGGAGCAATCTTCTTTTTCAAAGGGATTGTCCGGACCATGCACTATATTCTCCTCCCTTGAGCACTTCTGCACTTGCCGAAGAAGTTTTCTCTTCCTTTCTCTCTCATACTCCCTAATGGCTTTAGTGCTATGTTCGTGTGGGTATTGTGAATTTGGATTTAGCCTTATCGAGGGAGCTTTCCTATTTCCAGTTGGTGTTGATGACTACAAACAAAAACACAAAACATGCTCCAATTACAAAATAAAAACGTGGGAAATAACTTTGAAATATGTTGCGAGTTCCATTACCTCCATTCACACTCTACTTGCCATGCCCAATCAAATGCCATAGTAGGTTTGTTGTGATGATAAGTCTTCAACCAAAAGAAAACTATTCTCCATAGCTCAACCAGATCTTACAAGCTCAAAGAGAAAAAAATAGGTGGAATATAGAGCTCAAGCTATACACACACACACACACACACACACACACACACACACACACACACACACACACACACACACACACACACACACACACACACACACACACACACACACACACACAGAGGGAGAGAGAGGGAGGGAGCTTGCCATTACAGGTGATTGCCATTACTCCCGTACACACAGAGAGAGATTACACAAATATTACCACATCGTTTCAAATAAGCACATAAGACAATAGTTATGGGAGACTTGGGGTTAGGGAACCAAATGCTCCTCCTAAACATCCTTGTCTATTCTTATAGACATGCCTCCGTGCTAGTTTCTCAGTGCCTCACTAGGCCATGCCCAGCCCTTGGCTTCACATTACTCCCCCCTTGGAGAAGCATTTTCATCCTTGAAAACAAAAGTGGGGTATTTCTTCTTCAGAACACTAATGTTTTTTCCACTTGGCACGTTTTGCATGTTTAGATTTCCACTTAATTAATGTTTAAAAATGCACATGATGATGAGTACGTAAATCATGATAGTCAAGAATGCATTTGGGTTCCTGCAAGACTGGGTGGAGGGTTCAAAGAAATCCGCCAAAACTTGTTGATCAATTACATTTTCATCCCTATGCAAGCTTTTACATAAACGACTTACATGGAAAACTGGATGAATACAAGTGTGCAGGTAAAGAAAGTTTGTAGGCCATATCTCCAACTTGCTTGAGTGTTTTGAATAGGCCATAATATCTAGGAGATAACTTAGGTGTAGCTCTAGTTTTTAAATTTTTTGAATGCTCTGGAATACGTAAGCAACTTGTCAATGTTTCTCATCGGCATATTTGTCAAGTACTTGTCGAACATTTTGATGAGCAATTTCAGCATATCCATATAATCTTGGATAAAGTCCTTGACTTGCTGAATTTTCTCAATAGCGAACCCCACCATAACTGGTGACCTAAGTTGACAATCGTACATAAGCATGAAGAGATTGATTCAAGTAGTAACATGCTTTCCCCTATTAAAACAAAATTCTAGAATAGGGAGATAATCTTCCCAATTTTATTGCTTTTTGCTAACATATGCTCATAGAATATCCTCTATCACCTACTTAACTAGTTCAATTTTACGATTTTTCTTTGGATGATTTGCAATACTAAGATTGATTTGTGTTCTCAATCATTTAAAGAGAGCTACTGAAAGTTTTCTTTATGTTTGAGTACCCTACATTTGGACTCTCATGACATTCATAAATAATTTGACACCGAATATCTTTGTTTGTTGGTCGGTACACAAACTCTCCCCTTGTGGAGTAGGTACCCCTCGTTCATGGAAAAATCCTTCTATCTAATCAGTTCATCACTCAAAAGAGGAGAACAGGGTATGGAGAAAATAGACACACTGTTAGCATTGAAGTGAGAAGGATCTCTCTTTTTAAAATGAGTCCACATCTTGGAATACGCATTGTCATGCTCACATTTTCCCTTAAGAGACTCCAAAAACTCACTTTTGAGTTCCATGAATAGAAGTGAGCTGATCGCAGGCATTCGACTAAGAGCATCATCTACCAAATTGTATCATCCTTTACAATATCAAAGCTTTGAATCATGCTCCTTAAGAATCTCAGCCCACCTGGCCTTTCGACCCTTCAAATCATACTACTATGTAAACCGCTTCATACTCTCATGGTCAAACACTATTCCAAGTTGAGGACCATAAAAATAATATCGCCACCTTTTTAGAGCGTGTAGTATTGCATAGATCTTTCTTTCATAAGCAAAATAATTCTGCTATGCAGAATCAAGTTTCTTACTTTCAAAAGCAGTTGGCCTCGATTGTTGGCATCTATCTCAAGGACAAAAGGTTTCATTGGATCCAAAATAGCTAAAATAGGTACAATAGCTAGCACAATCTTAAGTGCATCAAAATTGTGCTATTAATCCTGTCCTCAATGAAATGCTTTGCCCTTGGCTTTCAATTGGTCCATCACACGAGCAACAATTCTTGCATAGTTTTTAGCAAACCTACGATAAAAGCCTACAAATCCTAAGAAAATTTGGAACACTTTCAATTTTTTAGGAGGAGTTCAATTACGGATGGTTTCACTTTGGATTAATCCATATAAAGGTCTAAAACAAATATTATATGCCCAAATAGTGAATTTTGGTTTTCAAAAAATCACACTTGGATTCTTTAGCTTATAATTTATATTGCTTAAGAAGATCAAACGCTTACTTTAGATAGTATAAGTGCTTTCCTTAGATGCACTATAAACGAGAATGCCATCGAGAAAAACAATGACAAACTTGGTTAGATAGAGTTTCAATACACTATCCATGAGCATCATGAAGTAGCTAACGCATTGATTAAGCCAAAAGGCATAGCCAAAAAGTCATTATGTCCAAACCTTGTTCCAAAGTCAATTTTAGGTGTATCAATAAGTCTAATTCTTACTTGATGATACCTTAATTGCAAATCTATTTTTATAAACTACGAATATGTTTAAGTTTATCAAACAACTCATCTATCCATGGCAATGAATACTTATTCTTAATAGTAATCACATTAAGACCATGATAGTCTACGCACATCTGCATAGTACCATCTTTTTTCTTTACCAGTTGATTGAGAGAATCCCATTTTGAGGAGCTAGGTTGACTAAACCCACAACAAAGCTAGTCAACAGGGTGACGCTCAATCTCAATAGCCTCAGAATGACTCAATATTGTAAGGCGGTAGACTAACAGGCTTAGTACCTACAACCACATTTGTGTTGTGTTTCATAGAATGTGTTGATGATGACCGAGGTGGTAAATCTTGTGGAAAAACATCTTTGTATTCCATTAAGAGTTCCTTCAATTTATTAGTAATATTTGCTTATTGTGATGGTTGAGAAGTAGTAAGAGAATTAAAAGAGGAAAGAGAAGCATGTAGTGTTGAGGAATTTTCAAACATAATAGAATCATTATCAACATTATATAATAAATGCCACAAAGAGTAATACAAACAGAGTCCTTCTGTTTCATCATTAAAAAGAGCTTCATTAACTGTACGAATGAGTAGTGAGAGAGGTACATTTGTTTCTCGAAACAACAACACATGCATACCATTGGATTTAAACATGAGACCGTTATGCTCATAGCTACGATGTAATGATGAACCTAACCCAAGCAACCACTCCCGAATCAACACTCTACCCATGTTCATCACTTGAAAATATAAAGTTGTTTGATACCCTTGGATCTCAAGAGACACACCTTTAACTTGGGTATCCCACACTTCAGCATCATGGCCATTTATCATAGTTGTCTTGTAGTGGTGGGAGCTAGGTTTCTGAGGCAAACTAAGACGCTTCACTAATTTATAGCTAATAAAATTGTGAAAGACTTCGTCATCTACTAAGATTCTCACCTTGTGACCTTGAATATAACTATGCATTCTCACAAGCTCGTGTGGCAAAATATCGGTTGCCACATACAGATAATGATACATAACTCACCTTTTTGCCATGCCCACTTCCCACGCAAGTGAAACATAACTTCTCTTTCATTGCGTTTTCATGGTCTCTAGGCCCCTTGGGCTTTTTGCACGCATCAAATGAGGCTACAACAAGTTTTATTTTATTAGGTGCTTGATTATTATCATGAGATGCACGCGCATGTGAATTATCATACATATCTATGTTATGCAATGATTTATCATCAAGATCATCATGAACATGTGTTTTCACTATAACTTCCTTAAGTGTTTTGAGTTTAAAGCTCAAGAGTTAATCAATGGATAAACCCTCATACCTGTTGGAAGTCATATAAACCACCCTATAATTTTAGGATAGCATCTCTGTAATGCGGGATGTATTCAAGCAGTGGCTCATGCTATCGCATAGAACACTTATCCCATGCTGTCCAGTTTTTATCATTCTCATTAGTAGGAAGAAATTCTTTTATGGACACATAATTGAAAGCAATTGTGTAAATTATGATGCGCTTCTCCTTGAGAGACATCCACCATTTATAGGATTTGTCTTCTAGTGTCAAGCTAGTTTGCAATGCCTTGGCCGCATTTGAAGTCCAACAAAACTGGTGAATATCATTCTAGTTTGCAATGCCTTGGGCGCATCTGAAGTCCAACAAAACTGGTGAATATCATTCGATTTATTAAGGTATATATTAATCGTATCTTTGTTGTGTTCTTTCTCCTCCCCTTGAAAGACTGGTGGTTTCGTGTTTTTCAATAACTCATCCACCTCTTTTTGAATAAGAGTTTGCAATGGGTTCGGATTGGAGCCTTGCTCTGGCACTCCACGATAGAATTGTCAAATCTTGATTCCAAAAAATTCATATGCGGCTCACTTGTAGTGTCCTTGACCTGTTGATTCATGAATTGGACTACTAAATCAAAAAATTTAGTGACATTCTCATTCCAATGTTCAAAATTTGTTTCTAACACAAAAATGCATGATTGTAGTACCCTAGATTCCTCAAGATCAAGCAACTCTCTATCTGGTCATTTGTGCTAGTTTTCATGCAGGTATTCTCTATGATAGTATCCTACTATGAGGCAACGATAGGCCTAAAGGATGATGGATGCTCAAAATTGAAGCTATGATGCATGTTTATGTTTGAATCCATAGTGCAGTGCTACTGTAACGGGAAAAATTAGTACCTTGTAAATGCCTTGTGGTGTGTCTTTGGATTGCTTGTCAATGACAAAAAACAAGCTATGGAATCTGATTGCCCTTGCCAAATCAAATTCCTACGCCAAACTACCTTGTCGACGACATCGAACTTCTTTGTCTGCTGCAAAAGTGACGTCGTAAGAGCTTCAATGCACCAAATGTGCTTTGCAAGATGTCCGAAGTACGATTTGGAAGGCCTTGAAAACTTGCCAAAAGCAACCTTCTTGTCACGATCATTTCTATCAATTTACATCTAGTTTGTTATCAATCTACTTATTTGTTGTTATCTATATTAGTGTTGTGGATGCAACTTCGCTTGTCGTAATCTCCGAAGTACGATTTGGAAGGCTTTGAAAACTTGTCAAAAGCAACCTTCTTGTCACAATCATTTCTATCAATTTGCATCTATTTTGTTATCAATCCACTTATGTTTTGCTCTCTCTATTAGTGTTGTGGATGCAACTTCGCTTGTCGTAACCAATAGTTGTGAGATTCAACTTGCATTAATGAATCCCAATGTGCTTGTCGAATGGCAGATATGCTTGAAGCTCCGATGTTGCAACCTTTGGGCTTGTTGGATGGCCTTGAGGGGGGAAGGGGGACTATCCTTGACCTCCGAAATTGTAAAGGGTAGTGGTCTTTGAGTATGAACTCATAAAGGTTTCCAACCTCCAATGAGATTGCTTGACTTGGTGCACATCGACAGTGGTGTAGTGTATGTGCTAGGGGGAGATACCCACACGACATAGTCGAAAAACCCTCCTTCGCCTCCATCTCTCCATAGCACCTTGCATACATGCAAAAAGCAATTTCCAAAATAGAACCACGACCTTGCTTTGATACCAGTGGGAGGCTTACGGTCATGGAATTGAATGCTCCCCCCTGTCTATTCATATAGACAAGCCCCCACGCTAGTTCCCCACTGGGCTGTGCCCAACCCTTGGCGTCACAAGATGCCAAACCCAACTAACTACAATATCCACCCAAGATAGATAGTCAAATTCAAAAACTCAAAATTTGGCAAATACATTAATACTTGGCCCAAGAAATGAGAATAATAGAAAAGAAGGGCTTCCTTCAATTTCATTGCTCGGTCATGCCCTTCCTATGCTTTGTTGTGCTCTCTAGTGCAATGCTCATACAAGCTTTAATACAACAAACAAGACTTTATTTTAGTGGGCAAGCTACTATTCCATCTGACACATAAGAAACACAATGTCCAAGGCGATATAGTTTGTTAACTCTATTCTGAGTTTGTTATTTATTTTGTAAAACAATACACTTCTTCAATGATATTATGTGTTCGTCATTGGCTTTTTTATTTAGGTGTGCTATTGCCTATTTGAGATTGTAGTTGTCGATTGGCTTAATGGTAGTCACAAAATTACCCTCTACTTATGACTTCTTCATTTATAAACAATATCAACATGATCAGTACCCAAAAATCATCATTTTTTCTCATGACAATGCAAAGCCTCTCAATTAATGTGACCATCTTGAGGTTTACAAGAGTTAGAAACTCGTTAGAAAGCAATATGGTTTTAGCAAAGATGTCTTTGCATATCACTTGTGTGTACAAGCTTGAACCACTAAGAGTTGAAAACCAGAGAGAGTTTGAGAAAGATCAAGTTTCTAATTTCTTTGCAACCATCATCTCCAATTTGCCTCTTGGTCTCATTGCTCCTTTTTAGTCACATTCCCAAAAATATGTTCAAGGGATGTGATGCCTAGTAATAAAATTCCAAGGTCTTAAGAATTTAATATGACTACAACCAATTTATCATGTGTCTTTGGCCTAATTTGAGATATTCTATGATAAATTGGGAAGCCAATCAAGATTTTTAAGCAAAAAGTAATTTAAATACTAAATCCTTTGAAGGAAGTAATTTTAGTCTTGTAGGTCATCAAATATGAAAAAAATTTTGAGGAAGAAACTCAAGAATGATTGAGAGTTCATATAGAAAAGCAATTCATGAGAGTGTAAAAGTGCAAGAAAAATGAAAATAGTGGGGCATGGTGCTGCAAGGTATTTTACAAACTAGTAGACATGGCAGATCAACATTTAAAAAAGAAAGCAAATATGGTCACCCTTTGATGCCCTTAATGTTTTGAAGACTCTACTTTGACAAAGACCTTGTTAAGAGCCAAATCACACTCTGCACTAGTGGGATGCGTGGTATGATGCTAATCTTGTTGTGAAGTAGTCACACCAAGTCTCTCCAATATTAGCACTTTAAAGAAAACACTTTCCTTAAAGCTCGTAATATCCTTCACACAAAAAGAGCTCTATAGATTTCTCCTTCGTATTAACTCCTTTACAAAAAGCTTAACGAATCGAAAAGAGCCTTTCAAGTTGAGACTTCTTGGAAAAGGGTAAAACTTTTGGGAGGGAAACATGCAACCAATAGGATTTTTTCTCAAAGGGAGTGTGTGACACAAATGTAAGGGATTTAAGCACTGAAGTCCTTAGTATTGCTAAGCCATAGTGACACCTGTCTCTTAACACCCCCACTGCATCTAAATTACTCCTAGCCCATTTGGTCTCTTTATGATGCATCACAAAAGCAAAGGGCACAAGAGATTTTGGTCTCCTAAAAGAGTGGTATAACAAACTCAAGGTTGGTGCTTGAGGAAGGACTTGAAGGATGGATTGATAATGTCGAAGATGAGAGTGGACTTCACCACTCCACCCTAAAAAAATAGGTACAAATAGGCTTGAAGGATGGATTGACATATCGGAGATGAGCGTGAAACAAATTAAACCAACAAAAAATAGGTGTAAACCAACAAAAGAGGTGAAACAAAACCTTTTCTAATTTCTTGAAACAATTACACTATCTTGTAATAATTTGTACTTAATTACTTTGATATAAACTTGAAATCATTTTCCAATTTCAAACTTCACCGACTAAAAAGTTTGTAAAATCTTACCGATATTAATGTTTATAAAATCCTCAAGAAAGCATAAACAGATGACAATTATATAGTTACAAACCTTGAGCAAAGAAAAGGCTAAGAAAAAAAGGGGCTCAATATACATATTTTGGAAGCCCTTCTACTCATAGTTGATTGGATTGTGGACATACTCTTGAATAGATTTGATAGCTCTGAGATGCAATAATTGTCTTTCCAAAACAGGCTTATGCCTCACCTGTTCATTCCAACCAATAATCTCTCTCTCTCTCTCTCTCTCTCTCTCTCTCTCTCTCTCTCTCTCTGCCCCCCTGCCCTGCTCGCGCAACCCCGCAGCCCTGCGCTGCACCCTCGCGTCCGCCCTGCCCTGCACCCGCTGCCTGCGCTGCACCCACGCGCCCGCTGTCCTGCCCTGCTCTCTCTCTCTCTCTCTCTCTCTCTCTCTCTCTCTCTCTCTCTCTCTCTCTCTCTCTCTCTCTCTCTCTCTCCGCGCGCCCACTGCACACTAACGTAGCCCCCCCCCCCTCTTTCCTTTTCGCGCGTAGGATGTCCATCCTCTACGCGTAGGGAGTTTTTTTTTTTTTTTTTTTTTAAATCCCCGCCCCTACCACTTTGTAACTTTCGGGCCCCATAGGTCATTATGGCCTTTTGAGGACTTTAGTATAACATTTCATTTCATTTCTACCAACATTTACCCCCCTCCCCCCCCCCTTCACTTTTGTTTCCGAGGCGCACACACACACAGCTGAACATATTGAGGGCACCTGGCCACACCGCCTCGCGCTCCGCCACTCGTCGCGATCGCCGCCACTGTGGGTGCACACGTACATCCAGTGCCGCGCCCGCTGCTAGGGTGGGTGCACACGCGCATCTAACCCCCTTGCGGACGGCGATCAAACATGAGGAAGACGAACGAAAAAGCCAACCCCCTAGAGGATGCCATTCGAAAATGCAAAGAGAAATTGAGGGAGACCATCACCAAGATGAACCACAATCTCTGGGGCACAATAAACATTCTCGAAGGATGTGTACTGATCCAAGAGAGCAACATAAGCACGCTGGAAGACCGAGTGACGACCCAAGAGGAAGAGATCACATCACGCCGAAGCCCGATCAAGAAACACACTAGAAGAGGGCGAACTGCAACCCTCAGTAATTGAAGAAATCAACACGATCAAGGAACAAGTACGGGCCATCAAAGAGGGAGAAGAACAACACAAAGAAATGACGACTTCTTGGGTGGATGTTCTTACCAAAACCCAACAGAAGGCGGACGAAGCCGAGAAATGGATCAAGGTGGCCAAGAAAGGAAAAGACAAGGAGATAACGCCCACGTCCGCACCCAACAACATCATTAACCAGACACTAGAGGAGGAGCAGAGGAGAAGGGTGCGCGCTTTACATGTGAGAATTTGCGGTCTTAAAGACCAAGGCAATGTGGACGAAGAAGTAAAAGAACTCACAGCCTTGATGGGGATTCAAGAGCCGACACACACAAGGGCATGGAGAGTGGGCAACTGAAAGAAAAATGGAGGCAGTGGAGAAACCTCAAAAGAAAGAGCACTCATCCTCCGTTTTCCCTCCATGGAAGCAAAGAAGTCATTCTTGAAGAAAAGACCAACTCTTAAAGAGACTAGCATCTTTCTTGGGGACGATCTCACCCTCTCGCAGATCGCTCATATGCATGAAGTAATGCCGAAGATTAGAGCGGCAAGGGGAAAAGGCAAGATCGCTTTTTACCGAGACGAAAAAGTGGTAATACTTGAGCGACGCTCCACATGACGGTGCGAGACTTATGGGACCACACTCAAAGTAGCTGCCTGGAACTGCAATGGATCTATGCGTCTTGATGTGGGTGCTTTTGAGGATAGCTTTACTGGAAGAGACATCATCTTCTACTCTGAGACACACCAGGCCCTTGGGCAATCCATGCCTCACATCAGTGGATATAGGTGGGAGACAGCCTACAGACAGGAGACACGCTCAGAGCACAGAGGGCGGGGCTCGGGAGGAGTGGCAGTGTTATTTAGAGAGGATCTGCAGCCACTGATACATATATAGCCCGCAGGGACGAGCAGGCTAGGTAGATGTGGGTGAGACTGAAAGCAGAGACAGGCAGATACCTCTATCTAGCTATTTGTTACTTTCCCCCGAGTACATCAGTTTATGCACCACCCAGAAGACAGTCCCCTTTCTCTATTTTGGATGATGACATATGGGAGTTCTCTAGGGACGGTGACATTATCATCCTCGGGGACTTCAATGCTAGGACTGCCCATCACCAGGCAGTGTTTTATGATACTTCAGAGGAGATGCTAAGAGAGATAGATGTGGCAGAGACGGGCCTTTCCAGACTATCACACGATATGGAATATACTGAGTATGGGCGACACCTGATAGACATGGGCACTGCACATGGATTGGCCATCTTGAACGGCCTACAAAGATTTCCTGCTGGCGGGAGGCTTTACATGCTTCCCACACAGACATGGAGCCAGCACGGTGGACTATGTCATGGCACAACCGAATCTCATCTCTAGTATCGAGGATCTCACAGTTGGGCCCAGACCGGTCGGGGTGGCGGTGGATCATGCTCTGGTGTCAATGACCATCTCCTTCCATTTCAGTGCAGCACACAGGCCACGAGTAGCAGCCCTTACTCGCTACACATTCACAAGGGAGACGGACTCTGTATACATGGACGGAATCTACAGACGCCTATGCACTGAGGACCCGAGGCGACATCTGGAGGAGCTAACTACTATACTGACACAGACATTACATGAGGCAGCAACTGAAGCATACCCACACACCCAGCCTGAGCAGAGCTGCCTATTTGGGAGCATGCCTCAGAACAGTTGGTACGATGAGGAGTGCCGCCAGACTAGAGCCAGACTTCAAAGGGAGGTGCTATTGGGGGACGTCACTCACAGACAGTCACAGATGGACTTCCGACGCCTGGTGCGGCGGAAGAAGAGGGCTTTTTTGGCTAGACTCGAGCAGGATCTATATTAGCTATTCTTGAGTCAAGACTCGAGTGAGGCGTGGCAGCTCTTTCATGAGCAGTTCCCCCCCCCCCCCCCCCCCCCCTGCTATTTCCTCCATAGAGACCTGGGGTCAGTACGCATCATCTTTGTACACAGTACCTGGACAGCCGCCCCTCCCCAACCCCCCCGACCCATGCCCACATACATGTGTCTTTTGCATTGCTGCTGAGATGGTGAAGAAAGCCATTGACAGGATGAAGACTGAAAGAGCATATGATCATGAGGGCCTAGTAGTTGAGCATTTCATGCATGCCAAAGACCTACTAGCAGAGCTTCTTGCAGTTATGTTTAACCGTGCCATGTGTGAGGGCCTACCGGACACTTGGAGCCTATCTACAATCGTACCTATCTTCAAATCAGGAGACCCCATGGAGACTCGGAATTATCGCACTATTATGATTGGGCACACACTGGCACGGTTGTATGCATCCATTCTTGAGCAACAGCTGAGTAGATGGGCAGAGAGGGAAGGAATACGTGCAACTCGGCAGGCAGGATTCAGGAGAGGCTTCTCTACTCTTGACCATATCCTAACACTCAGGGCCATCATCGAGGAAGACAAATCTCATGGGAGACGGATCTATTGTAGCTTTGTGGACTTCCGCAAAGCTTTCGACACGGTACCCAGAGCTAGACTGATGCGTAGATTACAGGAAATGGGAGTACCCACAGAACTCATTTGGGGGATCATGGCATTGTACAGATCAGTAGTAGGGCATGTACGCACCCCGGAGGGACTTTCTACACCGGTTCACTCCACTATTGGGGTGAAGCAGGGCTGCCCGCTCTCTCCCACTCTTTTCGGTATGTATGTGGATGAGATTTCTGATTACATTGACAACGATGGGGATAAAGGTGCTCAGTTGGCACGGACATGGATTCCACTTTTGCTATATGCTAATGACTTAGTGTTGATCTCCGAATCCCCAGAGGGAATGCAACGTCAATTGGATGCTCTGCATACGTTTGCCCACGAAAGTGGTTTGTCTGTCAACCTGGGGAAAACCAAGGTTATGGTGTTTAATACCACCCCACAGTGGATCAGGAGGTCAGCACCTACACTCACATACGGCCAGGAGACTGTGGAGTACACAGACGCTTACACTTACCTTGGAGTGGTTTTTAGCGGACCTACATTCTCACTCAGAAGAGCAGCAGAAACCAGACTTACTAGAGCCCACGCAGCATTGGGTAGATTGGAGAGGATGTGTTCACAGGTTCAGTTTCAGGAGCCCCGGACGAAGCTTTGGCTCTTTGACACCTTGGTGGCTTCAGCATTGCTCGACCTTCACTGGATCACCACGGGAGGACGGGTCGCTCAGACGGATGGGGGAACATGGAGAAACCTCTCGTCTCTATGATCTCGCGGCTCATTAGAGCCAAGGCATCAGTACCACGGGCCATTATCCGAGCAGAGCTAGCGGCCCCCCCACTTGTGGTGGAGGCGCTCACAAGATCAGTCTCCTTCATAAACCGCACATGGGCACTTCCTAGAGACAGATATGCTCGCATAGCACTTGAATCCTCTCGACCGTTAGCCATACAAGGAGATACAACATGCTGGTATGGGGAGATGACATCATGGTTTCAGGCACATGGGTTCAGCATAGACCGGCTGCCACCATTCCATTACTCATTGGATGCACCATCTCTCACCCTTACACAGTCAGAGATCACCAAGCTCATACGCCAAGACCTGACCCAGCTAGACACCAGAAGGACATGGATACAACCAGCACAGGAATTGGACACGAAGATGGCTTTTTACAAAGACCACCTTCTCCAGCTTACGGAAGATGGTTTTGTGGCGAGACCCAGATACATGGATACCCACTTGTCTCATGGGATACGATGTGCTATTGGCCAGTTACGCACATCTTCTCACCAGTTGCGGATTGAGACTGGGAGATACAGCGGAATACCAGCAAAGGACAGGACATGCCCCTTGTGTAACATGGAACCTGAGACAGAGCTACACTATACATGTCGCTGCCCCGTCTACTACGAGATATGAGGCCACTTCCATTGCTTATTCAGAGAAGGTTTTGGACCACTCTCAAGAGTCATGGGATACGAAGATCAGAGATGTCTGGGTTTGTTCTTGCTCGAGCTGCGCAGACATAGAGATAGCCTGATGAATGGCGAGGCTAGCCAGTCTCAAAGACGGATCACAGACTTCTTCAGAGCACACACGGGACAGCCGCAAGAGCCACTCCCACAACAGAGCTCCCCCTCGTCTCACACCAGAGGCACACTGATTGACCGAGCGATTGAACTGGGGAAATCCAGGCGCCCGCGATTGCAAAGAACTACATAGCATCGACAGAGGCTACGACAGAAAATTCGGAGCGCGCTGGCCAGGCATGCACGACGCCCGGTCAGACTACTAACCATGGAGGAAATTGATGAGATTCACCAACGACCGATGCTAGATCTCTTGTGATTCAGCTATCCCAACAAGCCGCCCATTTTTTGCTTAGTCTTTTGCTTGGTTCACATCGATCAACTTAGGACCCCATAGTATATATCTTTGTTTTGTACTGTTGTTAGGTTATTTTGTTACTCTGACTTTGTATCAGATCCACCACTTTGTAACTTTCGGGTCTCATAGGTCATTATGGCCTTTTGAAGACGTTAATATAACATTTCATTTCATTTCATCTCTGTGTGTGTGTGTGTGTGTGTGTGTGTGTGTGTGTGTTGTGAGTGTGTGCGTACCCGTGTCTGATGCAAGCCAAGTTCTAAGAGCTCTTGCTTGTGAAAATTCATTGCAAATGCCCCTTTCTTGACTCTACTTCCACCTGCAAGCTTCACAAATTGTGATGTTAATATGGACTCCCTCTGTGTATATTTACATGCAAAAACAAAGCCCAAAAAAAAAAGCCATGATAGATGGAGCTTTGATAACTTGCTCTTACTTTTGTCAATGGGTGAAGTCTCGAGCTCAGGGTTGGCTTCCGCTTTCTCGTGCACACCTTTTTGCACCTCACAGCTTTCTAGAAGAATATGCTTCAGCTCATCGTCCAAGCTCTCTACAACATAATCTGGCAACAGATCGTCTGCAAAATGCAACATGGTGAGAAAAGCCACACGAGAATTGTGTACTAGTGCTTTATTTAAAAAAGGGGGAAAAAATTACACGAAGGCTTTATCTTATTTTGATTTTTATTTGATCTTATTTTATTTTGTGTACTATTGCTCACAAAAAGCCCAACCAAAATCCAGACAAAATGGCTCATTTAAGCCCTTTTTTAACCAGTTTATAGACATGGCTAATCAAAGTTCCAAGAGAAAAAGGCATTTACTTGATTAAAAATTTTCTTGAAATGAATAGAAAACTCAGCTTCTTATAATGTGCCAACTCATAGGTTTAAGTAGTGAGTGTTTAGGTAGGTGCATACACCCAAAAGAAAACCATGCACAATACGTTTATAGAAACATGAAAGTAAACAGTACTTAGGCTGGGTCAGACTGAACCGGCAGAAGAAGCAGCTCTGTGCAAATCTGGAGCCGCCTAGTGTGAACGATGTTGGAGGAGGAACATCGAAAAAGCGAAAGATGCTGAGAAAGGCCATCAACTCTTCCGAGGACCCGGGGGGGGGGGGGGGGGGGGGGGGGGGGTTTGGAAGAAAAATGGAGGGCCTAGAGGAAGACTGCCTCAACTGCGACGAATCAGATTTTGACATGGAGCCTTGACGCCCCTGTGCATCTCTCTTCCGCTGCCTAGTCTGAACCAGCCCTTACACATATTATACCCATCACCTCTTTAAAAAATTGCATAATTTGATCACAATTATGTTTTAAGGATTTCTCTAATTTTTTGGCTGGCATTCTTTTAATGAGGAGGTCTCTCTCTCTCTCTCTCTCTCTCTCTCTCTCGGTATGCATGTAGAAGAAGCTCGATTAAGGTTAATTTCAAATTATTGTACCTTTTTAACATCCTAAAATTTTAATGGGTCTTTTAGTGCATTTTAAAATCCTGAGTCTGTAATTATAGATGGTGTGATGCAATTCAACTTTTCTTTTATGAGTAGAGTACATAGTTGAGACAAAAAACCTTTGCCTAACTCCCTTCGAGCTTCAGCTTTCTTCATTTTCTACATACAAAGCAACACAAAAAGATAGTGGAAAAGAGGTGAGAAAGTGGAGCAACAAAACTCTCTTATCTACATTGATTTGTCTCACAGGCGGAGTTCGGCCTTTCAAAGATGTCAATCAACTCTTTCTTTCTTTCAAAAGTGGCTTGAGTAGTGAGGTGGTCTCTGACTAGATCTAATGCTACTTGAGATAAGCAAGCTCTACACACATACACCTATTTTCTATAAAGTGCATCCATGTCCCTTATCACTTGTATAGATATGAGATTGCAACTAATGCTTCTCAATTTATGTGCAAAAGAAAGACAGCATGCTACAAGCAATAGTGTTTGCATGAGGAGGAGAAAGAAGCAGATTTACTTAACACTAAAGTAAATTACACTTGCATAGGCTCCTAGTTTGTATTCTTAAAATGCATCAAGGCTTAATAACCATCAGCATGAGGTGGCAAGGAGGTTATTACTTGATTTAATTTTACTCAAGAGGAGAATAATGTTCATGCCTATTAAAAAGCTTCCTTTCCAATAGTACACATTGAGACCTCTTTCAATGAACCCCCCATCCAAGCTTGCACAAATTGGAGTCACACTTCACAGGCCAGAGAGCCTTCGAGCTAGAAACCCACAAAGACCGGATACCCACGCTCTATAATAGAGAGAGGACAGAGATTTGAGCTTACCATCATCAGGAGGCGAAGGGGAAACTGCCCAGCTCCAATCAGACCCAGGCAGATTCATAAGGGAGCTCTATACACCACCTCATTGACGTACACCAGTTTGCACCCCCTATATGGACAGAAGGAGTAGCCACATTATGCAAATGATGATTGTACACTCCACGCATATAATCATTCAGGGTGCGCTTTACACCTTCGTATTGATTTACACCATTTTACACACCCACTATGGAACAGGAAGTGCCTAGCTACATTACGCATATCATAATTGTACACCCGATGCATATAGTCTTGCATTTTGAGCCCCTAGTGATCGAGCTCCATCCTCATCCAACCTACTCTCCCACAGCTTTTGTGCTACCATTCATCCTTTTCAGTTTTAGTCGTAGATTTGACCATTTTACTAGTATATGACAGTTGCACATTGATTTGTCACATAGCCCAAGTTCCTTGGCCCCAGAGTGGAATGTACTTCAAAAGATGCATCTGATTTTTCCATAGGTTGGTGTTCAGCCTTCAAAGGACATTAACACAGTTTCTTCTTCCTCTTTCTCTCTCTCTCTAAATCTTCATAACCCCACAGCTTAGATCCATCATAGCTTGGGCAAGTCCAAACCACTAGAGTATCTCTATCTATCAAGCTCCAAGATGTCCAAAAGTTAAACCCCCCCCCCTTTCTGTCCATCCTCGAACAGAGAAAGTGAATGCGCTTTCTAGACAAGGTAGCAGCACCTGGATCAGGTACCGTCTGCTGCCCATTGTAGAGGTGCAATTTGGAAATGTGTGGACATACATGCAAGAAAAGTGATAGAACATATGTAGTGAGGCAAACGGTTCTATCTAGGTACATAGATCTCTTCTGTACTAAGACAGAAACCCTATTTGTCAGTGTGCAGATAGGGTTTCTCTCTGAGTACATAAGAAATCACTTACCTACAGACAATGTTTATATAAGCAAGGCCCAAGACCATACAGAGTATTTCACATCTGAAATTGTCCGCATCTTCTTGTCATCATATTGGAGTGCCTGCAAAACCAGCTCAATGGTAACATTAAGTCTGTTGCATTACTACAGGGGTGTAAGAAAACTCTTAGATGACAGCAAAGCCTTGGTGTTACTTAAAGATAAGGCACTTGTATGTACTGGATTTTGCTTTTCAGCTTCCATGGCAGCAAGAACAGCTTGACGTTCTGCCTCAGCTTCCTCAGCCTTTGCTTTAAGTCGTTCTTGGGCAGCTTTATCCCCACCCATCACAGCCTCCATTAGCTGGGAAAAGACGACCAACACAAAGTCTTTCAAACGTCAAGAATGGAGATATTCGGAAGATGCCCCATCGTTTAAACTTATTGCAGTGCATTCCATTGCAATGGTCTTAAGAGTTTTATTGTTATATCAAATGGATCAACATGTAGATCTTTAAAATCACCAAAACTCAGTTTGCCCAAGATAGATAATGTCTATTGTATACAAAAAGTTGTCTAAATGCCCACATGAATGTTAGGTATAAATGTGTTATTCAAGCATGCATGCTGCAGACACATGCACCCACAGACACACACGCAGAGAGGTTATTATAGGTGCAGAGTGCTGAGAAGCACTAACATCAATGCCAACCTAGCAAGCCATATAACAGTCTAACCATGCAGAATGCAGGTGAGACTGAATACATGACCCCACTCCCATGAAGGAGCTTGTATTAATAAAGAATACATTCAAAGAGTCTCCTCTTAGAAGACAATGGCAATTATCATCCTCATAAAGAGTGCATCATCAGCAATCTAGATGTCGAGTGGATATAGTAGGTAGAGAGATCAACTGAGGAGGTTCTTCACGAGAGAGAGAAGAATCAATCTAAAGGTGGGGATGGATATGTAAAGAGACAGGGAGGAGAGCTTGAGATTGCATGCCCACACGCGCACAACCAAGAGAGCACACAATGGAGATGGACGCTAAAAGTTGTTGCTTCTTTCTTCACTACTCAAAATGTTGACAAGGCTTACGAAACATAAGTAGGAAATACAACATATAAGAGAGTATGTACAACAGTCAATGTGACGAGTAAGCCTGCAAGATAAGTAGCCATCAATCTCAATAGATAGACCAAGTCGGTGAAGTCTAGCTATAGTACCATTGGTGATAATGCTCGTGTCCGCTATCTCATGCTAGTGATAAATATAGGGGAGAAGTCATCCAGGTGTACCATGATATCTCAACATTCCCCCTCAAGATCAATACAATCTCTCGTACTCCAAGCATAGCTCAAAATCGCATCAGTTTTTCTACTTCCATAGCCTTTGTGAAGATGTATGCAACCTGTCCATTGATCCCCACATACCTAAGGTTGATGTCATCAACATTTTTAGTACTTCAAAACAACTGGAAGAGAGAAAGAGAGAGAGAATCCACGTGAGACACAGAGTGGCAGAGTTCCACCCCTAGACGGCACTGGCCCCAAAAACTGGTGCCCCTTCCGGTATTTCTTTATTATTAATTCACAAATGTACAAATCGAGAGGCTCTTCTTTGCTTCTTTACACGGTAGAATGCCAGAGAGAGACCCTTGTTTACAGATTTAAAGGCCCTTGGTCAAAATCAAAAGCAACACATGAAAAACATCAAGCTTAAAAGCGTATGGTCTCAAAAGCAAGCCCCCATAGGGTTGTCCGCACAACAGTGCCACGTCACCATCAATAGCGTAAAATATGGACGTCTGTATAGCAGCTTCCACATCATCTCCTGGCTGCGCACAATGTTGGGGGTGTGTGTGTGGCTTTGTTTTAAAATTAGGCCACTCGACAAGACTTTATAAGCTGTTGGGGATTAGGATTAAAATTCCAAACCCATTTTATAATTTGGGGGTGCGTGTGTGTGTGGCTTTGTTTTAAGCTACCCACAATCTTCTTGTACATGGTGGCATTCTTAAGCACATCACCCACACCGGCTTGCGCTTTCAAATTCTAATCCAAGGGCATAGCAATAGGCTTACAATTAGCCATACCATACTTTGATGCACACTGCCTTTGTGACAACAATCTTCCTGTACATGGTGGCATTCTCAAGCACATCACCCACATTGGCTTGCACTTTCAAATTCTAATCCAAGGGCATAGCAATAGGCTGATGCACACTACCTTTGTGACAACAATATGCGCTCTTCCTCGGATCACACGTGATTTTCATAACTCACACGCGATTTTCAATGAATCAAAAATGCACAAGAAGCCCATTAAAGAAATTGAGTACAGACGCGTTCGGTTTGAGGATGTAACCTCTGAACCAACTTAATTCAGTAGTGTTACACCTAATCCTCAAGTGCAAGATACTACTATTTCTCCGGAGAGAGCAGAGTCCAGCAGTCAGGCACTGAGACGCTCTGTAAGAGTATCACGTACGCTCAAGCGGTTTGAGCCGGGTATACACCACATTTTGGTCACTCACAGTGGAAGGCCAACCTGCTACAAAGAAGCTATACAAATGGACGATAGCGTTAAGTGGGAGCAAGATATGCAATCAGAATGCAATTTGATTGTGGCTAATGAGACATGGGATTTGGTTGAATTACCAAAAGACAAAAATGCTTTACCTTGCAAGTGGGTATATACAAGAGAAGTATACAGCAGAAGATCCCAAGCCTAGGTAAAAGGCTCGTCTAGTTGCCAAGGGTTTCAGCAAAAAGGTGTGGATTTCGATGAGATTTTCTCTCCAGTAGTCAAGATTACTACACTTCGCACTGTGCTTGCCTTGGTTGCTATCCAGGACATGGAACTTGTTCAAATGGACGTGAACACAGCATTTCTTCACGGGGATCTAGATGAAGATGTCCACATGAAACAACCAGAGGGTTTCGTATGTGAAACCCAAAAGCCAACAAGGGCAGAATTGGTTTGTAGACTTAAAAAGGCACTCTATGGCCTCAAGCAAAGTTCAACGCAGTGGAATTCATGCAGTCTCAAGGTTACATAAGAAGTCAAGAGGCTCGCTGCTTATACAAACAAAGGTTGAACGATGGTTCTTTAATTATCTTGATCTTGAATGTAGATGATATGCTTATCGCAGGCAAATCAATTGATGAGATCAATCAGTTGAAAAAGATGCTAAGCACTCAGTTTTCCATGAAAGATTTGGGAAATGCCAATCACTTTCTTGGTATGCGCATCAAGGGAGACAGGCAACGTGGAATTATCTCAAGAAAAGTACATCCACAAAGTCTTGCAACGTTTTAGTATGCATACTGGCAGCACGGAGGGAGACTCGTCCTGCTGCTGCAGCACTTCATTGGCAGAAGGAGGGTCTCACAGCTGAGTTCTTGTCAAGCTTTTGGGAGTGGCTATGAGACTCCAAACAACTGAGGAGAACCACTTTGTTCCTATGGCTTGTTGCACACAGAGCTACAGCAATTGGGAGTTGGTTAGTGCATAGTGGCTTTTCGGCAGCCTGTGCAGCTTGTGGCCATCCTTTGGAGAGTCAGCATCACTGTTTGTTGGACTGCCCCATGGCACAGCATGGGTTCTTTGGCTGATGCCAGCTCTTTCCACAACGCGACAGTACACTTGGAGTGATGCTGCTTGGTCCACCCTCATGGGACCTGTGCTTTAGTTTGAGCTATCTTCCACCAGCAGGATGATAGTGATCCAAGGGGGTCGCCCTACACTCCAGCTTGCTACAGAGCTTACCCCCCCGGAGTGGTGTAGTGAGAGAGAGGTGTGTTGGGAGCTCGTCTGTGGCCTGACACTCTGGTTCATTTGGCGGGCCCGTTGCTTCCGCATCTTCGCGGCTCGCCCAGTCCCACCGGCGGAGACTGTTCATGACTTTTGGTTGGAGTTAATCCATACTCTCAAGGGTCAGCTTGAGAGACTTCAGGGCAGCTTTGACCGCATGCGGGAGCGCAGAGAGGCGTTCCTGCGACTCTGGCGCCCTGGGCCTTTCTTCACCATGGTCCAGAGGGAGCCCAAATGGCACTACCGTCCACCTGTGTGGCTTTTCCCTCCTCCCATCTCCTGATTTAGCCCTCAGTCTACATATGTTGTTTTTCATTGGGAGAGTCTCTCCCTATGGTTGATGTAGCCCTCTCTCGTAGAGGTGGCTGTAGCCCTATGGGCAGTTCTATAACTAATGGAAGGATCTTTTTCTCGAAAAAAAAAAAATTGTAGGACTTACTCTATCATGCAACCTGCCTGTTGCAAAGTGACGATGTGGTATCAACCTACAGAAGAGAGCGAGATACGGACCAAACTGGCACGTAGACTGGCCCAGAAAATCCGGTGGAAATTGCACCTAAGCCAGTAAACATCTGCAGTCAGAGGGGAAGTTATGTGACCCGCAGCAAGTCCGTTGTCCCTCAAATGCTAAGGCAACTCTGCTCAGAGGTGCGTAGTACTCCGCTCAACAGCTGATGGGAAAAGGGTAGTACTAAATGGTTAACCTCAGCTCCGCAACACACTGAGCATCATCTGAATAGATGCCACAACATAATTTTCAGATTACATTATAGCACCTTCACACCTTTTTCCTTCGATAAGCTTGAGCAAGCAACTGAAAAGGAAGTGGCTGCTTTGCTGGTTTCTCTGCAAGGAGAGGAAAGGCAGCATTTAGCAAAGCACAACACACGATAGTTGCAAGAATGTGTAACTGCAAGAAAGCAAGATAAAATAACAAAGAGACGTAATTTTCCATGTAATGTGTATTATAATTATATCTTTCAAGACACAAACTTTGGAGGCAGTGCCTCTGCAATTTGCACCCTACAGTTTTTGAATTTTACGTGAGTCTCTCTTTACCTTCTGAATCACCTTCTTGCACTTGAGCATCAAGCTTTGATGTCATAATCTGGACAAACTCTGGATACTCTACCTATAGCACATACTAGCTCTAATTAACCAAAACTTCAACTTTAGTCATTGGCTTCTAAAACAAATAAACAGGAAATCTACGATCCATACTTCTCCTGAACCATCTGCATCAACCTCTGCAAGCATTTTCTCCACCTCAGATTTCTTAACTCGCATGCCCAGGACATTAAAGGCTGTCACTAGTTCTTCAGCATCGATGGCACCTACAAAAAACAAGCTCTAGCTAGCTTAAAAATTCCTGAGAGATATCCTCATATAAAAGAGAAGGGACAAAGTCAAAAAACAAGACTTATCTGCTTACCAGATCCATCTGCATCAATTAGGTCAAAACATTCCTTCAACTCTTGCTTCTGCTTCTTTGTTAGCTCTGGCCGCACAGTTTTTCCATGGGCTCGTAGCCATGCATCAACTCCAACCTTTTGGAGCATGGGCTGTTGGTTACAGCAGCAAGTGCATGAATTAATCTCTCTCTCTCTCTCTCTCTCTCTCTCTCTCTCTCTCTCTCTCTCTCTCTCAGATGTCCTATCTCTTTCTACCTCAGTGATCTCTCTCCAATGCGTTGCAAGTGTTCTAGATCGGAGTCGAGGTGTCCACCGGATCACGAGCCGGTTCTTGTCTTCATTGCATCTTCCGTTGCTATTCATTTCCAGCTGCTTCTTCAGAGAGAGATGTTTGGACAACAGTAGGATCTTCTTCAATACTTCTGGAGCAGGTTTCTATGGTTGTGTTTTCATCAAGGAGATGGATCGACAGATTTGTTGTGCCTTTTGCAAATGCACGTCTTTCTTGGAATTGTCGACGGAGCTACCTATCGGATGGTTAGCAGGTTGATGATTCGGTTGCACTTTTGTACCAAATTGTGGATTATGGATGAAAGAGGGGGATCTCTTTCCTTCTTGAAGCAGAGGATGCTCTTTTGATTCTCCTTGTCATTTAAGGATGCAAGTTCCATTTCCGGCTTCAGGTGACTCTTGTTCATCCGGTATGTGTCAATTCAGGTGTATGTTTTAGTGCATGTGTTGGAGTTGGTTTTGACAAGCAAAGGGGGATTCTTTTATCTCCAAAACCACTTCTTGTTTGATCATCCGACCGTCTTGGATGAGGTTTAAAGGTAGAGCTTGTTGTGCCAGATGCTTAGCTGACAATCACAACAGTGCGAGGAGGTTTTGTTGGAGTGTGGACTACTACTATCTACATGTTCTCTCCTTCCTCGATCCTAGTGTGGCCCTACAGATTTGGTCATTCCTTTGCGGCCATCCAAAAGCTATTTACATGAAAAGCTTTAGGTCTAAAAGCATCTGGTCCCAAAAGCTAGCGCCCAAGGCAGCCAGCACAAATCATGAAAATCCGTACAGCTGTCATGCCATCTAGTCTAAAAGCATCTGGTCCCAAAAGCTAGCGCCCAAGGTAGCCAACACAACTCATGAAAATTCGTACAACTGTGGTGCCTCTTTCGGTATTTCTTTATATTGCTTTAACATGGTACAACACTGGCGGGACTACTCTACATTCCCCGCGGGTAATGTCCTAGAGAGAGCTCTTGTACATAATTGAAGGCCCATGGCCATCCAAAAGCAGTTTACATGAAAAGCTTCAAGTCAAAGAGCATCTCGTCCCAAAAGCTAACGCCCAAGGCAGCCAACACAAATCATGAAAATCCATACAGCTGTCATGCCATCAATTCAACACAAATGCGGGCATTCGTACAGCTACCACATCATCATCCTTCTACGCAATTTAAATTGTGTGTGTATGTGTGCGCGCTTTACTTTTAGGCCCCATCGACGGGTCCCATAAGTTATTGGGGGTTAAGATTTTGGTCCTAACCCTATTTTAATAATAGGCCACTCGACGAGAATCTGTAAGTTGGTAAGGACTTCATCTTCTTCTGCTTCTGCTAGGGTTTAGGCCCCTCGGCCTGGATCTACAAGTTGGCTAGGATTAGGGCTAGGGAGTCCCTAACTATCTGTAACATTTAATGGTCTAGTAACTTGTGTGTAGCGGAAAATAACATAGACATAGTGAGCATTTCATTAAGAATAGATTCCTAATGAGCATAGCAAGAGTGCTGATGGAGAGAGCAACAAAAGCATAACACCTAGTTAGATAAGCATAAACAATACTTCAAAAAGAGAGAGAAATTAAGCTATTGACAACAGTTGAGGACCGGATTTACATGGAGCCGGTCCCCCCTCCAAAAGGCTTTGTATTATATGTTTCCCCCATCAAGGGAGACATTTTACAATACAATACTTTGTGTTCCTTCAATAACTTGCTGGTGCAATGAAGATGGAAGCTTCAAGCACCAAGCTTACACTTGAAAACACAACATCAATTCCCTCACGGTCTCAGACCCAAGACCTCACACACCTTCGAAGATGGTGAGAGCTAGCGGGGTATGAATAGATCGAGAGGAAGAAGAAGTATTCTTATGAGAAAGAAGTATTTTTCCTCACATAATCACTCTTAATAGCTTAGCATAGCTTAGTAATTAGCATGATAGAGGAGATGAGCATGCATTGGAGCTTGGCTCTTGGTTGGATTTGCATCACAAAGCCAAGAGTTGTTGGTGTAGGCCTCCCTTCTCACAAGCTTGGACTAGATGATGAGCTTTCCATTAAAGCTTAAGAAGAAGATAGTCTTCTTTACTTCACACATGAGTTTGTGTGAGTGTGTGTGTTAGGTGCAGCGGAATGAATGTTTGCGCTTTGCTCAAGATGAGTGCTCCGAACTGTGTTCAAGGCTCCTTTTGTTCTTATGGAAGGGAGAGTATTCATAGACCATGCATGCCCAGTCACTTGGTATACATGCATATCCTCTGGTTGCACACAACATGATCATCAATATTCCCTTCAGAATCCATCAGATTCAGTCAGGGGAATTTTCCAGTGCATTTAGCCTATTTTCCCTATTTTTGATATTTTTCACTTATTATTTTTAAGTGACTTCCCAACAAAAGTAGGTAGGGCAATTTTGCTAAGTTTGTATATAAGAAAACTAGAGCTAGCACTATTTGGCACAAGAGGCAGCAGGAGCACCGCTCAACAGGCACCTTCTCAGCGGGACCCCAAAGGCTTCTAGCGTTTTTGCTCCACAACAACTTGGCTAGCGTTTTTGGACAAGACACCACAGATTAGCCAGCGTTTTGCAATTGCAGAGCCACGGCGACAAGGCTACAGCAAATCAGCCTAGCGTTTTTGCATCTGCCAGCAACCTCAGCGTTTTGCAGATTCATCGCGACGGAAAGTCAAAGGAACCTCAGCGTTTTCAGTTTTCAGCAGTTAGTACCCGCAGATCAAGTCCCAAACCTCGCAGATCTCACCTTCCCGCAACAGTTCCTCGCCGCACGGTCAGTTTCCACAAGGTTTACAGTTTCAGCCTGGAAAACGCAGATTTCAGCATCTGCATTTTCAGCGCGTCTTCGTCGCATCGTCGTCATCGACATAGAGTCAGAATTCAGCAGAAACAACATTTGCAGATTTCAACCCATAGAGTTTTTGGACAGCAGTAGAAAGATTGCAAATTTCAGCCCTTAGGTCGACTTCGTCATCACCGTCGTCATCGTCGACATAGCCTAGACTTGCATCAGTCTCATGCATACCATTTGTACCAGATTGTGCAATCATAAGTAGACCACTCTTGCCGACGAGAGTGGGGCCTTCGGAGGAGGGTTTTACGTCTCTGGTGTCGTATCTCTCTTCTCTCTCTATCTCTCAGTCTCATTCATTTGCACGCACGGTGTCCATTCACTTTGTTTGTGATCATAGCACTTCCCATTAAGAACGGAAGGTTCTCCCTTCCATAAGAACTAAAAGGAACCTTGAGCACAGTTCGGAGCACTCATCTTGAGCAAAGCGCAAACAATCATTCCGCTGCACCTAACAATTGCCGCCAGACTTACATGCTTTTTCGGACTCAGATTAGGCTGGTTGTTTTGACACGCGAGTGTCCACAAGTGGTTTTTGTTTCATGCTTGGCAATTCATGTATATCATGGTTGAGCAAGAAGCAACCTACTGTGGCCACTTCGAGTTGTGAGGCTGAGTACAGGGCAGTCTTCACAACTACGGTTTAGTGTGTATGGCTCAAGACGCCTTATCGCTGATTTGGGTGTTGGATAGGACACTGCCAACACTATCTACACTGACAGTCAGAGCGCATTGGCAGTTGTGAGGTACCCAGTTTTTCATGCTCGCACAAAGCACATTGAGGTGCATTACCACTATGTCAGGGAGAGGCTCTCAGCAGGAGAGATCAGCTTGGCTTATGTGCCAACACATGAAAACCTTGCAGATCTTTTCACAAAGGCATTGTCTCGTGAGAAGCTTGAAGCTTTCCGCAAAGCTTTGGGCTTACTTCCCTTTGTGGACTAATCATGTCCTCAGGGCATGGCACTTCCCTTTACTCATGTGCCAGCTCTCGTTCACCGCATCACTCCAAGGGGGATTTGTTACCATATACATGTGGTAATGATGTGTGTGAACACACTAGGACCGCCGGGGCATTTTTTCCCTCTTTAGGAGGTTTTTTCCCCCGAGCATTGTATATACGCCCATCACTCTAGGGCTATCCATCTTTCCATTTTGCACACTAAGTAATATACTCTCTATTGTGTGCCCATCACTCTAGGGCTATCCATCTTTCCATTTTGCACACTAAGTAATATACTCTCTATTGTGTGCCTTGAGCTTCCTTCGTCTTCTCCAAGATGTGTGTGTTTCTCTTCAACCCTAATTCCAACATAGGCCCCAAAAACTAGCGCCTCTTTCGGTATTTCTTTATTCAATTTAAGGTAGACGATCCGACCACTTAGTACAAGCTTTCACAAAGCTGTCCAAACCTGGCGAGGGCTGAAAACGCAAGTTTCCGACATGATTTCGACAGCATAACGGTGCAAAAACCCCTATAGGTCAAAAGTACCTATCTAGGGCAGATTCCCTTGCTATCTGGAAGCTTTCTAGTGAGCTGTCATAGAAATTCAGCGGGCTGCAATTCTCTGTTTTTCATTGTCGGGTGTCCAAAAGCTTGTACACGCATCCCAAGGCTCTCACGAGGCTCTCCTGGTGTTCCCTTACAGTTTAGCTGCGAAACCCTAAACCTGCAAACAAACACAGCAGGCTGTAATTCCCTGTTTCAGATCGTTGTTAGCGGAGCGAACACACCTACGCGTGTCCCAAGGGCTCCCGCACACAATGGGACAGTTCCCCTGTGAATTGGATGAGTTTTCTCGCGAGAAAACTCGCCAAACTCGTAGTCTTTCGCGTTGGAACTGTGCGTACCTGTGGGGGATTAGCAATTAGCTAATCCGGTTCCTGTTCAGAAGGCTCTTGCCTTGGCAAACGTGCATAAAACCCCATAACTGTACATGTTCATCTGAGTAGCCCAACTAGTGGGGCATTACCATATGTGCCAAAGGGAGAGAGAGAGATGCACGAGAGCAAATCATCGCGCTACATGAGAAAGAGGAGAAGGCAAGCTTTACATTAAAGTTGTAGACCTGCACCCACTACTCACACACACACTGTAGGTCACTTATCGGTCAAATCAACCTCCTCTCTCAAATTGGGCGCCCCCTCTTGCTGATGGAAGTGGAAAATTTCACCAGGAGCCGCCATGTGTCCAGTTGTCCCTTTTGAGTTAATTCTCTAGTTCCCACTGACTTATACAGTTATAAGTGACTTTCCGAGTGGCCCAGACTTCATTTGGCGCACACAGGCTTCCATGCTCATCAAAATTCAGTGCTAACTGGCCCGACCAATCCCAGACCGACCGACCAAGACTCCCGATGTGAGAAACCTATTCGGCCACAACTGTTTCACATTGGCCATGCAATGTCCACTTGCACCTTTTCAAGGGTTCCGGGGAAAACAAGTAGAAATACAAATAAATAAAAATATCTAGTACTTATTTATGAAAGGCAACAGGAAAAATACACCTCTTGGTGACAACTTTTACAACTAAATACTCGTGAGACTACAACCTGCATCGCTTGGAGGTTCCAGGAGTAAATATGTCACAAAATGATGACGTGGCTGCCCGTACACCCTCTGCAAAAAATCCCAAACTACTGACGTGGCAGGTTCTGCAGGTTCTGTACGACAGGGCCTGACACGTATCATCTGTACGAACGCCCGTAAAACGCGGAGCAGTCTGCGGCAGCAAAAGCAAGGCAGTTGGGGCAGTCTTGCTTTTGGGTTGGCCACGCTAAGGACTTGCTTTTTGCTACGCAATTTGACAAGAGAGAGAACCTTTTAAAATTGCTTTGTTTCATTAAGAGAGAGAGAGAGAGAGAGAGAGAGAGAGAGAGAAACTCTTTCTATTGGCTCAAGAGAGAGCTTGTGAGAGAGAGAGACTGTGAAAAGCAGGAAGCTTTTGGGCTTTTGATTTTCAGCTTTTGGGCTCTGCTTTTAGCATACCTTTGTATTCTTTAAATAAGCACGTAGGGCATCATAACTGAGAACATTTGGACGCAGAGTCTGAGTGTGAGAGCGTGCCCGAACTCTTGTACTTTGCACACAGATTAATGCAAAAAGAAATACCGAAAGAGGCGCCAGTCTTTGGGGCCAATATCTCTAGGCACGGAACTCCGTCGAACCAGTGTCGATTCAATTGTGAGCTGTGAACTGTTTTGAAGTGTTTATTTGTGTTGTCGCGGTAGATTCTCGACTTGGAGTGTCCAAGTCTGTTACAGTGGTATCAGAGCACGGACGATTTCTCTTCTACGGGAAATCCGATTCCTAATTTTTTTTCCGCGGCACCTATGGCTTCAGGCAAAGATCAGTCGACTCCCTCTGCATCCAGAGATGCCGGAAGGAATCACGATGAAGATTCACGCGAGAAGTATGGCCCGCCTTGGCCTACTCAGGCGGAGCGTCAAGAGATGGAGCGTCGACAATTGATCGGCGATGCAACAAAGATGATGCTTAATTTTGCCAAGGACCCAAAATTGGCAAAATATATGAGCAAGACTTCTTTTGAGGAGGTGCACACGTAGTGGTAGAAGACCACAAAACCACCCCAAAAACACGCTCTCAAGAAACCTCCTACTCCCAAGAAGTATACAGAGAAAGTATTAGAGGAGGTGGTTGATGCACGAATTGCTCAGCTTTTTGACGCGCAGAACAAAGCTAAAAAGCAGAAGAAAGCCATTGACTTCCCGGGTTATTTGAGTCGTCAGTCTACATTTGAAAAGGCAAGAAAGCAGAAGAAGCGTGTTTGATTTGAAGGAGTACCCAGCTCTTCTTCTTCTTCTTCTTCTTCTTCTTCTTCTAGTTCATCTGACTCGAGCGAAGAAGACAGAAAAGGAAAAAAGCGAAGCAAAAAGAAACGCTTCGGAAAGGGCAAGAAAAAGGCAAAGAAGTCTAAATCTTGCCCCGTGAGTGACAGTTCTACAGAGGACTCGTCTACAGACAGTTCAGACTCTGATGACAGCAACTTTTATGCAAAGAAGAAGAATTTTTACAAAGCCAACCAGTATGACTTTCTCGAAGATAAAAGCAAGAAGTCCGAGAGTTTAAGGAAGGTGGACAGTCAATTAAATTTGACACGTTTTCTGGTTATAGAGATGCTTTGAAGGCTTTGTCTTTTGTACAACACTTTGACATCGCTTTCGCGGAAGGGCGTTACTCAGAGCACTCTAAGATTCGAAGAGCTGCCTCTTACTTTAAGGGGAATGCTCGAACATGGTGGTCCACGCTTCTATTAAACAAGACCGCAAGTTAAATGGCTGAAATTCAAGAGGCTTTTTATTTCTTCTTGGCTGACTCGAGAGTATGAACGCGATATACGAACTGCTTGGAACCATCTTCGGATGACCAAGAAGGATATAGTGGACGCTTATTGAGAGATTCTGGAGCTCTTTTCTACCCGCCTCTTCATTAAAGAAGATCTCGTTCAAGGAACAAATTGAGCGGTTTACCTTGGGTCTACCTACAGAGATCCGAGATCACTGCTTGGAACAAAAGTCAGCTTCCATTCAGGAGTTGATGAGTCATGCGAAACAGGGTTTTGCCATTCACTAAGCACTTCGACCTACCCCACCGATGAGATCATGACACAAAGAGCCGAACGGACTTCGACAAATGAAAGTAGAAAGAGGAAGAGCAACCCAGAAAAGAAGGATGCACGACCCAAGCTCACTCCTCAGGAGAGAGCTCGCTACATCAGGGAAGGGAAGTGCTTTGGATGCGGGGAAACTGGACATATCTCCGCGAAGTGCCCTAAAAAGGCACAGAAAGAACAGAACGACAAGGACGACGAAAGGCCTGAGAGTTCGAGAGCAGCTCAGGAGCATGGAAGAAAAGGCAAGATGAAAACACGACAGGTTCCAGATTGCGTGGGTACCGATCCCAGCACGTTGGATGAGAGTACAGAACTTTGTCGAGCTTGGAGCAAAGTGAAAGACCATTTCAAAGTTAATGAAATTTAGTCTGTTTGTTTACTCGATCTTTTTGAAAGAGTTGAGTGATGAAGATAGGACAAATATGTCTGAACTTGATAAAGAACGCCAAGAGTTTCTCCACTCTCATGCCAATTGCTTTTCAGAGGGCCTGCCAAACGAGTTACCACCCGCTCGTCCTGAAGATCATACCATTGATCTGATACCTGGAAGCACACTACCGAACCAACCACCTTACCGTGTGAGCCGAGCCCAGAACGAAGAGATTATGAACCAAGTGAAAGATCTCTTGGAAAAGGGTCTTGTCCAGCCTAGTACTTCACCGTATTGCTCTCCAGTGTTGTTGGTTTTGAAGAAAGACGGCCGTATCTTGGAGAATGTGCATCGATTATAGAGCTCTCGACAAAATCACCATCAAGAACAGATTTCTCATTCCTAGGATCCATGATATACTCGACAGATTACAGGGATCCTCGTGCTTTAGCAGGATTGATTTGAAGAGAGATCCGAATCGTGCCGGGAGACGTCTACAAGACAGCCTTTCGGACGACTTTTGGGTTATTTAAGTTTTTGGTGATGCCTTTTGGCTTAACCAATGCTCCAACGACATTTAACCGGATGATGGACAGGATTTTCCGAGAGTACACGCTATTTGTTGGCACTTTCTTTGATGATATCGTTGTTTTCTTCAAGGATGAGGCAAAACATAGAGATCATCTGCTTCATGTCTTTCAGGCATTACGAGATCACAAGTTAGTGATTAATGCGAAGAAAAGTGAATTTTTCCTACCAGAGATACACTTTTTGGGACACATTGTGTCAACCACAAGAGTGCAGATGGATCCGGCCAAGATAGAGACTATCTGTGATTGGCCCCATTTGAAGAATGTCCATGAAGTTAGAAGCTTCTTGGGATTGTGTACGTACTACAAGCGGTTCATTCGAAAATTTGCAGAGGTTGCTTCCCCTTTGCATATCTTGACACAGAAAGGAGCCCCTTCTTCTTGGGGGGACCCACAGAGGTGACCCTTTCAAACTTTGAAAGAGAAATTGACTACGGGACCAGTTTTGACTTTGCCGAACTTGCAGAAGTCATTTGAAGTATATTGTGATGCTTGTGGTCGTAGTTTGGGTGCGGTCTTAATGCAAGAAGGCCATGTCATTACTCACGAGAGCCGATTGTTCTCAAGGCCAGAATTGACAGCACAGATTTATGAGAAAGAGTTTCTTGTCATGCCATTTGGTCTCACAAATGCTCCTGCCACGTTTAATAGAATGATGGACAGAATTTTTAGACCACATAGAAACTTCGTGGGTACCTTCTTTGATGACATGATTGTCTATTCGAAGTCCGAAGAGGAGCATAGGGATCACTTGACTACATTTTTCAATGAGTTACGTAAGAACAGGCTACTCATTAATGCGAAGAAGAGTGAATTCTTTTTGCAAGAAATTCACTTCCTTGGGCACATTGTTTCAAAGGATGGGGTACGCATGGATCCCACTAAAGTGGAAGCAATTAGATCATGGCCAGACTTGAAGTCCGTACATGACATTCGAAGCTTTCTAGGCTTATGTTCCTACTACAGGAGGTTCATCCGAAATTTTGCTGAGATTGCTTCTCCACTCCATGCACTACAAGGAAAAGGAGTTACTTTCAAGTGGACAGCCAAGGAAATTTTAGCGTTCAAACACTTGAAAGAGAAGCTGACATCAGATCCGGTAATCATTTTGCCAGATCTTTCAAAACCTTTTGTGGTTCAGTGTGATGCGTGTGGCCATAGTCTTGGTGCAGTTCTAATGCAGAATGGCCGAGTAGTCACATATGAGAGCAGAATTCTTTTGAAGACTGAAAGAAACTTGCAAGTCTATGAGAAAGAATTGCTGGCAGTAATTCATGCTCTCACTAGTTGGAAACACTATCTGCTAGGGGCTGATTTTGTTGTCCAAACGGATCATCAAACCTTGCGATATTTTCTCACACAGACGAAGTTGTCTGAGAAGCACATGTGATGGGCAAACATCTTGTCAATGTTCCATTTTCAGATTGTGCATGTGCAAGGGAAAAAGAATGTGGTGGCTGATGCGTTGTCACGAAAGCCCCAAATTTCAGCAGTGTCAATTCCGTACCATTGTGAACTAGACAAAATGAAGACACAATATGCTAAAGATTCAGATTTTGCAAGGATCTATGACCAGCTTGTTGATGGGCAACATCATGAGCACTATATGCTTAAGAATGACTTTCTCATGATGCATGGAAAGTTATGCGTTACTAAACAGTTACGGCCAAAGATTTTGATGGAAAGTCATGCTCCACCTTATGCTGGGCATCGTGGAATTGATGCAACAGTGAAAGGGGTTGAGGCATTCTTCTATTCGCCAGCTTTGCGTCAAGATGTTGACACATTTGTAAGATCATGCTTAGTATGCCAATTTGACAGACAAAAGCAACCGGGATTGTTGCAGCCATTGCCGATCCCAGATAGGCCATGGGAAAGCATAGCAATGGACTTTATCTTTGATCTTCCAAGGACGCAAACAGGCAATGATGGGATTTGGACTATCATTTGTAGGTTCAGTAAGCAGGCCCATTTCATTCCTGTGAGGAAGAAGATAAATCCAGAACACATGGTCAAGATATTTATGAGCAATATCTTTAAATATCACGGAATGCCTCAGTCAATTGTCAGTGACAGGGATCCACATATGATGAGTCTTTTCTGGAAGGCATTGTTTGAGAACATGGGCACTACGCTAAAGTTCTCTTCTTCCTTTCATCCGCAAACTGATGGACAGTCAGAAGAGGCAAATTCTACTGTTTTGGACCTGCTCAAACGTTATGTGTCAGAGCACAAGGCAACTTGGGAACACCACCTTCCATTGGTTGAATATGCTTACAATAACACTGTGCATACGTCAACAGGTAAGGCACCATTTGAGATAGTGGAAGGAGGGAAGAAAGTCCCGCCCATTTTGCAGACTAAGGACAAGATTTTTGAGGCAGACAAGTATGTGCAAGATATGGATGAAACATACAGGAAGATAAAGATTGCTCTTGAGAGACTCAGGCTAAGCAAAAGAAAGCTGCTGATCGTCACCGTCGTGAACTTGTATTTTCACTTGGTGATTGGGTGCTTTTGCGCTTTGAAAAGGCCAGGTTAAGGAAAAGGAAAGGCAAGGAACGCTTGTTTCCTAAGCTCAGTATGCGATATTATGGTCCTTTTCAGATTTCAGAAAAGATCAGCGATGTAGCTTTCAGGTTAAAGCTACCAGAAGGCTGGAAAATACATAATGCTTTTCATGTTAGCCTTCTAAGACCCTTTGTTGGTAATGTGCCAGAGAATATGCTTGATAAGGAACAACCCGAAGTGGAAGAATTGGATGAAATCCTTGTTCCTAAACAGATATTGGCACATAAAGAAAGAAAGGTTAGAGGAAAGGTTGCAAGACGCTATTTGGTGAAGTTCAAGAACTATCCATCGTTGGATGCCAAATCGATGGAAGAGTTTGAATTGGTTGATTCACCTCAGCTATTGCAATTGTATCTTGAAGCCTTTCAGATGGAACCCACAGTGACTTGATGTAGACTTTTTGGAGCAAGGCAAGAGCATGGTTCATGATGCTCAAGAGAGTAGTTAAGCAATTGTATCTACTCTTTCCATACAGAATTTAGCTAGAGAAGTTTGTGCTTGAGAGTACACTAGAAGACTTCTATGCTTGATATATGTGTCGTAGCCAGGTTGGTGGGATTGTTTAATCGTCCAACGCTACATTTCCGGAAGCATGTATATCTTGGATTCCCATCATAGAATATATGTGATATCAGGAGTTACTGCATGTATTATTGGCATGCAAGCGAGGTCGCTTGCAGTATTTCAAGGGTGGGGTGTGTCACCAGGAGGTGTATTTTTCCTGTTGCCTTTCGTAAATAAGTACTAGATATTTTTATTTATTTTATTTTTACTTGTTTTCCCCGGAACCCTTGAAAAGGTGCAAGTGGACATTGCATGGCCAGTGTGAAACGGCTACGGCCGAATAGGTTTCTCACAGCGGGAGTCTGGGTCGGTCAGTCTGGGAGTGGTCAAGCCAGTTAGCACTGAATTCTGATGAGTATGGAAGCCTGTGTGCGCCAAATGAAGTCTGGGCCACTCGGAAAGTCACTTATAACTTTATAAGTCAGTGGAAACTAGAGAATTAACTCAAAAGGGGCAAACTGGACACATGGCGGCTCCAGGCAGTTTTGCCACTTCCAGCATGAAGAGGGGGAGCCCAATTTGAGAGAGGAGGCTGATTTGACTCATAAGTGAGCTACAGTGTGTGTGTGAGTAGTGGGTGCAAGTCTACAGCTTTAATGGAAAGCTTGCCTTCTCCTCTGTCTCATGTAGCGTGATGATTTGCTCTCGTGCATCTCTCTCTCCCCTTTGGCACACATGGTAATGCCCCACTAGTTGGGCTACTCAGTTGAACATGTACAGTTCTCGGGGTTTATGCGCGTTTGCCAAGGCAAGAGCCTTCTGAACAGGAACCGGATTAGCTAATTGCTAATCCCCCACAGGTACGCACAGTTCCGTCGCGAAAGATTGCGAGTTCGGAGAGTTTTCTCGCGTGAAAACTCGTCCAATTCACAGGGGAACTGTCCCATTGCATGCGGGAGCCCTTGGGGCACGCATAGGCGTGTCGCTCCTCTAAAAACGATCCGAAACAGTGAATTACAGCTTGCTGTGTTTTTCTGCAGGTTTAGGGTTTCGCACCTAAACTGCAAGGAAACACCGGGGGAGCCTCGTGAGAGCCTTGGGATGCGTGTACAGGCTTTTGGGCACCCGGCAGTGAAAAACAGGGAATTACAGCCCGCTGAAATTCTGTGACAGCTCACCAAAAAGCTTCCAGATAGCGAGGGAATCCGTCCTAGACAGGTGCTTTTGACCTACAGGGGTTTTTGCGCCGTTATGCTGCCAAAATTAGGTCGAAAACCTGCGTTTTCAGCCCTCGCCAGGTTTGGACAGCTTTGTGAAAGCTTGTGCTAAGTGGTCGGATCATCTACCTTAATTTGAATAAAGAAATACCGAAAGGGGCGCCAGTCTTTGGGGCCTACAGGGTGTCGGTCTCGTGTGCGCAGTGACATTCTAGTCGCTGGACGCAACTGTGTTCTCTTCCCTTCTCAGTGCTCTGTGTAAAGTTAACAGGTAATTGAAATAGTAGCGCCCTCTACGTTGTACAGGCCGGTTATAGGGGTATGTCACAAAATGATGACGTGGCTGCCCGTACACCCTCTGCAGGAAATCCTGAACTTCTGACGTGGCAGGTTCTGTACGGTAGGGCCTGACACGTGTCATCTGTACGGACGCCCGTAAAACACGGCGCAGTCTACGGCAGCAAAAGCAGGACAGTTGGCGGCAATCTTGCTTTTGGGTTGGCCACGCTGAGGTCTTGCTTCTACACAAAAGAGGCTTTCATCTAATAAATTGACTTAAGAGACTGTTTGTATGCTTATGATGTGAATGTTCAGGGACTGTCGTCTTTGTGCAAGTGTTGAATTTGTGCAATCTAGAACATGAGTACTTAGAGTCGGTGTCTACTGAGCTAGTTTTTGTCTTGTGTCAATTTTGCAGGCAAAATCAAGGGTGATTACAATTCTTTCAAGAGGGGGGTATGTCACAACTTTGTGACCTGGCATGGCCTCTAACTTGTAGATTCTAGCAGAGAGGACTAGAAGGGGTTAGGGTTAATAACTGAACCCTAACCAACTTACACATAATGCCTAAGGGGCCTAAGGCCTTATAAAGAAAGCAGGACCCACAAATTTCGTAGAAACTGCTGATGTGGCAGAACTGTACGGACTGGGCAGAAATTGCGGAAAAATGCTGACGTGGCAAAGATGTACGGACAAGCCCTTGATTTGCGCCAAGAGCTTTTGGGTGCAGAGGTTTTCAAGCAATAGCTTTTGGGAGTAATAACTTTTGGGGGTGCCGTATTTTTGGGGGCCCTTATACCTTTCAGTAAAGAGCTACGGTCTCTCTCTCAAATAGATTAGCTTGGGAGCACTGCAGAGAGAGGACCCTCGGACATTGTACCTTTGTGAAGCAATAATAAGGAAATAATGGAAGGGGCATCAGTTGGAGTCAGTGCATCTGGAAGCGGAACTCTGCCACTTCGTGTCGACTCTCCCCTTCTCTCTCTCTTCCTTGTTAAAGTTCAGTTCACTTGTTTACAATTTTCTCACGTGTTCCTGTAGATCTTTCACTTGGAATGTCCAAGTCTATTACACTATTTGGATAGAGATCAACCTTTCGTCGATCAAGGACAAGGGTGAGGTTATTGTGTTGGGTGATATGAATGCACACACAAGAACTTTGCAACTTGACATATAACTATCTAATTCTTTACAAGAGGGGGATGAAGAATCAATCGAAGAGCGTGAGTGTAAACACCTTCGGACATTACTCCACCCTCACTCGTAAACACTCAGACCACTATCAACCTCTGAAATATGCGACTAGAACTCTAGTCATAAGCATGGAAATCTAGCAATGACAGCTAGACCCTTGCCCAGACTAGTAAAACCAATCCCTTGTCTCCATCTGTATGAATAAAATAAACTCTGCCAAAATCAAGCGGATTCCATGCACGAACTAAACTTAAAATCAGCATGGTTCGATATCTCAAACTAAATCCTAAAACAGCCTATCCTCAATCCTTCGAATACGAATGTCAAGAAAGGTAGCCTTGAGGTAGTTCAATAACTGTCTAGCTGACAGGCTGTATACCACCACCGCAACCAAGCAACAATTCTCCAATATAACGTCGTGACTGTTGAACTATAGATGGAGCTAAAAGTATCTATTGAAAGTCTGCTCCAATGGACATCCCATCATATCCATGATGAATAGAAAACTCTAATCACCACAGATGGAAATGGTTAGGTTTGCATTTTCATCCGGCTGTACTCTCGGAGGTATGTAGATATTAACTAAGCACCATAGTAAGTAGACCTCCATCCAACCCTCATGAACCTTGAGCACTCTCCACACCACTTTATTCATTGTATACGACACACACATCCATTCACAATCTTTAACATCACTACATCACAACAAAGCTTTTTCAGACATCTGAATGACACCGACACCTTATATATGGTTTTGTCTCAAAGGCAAGTTCGCTTTGGCCTCTTTAAGACCTTAAAAATCTCTCTCTCTCTCTCTCTCTCTCTCTCTCTCTCTCTCTCTCTCTCTCTCTCTCTCTCTCTCTCTCCACCCCACATGCACGCACAAGTGTGTGTGAGTGTAGCTAGGTACTTGCACGTGCAAAGGAGCAGGGATGTCGACATGTGCATTGTGCAGTTGTGTATCCATTGCTTCATGTGTCCACACGCATGCACATACAAAAAAATGAAAGGCTTACCAGCATAATTCCGGACCCACCATGGACCATTGGTGAAGGTTCCGCAGCCGCCATTTTGAGATTGACACGAGAAGCAGCATCTAGAGAGCAGCAAGAGAAGCGTGGAAGAAAAACTTGAATGGAGTAATACACATCTCACGAATCTCCATATCTCCGAGCACGCACTGCATTATACACACACAAAGAGAGCGAGAGAGTATTCGCTGGAGCGGAGAATTTGACGTATATTGACGCTCGCGCTAGATAAAGACTGTGGATGTGTGTGGTTGGGGGTGCGGAGTTGCATTCGGCAATCAGCAACCTACGTTCAACAGGAAGGAGAAGCCTCTTGCCTTCCTTAGAAGCTTGCATGCCTTGAATTCAAAAGAAGTTTGTGGGTGTGAGGGTGGCCAACCTTATATATTTTACAATAGCTAAGGTTTAGGTCTCCCCATCTCGGAAAAATAAAAAAGCTTTTCAAAACAACTTAAATGCCAAAATAGGCTTGCTTGGTGGGCCTTTGTTGTTCATAATCTGACAGATTTTGGAGCGCAGCTAGTTACTTGGTTAGTTGGTTGTGATTGTTGTCGCCTTGGGTTTTGTTGTGGTGACACGAGCAAATGAGTAGAACCTATTGATAGGCATCAATAATAGCTCAGCTTGGGACTTGATGAGCATTGGGAAGAAGCAAGTTGTGTCCTAGAGTGCTTCAAATACGACAAAGAGCTACTAAAGAGGGTAATTGAATCGGGCAAAAGGGTTACAACTTAACCTACTTTGGTAGTTATTTGCAAATTGCACCATTCAACCTAGTAATATCGACCATTTAGTCTCTAAATTGTGGAACCATCTTTGAGACACCCATCTTATTCTCAATCAAGCATAGTCAATTAACAGACTATAAAAAATGAACTACACTACCGACTTGATAATCGTGTACAAATGTCATCCAATTGTGCAAGCCGACGAACAATGTTTGAGTCAAGCTACAAAAAAGCAATGTGAATAGTTATACATATCGTCTTGCAATGAAACTTCACTGACTGAAACTGCAAAGTATACAGTGCATGTCATGCAGAGGTGCCATACAAAAGTATGATGGAGAGCTAGCACTGTGGTCTCTCCAAAAATTATAAGAAACGGAAGCCATGCCATGCTCCGTAGCATTTATGTGTTGCGCCAAGCAAACGCATAGTCATGGGGTACTCGATACAGATAATGAACCTTGTAGTGTTGTCGAGTTGAAGTCGCGCTTGTGCAATTGAAACGTCCATTGTTGTGAATATATGTCCTCCCTGTTAGACACAAAACACACGTTAAGACAAATAGAAAAGATGCAGGATATAGATTAAACTTAAAGAGAAGCAAAGCTAACTTTATGTTCTACATCATAGGCGTATTGGACTCCTACGTAGTGCGAGAAGTTCCCTCGCTTTGCATGCTAAAACCAATGACCCAGAGCTTTGTGGCCCAGTCCTTGTTGGGCATATCCCGCAATCAATGCATTTCAACAGACGACATTTGAGACATACATGTCAATCAAGGCAGTGCCATATGCCTTCAAGGGGATTTGACATACGGCCAAAGCACAACAAAGATTAACGAGGCCTTTCCCTCGATCGAGCCCCCGACTAGAAATCTCCTTATGTTTAATTTTTCCATGTATGTGTGTTAGGGTGATAGAAGGTGACCTCCTCGTACTGTGGGACCAGCAGTCAATTGTTATCCATGTCCTACTTAAAACCTTTTTAACTTATACCCACCATCCATGTAGTGTTAAATATCAGCAAGTATCCATTCTCAGAACAGCAAGCCACAGATGAAATGTGTGTGTGTGTGTGTGTGTGTGTGTGTGTTTGTGTGTGCGTGTGTGTGCATGTGCATGTGTGTGTGTAGCAAAATTTGCGTGACAGAAACCAAATTCTTCATGTAATTAGTTATTATCTTACAAAACACAAATCAAGCAGTGTTCAATTAAAGGATTAAATAGATACAATTGTATTTGATTATGCCTTAAAAATTATCTTTTATACACACTAATCTAAACCCAAATATGCCAAGGTAAAGCCTAATCTAATGCAAAATTGATGATGCAAAGATCTAACTTTTAGTTACTTTAAACTAAATTGAATACTAATTTACACTAAAATCTACTCTTAAGATGAGAACTTGCACATCTGCAGCGGGGATTTTCCAAGTTTGTCAGTCCTGTTGCAACTCACGTATACATACTAATGTTGTTTATCTATCCACCATCAATGTTGCAAGCAATTGGAGCCTAATTTTTTTGGCTAAACCTTGACCAATTCAATGTCAATATGTATATGCCCTAATGTAGGATGATGCTCCCTAGCAATAGTATCAATTGCCTAGCCAATTATTGTGTAGCATGAGCTACAGACACAACGAAATGTCAACCTATAGAGCTCAAAACCTAGCTAGGATATGGAGACACCAGGCCATCAAAAAGGGAACTCCGTGCACGCACACACACACACACACAATGCTTGCAACCAAGCTACAAAAGGATAGATTATGCACACAATCAATCTTTAGCCACCATCAACAATAGGGGTCAACTCATTTGAATTGGTTTCTTATAAGAATTGGCATTTTTAAAACAATTGGGGTGGAAACAAAGGAGTGACAATGCACCGGATGAGAGAGAGAATTATAGAAGGTGGGTGTGTAAAGAGAAGATAGTGGGTGGGAGAGGTGAGAAGAGAGGAATGGAAAGTAGGGTATGAACGGAGGGAAAGATAAATAGAGAGGTATGGAGGGGAGAGGTAGAGGGTAATGAGAGGAAGAGTGGAAAAGAATCTTGAGGGCTTGAGAGTGTAAGAGTAATAGTGAGAGAGTAAGAGAGTTTTAGTCCATGATTAAGAGTGAAAAGCTTAAGAGCTTGAGAGCTTGAGAGTAGAGTGAGAGAGTATGAGAGAAAAGACAAAAGGGGAGTATGAAGGGAAAGAGTGTGAGTAAGAGTGAGAGGCTTGAGCGCTTCAGAGGCTGAGACTGAGAATTAGAGAGTGTGAGAGAAAAGGGGAGTGTAAGGGACACTCCCCTCTTATACAAAGACCTGCCAACCCCCCTCTATCGATCATCCACGCAAATGCGGGGAGTCCACATGGACTGCTCGCGTCTATTGCGGACAACCCGCAATCCACGTGGGCTACCCCCATGGACGCGCAATCCACGGACTGTCCTCGATGGACTACAGCCGCCCCTGGCGGAGGGCCACAAGCCTCGCCACGGGGTAATCCACATGACAGGGCCACATGGACTGCGAGTCGCCATGGTCAACCATGGTTATGAGGCAAAACACTCTTCATGCAAAGAAATAACTTCCATGAGAACATGACCAATCACCATGTCAAAATAGACAAGCATTAGATTTTGATTCTTGAGCATGTTCTAAAGTATGTAAATGGCAACCATATATCGCCACGATTTAAAAAATAAAACATTAAAACGGAGAATTTGCAAACGATGCCTTTATCTCTCTCTCTCTCTCTCTCTCTCTCTCTCTCTCTCTCTCTCTCTCTCTCTCTCTCTCTCTCTCTCTCTCTCTCTCTCTCTCTCTCTCTCTCACACACACACACACACACACACACACACACAAAGGAGCCTGTGCGATAGGATGAGTGGGGGAGGAGAGAACGGGAATGGTGTTATGAGCGCGTCTCGAGCGAGAGGAGGCACTTACATTATACAAGAGCTTGAAACTTGATTATAAACTTAATCTTTATTAACAAACGTGATTAGAAGATCTAGATTACAAGACTTAATACTTGATTAGGAGAACTTGATAAAAGACTTAGATTTCAAGATTAAAGTACAAGGCAAGGCTTGATTGCAAGAACCAGACTTGACCATAAGACAAGAGCTAGGAGAGGACTTACCATGTAGGAGTCTCACAACTAGTGTTGGCAAGACTGAGGAGCTTGTAGCCTAAGACCTCTATTTATACTAAGGGATAAGGAGGTTAAGATCTTTCTAGGTTCTTTCTTCTAAGGAGGTTAGATCCTTCTAGGTTCTTCTTTCTAAGGAGGTTAGAACCTTCTAGGTCCTTCCTTCTAGAATCTTCTGGTGATGATGCAAGCGATGACATAAGCAATGATATAGGCGAGCTTCTACAACTTTATTTAATCTTCTAAAATCTTCCAAAATCTTCTTCTTGTAGAAGCTTAAGAAGACTTATTCTCCAGCATCCGTGACATTACCCCCTCCTTGAGCGACACGTTCCATGAGGAGCAGTGGTGTTTGTACCAGTTGAAGATTAGACGCTGGTTCCCATGTTCTCTCGCTAGCATCATATCCTTTTCAGTGTACAAGATATTGTAGCCTACCCCATGGAAATGGAGAATCAAGTACTTTATTGACTTCATATTCTTCTTGCCTATCGATCTCAATTGGAGGTGGGGGTTGCTAAGCTCTTTCGAGGATGTTGGACAAGGCTCTAGAACTGAGACATGAAAGACCAGATGTATCTTCATAGATTGGGTAGTTGGAAGCGAGGCGACTGGATTGACTTGGCCTAGAATCTTGAATGGTCCAAGCTACTTGTAACATAGCTTTTGGCAAGGATGAGAGGATCGTAGATCATGATGTAGAAGCCATACTTTATCCCCCACTTTGTATGTTGGGTGCTGCATTTTGATAGTGGTCTACATTATTCTTGTCTTTTGCTTGAGCTTCTTGAATGGTCCAAGCTACTTGTAACATAGCTTTTGGCAAGGATGAGAGGAGCGTAGATCATGATGTAGAAGCCATACTTTATCCCCCACTTTGTATGTTGGGTGCTGCATTTTGATAGTGGTCTACATTATTCTTGTCTTTTGCTTGAGCTTCTTTTATGTGCATCCTCAAATCCTCATGAATTTTGGATAACTATAGAGCAAGGTTTACAACAGCTAAATTCTTCCCTTGATGATTTGCATGGATACCCCATTTTGGGATGCCGACCATGGTTGGCAAAGAATGGGGTGTGGTGAGTAGAAACACAAACAATGTCATTGTAAGAAAACTTTGCCAATAGGAGTAGATTCATCCAATTATCTTGATGATAATTGATTGCACCATGTAGTTATTGCTCGAGGACTCGATTCACTCTCTCTTTTTGTCCATCACTTTGGGGATGATTGGCTGATGAGAGGTTTATTTGTACTCTTAGTAACTTGAAAAGGCTTTTCGAAAAGCTAGAGACAAATTATAGGCCTTGAAGACAAACAATGTCATCAGGTAAGCCATGACAACAATAGATATGCTATAGGATGATTTTGGCCGTACCTTCTTCGGTGATGGTTTTGGTGGTTGGAATGACGTGTGCCATCTTTGTAAACCGGTCCACGACCACTAGAATGGAGTCAATCCCCTATGACAAGGGTAACTCCACAATGAAATCCATGGATATGGATGACCATGGTTTGCTTGGAATAGGCAAGGGACGAAGTCCTGAGGATGATGACGAGGGGCCTTGGATTTATTGCAAGTGTCACAAGTACCCACATACTCCTTGACAAGTTTCCACATTTGAGGCCACCAATAGTCATGCGATAGAAGCTCGAGTGTCTTATTGACCCCAAAATATCCTACTATTGGAAGGTCATGCCTCTTTTGTAGTATTTCCAAGCATGTTGATTCTGGCGGAATATAGAGGAGACCTTTATAGTAAATCAACCCATCAATTTCTTGAAAGCCCTCATTAACACTTCCTTGCCCCTATAGTTGTCTTTTGATATTCTAGCCAAGGGGGTCCTTGGTGGTTTGCTTCTTCAATTGGACAAGAAAAGTAGAATCTTCTAGAGCTTTGCTTATGGTTGTGTTTAGCTTAAGCTGCTCAGGCTTCAAGATTACTGACTTTTGTTGATATAATGCTACATCTCCTTCTTTAGGTGTAAGGTAGGACCTTCTAGATAAGGCATCTAGCTTACTGTTGGGGTATAAAGCCCAATGTGGTCACCCAGGTAAGTGGGCGGACCGCCAGGTATGTACACATATTCTTTTGTAAAAACCTAATAAGAACTCACTATGCTCTACACATTATAGTAGAGTGAGTTCACCATATCGTCGTGCTCTTCTTCTCGCACTCTCTCTCGCGTCACACTTCCGCTCTTACTCCTTCAACTGGTATCAGAGCTCAGATCGAGGCGCGGGGCAGCATTTGCAGGTAGCCAGAGTCACCTGTTCAGATTGGAGTGAAATTCGATAGGCGAAGACACGGCCCCAAATCTTGTGGGTCAGCCCGAAGGGCTTGGTGTTCTCAAAATTTCATTATGAGGTCATCTCGGCCACCGTTCGGCTTCGACAAAGTTCTGCGCATGCCATTTTCGACTACGTGGTCTCGGCGGGTGCAGATCCGACTCTGAAAATTTGGGGTTTCGGCCTACGACTGCAGGTGTTGAGGATATCGGCACTCCCAGAGTGTTGATTTGTGGCTGTCTACACATCGAAGGACGGCTCACAGTTCTTGGACGCGTGTCACATACGACACGGGCGCATCTACAAACTGACTGTAGGCGACATCCACTAGTTCATCAGGTTGATATTGGTTCAGAGGTCAGTTTACAGGGGAAACTTTGCCGAATTTTTCCCAGGAAAGTAAACTACTGTGAAGCGTAGCTATGGCTGGATCACAAGACATTGCTCTTTACAATATCAAGAAGCTGGATGGAACCAATTTCCCATTGTGGAAGAAGCAGATTTGGCACGTGTTGGTACAAAAGAAGCAGATAAAACCTATAAAGCTCAAGGGGATAAAACCACAAGATATGGACGAAGATGAATGGAGCGAAATGGATGAATTGGCACTTTCTACAATTATGCTGACTTTGGCAGAAAGCGTTTACTTCAATGTAGCAGACGAGATGTCGGCTTATGAAGCATGGACAAAGCTGAGTGATCTTTATGAGAAGCAGAGTGCAGCTTCACAGGTATACTGGCTTAAGAAGCTTTTTGACTTGAAGATGAAAGAAGGGACACCTATGTCCAATCATCTGAATGAATTCAACACCATCTACAGTCAGTTGTCAGCTCAAGGTGTCAAGTTTGATGAACCTATTAGAGCTATGTTCCTGTTGATCACATTGCCGGAAAGTTGGGACACTTTTCGCACAGCTTTGAGTAATTCTGCACCTCCAGATGGTTTGAACATAGCAGGTGTAGAAGGCAGTCTGCTTACTGAAGAAACCAATAGAAAGACAATGGACAAAGGCAAAGGAATACCCTTAGTTGTCAGGGGAAGGACCAAAGAAAAGTACAAAGGTGGAAAGAGGAATCAGTCTCGTAGCAAGTCCCGCAGTGCTAAAGGCAAGAGTGACATAGAATGCTACCATTGTGGCAAGAAGGGTCACATGAAAAGAGACTGCAGAGAATGGAAAGCAGAAAAAGGCAAAGAGAAAGTTGAAGACCATGGTGAGAAGAACAAGTCCTCATTGAAGATTCAAGAAATAAATGTGACAAACATTGTTGCAGAGGATGACAGTCTAGTGTCAGGAGACATCTACTTCTTGAAGAATACAATGGACTCAACTCTTCTTACAGCATCTGATGGAAATGCACTGAGTGACTGGATTATAGACTCAGGGGCATCACTTCATGTGTCTCCAAACAAGGAGTGGTTTACCTCTTATGTGACCACTAAAGATCATGTTCGGCTAGGCAATGGGCAGACATGTGAGATCTTAGGTGTTGGAGATGTTCAATTGAAGTTTCAGAATGGCTCTTCTTTCACGCTGAAGAATGTGAGACATGTTCCCGCAATTACAAAGAGCTTGATCAGCACAGGTTTACTTGATGATGCTGGCTACGTCACCACTTTTGGACAAAACATGTGGAAGATATCCAAGGGTTCGATGACAGTAGCACATGGAGTAAATTCTGGAGGACTTTACATGATTTATGTATCAAATATCTCTAAAAATGTAATCAATGTAACTGAGCAGCCGAACGTTTCTTTGTGGCATAGCCGGTTAGGACATATGTCCAAGAAGGGAATGGAAATCTTGTCTCGTTCTGGTTATTTGCCTGGCTTTTCATTTAATGATTTTGAATTATGTGAACATTGTCTGTATGGTAAGCAAACACAGCAGCCACATAAGCATAGAAGCAGTAGAAGAGATACACAGTTGGCACTTGTTCATAGTGATTTGTGTGGACCTATGCTGCCTAACCTATCTCTAGGGGGAGCTTCTTACTCTATGACATTTATAGATGATTACTCGAGGAAAGTATGGGTTTACTTTCTCAAGCACAAGGATGAAGCATTTAGTGTTTTCAAAACGTTTGTGACACTTGTGGAGAATCAGAGTGGCAAGAAGCTTAAATGCTTACGCACTGACAATGGTGGAGAGTATGTTTCAAAGTCCTTTCACGACTTTTGTGAGTCAAAAGGTATAAAACGTGAACTTACTGCTCCTTCCAATCCTCCTCAAAATGGTGATGCTGAGAGGATGAATAGGACCATACAAGAGAAGGTCAGAAGCATGTTGTCTAATGCACAACTGCCAAATGGGCTTTGGACTGAAGCTGTATCAACAGCTTTTCATCTTATAAATAGATCTCCTAGCAAGGTTTTGCAGAAGGATTTAGTGCCAGAGATGGTATGGTCAGGCAAAATGCCCTCATACAAGCATCTCAGAGTCTTTGGTTGTGAGGCATATACTCACGTTCCAAAGGAATTTAGGAACAAACTTGATCCAAAGAGTAGAAAGTGCATCTTTCTAGGCTATGGTAATTCTGGTGAGATGGGGTACAGACTTTGGGATCCCGAATCCAGAAAGGTTATCCGCAGCAATGATGTTCACTTTAATGAATCCAAATATCATTCTAAACCAGAGAGGGTTGAGGAGATCAGAAGAGTTGTCTTCCAAGAAGATGGACCTGCACGTGCAAGACAAAATGTCAGGGCTCAAGAGGAGCAAGGACAGGATAGATTGGAACCACAGGTTGTGGCTGAGCCTGAGCCACCTATTTTGCGTAGATCTGGACGTATCATGCGACCTCCTGATCGGTTTGTTCCATCTATGAACTATGTCATGTTGACTGATTGCAATGAGCCTTCATGTTACAAGGAAGCAGTGCAAATGAAGGACTCTGGGAATTGGCAATTGGCCATGCAGTAAGAGATGACTTCTCTGCATAAAAACCAGACATGGAAGCTAGTTAAATTACCACAGGGCAAAAAGGCTCTACCTTGTAAATGGGTTTACAGGTATAAGATCACCGCTCATGATAGTCAGCCAAAGTACAAAGCAAGGCTTGTTGCCAAGGGCTTTAAGCAAGAACAAGGCATTGACTTTGATGAAGTCTTCTCTCCGATGGTCAAGATGACTACATTGAGATGCTTTCTTGCATTGGTTGCCATATTAGATTTGGTGTTGCACCAAATGGATGTCAAGACAGCGTTCTTGCATGGTGATTTAGATGTGGAAATTTATATGCAGCAGCCAGAAGGGTTTGTTGAGAAAGGCAAGGAAGATTTGGTATGCCAGTTGTTAAAGAGTCTTTATGGCTTAGAACAATCACCGAGGGCATGGTCCCATAAGTTCCACAAGTTTATGCTTTCTCAAGGCTACAAACGTAGTGAGTTCGATCACTGTCTATATACAAAGAAGGCTAAGGATGGCAGTTGGCTGATCCTTATTTGTATGTGGATGACATGTTGATTGCTGGCAAGCACTTGGAAGAAATTTCAGCTTTGAAGTCAAAGATGGCAAAATCATTTGACATGAAAGACATGGGTGAGGCAAGTCATATACTTGGTATGCGCATTGAGAGAGACAGATCAAAGAAGTTGATTTGGTTATCTCAAACAGAGTATATTGACAAGGTTTTACAACGTTTCAATATGGAGAAGGGAAAGGCATTGAGTGTTCCATTGCCACCATATGTGAAACTTAGCAAACAAGATTGTCCTGTGTCTGCGGAAGAATAGGTTGAAATGGATAAGATTCCATATGCGTCTACAGTGGGTAGTTTAATGTATGCAATGATTGCTACTCGCCCAGACATTGCATTTGCAGTGGGAGTAGTAAGTCGATACATGTCAAACCCAGGCAAGTAACATTGGGAGGCATTGAGTGTTCCATTGCCACCATATGTGAAACTTAGAAAACAAGATTGTCCTGTGTTTGAGGAAGAACAGACTGAAATGGATAAGATTCCATATGCGTTTGCAGTGGGTAGTTTAATGTATGCAATGATTGCTACTCGCCCAGACATTGCATTTGCAGTGGGAGTAGTAAGTCGATAGATGTCAAACCCAGGCAAGAAACATTGGGAGGCAGTGAAAGGAATATTGAGATACCTGAAAGCTACAAAGAGTATGCGTATATGCTATGGGAGTCAGGAGCTAAGTGTAAAGGGTTTTACAGACTAAGGGTTTTGCAGGTGACTTAGACAACCGAAGGTCTACGTCAGGGTATGTCTTTACATTGGCTGATGGAGCAGTATCATGGCGTTCTAGATTACAAGATTGTGTTACTCAGTCTACTACAGAGGCTCAATATGTTGCAGCATCAGAGGCATGCAAAGAATCAATTTGGCTTAATCGACTAGTAACAGATTTGGGAATCAAAGAAGAGATGCATGTGTTATATTGTGATAGTCAAAGTGCTATACAATTGGCTTGCAATCCAGTTTATCACTCAAAGACAAAGCATGTGGATGTGAAGTATCATTTCATCAGGGAAATGCTCGAGGATAAGCAACTTCAGCTTGTCAAAGTTCACACCACAGAAAATCCTGTTGATCTACTTACAAAAGGACTTCCCTTAGAGAGCTTTGCGCATTTTCGCAAGCAGTTAGGTGTAGGGTAGTACATCACTTCTCTACATCTCTTGTATATTAGCTTGTATAGTAGTTTCTCTCACACTTAAAGTACCACATTGGACTTTAAGTGGGAGGTTGTTGGGGTATAAAGCCCAATGTGGCCGCCCAGGTAAGTGGGCGGACCGCCAGGTATGTACACATATTCTTTTGTAAAAACCTAATAAGAACTCACTATGCTCTACACATTATAGTAGAGTGAGTTCACCATATCGTCGTGCTCTTCTTCTCGCACTCTCTCTCGCGTCGCACTTCCGCTCGTTCTCCTTCACTTACCTTGTTGATGGATAGACCTATAAGGAATAATGAAGTCAAATCTTGATAAGATACCACTTCACCTTGCTTGGTGATGATTCAAGACACGGGACGACATGGAGCACTCCAAATTCTTGTGATGTGTATAGACTGTGATTTTATTCAAGTGGATGATGCCTAAGAGTCAATAATTGCCAGGAGTGACCTCTTGCTACAGGAGATGTAAGGTATGAGACTAAACCCATAAAACTTATCTTAAAGGGTCTTATATTAGAAGTAGTCTTCAATATCATCCATTTTCCAAATAGTCCTAATGTTATTGGACTTCCCTGGCTAGAATTATATGATTTTGATATCAATTGGAGATCAAGAAAAGTTGGGCCAAGGCTGATAAAAATTGCAAAGGGAAGAATTTTAAACCATTGTATGTCAAAGCAAAGGTGTCCATGCGCCAAGTAAAGAAGAATCCATCTTTTCTAATTTATACAATTCCCTCGAAGAAGCCAAAGAATGAAAGCCTAGACACACTTCCAACTCAATTTGCAGAGTTTAAGGACGTTTTTGAGAAGAAGAATGAAGATTTACTACCAGAGCACATGCCCTACAATTGTGCTATTGAGTTGCAAGAAGGAACTCAACCCCCTTTTGGCCCAATATACAAGCTATCTTGAGAAGAATTGGTAGAACCACAGAAGTATATTGATGAGAATCTTGCCAAGGCCTTCATATGTCATTCAAAATTTCTATTAGGGGCCCCAATCCTATTCTTTGAGAGGAAAGATGGATCCCTTCGAATGTGTGTGGATCATAGGGGTCTCAACAAGATCACCATCAAGAATCGCTATCCCCTCCCCTTGATTCAAAACTTCTTGAGCGACTTGGAAAGGCAAAGGTTTTCACAAAGATAGACCTTCGTGGTGCCTACAATCTCGTTAGGATAAAAGAAGGAAATGAAAGGAAAATAGCTTTTCACACAAGGTATGGCCACTTTGGATATGTTGTCATGCCATTTGGTCTCACGAATTCTCCAATATTTTTTCAATAATTAATGAATGATACCTTTCGTGAGCATCTGGATGATTTTGTGGTGATCTATCTTGATGACATCTTGATATTTTCTAAGAATCAAGAGGAGCATGAGCAACATTTATGAATACTCCTGAATAGACTTCGGAAGACAAGCTTGTATGCAAAGCTAGAGAAGTGCTTGTTTCATCGGTCAAAAGTGGAGTTTCTGGTGTATGTTATTTCTGAGAAGGGGATATGCATGGACTCAAAAAAGGAGCAAACCATTCTTGATTATTGGGAGACACCCATGTTGATACGAGACGTCTAATGCTTCTTAGGATTCACAAAGTTCGCTTGGGATTCAGAGGCTGAGAAAGCTTTTAGAATTCCCAAGATAGCTTTCACAACCGCACCCATTATGATCCATGCAAATCCTACAAAGCCTTTCATCTTAGAGACAGACGCTTTAGATTTTGCCCTTGGAGCCATTCTTTCCCAAGTAGGTGATGATGGTCAAGTACATTCAGTGGATTTCCATTTTTGAAAGTTCTTACCTATAGAAATCAATTATGAAATCCGTAACAAAGAGCCATCAATTCCTTCTACACACACTGTGCTTGACTTCTTTATAAGATATATGCCATGTTGTTTTGAAAATTCTTCATTCATGAAACATTATGTGTATCCTGAGTCTAACAAAGCTTGCCCATCTATGTGTCTTGCCTCCATGAGAATTTGTATTGGCAGCATGAAGCTAGACGTTGCATGTGCAGATAGAGAGAGACCTCTTGTTGAATATTTGCCGAAAGGAATGGTCTCTACTGCTGCTGGACGTCATCGTTTCCCAAGATAGTTGGTGTAGTAGTGCTGTGAATTCTCACCCTTTGTTTGTTAGGACAACATCTAGCTATGTGCCCTGATTGGCCGCAATACATGCATAATCCATTGATGCAACGTCTTTGCTTTTCTTGAGCCGTTAATGGCTTGAATCGTGTCGCATAGATTTGCATAGGTTCTACCTCAAAAGCTTGGTATTTTTGGAGGGTTGAATCTCCAATAGTCTTCATCGTGCTTGAATTCAAAGCAACTCCATAACGTTTTTCTTGCCTTCTCTCAAATAGGTGATTATCACACTCAATTCCTTGGGCGATGAATTCATTGAGTGGTGTATTTACCTTTGGCATAATGAGCAAGAGATCTTTGACACCATCCTTCAACCCCCAACGAAATTGGCTAATAAAAAAATCCTCATGCCATGTTAGGTCACATGTGAGTTGTCAAAATTTTGATGCATACATGGAAGCAGGTCTGGAGCCTTGGCGTAGATTCTTAATCTTCGTTTCAGCTACTCTTGCTCCATCTGTTTCTCCAAATGTGGAAGAGAATTCTTGTACAAAGACCTCAAATATATGGAGATTCTTTCTCAAGCAAGGGGGCAAACCAACAGAGAGCAGTACCTGAGAGAAGAGTTCCTATGAGACTGACTTGGGAGGTGTCATTTGGATATCAGTCTGGATTGCATGTGTATAAATAATTGTACTTGCTGAAGAAAGACTTTGAATTTTGACCTTGTGCCGTCAATTTTTTTTGGAAGACTAACCTTGGGCTCCTTTCACTAGAGATTTCCAAAACCTGATAGACCTTTTGCTTGATGTAGGTTTGACACTTGAATTTCTTGAATTTGGCGTTGCAGGTCTTGCACAACTAGGACCAAAGCTTGTGGTTACCTTGCTTGTAGCTTTGCGTTACTTTCTTGAAGCTCTTGGATTTTTTGATGGATACTTTGTAAAGAAGCAACAATACCTTCCATCACGTCTAGGCAAGATTAAGAGATGGGAGTCTTGCCAAACTGTTATGAGTGCGTCTCGAGCTAGAGGAGAGCAAGAGGAGGCGCTCATAATATACAAGAGCTTGAAACTTGGTTATAAACATAATCTTGATTAACAAGATCTTGATTATAAGACTTAATACTTGATAGGAGAACTAGACTTGGATTTCAAGATTAAAGTACAAGGCAAGGCTTGATTGCAAGGACAAGACCTGAACATAAGACAAGAGCTAGGAGACGACTTACCTTGTAGGAGGCTCACAACCGGTGTTGGCAAGACTGAGGGGCTTGTAGCCCAAGACCTCTATTTATACTAAGGGCTAAGGAGGTTAAGATCTTTCTAGCTTCTTTCTTCTAAGGAGGTTAGATCCTCCTTGGTTCTTCTTTCTAAGGAGGTTAGAACCTTCTAGGTCCTTCCTTCTAGAACCTTCTAGTGATGATGCAGGCGATGATATAAGCGATGCCGTAGGTGTGGTGACATAAGCGATGATACAGGCGAGCTTTTGAAACTTTCTTCAATCTTCTAAAATCTTCCAGAATCTTCTTCTTGTAGGAGCTTAAGAAGACGGATTCTCCAGCATCTGTGACAAATGGAGGCAAGGGATGAGGGGGAACATGAGGAGGCAGGCAAAGGGAATATTCCCAAGTGTTGAATTTGTTTAAAAGTATCCCAAATATGTCGCTACGATTTTGCACGCACTTTTTAAAGACGAATCTCAGAAGGTGTTGTACTTGACTTGAGTTAAAAGGTAAAACTTAAAATTGTGAAAGGCCATGTGCACTCTATGTAGCAAAAGGGAGAGCTTGCCCCACATGCTGGCAGGGGTAACAGAGTAGGTGATAGACCAAGGAAAGGGAGCAGGGGCAGTGGGATTAATCTCGTGTGGATGTAGATAGCAAGCCCCCAAATTGCGCGAATGAAAGGTAAATACATTGATTTTTTTCTACTTAAAGTATTGTATGGAGCACACGCAAGCTCGCGTAGCAGATTGGTCTATCTGAAATGGTTGTCTTTGAGAGAAGCATCCTAAGATCAATCCCGTCTCCTACATGCCCACATCAAGGATTATGCGAACTATCGCTTCCATGCTTAATAAAATCTTCATGGATCTCAGATGATTCCCTAACATTGAAATCAAGATGTCCCAATATGCGAGTGTAGTATTGAAATATTTTTTTTTGGCAAAATTTACATTTTCCCCAGTATGTGCCTACGATTCCCAAAAATTCGTGTTAATAAGAAGGGGAAATTACCAAAATACCCCTCAAGTTTCAAAATTCCCAAAATGCCCCCGATATTTTGTCATAAATTCCCAAAATGCCCTTCAAATTTTCCAAAATTCCCAAAATACCCCTAGTTGTGAGACTAAATTTCTCGAAAAATAAATTTTTTTGTAGGTCTTCACAAGAAGAGTGATTGTCTATTGTACAAGATGCTAAAACTACAGTTTGAGTTGGTTACGTAGGCTTTGGAGATGAATTGCTTCATTATTTTTAGACATAATTGCCTTTTTTGCAATGGTAACTGGTGACAAATTACATGCTGAGCACTCAAAAATGGATCTCAATTGTCAAAAACGAATGAAGATTAGAAAATCTTGAACATTCCAACCAAAATAGAATCTACAGTAGTTGTCGACGACAGCTACCAAAAAAGAAAGAAGAAGGCAATAGCGAGCACACAGTGCCGACCACTGCATGGTCGCCGCAAGAAACAAAAAGCAGATCGCAGGTGGTGAGTAGGTCGCAGGTAGTGGGCGAGTAGAGAGAATTGCTAACAGGTTGCGAGAAGCTCGTGCAAAAGAAGTTTTTAAAAAAAGTGAAGGGCACCTATCGGTCACCATCAAGACCACGCCGAGCTGGTTAGCATAGTGATCCCTACTATGTTCATCGCTACGCGAGATCGAATACAATGTTGATTTGTGGTTTTAGTCTCTTGCATTGTACATCAAGGCGAGGACATGGTGGAATGTGTGGAGATTCCAGTCAATGAAACAAAAGACCTGCCAGGTATGTCCAATATGTAGAACACATTTCAAAAAAGAAAATGCTTTCAAGAAAATGAATAGTTCTTCTCGTCAGCTAAACAAGAGAAAACTTTTGCTGGCGAGTTTGTATGGCGACGAGCTGGAGTCTCTTGGGGCCCGTGGGGTTTTATTGCTCCAACGCTACTTCCCAAGTGCCGCTTTGGCGAGCATGCTGAGGCAAAAAGGAGATAAAGCGCAGGCAGCAGGCCTAGGTAGGAGCGTAGGTTCACGAGGGACGATGGGCAGAGAACGAGCAGTTCAGCAGGTCGACGGGGTAGGGGGCTTTTGTTTTTTCTAAGTTTGACGAATCGCCTGAAGTGCAACTCGACGTGGTGGCTCAGCTAGTTAGGCTAGAAGTTTGTAGGTTTTCTCTGCTCAGGGGGTTGAGTTTGACTCCTTCAATTGCTCTTTTACAGCGTCTGGTCTTCAGAAGGGTCACCGATGAGATTCACATGGATATATGTGTAGAATTGAATATATTAAGGGAAAATTACCAAAATACCCCTCTAATTTGAAAAAATTCCCAAAATACCCTTTATCTATTTTGGTTGGATTGTTCAAGATTTTCTAATCTTCATTCGTTTTTGACAATTAAGATCCGTTTTTGAGTGCTCAGCATGTAATTTGTCACCAATTACCATCACAAAAAAGGCAATTATGTCTTAAAATAATGAAGCAATTCAGCTCCAAAGCCTACATAACCAACTCAAATTGTAGTTTTAGCATCTTGTACGATAGACAATCACTCTTCTTGTGAAGACCTACAAAAAAAATTACTTTTGGAAAAATTTACTCTCACAACCAGGGGTATTTTGGAAAATTTGAAGGGCATTTTGGGAATTTATGACAAAATACGGAGGGTGTTTTGGGAATTTTTGAAATTTGAGGGGTATTTTGGGAATTTCCACAAATTAGAGTATTAACGAAGTAACCCGGAAGATCGTTTTTTTTTGGGCATTACATTTTCCTTGAGCCAAAAAGGCAAAAACCAACACGTAACGAGCTTTGGCAACACGAGTTAAGTTTTTAGGAGAGAGGTTAAGCGCTATGGAGGGGGACGACGGACTCAACAGCGACAAAGTAGTTGCACCCGCTCTCCTGGCTTTGCATCCCCTCTGCAAATTCGTTGTTGTTTGTGTGGGCTCCCAGCTTCGTGCTTACAATCTCCTGTAAGTCTCTCTCTCTCTCTCTCTCTCTCTCTCTCACACACACACACACACACACACACACACACACACACGCACGCACGCACAGCAAGATTTTCTTCCTGGTGGCGCACGTCAAAGCGAGGAGAACTGTAGATGGAGAACGCGTGATGACTCCACGTGAAATCACAGCTCAATTTCTGTAGAGCTCAAAACATGTGAACGTGCTCAATTTTTGAGCTGCAATCTCAAAAGTGAACTGAGCAAAAAATTTGAAGAAGGCAAAGCAATCTCCAGCAGCTTGATGGAACATAAGGAGATTACAGGGTTGCCAAGTCGTCTGGTGCATCCGAAATATGGCCAAAGGTAGGTGCAGTCGTACTGGAGGCAATTTTACCTTAAACAGCTAGCGCTATTGTGGGGAAACACCACTGGGCAAACGATTCAATACTGAGGATAACACGGTACCAAGTGCAGCTGCAATACCAGAGCAAGTAGGGATTAGTCTCAACTAGCAGGACATTTGATACACTGTTCTGCGGTGTGCAGAGCACCAAGTGAATGGTGCCACATTAAAAGATATCCTTTGCCATCAGGCATCTTATTCCATAATGTATTACAATGGCCAGCAATCCGAGTTGATGGTTGTGATACGTTAATGTCAGTTTCTCAACACTGTATGTGTTTGGTTACTAGGAGCAAGCAGATTTTCTTCACCATCACATCATCAATCAATCTGACCTCTTGGCGGAGAGGAATCAAGCTTGGTGGAGAAAGCGTTGTGCTAATTCTCTAGTGTGATATGGCACTTGAGCACATGCTTTAAGTCTTCACAATCCTATCATGCCAAGGCGTAATTGCCCTGAACAACCCAGTGCACGTTAATGTTTACCACTCAAAGCCAGCTTAATCACAATGTTCACAAGAATAATGAAAGAGACAATGAGGTTGAAGATGGGCAATCTCCTGGAGAAAAAAACATATTTTCTATTCAACCAAAGTACCTTAGGATTGATCTTAGATATAATTTACGTGTGTGTGATCTAAGTACACTCTCGTAGATGATGCAAGATGTTCAAACATGAACATGCAAAAGTAGCCTTTGCTTGACATACATGCAAGTGAAAAACTCAGCCCATTCTTAAGTTTGGACAAGTTGGTAGGCGCCGCCTCCAATGGCGGCACCTCTCTCTCTCTCTCTCTCTCTCTCTCTCTCTCTCTCTCTCTCTCTCTCTCTCTCTCTCTCTCTCGTGCCCGCACAGTCGCCGGGCTGGTTGGAGCAAGGAGCTGCCACCACGTGGCCCCGGGGTGGGGGGGTAATCCCTCCTAGTATAGTTCCTTGCATGCTAGAGATAGCTTTCGGCTGCCCTAAAGCAACAAGATGTAGATAGAGAGAGCAGGCTACTCGAAAAGGAATAGAAGATAGATGTAGAGAAAGCTGGTGGCGGTAGCGTAAAGGCTCTCTTGGTTGATGTTAGAGGAAATTTTCAACAAAGGGTTGATGTTCAAGTGAGGGAAAAAGAGCTGCATCTATAGGTAGAATTGCCTCATGAATAAAAAAGGTAAGTGATGTAGCATGGAGAAAAGTGTCCAACCATCTGTCAAAAAGGTGAAGCATGTTTGAGGAGAGTTCTTGTACACTTGGATCTCATGTAACTGGCCAGCCACTTGGACAGGCGGCGAAAATGCTGTAACAACACAACAAAACAGAGTTTAATTCACACTTTACTCGGGACATAGAAAAGCAGAGTTCTCAGGCTCCCTGGGCGGTATTTCTTCTTCTTATTGATCAACAAGTATGTTACAAATGTTGAGTGAGACCACTTACAAAAACGAGTTTACAATTGGGGCCCTAACCCTTGATTTATAGGCCCCAAAGGCCCAAGAGTTATCAAAGCATCTATATTTAACAAGCTACAACTTGGCCCAAAAGAAACTAAAACATTGGGAATTTGCAATAAAGAATGTATAGAAAATATGCCACGTTAGCATGTGCGTATGGTTGCCATGTCATGAGGTCCATACGGCCACCATGTCAGCTTGCCTCGTCATTTAGTCCGTGAGCTCTCAATCTTCTCTCTTTGCCCTTGGACCCCTTCCGTACAGTGGTAATGACCTGCCATCAATTTGTGACAACCATCCCTCCCCCCCCCCCAAAATCTTTTAGCTCACTTGTCAACCTGCTGTTGATGTTTGTACTCCGCTTTGGCAAAAGTCCTCGCCGAAAGTTTGCCTAAATCTTCGTTGGTTTCTTCAGTTCTCGCGTTGGGTTTCAACTTTTTGTTACCTCTCCGCAATGGGGTGTTATCTCTGTCAGATGCTCCGCGAGAACCCATGTGTGCTGCACAAGGGGTCGGATCCTCTGTAGAAGAAGAATCTTTCTGAGCTCTGATACCACTGTTATAGGCTTGGACACTCCAAGCGAGAAATCAATAGCAACACATGAACTTGACGCGAGAGAGAGAGAGAGAGAGAGAGAGAGAGAGAGAGAGAGAGAGAGAGAGAGAGAGAGAGAGAGAGAGAGAGAGAGAGAGAGAGAGAGAGACGGCACGATGCAATTCTGCGCTCATACGCACTAGCCCCGAAGACTGGCGTCCCTTCTGGTATTTCTTTATTATTGAATCGCAACAGTACAACTCTCGAGGGTCCTCTGCTCTCAGACTCTGCATCCAGATACTCTGAACATTGAGAGGCCCAAGAGTCTTTATAATTGGCATAAGGATTGCCTAAAAGCAGGGTCCCAAAAGCACTTCACATAGAAGCTCTAACCCTTAAAGCATTTGCTCATAAAAGCTAGCGGCAAACATTGTCAAAATCTACTAGAGTAGAAATCGGAAATCCGTACAGCCTGCCACGTTAGCATGTCGACACGTTTTACGGAATTCAGCTTCAGAATGCAAGCTTTTGATTATTTAGGGTTTTAGGCCCCTCAGCCGGTGCTCCACAAGTTGGGTGGAAACTAGGATTTTAAAAGTCCCTTATTCTTTCAGTTTTAGGCCCCTTAGCCATTCTCTCTGGGTTCAAAACTTCCTCAGTTCTTCGGGTACAGTTTCTCTTGTCCTCTCGGCCATTTTTTTCCAATTGGGCACGCCATGTCATCACTTTTGTGACAAAGTATAATGCTCCATGGAGTCGATCTATCAAATCATCCATATGCGGGTGCGGATACTTATTCTTGGCAGTGAGCTTATTCCACGCAAAAACTCAGTGTTATCTTTCTTTCCAGAAAGTAACGGTTTTACTAAACTGTTAGGGTTGCTTTGAAAAAGGCTGATTGCCAGCTGTCACTTCAATGGCATGATCTACTCCTCTCCAAGGCGGTAAGCCAGAAGGTAGATCATCATGAAAAACATCCTTGAAATCAGTCATGATTTCTTGGATAAGGGCCGAAGTTCAACAGAAGAACATGAAACATTTTTACGAAATTCAATGACAGAAGTACATCAAACCATGCAGATGGTATACATTGATAAAAGTCTACATCAGAAGACTTTGTATCCTAAAACATTTCCAAAGCAGAGACAATTGGTATTAAAAATCCATTACTTATAGAAATCTCATTACAAAGCGAGATAGATACACGAGACATGTCCTGTTCAACAAAAACAAGAGAGTGATGTACATAGTCTATATATAATGTATCTTTTTTATTAAAAAACCATTGAACCCCTAAGATATGTGAGTGCGTGTGCGAGAGAGAGAGAGAGAGAGAGAGAGAGAGAGAGAGAGAGAGAGAGAGAGAGAGAGAGAGAGAGAGAGAGAGAGAGAGAGAGAGAGAGAGAAGAAGAAGAAGAAGAAGAAGAAGAAGAAGAATAAGAATGTTTTAACGTCGTAGGAAACTTTTCCAAGAGACCTTAAAGATCTATCCGACGAGAGAGAGAGAGAGAGAGAGAGAGAGAGAGAGAGAGAGAGAGAGAGAGAGAGAGAGAGAGAGAGAGAGAGAGAGAGTCTATTAATGTCATGTTGAGGCCAAAGCTGACCTATAGGACAAAATCGATACATCTTTGGCTACATTCCACTTCGGTATTATAAAAGGAAAATAAGTGCATGTGCAAAACATAACCTGATTGCTCTTATGACTCATGAGAGCTAGGTTTACAATGGTAAGAGATCACCGTGTGCATAATGTGTCTACATCTATAGAAGACCTAAGTCCATGTCTTTGTGGGAATGGATGGATTCTTGAAGTCTCGGATAATAGCTTTTCCTCCTCTATACACTGCCGATTTTCCTTGCGTCCTTGCTTCTTTGACTTTAGCCAACTCTTTGGCTCTATTTTTGAGTTGAAGGGGTGTCAATTCATCTGAGATCCATACCGATGTGCCTTGCAATGATTTAGTCTGCTTCATTACCTTGATCTTCTCATGTAGGTTGTAGTAGCAAACCTTTGCCTGCTTCCCTTTAACTTCAATGTGAGTTGGGTCACCAAGATCCATGAAGGGCACCACTTTACTTAATCTTTCCTTAAGTATGTCTACATCTAGGATGTACCCTTCTAAATGTTCATCTTGTAAAGTGCCCACCGACTAATCTTCTGGTAGGCCACCAATTCTGACATATCTCTCCAAGCTTTTTTCCCTCTCATTTTCCTTCAAAACTGATAGCACTTGTTTAACAAAAGTCTCAGATTGTACCTTTGAAGTGTTATGGTCTTGCTGTGCTGCTTCTGATATCTCTTCTTGGGTTTTCTCTTGAATTTGCTGTTTGGTCACAACATCCTGTAACTGCTCTTCTAGGTTGGATATCCGGGCTTCTTTGGTGATCAACTCCGACTTCAAGCTGGTTACCTCCTGCTGTAGCCTCTTCAACTCGCTCATGATGAAGGTTTCCCATGGCGACTGTGGTTTGAGAGGGGGTGGGATGGGTGGGATACTCGAGGATATGATTGCCGCAAAAGTCTTCTTGGGTGGGGCTATGTTAGTGTGAGTTGGGGGGTGCTGTATATGTCCACCCCACAAGGGCCCCCACTCCCCACTGGGGGAGGCAAAAGAAAAAGGACCCCCCCTTCTTCTTCTTCCTCTTCCGTAGCTGCTGGCGGGGCTGGTGGAACGAAAAGCTTGCTGGCGAGAGTGGCGAGCTGAAGCTTGAGTAGGCTGCGCGCTGGCGAGGAGTGGCGGGAGTAGGTTGAGGAGAGAGAGCACAAACCAAAACTTTGGGAGTCATGACTACTAGAGCAAGAAGACCCGTACAATGATCAGATGATAATGAAATGTGTACCCCCCTGGCCCCCCCATATATATGAGTGCCCAAGGTGGGTCCCCAACTCAAGTGGGCGGACGGCCCCAAACTCGGGCGGTCGGACAAGGTACAACCTATGCTATGGGTGGCCAACCCGGAGACACTAGCCGTACAAGGAAGTGCCCTAGACCTGTGTGAAGCAGTAGAGTGGTGTAAATCTAACACCCCCTCTTAGCACCGGATGCTGAACAAACTGCATGAAGCCGAAGATGTGAGGCAAATGATGAAGATGTCTGCTGCAATGTCTGCAGCAATCTGGGGTGTCCCAACCTCCGAGAGATCTCCATGCAGTGTAGCAAACTGCTATACTCCGCCGATACAGGGTGAAGATACTGCGTGAAGGTCCCGAATTGAGTGTGAAAACAACTCCTTGTCGTAAAAGAAGTGCCAATAGACCTAAGTGTCCTGCCCAATAGGATCTGTGGTGTCTATTGTCAAACCGTCTGGAGAAAATGGGGAAGCCCAGGAACCATCATGAGAATGACCAGAAGCCTCTCAATGCATGAACTTGGAACCCAGTGTGGCCTGGTGGCCAAGGCTTAAGCTGTGAAAACTCCAGGAAGGCCAGATGTAGCAATCTGTGCCGTAAACGTCCTCCAAAACAAGGAAAGCCAGACTAAGCAGTTTGCACTGTAGAAGCTACCCTAAGCTGCAATAGTCATCGATAGACTGCATGGACCACCACCGGATGGTGTCCTGTTAATAGGTAGGGAAAGCCAGACTCAACCGTCTGCGCTGTGAATGGCCTCTGAGAAGAGGTGTGGTCAGACCAAGCTGTCTGCACCGTAATCATCGTGTATGAAGAAGTGAAGCTAGATTGAGCAATGTGCGTTGTGAAGATCCTCTGAGAAGAGGAAAGGCCAGACCAATCTGTCTGCGCCGTCTTGCCTGTATCTCCTGTCTCCAATCCTACGGTGTCAACCAAAACAGAATCCGTGCCAACAATGCCACCAAACCGCATCTCAGTGTTGCTCCTTAATGTGAATGAGCTGGGAGTGGCCTACTACCCAGGTCGGGGAATAAGTCTCTTGTAAGGTTACCGAGGGTGAGTGTAAGCAGGTAGCAATCCAAATGATCAAGAGTGTAGAAGAGCAACTACACTACCATCCAAGCCAAGCTCCGGGTGACTCAGGATGTAGTCGTGGGATGCCTGATCTCCCGTATCTCGCGGGTAAACTCTCCAAGAGAGTCTAAAGAACTGAAGTCCCACTCAAGTTTGTAGATCCTAGCAATGAACTTGTCAAAGAAGAGATCCAGGATCCTCTCCTTGGTCCATGTAGATGCTCCTGTGTAAGCAAGTGATCTGACGTGTCGAGGTCAAGTGGTAAGTGTTTGTCCACCCAAGAGGGTGGTGTCTTCTCTGGGAATGTCGGAATCCCATATCCATGAGCATGGCCCGTTGACAGGCTGACGTGGCAGAACTGTACAGAATTCCGCTTTTTGCGTTGGCTGATTTTACTGGTAGATTTTGAGCCAGTTGTCCGAGAGATTATTGCTCTTGAGTTCGAAGCTTTTGGGGCTCCTATTTTAGCATCCCTTGTAATGTTTATGTCAGAGGACTAGGCAGCTGTTAACTATGTCACGAGGACGTGGCAATTGCTAGTCTTAGTTGTTGGTTTCTTTCCAATGATTTTTCTTTTATTTTTGAGACCCTCTTTTTGAATTTGCAATGGTCGGACATTGTATGGCCAATGTGAACGGTAGTTTCACCGGCAGATGGGAAGTTGGTCGGCACTGGAATTCGTATAGTAAGAGGATGTCTAGGCTTAGTGCAATATCATGTAGGTCCCCCTGTCGCACTTAGCAAGTTGGTGGATACTAGGAAGTGAACTCAATAAAGGCATAAAGTCAAGGTGGGATCACCAACAGAAAGTATCCGACAATTGGGCCACATTGCACTTTTGGATGCGGTCCCAATGAGGATAGATGGTCAGATGACCAGTGGGAGCCCAACGGAAGCATCTCCTAAAAATTAGGAAACTGCTATTTTGGGCAGTGAAATGTGTTCGCGTCATTACCTTCAGAATGACAAGGGGAACATTTTACAACTCTGCCGCGAAGTCAATTGGGCAACCAGTCAGGACATTTTTAGGCGGCAATCCCGAAACGGAAAAATGCCTGTAAACGCACCAAGTGGCACATTTTTGTGCACTTTCCTCATCCATGAAGAAGTGGCGTTGAATTTAGAGAGAAGGCTCATTTGCAACTTCTTGTCACAGGTTAAGAGCTATGGAGTGCTTCCTTTCCACTCTATGTACAGTGTGGTGCTAGGAGTGATGCCTTGCACACTACACTCTTCTCTCTCTCCCCTATGTGCAGTTATGTGATGCCCCACAAGAGGGCTCTTCATTTGACTGATGTACAGCTGCGCGGTTTCATGCTTTTGTGCTGAGGCAAGAGCCTCCTTGAGCAGGAACAGGGGTAGCTAACTGCTACTCCAAAGCAGGCACTAGTGAGGGTCATAACCTCACCGTCCAGGTGCGTTTTCAGCGCTGTGTATGCGTTGTAATTTGACTGTTTTTCAGCCATACGGACGCCAGAACCATTGGGAACACTGCCCCACTGGCAGAGGACAGTTCGGGGACTGTTTAGGGCTGAAAACAGGGCAAAGACCAGTAAATACAGCGTGCTGAATTTACTGTTTTTGGGAAGGAATCAGAGGGTTTATGCCAGTGGAAGTGAGTTCCAACAGGGGCATTGGTTTTGCGCAAGTTTTGGGGCTGTTATGCTGCCGAAATTTGGCCAAAACAGGTGGTATCTAGCTGGATACAGGTAAAGGATTCTGATGACTCTACTTTGTAATTTACCCTCTCAAAGTATAAAGAAATACCGAAAGGGGCACCAATTTGGGGCGTATCGGTTGTCGGCGTCTGCTCGGGGCATTCTTTGTCACGATTGTGACTATGTTAACAGCAATACATCTACTCCTAGTTGCAAATACGCGAAGTGCCATGCCAAGGAGGACCCCTGCGCTTTGATGGTCACACCCCTTCGCCCAAAGGACGTGTCTCTTCGCCAAAAGACACACTCCTTCGACGACTAGTCACACCCCTTCGCTCTACGGGTGCGACTCTTCGCCCAATGGTTGCAGCTCTTCCCCGAAAGGATGTGTCTTTACATCTAAAGTCATGTCTCTTCACCAAGAGACGTGTCTTTTCATTTATGTCTCTTCGTCTCCTATATAAGGAGTCCTTGTATCACACATTCAATCAATCAAACACAGAGTCTTCTAAGTCTTGTTTCGAGTACAATTCAAGTTTCTTAAGTCTTAATCATGAGTTAAAGTACTTAATTGAGGATTAGTATCTAGAATCCTTACAGTGGTATCAGTACAATTTTTTTTTCCCGGGACCCAAAGGTTGCGAGCCTCTCATCCTTGCCGCTACACTCTACCCCTTCCCGGAGTTGCATGGAAGCAGAAGAAAGATGGTACGCATGTGCATACAAGCATGAGAACCCAGCAGGATAGTTAGCGAGAGTTTCCAGATTTGCCACCTTGCCCCCACTGGTTCCTCCTCTTACACTCGTCCTCTCCTCCGTGCGCCATCGGCACCGTATCCATGGCAAACGTTGAATTCAAAGTGGACATGCCCTAAGTTTCATACAAAGAGGAGATTCCGGACAGCGTTCTTGCGGAAATTCCTACTACACCGAAGTCATAATTCTTCTGGATTCTTCAAAACCGGAAGTTATAGAGATTCCCGATTTGTCATAGCCGGACGTGATAATTATTTCTGATTCCTCGACTCCAGAGCGCGAACTTTTTCCTCCTGAAGAACTTGTTCCCGACCCAGAACTTGCACCTGTTCGAGTTCCTTTTAAGGCGTAACCATGTCGAATTCTCAGGATGAAGGTGGTCAATCTGACGATGCCCTTACTCTTATTAAGGAGCAGATGGCCACACTTTCCATAAGCCTCGCATCACTTCACACTTGCTTGGATGAGATGCACACGGAAAACACTTCTCGAAGTCGACCTGCTGTTTCTCGAACTACTAATGCAGCATCTTCAACACCTTCTTTCGAAGCTTCAGTGGACGAGCCAAACGAACCAGATCCAACTGAAGAGGTAGACAATCGCGAACTTCAATTGCTTTATAAAATTTTTAATGCTGCACAGAAGAAGAAGCTTGATGTTAAACTATCGGAACTGTATAATGATCGCCGCGACAAGCGCGTGCTGGACCAATGGCTGTTCAAAATGGAGGTTTACTTATCAAACACAGACTTGGTCGAGAGTAAAAAAGTTGCACTTGCTAGTTCTCTGCTCAAAGACACAGCATTTCTTTGGTGGCAACGACGGGTTGCTGATGATAAACACACACCTTCTTGGGATAAATTCGGGCGTGCTATTTGCAAGGCGTTCGAACCTGCCAATGCGGATTTTCATGCCCGATGCTCTCTTCGCCGCCTGAGCCAGACAGGTTCCTTGGCCACGTACATCACAGAGTTCCAAAGGCTAACTCTGGAGATAGAGACCCTTAGTCCCTGTGATAAACTTCACAGCTTTATCAACGGACTCGAACCCAACCTGAAGGACGATGTGCACAACTACAACCCTACCACCTTGGACGCTGCAATTGCCTATGTGGAGCGTCTTGGCGCCCTACACGGAATTTTCTCCCTGGTGACAGACCTTCAAACAGCGCTCGCTTTTCACAGCGCGATCGCAGAGACAGTGTCACAAAGTGATGACGTGGCGGACAGCAGAAACCCTAAAATTCCTGCAAACCCTAATTTATGCCAAAAACCCTAATTTCCGGAAATCGTGGAGGCTTTTATTTTTTCTTTTTTTTGGAAAATGATGAGCGACGCGAATCTTGCTTTTTTTTATAAAAAAAGAGAAAAGACTCTCTAAGAGAGAGAGAGAACTGATGCTTTTTATTTTAAAAGCTTTTAGGGCTCTGCTTTTGGGCATCCCTTGTAACCTTTAAATTAGTGGTGAGGGCCTCACTTCTCAAAGCATCTGGAGGTAGAGTCTGAGAGTGAAACCCTAACCGCCTTCTTGTACTTTGATATTGATTAATATAAAAAGAAATACCGAAAGGGGCGCCAGTCTTTGGGGCCAATATCTCTAGGCACGGAACTCCGCCGGGCCAGTGCAAATCTATTGTGATCTGTGAATTGTTTTGAAGTGGTTATTTGGTGCTGTCGCGGTTGATTCTTGACGCCACAGGCGGAGGTAGTTCGACTGGCATCCGGATGGGATGTTGCCAATACACCGAACATTGGCAAACTTTGTTTGCAATGATAGGGGTGTTCAGGGCACGCGAGTGACGTTCTACTCAGGATCCCTTGGTACCACAAGAACTACGCCGTGGTTGACTACCGGGCCGAGAAAGCGACTTTGATAAATGAAGGGCTTAGAGATTGTACTTGATGAACTTCAGTTTCTTACTCATTCTTTTGGGAGAGAACTGAACGATGGATAAAGGTTGAATATGTTTTGACCTGATCAAAAGAACGCCAAGATTTTTCTCCACACTCATGCCGATTGCTTTTCAGAGGGCCTGAAGATCAAACCATTGATCTGAGACCTGGAAGCACGCCACTGAATCGGCCACCTTACCGTGTGAGCCGAGTACAGAATAAAAAGATTATGAACCCAGTGAAAGACCTCTTAGAAAAGGGTCTTGTCCAGCCTAGTACTTCATCGTATTGCTCTCCAGTGTTGTTGGTTTTGAAGAAAGACGGATCTTGGAGAATGTGCATCGATTATAGCGCTCTCAACAAAATCACCATCAAGAACAGATTTCCGATTCCTAGGATCGATGATATACTTGACAGGTTACAGGGATCCTCGTGCTTTAGCAGGATTGACTTGAAGAGTGGATATCATCAGATCAGGATAGCGCCAGGAGATGTCTACAAGACAGCTTCTCGGACGAAAGGAGTACCTTTTTCGTGGGGACCCACAGAGGTGACTGCCTTTCGGACATTGAAAGAGAAATTGACTACGGGACCTGTTTTGACTTTGCCGGACTTGCAGAAGTCATTTGAAGTGTATTGTGATGCTTGTGGTCGTAGTCTGGGTGCGGTCTTGATGCAAGAAGGCCATGTCATAGCTTACGAGAGCCGTTTGTTCTTTAGGCTGGAGATGACAGCACAGATCTATGAGAGAGCTTTTGGCGGTTATCCATGCTCTTACTCAGTGGCGGCATTACCTACTCGGAGCGGATTTTACTGTCTTTACAGACCATCAGAGTTTGCACTACTTCTTGTCACAGAAGCAGCTTTCGGAAAAGCAAATGCGGTGGGTGAACATCTTGTCACAGTTCCACTTCGAGATTGATTATGTGCAGGGACAGAAGAATGTGGTGGCAGATGCTTTGTCTCGGAAACCGTTGGTTCTGGCTATTTCCTCGATACATCATAGGAGCTTCGAGGATATGGTCGATCAGTGTGCCACAGATACAGATTTTGCAGATATTTTCACACGGATACGGGATGGGGAGACAGTAGCTGGATACTCCCTTCGGGAAGGCTACTTGATGAAAAAGACTATGTTGTGCGTTACACAGCCGTTGAGGGAAAAGGTTATGACTGATTGCCACTGTCCACCTTTTACGGGTCACCGCGGCATTGCTACCACCATGAAAGGGGTAGAGAGAGATTTCTTTTGGCAGAGACTGAAGAATGATGTGGAAGAGTTTGTGCGCAGTTGCTTGGTATGCCAGAAGGTCAAGTTTGACAGGCATAAGGCACAGGGATTGTTACAGCCTTTACCCATACCCACCCGTCCCTGGGAAAATATTGAAATGGATTTCATTTTTTTGATCTCTTGAGAACACAGAATGATCACGATGATTTTCCGATTACATGGCACGTCTGAGACGATTCTCTCCGACAGAGACCCCAGATTTATGAGTTGGTTTTGGAAGGCAATTTGGGAGAACATTGGCACGCAGTTGCAGTTCTCGTCATCGTTCCACTTGCAGACTGACGGGCAATTTGAGATTGCCAATTCAGTGATTTTAGATTTATTGAAGTCTTGTATCTCGGATCAGAAGACTCAATGGGAAAAGAACTTACCTTTGGTGGAATTTGCCTACAATAACACGATACACTCTTCGACGGGGAAGACGCCATGTGAGATTGTTGAAAGTGCTGCGAAGGTTCCATCCTTCCTGAGCACGAAAGATTAGAAATTTGAAGCGGATGAATATTCGTGAGATTTGGATACGGCTTTTGCCAAGGTTCGCGAGACAGTGTAGGAGTCTCAAGAACGACAGAAAAAAGGCAGCGGATCGCCATCGTCGCGACTTGAAATTGAAGGAGGATGATTGGGTGCTCTTACGTTTTGAGAAGGCACGCCTACGAAAGAAAAAGGGAAAGGAGAGGCTTTTTCCAAAGCTTAGTATGTGATACTACGGACCTTTCCAGATCATTGACAAGATAAATGATGTCTCCTTCTGATTGAAATTGCCAGATACTTGGAGGATTCACAATGCATTGCATGTGAGTCTCTTGAACCCTGTTAAGGGTGATGTGCCTGATGATGGGGAGCCTGATGAGCAACCCGCAGTGGAAGAAAACGAGGAGATCCTTGTTCCTGAACAGATTTTGGCACATAATGATACGAAGAAAGGTAAAGTCCGAAGGCGGTTCTTGGTTTAGTTCAAGAACTTTCCTGCATTTGATGCGAAGTGGATGGAGGAGGAGGACCTAGCAGATACTCCTCGGATTGTGACACTTTACGTCGATGTTTTGGTTTAGCATAGTCTACTCCAAACGGAACCCAGAAACTCAGCTTGGCCGAAGATCTGGTGCAGTGGGATGCACAAGAGGGGAGTTACTCTGCTCCTTTGTCAACAGATGCCTCGATTTTGATACTAAAGTCACTGATGTCTCTCTGAGCTTCAGGGATACTGAGAGCTGACAGTATTCTGCTGGATGACTTTATGAAATGGAATTCCTGATTATGATATTGATTTGTTCTTGACTTCTTGTGAGTGCAGGAACTGATAGACGAAATGACTGCAGCATTTTGGTCTGATTGATCTTGAATAGACATGGTTGCAATAGGGGTTAGTCAATCGGACATCGATGAGGTCCCGATTGGACCTAGATGTGATTGCTAGCTACATTGCCGATAAATCATGGTCTAAGATCCGAATGAATGTTGAATGTCATGTGATGTCTTGTGATGTCTGGTGATGTCCTATGATGTGACTGTCGATTTTGTACATGTGCTAGATGTGTGTTCCTAGTACGTAGGTACTAACAGTCAGTGTCTGCTAAGACGGTTTATGGCTTTTGTCAGTTTTGCAGGCGTAATCGCGGTCGATTACAATGCTTTCTAGAGGGGGGTGTGTCACAAAGTGATGACGTGGCGGATAGCAGAAACCCTAATTTCTGCCAGAAATCCTAAAATTCCTGCAAACCCTAATTTTTGCCAAAAACCCTAATTTCCGGAAATCGCGGAGGCTTTTATTTTTTATTTTTTTTGGAAAATGATGAGCGACGCGAATCTTGCTTTTTTTTCTAAAAAAAGAGAAAAGACTCTCTAAGAGAGAGAGAGAACTGATGCTTTTTAGTTTAAAAGCTTTTGGGACTCTGATTTTGAACATCCCTTGTAACCTTTAAATTAGTGATGAGGGCCTCACTTCTCAGAGCATCTGGACGCAGAGTCTGAGAGTGAAACCCTCACCGCTCTCTTGTACTTTGATGATTGATTAATACAAAAAGAAATACCGAAAGGGGCGCCAGTCTTTGGGGCCAATATCTCTAGGCACGGAACTCCGCCGGGCCAGTGCAAATCTATTGTGATCTGTGAATTGTTTTGAAGTGGTTATTTGGTGCTGTCGCGGTTGATTCTGGACTTGGAGTGTCCAAGTCTGTTACAGACAGCTATAGCCAAAGTCAGCAACATTAGTCTCAGTTTAGACAGCAAGCAACGCAACCTTATTCAACTTCAAGGTTCTATTCTCAAGATCGACAATCTCAAAGCAGATCTTCTTCATATGTTCCTCCACTTGATCGTGGTAAAGGACGTAATTTTTCTCAAGATCGGCATTCCAATACTCAGCAAGGCTCTTCGTGTCACAAAGTGATGACGTGGCGGACAACAGAAACCCTAAAATTCCTGCAAACCCTAATTTATGCCAGAAACCCTAATTTCCGGAAATTGCGGAGGTTGATTTTTTTTTTTTTTGGGAAAATGATGAGCGACGCGAATTTTGCTTTTGCTTTTTAAAAAAAAAAAAAAAGAGAAAAGACTCTCTAAGAGATGTCCTGTGATGTCCTGTGATGTCTGGTGATGTCCTGTGATGTCGTGTGATGTGGCTGTCGATTTTGTACATGTGCTAGATGTGTGTTCCTAGTACGTAGGTACTAACAGTCAGTGTCTGCTAAGACGGTTTATGGCTTTTGTCGGTTTTGCAGGCGTAATCGCGGTCGATTACAATGCTTTCAAGAGGGGGGTATGTCACAAAGTGATGATGTGGCGGACAACAGAAACCCTAATTTATGCCAGAAACCCTAATTTCCGAAAATCGCGGAGGCTGATTTTTTTTTTTTTTTTGGGAAAATGATGAGCGACACGAATTTTGCTTTTGCTTTAAAAAAAAAAAAAAAGAGAAAAGACTCTCTAAGAGAGAGAGAGAGAACTGATGCTTTTGATTTTAAAAGCTTTTGGGGCTCTGCTTTTGGGCATCCCTTGTAACCTTTAAATTAGTGGTGAGGGCCTCACTTCTCAGAGCATCTGGACGCAGAGTCTGAGAGTGAAACCCTAACCGCTCTCTTGTACTTTGATATTGATTAATATAAAAAGAAATACCGAAAGGGGCGCCAGTCTTTGGGGCCAATATCTCTAGGCACGGAACTCCGCCGGGCCAGTGCAAATCTATTGTGATCTGTGAATTGTTTTGAAGTGGTTATTTGGTGCTGTCGCGGTTGATTCTTGATTTGGAGTGTCCAAGTTTGTTACACTTCGTCAAATGGATCTTCGACTTCAAAGAAGGAAGGATTATGTACAATTTGCAATGGCGACCATAGATGGTATCAATGTCCAAAGAGACCAAATCCGTCTAATTCGAAAAGAAATTCCAACACGGAAACATCATCGAATTTTGAACAACCAGACTCTGCTAAGGATAAAGGAAAATCTGTGGTCAATACGATTCGTGTCTCAGAGGATACGAGTATTCTTATGAAGCATACTCAGTGCAATTCTTCAGTTTTGGAGCCTCTCTCAAAGCAAGTTTTGAGCCTTCTTGGAACACTCAATGTTCACTCCATCCATATTTTGGTGGACAGCGGATGCTCGAATAATTTTGTCAGCACTCAGATAGTTCAACAGCTTGGCTTACCAACTCAGAAGACATCTCACTTATATGATGTGGAATTAGCAGATGGATCAATTTTGACTTGTGATCAGACAGTTCGACAGTGGCAATTTGAGATTCAAACTTATGCAGATCAATTGGATTTTGAAGTCATGCCTTTATCTTATTACGACATGATTCTTGGGCAGCATTGGTTATTCCAATATGATCCCGCAATTAGCTTTCGGGGACATACTATCAATTTGTTCAAAGATGGATGCGAATTGACTTTACTTGGGCTTTATAATGCGGAACGAGTGATTCAAGCCTCATGTGTACTAGTCAAACAACATGATACAATGGATTATGAAGAGAATATGATTTTTGATGCAAAAGGAGATATTATTATTGATGAATTTTTGAATTCATTAAATTCGCCTGATTCAATTGATGAAGACAAAGATGATTTCAAGCAAGAAGTTTTTCCAAGTGATAGTTCGTTACCAGACAAAGATAAGGAGATAGTTGCGGATTCTGAGTCTGAAGGCGACTATGCTTTCTTTGATTCTTTGCTGGATGATGATATGACAATTGCAAGTCATGAAGTGACAGTTCCTGAAGATGATTATAAAGAATTTTGGGATTCATTATTGGAAGATGATACAGTCTCAAGCCAAATCCCTCTTCAGAAATTACTAAAGTTGATGTCTTGAGAAGATTTCCTCTTTGCCAAATATTTTACAGTTATTGGAAGATTTTGAACGAGAAGGCTTACATCACACGAAAGATTTTGAAGATCAATCTCTTGTTGCAGTCAACCTGATTAATGATTCCTCTAAAAAGTCTTTGAACAATGCAATGATATGGGACTTAGCAGTCAAAGCAAAAAGGTTTCGCAAGAAGCAAAGGTTCAAGACAAAGGTTTCCGATAACTCAAAGATTGAATATTTTCGAAGATTCAATGCTTTTCCAGAGTACTATCAACATCAGAAGTCATTTCTTTGACACGGGCTCTCATTTTAAATGGGAGGGAATGTCACGATTTTGACTATGTTAACAGCAATACATCTACTCCTAGTTGCAAATACGCGAAGTGCCATGCCAAGGAGGACCCCTGCGCTTATGTCACATGACACATCCAACCCTATGTGTCCGTGGACAAGCTACAACACGACAAGGATTAAGTCAGTCCAATCAGTCTAGATTAGAAGTGATCTGGCACTTTTGTGAGTCTATTCGTAGACCGTGCATGCCCAGTCACTTAGTGTAGATGCATATCCTCTGGTTGCACACAGCATGATCATAAGCATTCCCATCAGAATCCATCAGAATTCTTCAGGGGAATTTTCCAGTGCATTTAGCCTATTTTCACTATTTTTGACATTTTTCACTTATTATTTTTAAGTGACTTTTGTTGGAAAGTAGGTACGGCAAATTGAGTAATTTTGTATATAAGCAAACCTAGACTAGCACTAAATGGCAGAAGAGGCAACAGGAGCCAAGCTCAGCAGGCAACTTCTCAAGCAAGAACTTGGTGGTCTCCCCTCCAAGCCCTTAAGGACTCATCCCTAGCGCTTTCCATCCAGCATCATCGCCAGGAGTTCCCACAGCCTAGCGTTTTTGCAACAGGTAGTCACCGCAAGCAAATCCTCATGCACAGCGTTTTCAGCATTAGATTCATCGCCGGCAAAGCTGCAAACATCAGCGTTTTCAGCCCTTGCCATCGCCAAAAGAACCCCCATGCCTAGTGTTTTTGATCCTAGCAAAAGCAGTCCCAGTTTTTAGCCTTTGGATATTTTCAGCAGGTGATTTTCAGGCATCAAAGACCATCAGTTTTCAGCCCTAAGACCTGCAGAATTTCAGCGACAAAGACCAACAGAATCAGCCCCAAAACCAGCGTTTTGGATTGTAGCAGATTTCAGCCCATAGCGTTTTTGGACAGCAGATAAAGATTGCAGATTTCAGCCCTTAGACCGGTGTCGTCATCCCCGTCGTCATCGTCGACATAGCCTAGACTTGCATCAGTCTCATGCATACAGTTTGTACCAGTTTGTGCAATCATAAGTAGACCACTCTCGCCGACGAGAGTGGGGCCTTCGGAGGAGGGTTTTACGAGTCTGGTGTCGTATCTCTCTTCTCTCTCTCTATCTCTCAGTCTCATACACTTACACACACAGTGTCCATTCACTTTGTTTGTGATTATAGCATTCTCTCATTAACAACGGAAGGCTCTCCCTTCCATAAGAACAAAAGGAACCTCGAGCACAGTTCAGAGCACTCATCTTGAGCAAAGCGCAAACATTCATTCCGCTGCACCTTACATTGGTATCAGAGCTTTGGCAGTGTTCTGTATCACTCAAGGAAAGAACCACAAGAATCACAAGAATTTTTTTGCTTGTTGCGGTCGCACGAACCCAAATTCGCTTGGGCATGTTGATTCCTAATTGTGTTTTTGAAGAGTGACAGGAATCCCAAGAAAGAAGGGCTTGTCCAGCCTCCCCTTGTGTCTCTTTTCACTCATTGAGAGCGGACCGTGCACTTAGCGGCCGGCCAATCGACGTGAGGTGGGAAAAAGAAACCTTGGTGTGAGCGCAAGGCCACCAAGGGGTGCGCCCGCGGAAAGGAGTAGAACTCGGGTGAAGAGAGGATCCTTCTCAAACACGGTTTGCAAGCGAAAGAAAACCTCAAGAACCTCAAGACCCTCAAGACCCTCAAGAATCCAAGAACCCAAGACCCTCAAGAACCCAAGTTCCTCGTGAACTTAAGAACCAAAGATTAGTTCTCCCCACCAAGAGATTTTTCCGACCCCCCCCCTTCGCCATCTACGCCACGAGTTGTACCAACTTCCATGGTGGCGATGGTAAAGTCGGTGTTGGACATGATGGCCCAACAACAAGAAGCGAATCGCGTGCGCGAAGAAAGAAACGAAAGAATTGCCATACAACAAGGAGCGAATCGCATTGCCTTGGCACGCGAGTGCGATGAACGAGAAGAAAGAAAAGCACAAAGACAAGAGGAAGCTGAAGCAAGATGAGCGGCCTTCGAGGTGAGAGAGGCGACGAAGAGTTCTCCCCACCAAGAGATTTTTCCGACCCTCCCCCTTCGCCATCTACGCCACGAGTTGTACCAACTTCCATGGAGGCGATGGTCAAGTCGATGTTGGACATGATGGCCCAACAACAAGAAGCGAATCGCGTGCACGAAGAAAGAAACGAAAGAATTGCCATACAACAAGAAGCGAAATTGCATTGCCTTGGCACGCGAGCGCGATGAACGAGAAGAAAGAAAAGCACAAAGACAAGCGGAAGCTGAAGCAAGACGAGCGACCTTCGAGGCCGATCGGGAGGCTCAACGAGAAGCAAGACGAGCGGCCTTGGAGGCCGAGCGTGAGGCGCAACGAGACCTCCGCACTCAAGAATTGGTACTTGCCTCGAAGTCCGAACTAGCTAAAGATCGTGGGAGTTCCTCAAGTGGCGCAAGCCACGATGCGGATTCCAACAACCCAGTCACAGAGAAGTTGACTTTCAGTAAGTATGATGGTAAGATGGATGCTACGGTTATTTATTCTTGGTTGCATCAATTTAATGCTTATTTTGCGACAACTAAGAAGACGGGGAATAGCAAGGTTTTGACGGCAACTATGTACCTTGCCGGTGATGCCATCAATTGGTACCAGGCATGGCAAGAGGCACAGTTAGCCGCGCACCTAGAGGAAGCCGACGAATTCACGCCCCTTTCCTTCAATTGAACTGATTTCCAAGACAAGCTCAAGGCGCGATTTATGCCACCTCAGTACCTCGCACGATTGAAGGACGATTGGTACGCTCTCAAGCAAAATGGTATGCCGGTTATGTCTTTTTCTAATTGTGTTTTGCAGCTAGGTACCCAATTACGCAAGTCTGATGATGAGCGCAAAGAAGCATTCCTTTATGGATTGGACGAGTATATAAAGTACGATGTGGAGGTGCTCAATCCAATTGATCTCAACAATGCGGTAGCGATTGCTCTCGCACAGGAGATGAAGCGTAACGAGGGAAAGCCTAAGGAGAACAAGACTTCCACAAGTACCTCGCAGACTTCTCAGAATGGTAAGAATGGTAACAATGGTAACTTCTTCTAACCAATCTTCCAACAGTCTCTCAGAAAAGAATTCTCCCAATGAACCTAAGGGTAAGGCTAACACAATTGCTAAATCTAATCTTACTCCAGATGAAAAGGTAGCACAAGAAATTGTAGGAGGATACATCACGTCGGAAGAGCAAAGCACTTATTCTAAGGAAGGTTGTTGTTTTCATTGTCACATTAAGGGTCACATAAAAAGAACATGTCCTAAGCTTGAATTGAATGAAGCACTGCAACGAGAGCAAAAAGGACACGTAAAGTTGTAAACTTTACAATAGGGGAAAATCAATTCCTTCTTTCTGTGCATATCCTTTTGCAACCAATCTTGCTTTGTACTTGGGTTTTTCATCCACAATCTTAATCTTGTATACCCATTTATTAGGAAGAGCCTTTCTCCCTTTAGGCAATGGCACAAGATCCCAAGTATCATTTGCATGCAAGGATTTCATTTCCTCTTGCTTTGCAAGCTCCCACTTACTGCTTGACTCACATGATTTGACCTCTTTATATGTAAGAGGTTCACCCTCATCTGTCAATATTACATGATCCAAAGAGGGGTTAAATCTTTGCGGTTGCCTTCTCAAACGAGTTGACCTGCGTACCCAATGATCTACATTCTTAGGTAACGGTTCTACATTATAAGGAAACTCATTTTCAGCTCTATTATGCTGCTGAAAATCATTTTCAGCCAATTCAGGTGGCTGTCCATCCTCATTAGGAGCATCAATATCATATCCTACCTCTTCTGGCTCAAGGTTAACTGGCTGATTATCAATTTCAGCTTGCGGTAATGCATCATGAGGCTCTTTTTCAACATCAATGGATGGCACGGAAGGCTGAAATCTGACTGTTTGCTTGTCAGCATCAGATTTTGTAGCATTCTTAAGCAATTTTGCCTCATTGAACACTACATCTCGGCTGCGTATTACCTTTCTAAACCGTGGTAACCACACTCTATAGCCCATTTCACCTTCTACCTCATAACCTAGGAAGGCTCCTTTAATGGACTTCATATCAAGCTTTGTTCTCAAGTCATTGCGTACATGAACGAAAGCTTCGCAGCCAAATACTCTCAAATGATCATTAGAGGCAGGTTTGCCAGACCAAACCTCCTCTGGAATGTCATTTTTCACCGTACTATTAGGAGAGCGATTGCAAATATGAACTGCAGTTTTCAATGCCTTTCCCCAAAACTCTTAGGAAAGATTAGCGGTGGACAACATGCAACGCACTCTCTCGCATAAAGTACGATTATACCTCTCAGCCACACCATTAGAAGACGGATTATAAGGGGCTTTCCACTCCTTTTTAATCCCATTTTCATCACAAAAAAGCTGAAATTCAGTAGATACATACTCTCCTCCATTATCAGATCTGAGACATTTAAGCTTAGTACTCTTTTGCGTAGTAACAAAAGCATGAAACTTCTTAAAAGCATTAAAAGTCTCACTCTTACTTTTCAACAAATGCACCCATCCTTTCCTAGTATAGTCATCAATGAATGTAACAAAATACAATGCACCACCAAAACTTAACAGGCATAGTGCATATGTCACGAGGACGTGGCAGTTATTAACCATGTCACAAAGATGTGGCAACTGCTAACCTTGGTTGTTGGTTTCTTTCCAATGGGGTTTATTTTATTTGTTTTGAGACCCTCTTTTTGAAGTAGCATACGGTCGGACAATGTGAACGGTAGATTCACCCGCAGACGGGAAGTGGTCGGCACTGGAATTCGTATGGTAAGAGGATGTCTAGGCTCAGAGCAAGATCATATAGGTCCCCCTGTCGCACTTAGTAAGTTGGTGGATACTAGAAAGTGAACTCAATTCGTGGGAGCCCAACGGAAGCATCTCCTAAAATTTAGGGAACTGCTATTTTGGGCCGTGAAATGTGTTCGCGTCATTACCTCCGGTATGACTAGGGGAACATTTTACAACTCTGCCGCGAAGTCAACTGGGCAACCGGTCAGGATATTTTTAAGCGGCGAACCCGAAACGGGCAAATGCTTGTAAATGCGCCAAGTGTCACATTTTCGTGAACTTTCCTCCTACAGAAAAATGGGCGCTGATTTTTAAGTTGGGAGAGGCCTCATTATGCAATCTGTCACACAGGTTAAGAGCTATGGAGTGCTTCCTTTCCCTCTCATGTACAGTGTGGTGCTAGGAGTGATGCCCTGCACACTACACACTGCTCTCTCTCTCTCCCCTACGTGCAGTTATGTGATGCCCCACAAGAGGGCTCCTCATTTGACTGATGTACAGTTGTGTGGGTTCATGATTTTGTGCTGAGGCAAGAGCCTCCTTGAGCACGAATAGGGGTAGCTAGCTGCTACTCCAAAGTAGGCACTGGTGAGGGTCATAACCTCACCATACAGGTGCAAAATCAGCGCTGTGTATGCGTTGTAATTTTACTATTTTTCAGCCATACGGATGCAAGAACCTTTGGGAATCGTGCCCCACTGGCAGAGGACAGTTAGGGGACTGTTTGGGGCTGAAAACAGGGCAAAAACTAGTACATACAGCGTGTGGAATTTACTGTTTTTGGGCAGGAATCAGAGGGTATACGTCAGTAGAAGCGAGTTCTAGCAGGGGAATTGGTTTCGCGCAAGTTTAGGGGTTGTTATGTTGCCGAAATTTGGCCAAACAGGCGGTATCTAGTGGGATACAGTCAAAGGATTCCCAGGACTCTTCTTTGTACTTTACCCTCCTAAAGAATAAAGAAATACCGAAAGGGGCGCCAATTTTGGGGCCTACAGGTTGTCGGTGTCTGCTCGGAGCATTCTAGCTTCCGAGCCGTGTGTGTGATCAAGTATTAATTCCCGTCGTCGCAGGTTCTCTTTGCAAAGTGCTGTGTGTGTGTGTGTTTAAAGTAAAGAATTTTGGGTGAAAGCCAACGCCTACCGCCCTACGGGCCGGTTTCATGGTTCCATCGCCGGGACATCAATCACTTTTTCCTTAAAGAGTGAGCCTGGATTGTTTTGGGATAAAGACACACAGTGCAGGAACGCGGGGATTACACTATGGCCGACAAGGGGAAGGGAATTATGGAAGAGGGTTCCTCTTCAAAGGACAGGCAGGAGATTCCTATGGTTTTTGAGATTGGCGAGAGCTCACGGCCACGTCAGTCTGTACCTCCTATCAATGTGAATGTCCCTCCAGTAGTACAGGGCTTTATGACTGGGCAACTTGAGGATGATGCGTTCAAGACTCAGTTAGTTGCCGCGGTGAATGTCTTTTCGTAGCTGGTGCAGAATCCGAGGTTTATGGAGTTCTTGCAAGCGCCACCAGTGCAACAGCAAAATAGGCAACCTATGCCGCGTATGGAGCTTGTTGATGCTCAAGCCCAGGTACTTCATGTGGCGCAGGAGGAAAGGGAACACTCGCATGTTGCGGAGTCGGGGGCTCCAAAGCAGGTTCCTCCCGTGCTTGAACAGGTTGCTAGAACGCCTATTCCACAGGTTATGCCAGTTCAGCCCGCCACCTTTCAGAGCCAGCATGCTGTCTTGAATGGATAGGGAGCTGGATACCAGGCTATGCACTCAGTTTTTCCACCACCCACGGTACATCCTGGGTATTTCGGGGGTGGATCAGTGTTCCAAAGTATGGCTGGTTATGCGCCTGGAAGTCAGCCGTACATGCCAGGAACAATGTTCGGGGGTATGCAAGGCATCATGCCAAACCCCATGTATGGTAGTATCGGCATGCAGCAGGGTTTTCAGAGCAACCATGGCCAGTTTGGGGTGCCACAGGGTCATTTTGGCATGGTTGGTTTTTCTGGACAGCAGCCAGATATCGCACCTTTGACGCAAAATGTGAATGGCCGACACGTGCCGATCATGCCTACTACAGTGCCCATGTTGCAGACCATTCCGTATGACAACTTGGGGGCACTAGAGAAGCCGAAGGCTTACAAAGAAGGTGGTGCAGCAGTAAAGTTCAGTACCTTCAGTGGTTTCGAGGATAAGACAAAGGCCCTCACTTTCCTCCAGCAGTTTGATACAGCTTATGCGGGAGGGAATTTTATAGAGGCCTCGAAGGTCAGGAAAGCTGCCACTTTCTTAAAGGACAATGCGCGTACATGGTGGACGACATTGTTAATGCAAGGACAGGCACCCGCCACTTGGGTTTACTTCAAGCAAATGTTTGCATCTGCTTGGCTGTCAAATGAATTTGAAGCCGACGTCATGACAGATTGGCACCAGCTTACTTCAGCTTCATGCAAGAGCTTGCTGGAGTACAATAGGAGGTTTTGTAAAGCGTTACTCTCAGTGACCTCCTACAGATTTGTGCCACTGACAGAGCAGATAGAGAAGTACTGTTGTGGGCTGCCTAAAGGGCTTCGCGATTACTGTACAAAGAACAGAGTGGCTACCCTTACTCAACTTATGGAAGTTGTGAACACTGGTCTTGCCTTGTTGAAAGGAGAGGACAGTGGATTTCCAAGCAGTGATAAAGGAGGGCAGCAAAAGAAAAATTCAGCGAAGAAGCCCTTGGTGAAAACGGCTCTTGATGCGTCACAGGGGTCAGAAAAGGCCACCAAAGACAAGGATTCAGCCGGGACTTCTGGAGCGCAGGCAAAGAAACAAAAAAGGAAGCCTTTTGTGCACAAGTCGCTCGAGGAAAAGAAGATCCTAATGGCTGAGAACAAATGCTTTATATGCGAGCAGCCTGGTCACTTTTCTATCAACTGTCCACAAAGGAAAAGGCCAGTTGACTCAGAGGATAAAGAAGATCAGAAAGGCAAGAAGCCAAAACCCACGGCAGGTTTAGTGCCAGACATGGTGGGTGACAGGCCCAGCACAGATGCCAGTGAGTTATGCAGGGCATGGGGTAAAGTTAGGGATCAGACGGCACTCATCTTCTTTGATCCAAGTGCCAAAGCCAACTTTATCTCACCAGAGTTAGCTATGAAGCTGGGCATCAGAGCTGAAGAGATGGGGTACACAGCAGAGGCAAGGTTGGCATGTCCTGGCCACTCAGAGTGTGTTACTCCCATCATTGGAAAACTGCATCTGCATATTCAGTCGTATGTAGACACTGAAGAGTTTTACATCATGCCGCTAGAAGGTTGTGACGCCTTGTTGGGGATCCCGTGGATGTTCCGAGTGCATGGAGTCTTGGATGCCTACAACAAAAAGATCACTGTACAGCATAGGGGCAAAACTCACATCTTGGATGTAAAGCTTAAAGGAGAGTCAGTCCCTATTGTATCTGCTTCTGCTATCACTTCTATAATAAAGAATCATCTTTCTGTGTACTTGATTTTTGCACGTGATGTCTCAGATAGTGATCAGTCAAATTTATCTGTGTTAGATAAAGAAAGGTCAGCATTTTTGCAAAAGTTGAGTGACTGTTTTTCTGATTCATTACCGTCGCAATTGCCGCCAGAGAGACCTGAGGACCATCGGATAGATTTGGTGCCAGGGTGTAGCCCACCAAATAGACCTCTCTACAGGGTTAGTGCGGCGCAGCAGAAAGAGATTATGGGCCAGGTTGAGGAGTTATTAGAGAAGGGGCTGATTCAGCCTAGTTCTTCACCCTTTTGCTCCCCAGTGCTCCTAGTGCAGAAGAAGGATGGCTCATGGCGCATGTGTATTGATTACCGTGCGTTGAATAAGAATACCATCAAGAATAGGTTCCCTATTCCTAGAATTGATGATATTCTCGATCGTTTAGAGGGTGCTGCAATTTTCAGCAGGATAGACCTTAAGAGTGGGTACCATCAGATTCGTATAAGGCCAGAGGATGTGCACAAGACTGTGTTTAGAACGACATTTGGTCTTTATGAGTTTCTAGTGATGCCGTTTGGGCTAACAAATGCTCCTGCCACGTTCAACAAAATGATGGACCGGATTTTCCGCTTGCATCAACAGTTTGTTGGAACGTTCTTCGATGACATGATAGTGTATTCGAAGAATGAAGAGGAGCATAGGCGTCACTTGACCATTGTGTTCGAAGAGCTGCGCAGTCACAGGTTACTTGTCAATCCTAAGAAAAGTGAATTCTTCCTCGAAGAGATCCACTTTCTGGGCCACATAGTCTCAAAGGATGGTGTTAGAATGGATCCCGCAAAGGTCGAAGCTATCAAGACATGGCCAGACTTGAAGACTGTGCACGATGTCAGAAGCTTCTTGGGATTGTGTTCCTACTATAGAAGGTTTATCAGAAATTTTGCAGAGATAGCATCGCCTCTTCACGCATTGCAAAAGAAAGAGGTCACTTTCAGATGGACCCAAAAAGAGATTTCAGCTTTTAGTTTCTTAAAGGAAAAGTTGACTTCAGATCCAGTTATTGTTTTGCCAGATCTCAGGAAGTCATTTGTGGTCCAGTGTGACGCGTGTGGTAGTAGCATCGGAGCAGTGCTAATGCAAGATGGACGGGTAGTAGCTTATGAAAGCCGAATTTTGCAAGGGCCAGAGAGGACTATGCAAGTCTATGAGAAAGAGCTCTTGGCCATGATTCATGCGCTTTCTAGCTGGAAGCACTACCTCTTAGGTGCTGATTTTGTTGTCCAAACAGATCACTAGACCTTGCGATACTTCTTGACACAGTCAAAGTTATCCGAAAAGCATATGCGATGGGCAAACATTCTTTCCATGTTCCACTTCCAGATTATGCATGTGGAAGGCAAGAAGAATGTTGTGGCTGATGCGTTATCAAGAAAGCCACAAATTTCAGCTGTGCCAATTCCTTATCATCATGAGCTAGATGACATGAAGGAACAGTATACTGCTGATGAAGATTTTGCAAGGATCTTTGAATAGTTACAAGAGGGGCAACATCACGAGCACTACCTCCTCAGAGATGGTTTTATGATGATGCATGGCAGACTTTGTGTCACTAGGCCACTGCGACATAAGGTGATGGAAGAGAGTCATGTCCCACCGTATGTAGGGCATCGTGGCATTGATGCAACAGTTAAAGTGGTAGAGACATTCTTCTATTGGCCTACCTCGAGGAGAGATGTGGATGCCTTTGTGCGAGCATGCATAGTTTGCCAAAAGGTCAAGTTTGACAGGCAAAAGGCACCAGGGTTGTTACAACCACTGCCGATTCCGGATAAGCCATGGGAAAGCATTGCTATGGACTTTATCTTTGATCTTCCAAGAACGCCAACAGGGAATGATGGTATATGGACCATTATCTGCAGGTTCAACAAGCAGGCCCATTTTATCCCTGTCAGGAAGAAGATAAAATCTGATCAGATGGTACGCTTGTTCATGTACAATGTGTTTAAGTACCATGGTATGCCACAATCGATTATCAGTGATCGTGATCCTCGCATGACCAGTTTGTTCTGGAGAGGATTGTTTGAGAACATGGGCACTACGCTCAAGTTTTCGTCTTCGTTTCATCCACAAACTGATGGACAGCTGCTGAAATGCTATGTGTCAGATAATAAGGGCAAGTGGGAACAGTATTTGCCTATGCTTGAGTATGCGTACAATAATACGGTGCATTCATCTACTGGCAAAGCACCTTTTGAGATTGTTGAAGGCTGCAAAAAGGTTCCTCCCATTTTGCATACAAAGCACAAGATCTTTGAGGCAGATCGATATGTTGAGAACATGGATGAGATGTATAAGAAAATTAAAGTTGCCTTGGAGAGGACTCAGGCAAAGCAGAAAAAGGCTGTTGATCGTCACCGTCGTGAATTGCTACTATCACCTGGTGATTGGGTTCTGTTAAGGTTCGAAAAGGCAAGGTTAAAGAAGATGAAGGGCAAGGAACGGCTGTTTCCTAAGCTCAACATGCGTTACTATGGGCCTTTTTAAGTGCTTGACAAGATCAGCGATGTGGCTTACAGGCTGAAATTGCCTGATGCATGGAAGATTCATAATGCGTTTCACGTGAGTCTTCTAAGACCCTTCGTGGGTGATGTGCCAGAAGATATGCCAGATGAGGATCAAGCAGAAGTTGAGGAACTTGATGAGATCTTGGTACCTGAGCAAGTTTTGGCACATAAGGACAGAAAAGTTAAAGGACAAGTTGCAAGACGCTATTTGGTGAAGTTCAAGAACTATCTGTCTATGGATGTAAAGTGGATGGAAGAGTATGAACTGTCAGAGTCACCATATGTATTGCAGCTTTACCTTGAAGCCTTTGGGTTACAGCCTACTTATGCCCCAACCCAACGTGTGCAAAGGAGGGGTAATGATAGAGCTAGTACATCAAATGTACATATGAATTCAGCGCCATAGATGGAAATGGCAAAAGTATGAAGGTCTCATTAAGTCATTTGTATCTATGGATGTTACGACCTTTCTTGCGGATACATGCGATGATAAAAGAGTGTTAATAGCACAAGATCATCAATGGCGTGTATTTATGGTATGCAATCGAGGACGTTTGCGATTTCAAGAGGGGGGTATGTCACGAGAACGTCGCAGTTATTAACCATGTCACAAAGATGTGGCAACTGCTAACCTTGGTTGTTGGTTTCTTTCCAATGGGGTTTATTTTATTTGTTTTGAGACCCTCGTTTTGAAGTAGCAAACGGTCGGACATTGTATGGCCAATGTGAACGGTAGATTCACCCGCAGACGGGAAGTGGTCGGCATTGGAATTCGTATGGTAAGAGGATGTCTAGGCTTAGAGCAAGATCATATAGGTCCCCCCGTCGCACTTAGTAAGTTGGTGGATACTAGAAAGTGAACTCAATAAAGGCCTAAAGTCAAGGTGTGACTACCAACTGAAAGTATCCAATACTTGGGCCACATTGCACTTTTGGATGCGGTCCCAATGAGGATAGATGGTCAGAAGACCAGTGGGAGCCCAACGGAAGCATCTCCTAAAATTTAGGGAACTGCTATTTTGGGCTATGAAATGTGTTCGCGTCATTACCTCCGGTATGACTAGGGGAACATTTTACAACTCTGCCGCGAAGTCAACTGGGCAACCGGTCAGGATATTTTTAAGCGGCGAACCCGAAACGGGCAAATGCTTGTAAATGCGCCAAGTGTCACATTTTCGTGAACTTTCCTCCTACAGAAAAATGGGCGCTGATTTTTAAGTTGGGAGAGGCCTCATTATGCAATCTGTCACACAGGTTAAGAGCTATGGAGTGCTTCCTTTCCCTCTCATGTACAGTGTAGTGCTAGGAGTGATGCCCTGCACACTACACACTGCTCTCTCTCTCCCCTACGTGCAGTTATGTGATGCCCCTCAAGAGGGCTCCTCATTTGACTGATGTACAACTGTGTGGGTTCATGCTTTTGTGTTGAGGCAAGAGCCTCCTTGAGCAGGAACAGGGGTAGCTAGTTGCTACTCCAAAGCAGGCACTGGTGAGGGTCATAACCTCACCATACAGGTGCAAAATCAGCGCTGTGTATGCGCTGTAATTTTACTGTTTTTCAGCCATACGGACGCCAGAACCTTTGGGAATCGTGCCCCACTGGCAGAGGACAGTTAGGGGACTGTTTGGGGCTGAAAACAGGGCAAAAACCAGTAAATACAGCGTGCTGAATTTACTGTTTTTGGGCAGGAATCAGAGGGTATACGCCAGTAGAAGCGAGTTCCAGCAGGGGAATTGGTTTCGCGCAAGTTTAGGGGCTGTTATGCTGCCGAAATTTGGCCAAACAGGCGGTATCTAGTGGGATACAATCAAAGGATTCCCAGGACTCTTCTTTGTACTTTACCCTCCTAAAGAATAAAGAAATACCGAAAGGGGCGCCAATTTTGGGGCCTACAGGCTGTCGGTGTCTGCTCGGAGCATTCTAGCTTCTGAGCCGTGTGTGTGATCAAGTGTTAATTCCCTTCGCAGGTTTCTTTGCAAAGTGCTCTGTGTGTGTGTGTTTAAAGTAAAGAATTTCGGGTGAAAGCCAACGCCTACCGCCCTACGGGCCGGTTTCATGGTTCCATTGGAGTGAATCAGATCAAGAGGATTAGCTTTGCGAGAGACAGAGTAATAAGGGGATTTCTTTTGCTTTCCATAAAGACAATCGTTACAAAAATCCAAGTTTTTGCCTTTTACATCAACCCTCTTCAAAGAGGAAAGCACATTGATACCCTTTTGGCTCATATGGCAAAGTCTCTTATGCCACAATTTTGTGTGTGAAGCAACTTCATTAACAACAAGAAACTTGTCAGGCAAAGCTTTGCATAGAAGATAGTACAAAGTACCTCTTTTAGACCCTTTTGCAACAAGCATAGAGCGCTTAAGCAACTTCCGTGAACCCCCCAGCAAAGATGGTAGTATAACCATGTGCATCTAACTGGCCAACAGATAGCAAACTTTTCTTAATGCCTGGTACAAACATGACATCATTCAACACAAGCTCTTGACCATTGTTAAGAGCCAAACGAATAGTACCCATTCCCTCAATACTGCAAGCAAAATTATCACCAAGGTACACCTTGCTATAATTGCCTGCAGCATATGTAGCAAAACACTCCAAAGATGGAGTCACATGGAATGAAGCACCAGAATCCACTATCCATGACTGGAATAGGCCATCATTAGCACTGAACAATGCATCAATGACATCTTTCTTCGAGATAAGCATGTCTTTTGCATTAGCTATGACCACATCTGAGGGGCATAAAGCCGCAACCAAGATTTCCTCAACGTCTGACAACTCCTCAATGACCACACTAGAGGATACATTTGCATTCTCAGCATCCTTGGAGGAATCACCTGCTGCAATTTATTTCCCTTTCTTCTTCTTATCTTGTGTTTCCTTCTTCCTTTCCTGCTCTTTCTTAAAATACAATCGGGCTTCTTGTGACCCTTTCTGCCACATTGATAACAAGTGACATCCTTATCTTTTGTCTTGCTCTTACTTCTATTTTGAGTCGTGTTACCCGCATCACGCTTTGATTTCTACCTCTTGCATTGTAGGCATAATTGCCACCTTTCCCACTAAACTTGCGTCTAATCTCTTCATTGAGAATAGACCCTCTCACACCGTCATAAGTGAGGGTGGGACTGTTGCTCAAGGAGACAACCAAAATTTCCCAATTATCTGGCAATGTCATAAGCAAGAAAATAGCTTTCAGCTTATCATCGAATTGCTAAAGTCCACTGTCCTGTAACCGACTCAACACACTTGTAAAAGTACTCAAATGCTCAGAAGCTGACTTCGAGTTATCAAGCTGTATATTCACCAACTTTCACATCAAATGCACCTGGTTTATAGGCATGGTGTTTTCATAATTGGACTTTAGCTTTTGCCATATTGCATAAGCAGAGTCCAAACGCTTGATGTCCGTAAAAATGTCATCATTGATAGTCATTTTGATGTAGGCCATAGCCTTCTTATTTAACCTGGCCCACTCTTCGTCAGATAAACCTGGTGGCTTGTTCTGTTCCAATGCATCTTCACAATCTTTTAAGAAAAGGATACCTTGCATGCGTTCTTGACAAAGATCAAAGCCTTGACCATCGAACCGTTTGATTTCCATCAAACTTTTAGTGTCAGATATGGAAGAGGAAGAAGCCATCTTAATTCAACCACAAGTGTGTATACAAGGGAGATGCAATAGGCTGAAAATTTCAGCAAATAGTAGCAACCACAAGACTTTGCATACAAAGAGCCACAGTTTCTTTACATGAAACGTTCCAAGTCTGAAATTTCAACTGAAATGTGCAATTTCAAGCACTTGTACTCAGCTTTTCACTCAATTTGTCGCGACAAACATCAATACATGTGATCCCACAACTTTGGTACACTTGCGTATTGCTGTTTTAACCTGTAATAACCTGTAAATCACCTGTTTTGACCTGAAAACAGACTAAACAGTCTGTTTTGGACTGTTTTGGCAGTTTTGGTGACCTTTTCGACCCTGGAAACAAGGGGCTTTGCGATGAAACCGAAATTGAACGCAGGAGAGTAAATTTAACTCGCTGTCCAGTAGACTGCGCAAGGCTGTTTTGAAACCCTAGGGCTCTGATACGAGTTGAAAGTGCGAAGTAGAAGATATCGGTAGGTGCGCGTCGCGATGTAGTGCTGGATTGGGGCAAGAAGCAGGAGGCATAGAGCAGCAGAGAGCTAGCCTAGAGATTGAAGCAGGGCAAGAGAGAGAGCTCACGTTTTTGGGAAAAACTTAATAAGCGAGTTTTGGGTTTTCCCACTTCTATTATAAGTGACTTAAAAAAAATGTGTCCAAGTTCGCATTAAGTTCAATGCGAACTTGGACAAAGTATAAAAATGTAAAAAAAGAGGTTATTTAGGCCTTTAATCCAACATGTGTGTGTGAGGGTCCAGCTTTATTTTAATCCTTTATGTCACTTGGGGCCCCATCGGACGGGGTCCCCATAAGTTGGTAGGACTTCTTCTTCTGCTACTTGTTCTTCTTAGGGTTTAGGCCCCTCGGCCAAGATATGCAAGTTGGCTCCATTCTACACGTTAGCAGTTTGTGACATTCCCCCTTCTTGAAAGAAAGTAACTTGATTACAGCATATCTGCAAAACAACTCAAGTTAGCTCAAAATTTTTTCCGAGGATCATTTCAAGGGACAATGAGTTTGCTTTTTTTTTTTTTGTTAAGAGTTAGCTTCTCCTCTCGGCTCTTTTGTTAAGGAGTTGGCTTCTCCTTTTGTCAAGATCGGAACTCTTAATATTCTGGCGTAGTAAAATTAGCCATCACACTCAGACCGCATTGATCTTCCGTGGGTGTCTTGATGCACTAAGATTACATACCCATACAATCTCATCCAATTAGGAATATTCAGTAGTTGGCACATCACAATGCAACACAAATGCTCACATATGCATGTTACAAGACACAACAAACAGCGCCACTGAGCACTCTTTTGAGACAAACGGTCTGCAGTATGAAGGTACTCAATGACTACCTCGTCACTCCCCCCGCAAATAACGTAAAAAGGTTCGGGCCATGAGCTCAGAGGACTGTACAACCAAACGCTCCCCAGACCGCAGTCTGCGTCGCTTGGATGTTCAAGCATACAACCACCAATCGCTCCCTAGGCATCGCTTGCGTCGTTTGGAGGTTATCTAGCATACAACGGAACGCTCCCCACGCATCGACTTGGGTCGTTCCGAGGTTTTCAAACATACAACGAAATGCTCCCCAGGCATCAGCCTGCGTTGTTCCGAGGTTTCAAACATACAACGAAACACTCCTCAGGCATCGGCTTGCGTCGTTCTGAGGTTTTCAAACATACAACGAAACGCTCCCTAGGCATCGGTCTACGTCGTTCCGAGGTTCAAACAATACTAAAACATTATTTCTTACTTCTCCACTCGGGAGTAAAATCACCAATCAATGAAACCACTATTAAAACCAGAGTCAAACAACTTAAATCGGCATCAAGACAAGTTCAAAACCGATACCATCCATTTCAAATAAATTTCAAACAGAATTACCAAACAAGTACTCAAACAGAACTCAAACAAAATTCAAACTTAAAAAGAAATTTCGACATTGATCGAGCTTTGAAAAGTCGACTGACTTTCTATCCTGAAACTTGCACCAAAAAATTAGGGTTAGGTTCTTTCCATAAGGTCGTAGCCCAGCATATCATGGTCCATCAGCTCTTGGACTGACAGTGTTTCTTTGGCGGCGATGGTAGTCCCAAGATAGCAATCGCACTGGACCTCCAAGGTCATCTGCTCGTGAAGAGACATCTACCGAGAGATGTCGAGAAATTTCAACTTATAATGTGCTAGGGTTTAGCATATTAGAATACTCCACTCTGCCAGAAGTTGCAATCCGAAAAAAGATGTCAAAAACCATATAACTTCGGGTAAAAATTTTCTTGGAAGCTTGCCAAGTCCTTGGAGTGTGCGGCTTGGTAGCTATAGAGATCAACATCTGGATGGCACTGCCTTTGAGAAAAACATCAGCTCTAAACAAATCTTGGATCCTTCTCTTGCAAGTGATCTTTATGGCTTATGCCTTGTAAGACATGAGCGGTGAAGACGGGAGTGCGCCCAATGCACGATGAAGTAAGGGTGGGAGTGGCTAATAAGTCCGGGGTCCGAGCACAAAGCTAAAATTTCCAATGAACTTTGGGAGTGCGATCTTGCTTTGTCTGCTCTTTTGTAGGACCGGTATTCTTTCAGAAAAGCATACGCTTAATGCTCTGATACCACTATCACAAGACGGGCACCGCGTGCCAATAGAAAAGAACAGACTGAACAGACTTTTAGCACTTCAATAACAATTAAACTGAGAGAGATAGACGACACGCGACATGGAGTGGCGGAATTGCACCCCAAAGAGTATTTGCTCCAAACCTTGGCGCCCCTTTCTGTATTTCTTTATATTGCATCAACACAATACAAGCTGGTACTCCAGACTTTGCACCTTCTCCAGGAAGCATGCCAGAGAATGAGTCCTTGCACATATTTAAAGGCCCTTGGCCTATGAAAAGCAGTTTACATGAAAAGCCTTCAAACTCAAAAGCTTCTGGTCCAAAAGCAATGCCAAAAAGCTGCTAGCTTAAATCACGGAATTTCGTACAACTGCCACGTTAGCAGTTAGCATAAAACGCGGAAATCCGTACAGCCTGCCACATCAGCACTGTCAATGTAATTTCTGGAAATCTACCACGTCATCAGTTCCACGCTTTGTGTGTGTGGGGGTCCAGCTTTATTTTAATCCTTTATGTCACTTGGGGCCCCATCAGACGGGGTCCCCATAAGTTGGTAGGACTTCTTCTTCTATTACTTGTTCTTCTTAGGGTTTAGGCCCCTTGGCTAGGATCTGCAAGTTGGCTCCATTCTTGAGGGCTTTGACACGTCAGCAGTTTGTGACAGACTGTTCTTGACCAGATTTTTGCTAGTACTTGGAGACTTATGACCCAAGGAAATCTTGAGGTTGTCAAGCTTGACGCATTATGCACATTGTTGTTGCAAGAGTCACTTTAGAAAAAAAGGGCTTAATAGCGTGCAATTGAACAGGCCTTTATTGTTGCTTAAAGAAAAAGTGGTAACAACAATGTAGCCACTTCTCCTGGTTCTTTTGAGTGGTAAATGACCTGTTCCTAGTGGTTCTACTAGGAACACTTCATCTGGTAATTCTGGTGAAAAGGGCAAAAACAAAGATGCGTTGCCATTATTTTAAAGTTGAGGATCATTTGATGAAGCAATGTCCAAAATAGAAGACAAAAGACGCCAAGAAGAAAGAGGTTGGTTCCACCACAAGTGCAACAATTGTAGAGTCTTTTGTGGAGGAGATTGTGATGCTGATGTAGATACAGAATGGGCTTTTACGGTGCAGAGTGCACTTATGATCCTCCTGTCCATGATGGATGTATGTTAGTTGCTGCAGATGCTCATGTGTAGCACTTTGATAGTGGTGCTACAAAGCACATTACCTCTCATCATGACTTGTTTACCTCTCATGAGGATGTCCCTCATGGGAATACAGTCACTTCTGCCAACAATGCCTCTTATCCGGTCCATGGATTTGGAAAGATTGTGTTGACTGCTGCAAATGGCAATTCTTTCACACTTGTTGATGCACTGTATGTACCTAGGATAAAAAAGAATCTTTTGCTTGTATCTGCATTTACTAGACTTGGTCTTGTTGTCAAATTTGTGGATGACTGATGTAGAATTCATGATCTTAGTTTTGGTGATGAAATTGTTGCATGTGGCATTTTATGCCGTGGGCTGTATAAGCTCACTTTGTATGACAAGTGTGGGCAGAATTTTGCAAATGCAGTTGTGGATTCAAAGGCTCTTTCAGTTGCAAATCTTTGGCATGGACGTTTTTGGGCATCTGAATTTTCCTAGTTTGCTGTGTTTGTAGAAATCTGAGATGGTCGCGTCTTTGCCGCCTCTTGAAGCACCTGCCAAACATGTTTGTGAAGGCTGTATTTTGGGTAAGATGCAGCGTTCGAAGTTTCCAGAGGATGGTTCAGTTAGGGCTACATGCAGATTGCAGCTTGTGCATAGTGCTGTTTGTTGGCCCATGCAAACTCCGTCCTCAGGCAATTACCTTTACTACGTGACTTGTATTGATGATTACTCCAGACACGTTGGAAAGGAGAAGTCGGAAAACCACCAGCACACTTGATGACAGCCTCTCTATAGCCCAGTGATCTTACAGCACCCCTATCCCCTGCTTAACACACACCCCGATGCACAATCTGCAATCTACTATTGACCAAGCTCAGACTCGAACATCTCCAACTATATACACTAACACCAAGCATATCAGCGAGGTTCTTGCCTATAACCCTTTTGAGCACCTTCACATCAACAATAGCATTTCAAAATCAACTAACATTCACACAATATTGCAGAATCTCTAACATTCACCTATTCCGTCTAAGCTTGCACCCAATTTATGCATCTAACACCAGTAAACACTTCGATATCAATGGCCTACACTGCATTCACATAGAAGGCACCAACACAAAAAACCATCCGAGTCCACGAGATCACCATAAGCATGAGAGTGCGGTAGGAGATTGACACAATTTGCAGAGAAACAGGCAATTATCACTACTAAATCCTGCAAAAGGAGGTGTATAATGATGGGCTTAATGGAAAAAAATCCTCCTTTGCTTTCGATTCTCTACACCTGACCCTCTGAGCTCTCGCTTGGACCCGCCTCCCGTCACCTCAAGGCGGCCTCCTCTTTGATGGCGCTCACTCAGCTTTCCTTCAGGGCTCGATGTTGCCCACCCCCTTTGTTCACCACCCGTCGGCTGGTCAACCCTCGGCACTCAGCCCTCGTAGCCAGCTGCGACCCCCTCCTCTCTCCTCTGCATGGCGCCACCACTTGGCCCACTGTCATCCTCAGCCACCCTGCTGTCCAGTGCTCAGGCCCGCCACCCCTTCCTGTAGCGGATCTGCTTCCTTCGTATCCTTACCATGCAGCCCATGGCCGCCTGGCCTCTCCCTTTGCTCTCCCTCTGTAACACCCCGTGGCGGTCCTCTTCAATCGCCTTGCTGCCCTGCCCGCCACAGATGGCGCACCCCTGGCTGCCTTCAACTCATGCAGAGCCCAAGTGGCCGTGCTTTCCTTCAGGAAGCCCGTCACCATGCATCCACTGCAGCTCGCTTTTTTTTTATATTAATAGCTTTTAAAAGCTTTTGGGCTTGGCCCCCCTTTCACACGGTCGCATGCTTCCAATTGTCGATGTCCACCTCGAGAGCAATCCACATAAAATTGAGCAAAGACAAGGCCGCCCATCTACAAGAGACGGTTTCTCCATGGTATAGCCTTGCCGAATAGACCCAAACTTGAAGCTGTACGAAACACCAAAAAACCAGACACTTCGAGCCTTCTCACTTCCCCCGATCAGTAGTGCTAAAACTTGCCCTGACCTTCGAACAACCACATTTAGCATACACATCCTGGCAATGCTGGGCATACCTTGCATCAAATAGCCGCTGAAGCACTTTGCCATCTGCTTGCAAATATCCATGTACAAGCTTTCGAGCTCTCCCTGGGCTGACCAAAACTGGGTGCACCATCATTGCCCACCCCCTCGTTGAGCATTCATGCTCAACCATAATTATTTAGGTAAAATAGTACTGCATAGAGAGAATGATATAACATAGCTACATAGACTGCATAAGAAAAATGATGATAATGGCTATATAAATAGGATAGGAATAGATAGAAAAGCATTTGCTACTGCATCACCCTCCAGGGTTAAATGGAAAGCTCGAAGCTTCCCCAATCATAGTGTACACTGTAGGCTCCGCTTGGATCAAAAACAAAACAATGGCCATGGCCATCCACCTGTAAAACATGCATATCCAAGCCTTCCTTTGCACTTGTAGGCCAATAAACTCGCCACCCCTCCAGCTCTTTATAGCTTGGAAGCTTCTTCACCCTGTATCCATAATCCTTCCATCTAACCATAAGCATACTTCTGATCACTTGAAACACCTGTACCATAAACCGCTATCATGCCATCTGCTAGAGAACCCTCCATATGATCATCTTTATCACATGAGCATGGAAACCTACATAGTACACCCTGCAAAGCAACCTGGAACAACATAGCTATCAATAGCATCACATAAAATAGCAAGACCCTGCCATTTGCCTCCACCTGCTACATAGCCAAGCAAACCTGATCCCTTTGCAAACCTGTATCCAAACCCTCTGAAAATGGCTTCCAGGCCAACTTTTCATACTCAAGAGTATGACTTGCTCGAGCTTCAACCTGTTCAAATACCTCATCACCTGCAAAGTTGGCAGCACCTTCTTCGTTGCATGGAGCCTTGCTCTCATAGGCTGCACTTGTATCAGCTTCCATAGAGTCATCTGTCGGAGCTAACTCTCCACGGCTACACACAAACTCTGAAACTTCAAAGCACACCTCTACATGCCCATCAAGGCAAGGTTGCCCCACCCCCTGCATAGACAAATCAACTTGACATACCTCCGCTTCTGCTTCTAGCTTCTGCAAGCCATCCTCAAAAACCTGTTCTTCAACTAGGTCTGATCCACAATCAAACCATACCTCTTCCTCCAATAGGGACTCACCATCACACGGCATTTGATAGGGCTGCTCGACTGGCAGATTCACACAAGACATTTCCACACCTGCACTATGCTTCTCCTCGACCTTCAAATGACTGGCAGGCAACTTGCATACATTTTTTTCCACTTCATCTACATGAAAAACATCATAAGTTTCATACCTAGAGGACATGGACTCCGTCTCCCACATGCTATCTGTGTCCAAACTGTTGCTAGAGCTATGAGAACTGTCGGACTCCTCTTTGGAACTTGCCAATTCTTGGACCACTGTTGCCTTCCTCATTGCTGGCTCTAGAACTGACACCTCTTCTTTAAGATCTTTTACCACCTCGCTCTCTTGAGGAAGCAAACTGGGTGGCACCCTGAATACACCTCTCTGCACCTTTTGAGCCCTGGTTGGCACTTCTTCTACCTCTTCTAGCCTGGCATCAGCTTCACGTGCTTTGATCACATTCATATCAACAAAAAAAGGAGCTTTTACCTCTTGCGGCTCTTCAATCTGTTTGGACCTAGGTCCACAGGTTGTCATGATTGCCGACTGTAGCAATCCTGCCTCCATCTTCTTCTTCATCTTTCGACTCTTCGCTCCGGCGACTCTGACGGCTTCATCAAAGGTCCTTGGATCTTCATAACCCACCCTCTCACGAACATAAGGATGCAAACATGATAGAAACTTTTCCATCTTAAAGAATCCCACATTGGTTGCTTGGGTAGCAGCCACAAAATCCCCCCAAAAAGCTTCAAATTTATCAACAAAAGCATAAAAACTTGCACTTACGTCCTGCTGCAATCCTTTGAGCTTTGCATCTGCTTCGGAAGCCGACACCACTTTTCGATACCTTTGTAGAAAGTGCTCTCGAAATCCGATCCAAGTCTGCTTGTGTGCATCTTCTAAGCCATCAAACCAAACTTTTGCTTTACCTCGCAACACCAAAGGTAGAGTTTGAAGCTTCGCCTCATCACCTGGCATCTGCAATACTGCCAGCATATATAGCTCAAAACCGGCAAGCCAATCATTTGCATCCTCATCTCCTTTGAACACCGGACCAAATTCCTGTTTCATCTTGATTCACAAACACTCGGTCAAGAAGCAATCAGTGGATCCTCAGTGGGGGCACCACAAGATGGAAAGGGGGAAGTCGGAAAACCACCAGCACACTTAATGACAGCCTCTCTATAGCCCAGTGATCTTAGAGCATCCCTATCCCCTGCTTAACACACACCCCCGATGCACAATCTGTAATCTACTCTTGACCAAGCTCAGACTCGAACATCTCCAACTATATACACTAACACCAAGCATATCAGCGAGGTTCTCGCCTATAACCCTTTTTAGCACCTTCACATCAACAATAGCTTTTCAAAATCAACTAACATTCACACAATATTGCAGAATCTCTAACATTCATCTATTCCGTCTAAGCTTGCACCCAATTTATGCATCTAACACCAGTAAACACTTCGATATCAATGGCCTACACTGCATTCACATAGAAGGCACCAACACAAAAAACCATCCGAGTCCACGAGATCACCATAAGCATGAGAGTGCAGTAGGAGATTGACACAATTTGCAGAGAAACAGGCAATTATCACTACTAAATCCTTCAAAAGGAGGTGTATAATGATGGGCTTAATGGAAAAAAATCCTCCTTTGCTTTCGATTCTCTACACCTGACCCCGTGAGCTCTCGCTTGGGCCCGCCTCCCGTCACCTCAAGGCGGCCTCCTCTTTGATGGCGCTCACTCAGCTTTCCTTCAAAGCCCGATGTTGCCCACCCCCTTTGTTCACCACCTGCTGGCTGGTCACCCTCGGCACTCAACCCTCGTAGCCAGCTGCGACCCCCTCCTCTCTCCTCTGCATGGCGCCACCACTTGGCCCACTGTCATCCTCGGCCACCCTGCCGTCCAGTGCTCAGGCCCGCCACCCCTTCCTGTAGCGGCTCTGCTTCCTTTGTATCCTTACCATGCAGTCCATGGCCGCCTGGCCTCTCCCTTTGCTCTCCCTCTGTAACACCCCGTGGCGGTCCTCTTCAATCGCCTTGCTGCCGTGCCTGCCACAGATGGCTGCACCCCTGGGGCCTGGCTGCCTTCCACTCATGCAGAGCCCAAGTGGCCGTGCTTTCCTTCAGGCAGCCCGTCACCATGCATCCTCTGCAACTCGCTTTTTTTAATTATTAATAGCTTTTAAAAGCTTTTGGGCTTGGCCCCCCTTTCACACGGTCGCATGCTTCCAATTGTCGATGTCCACCTCGAGAGCAATCCACATAAAATTGAGCAAAGACAAGGCCGCCCATCTACAAGAGACGGTTTCTCCATGGTATAGCCTTGCCGAATAGACCCAAACTTGAAGCTGTACGAAACACCAAAAAACCCGACACTTCGAGCCTTCTTACTTCCCTCGATCAGTAGTGCTAAAACTTGCCGTGACCTTCGAACAACCACATTTAGCATACACATCCTGGCAGTGCCGGCCATACCTTGCATCAAATAGCCGCTGAAGCACTTTGCCATCTACTTGCAAATATCCATGTACAAGCTTTCGAGCTCTCCCTGGGCCGACCAAAACTGGGTGCACCAACGCATGGGTGTATCTGCTTAAAGCAAAGTCCGAAGTGTTTATGTGCTTTAAGCACTTTCTGGCTATGGTTGAAAATGTCTCTAAAATGTACTATGGACACCCTCTGTTCTAATCGAGGGGGGGAGTATATGTCTCATGAATTTAATGCATTTTTGGCTAGTCATGGGATAAAACACCAATGTACAGTGCCGTATACACCTCAACAAAATGGTGTTGCTGAGAGGAAAAACAGGTCACTTACGGAAATGACATGATATATGGTCAAAAGTCAAGCTTTGCCACATTCATTTTGGCTTGAGGCTACCATGTGTGCCACTTCTGTACTTAATAGGTGTGCTACAAAAGCTTTGCAGTCTATGAGTCCATATGAAGCATGGCATGATAGAAAGGCTTCTATTGATCACATGCATGTTTTTGGCTATTTGGTTTATGCTTTAGTGCCACAAACGCAACACAAAAAATTGGATGATAAGGCTATCAAATGCATTTTTGCTGCTGTTAATACTGAAACAGGTTGTACCATCCGCAAACAAAGCGTATCTTGGTTTGATGAGATGTTGTGTTTGTGGAAGATTCTGGCTAGCCCTTGCTATCATGTACTAGAGACAATAATGTAAGCTCATAGGACATTTATGACAGTTTGTTGCCTCTTTTCACTGGTGGAAATTTGAATGTAAATTCAAACGAGGCAAATGTACAGCCTACGGGGGTTTCTGAAAATGTTACAAATTAGCCTATTACTGATGTAGATGTACATGTTGTACTTGATGCGGAAAGGGTTGAGAATGAGCAAGCTAGAGGTATGCCAAAATGGCCGGTGCATACTTTGCGTGACAATAAATTTGATGCACCTTTGTCTAGTCGTACTCATTCAGGTTCTTGCTATGCATCTTATGCATTAGATTGCCATGGTTTGGATGTTTCCAGTTTATATGATGTTGAGGAACCTCTGCCTTTTGATGAAGTACAAAATTCTGAAAATTGGATGGTTTCCATGTAATCAGAATATGATGCACTTAAAAAAAATGACACATGGATGTTACTTTCAAGATGAAAGATTTGGGGTTGTTGCATCATTACTTGGGCATGCAATTTAAGCAATGTGATGGTGGTATTGCCTTGTGTTAGACAAGTTACATAGAGACATTGATATGTAAGTTTGGACTTGAGGACTGCAAGCCTATTGCCACTCCCATGGAGACAGGTTTGAAGTTGAGTCTTCATGATGTCACTCTTTACCAAACTGCTGTTGGATGCCTTATTTATGTATGCAACCTGAGGCCGGATATTCAGTTTGCAGTCTTATGCATAGCCCAGGGTCTAAGCATTGGTAGGCTGTCAAGTGGACCTTTTGCTACTTGAGTGGCACTTTACACCTTGGGTTGTTTTATCCCAAGGGGGGATCATTGCCGCCAGATTGGCCGCCATATTTACATGCTTTTTCGGACTCAGATTGGGCTGGTTGTTATGACACTTGAGTGTCCACGAGTGGTTTTTGTTTCATGCTCGGCAGTTCATGTATATCATGGTTGAGCAAGAAGCAACCTACTGTGGCCACTTCCAGTTGTGAAGCTGAGTACAGGGCAGTCTTCACAGCTACGATTGAGTGTGTATGGCTCAGACACCTTATGGCTGATTTGGGTGTTGGACAGGATACTGTTGTCAACATCATCTACACTAACAGTCAGAGCGCATTGGCAGTTGCAAGGAACCGAGTTTTTCATGCTCGCACAAAGCACATTGAGGTGCATTACCGCTATGTCAGGGAGAGACTCTCAGTAGGAGAGATCAACTTGGCTTATGTGCCTTTCACAAAGGCATTGTCTTGTGAGAAATTCGAAGCTTTTCGCAAAGCTTTGGGCTTACTTCCCTTTGTGGACCGATCATGTCCTCAGGGCATGGCACTGCCCTATACTCTATGTGCTAGCTCTCGTTCACCGCATCATTCCGAGGGGGGATTTGTTACCATATACATGTGGTAGGGATGTGTGTGAACAGACTTGGACCGTCGGGGCATTTTTTCCCTCACTAGGAGGTTTTTCCCCCCATGCATTGTATATACGCCCATCACTCTAGGGCTATCTCATCTTTCCATTGCACACTAAGTAATACTACTCTCTGTTGTGTGCCTTGAGCTTCCTTCATCTTCTCAAGCTGTGTGCGTTTCCCTGCAACCCTATTTCCAACACTCGTTTGCAAAAAAAGAGAGGCAACCGAGCTCTGATACTATTGTCACAAACGGAAGCGCACACGAATAATCAAGAAACTGAAAATAAATAGAAAGTTGAACAAACGAGACGAGAGAGAAGATCGACATAGTATTGGGGACCAAAAGATGGGTTGGTCCCCCCCCTTATAGAGAATCTTTATTCGGGGAGAATCTTTTTACAAGCACCCCTCCGTTCTAGTTCTTAGACTCGACGGTCGTTTCCTTCCCGGTTAGGAAAATCCAAGAGACGAGCTTCTATTCCAAATACCTTTGCCGTCTATGCTCCAAGCGTGAAGCTCCATAGGCCGTTTCGGAGTGTCATTCCGAAATCCCCAAGCATGGCCTCCTTGCTCCTTTCCGCAATGGAGTACCTGCAAAAAGCACAAACACAAAAACAACAATTTGTAAGAGCAACCTTCGTACTCCAACATCTCGCGATCACTTGTGATTCCGACATGGCAGGGTTTCTTTGTGCTAGTGCTGGCAACACTGGGCAGAGAGAGGGTGCTAGTGTTGCTTTTATAGGTTCTCGAGGGCGGCAGGAATAGCGAGTGAAGCTCTTGCAATAATAGCAGATGCATGTGGGACTGGATTAGCTCGGAGAGAGAGAAAATAGCTGACGGTGGCCTTATAGAGAGAGGAGAGAGAGTTAGCGTTGCCGTTGGGCTGTTTTTAGCCAATATGGGGGCGCCTCCTATTTTCTATGCTTTATTTTAATAAGTGGTTGCCCACTTATTAAGTGGGCAGCCGGTCACTTATTAAAAAGTGTGAATCTGTTTAAAAACTCAAATAAAAACTCTCGGAGCTGAAAACTGATGCTACGCAGCACTCCTCAGGTGTCCTGGGATGCAACCTCATGCACAGATGCAATGCAGACATAGATTTCCTCATAGGAAAGCATTTGCTTTTGCGGAAAGCACTTAAAAACATTTTGCTTTTTATGAAAACCTTCACAGAACTCATCTTTATTCTTGTGCCTCCATCTTTACTCGTAATCCTTTACCTAGTTAGAATTTCCTCCCAGACCAATGGATTATTCCCTATTTGATCATAGCAGTTATAATACGCGTATTCTTTTAGAATACGGGACGTCCCGTATTGAAATGTATTGTACGTCTTATAACGTTTTCTATATTTTTTCTCAAAACGTATTCTGTTCTAATGTCTTTTGCTAGTTGATCGAGTGTGTTTTAGAGCTTCACATTGAAGAGTCATTGAAGAGGTGCATGACCTGCTTCATTTGTCCTCATTAAAATATCATATCTAAAAATGTTGACGTATTTTATTTTTGATTCTAGAAAACACGTCTAGTACGTGTATTGTACACCGCGTATTAAATGTCCCGTTCCATACCATTGTTGCTATGTATCCGATGCTTCCATCATCCATCTTGTGACACATCGGGAATACCCATTCCTCGGTATCTCCCACAGAACTTACGGAACAACTCCTTCACGATGCTTAATGTCACCCATTATATGACACATCAGAGTTGTCTATTCCTGATGGCTATTATCAGTTCCAGTAGATCTGTAGTTCCTAACTTTAACAGTTCAAGTGTACACATTTAAATATTCTAATTTTACTAAATAGAAATTACTCAAAAAATAAGAAAATAGTTTATAAGCCCCCCCGGCTCCCCCCCACCCCCCCCCCCCCTCTGTGCCCCCCTCCTTCCCTGACAACAGTCAATACAAGCATTCCTGCAAAGAGTTCTATGCAAGTTGCAAATCTAGCCTAGCGAATCTTCTGGACATACAGATACATAGGCTTACAAGGCTTATGTTAGTTGCTGCCAAAAATCTCACGCCTCGCAAACGTGAGCTTCTCACTATCTACTAATTCCTTTCAGAGGCTCAGCCAAATTTTAGGCAGCTCCCTTCTAGCATATCTGTTGCCTTCAAAGCTTTCTTTCAAGTAGGTAGGAGGTCATATGAAATTGCTTCTAAACACAAAAGATTAAAAGACTCAAGAGACTGTTTTTGTGTTTAGGTTTGGGGTTGACACTGGAAAACCAGAGTGTATCCTTTGGCCTTGCACAAAATATATCAACAATGAAGTATGAGAGGCTCCAAGGTTCATGGCAACTAGTTCTTGGCCTATAAGAGCTGTATACTAGGGTGTATTCTCTGTGTACTGTGTATGTGCTCATAAAACATAATTGCATGGTGTCAATTAATTTTTGAGTCTGGTCCTCTCTTTGAGCTTTGTTTTTTTTTCTTTGCAGAGGAAAGTGCCAGGTTGATGTTAAATATCCCAGTGCCCAGTCTCGTCACGAGGAAGCAATAAGAACAATCACATTCAGCGGAGAAGGCAAACTATTTGTCTCTGCGGGTGACGACAAGCATGTCAAACTATGGGACACTGAAACTTGGCAGTGCACTAAGACTGTGTAATATACAAGAGCCATTACAGTTGAAAATATATGTGTTGCTTTTATCATCAATTCAATGTTCTTCTTTTAGCTACAGAGTGCCTCAACTGGCCGACACTGAAAGCTACTTATTTCTCTTTGGTTTAGGCATGCCAGCAAGAAGGTCAGTGCGACTGCATTCAGTTGTGATAGTAAATGGCTACTGTATGCAGACAAGTTTGGAGTTGTCTATGCTATGTCAACAAAATTGCAAGGGGAAGGGTTGGCCAGTTCGGTTGTTTTGGATCAGCCAGTGAATTTGCTTGCACATTGCTGCAGTATCATTACTAGCCTGGTATGATGCCATCTCTGTCCAAGTCAAATTAGAAACCTATTGGTTTTTGGTTATTTTCCTTCGCACTTGATCAAGTAAGAAACTAATAGTTCATGTGAACTGGGCCAGAGAGAAATAAAATAACAGGCATGTATGGGCTTTAAGGAAGTACAGAGTTTGTGAGACTTCTTGGGGTCATAGTTAAAGGGCACATGCGTAGCTCTGCATTGAAGGTAGTTTCTAGTAGCAACTGTGAGCCAGAAGATTGTAGCAGTGTCTGATGTGCGGATACCAGTAACACGACGTTTCACTTTGCTTCTACCAACCCAGTTTTTTCACTGTGGGTAGACTACTTCATCCACTCTTTTGCCTTCCATGCACATGTTAGAGAACATTGAGTATCTCAGCATTCATCCCGTTTTTCTGCATGCCCTTTTTCTGATTGCTTGGCGAGGAAGAATTGCTTTAAAGCCAAGTTCATTCAAGAAGGAACCCTTGCTACAGCTTCAGTGTTTTGTGGGGAACTGTTGTTACGTGAGAAAGAAAAAGTAAATTGAAGATCCTACTATGAAATACAGCTTCAGATCAATTTTATATTCTCACTTCAACTCTAGGTTGTGCGCGCTGTTTGTTGACAGAAGTGTACTGCTGATGGCAAATTCATTGTGACAGCAGATCGCGATTTCAAAATACGAGTGAGCGATCTTTCCTACTATAATGAGCTTGATGTCCTTGCAATTCTCACACTTTTTGAAAAGGATTCACTTAGTATTCAATTTTGCCTTCAGGTCAGCGTCTTTCCCAAAGACCCATTGCAGGGGGCACATGAGATTGAAGGCTTCTGCCTTGGCCATACAAGGTATTTTTCTACTGTCTTTTTGAATATAAACTTTCAAAACAGGGCTCAGACATCTGCTTTTGGAGGGGGAAGAGCAAGCATTAAGCTGATCTTTTGAGTTTGACTTGGTATATCTTTTGGTCATCTATTTTGTATGCACCCATGGGTGTTGAGAGGGCTCCTAAAATGTTCACCTGAAATGCTCTGGTTATGCATTTTGTGTGTCATATATTGGGCGGCGGAACGGATTGTTCTTCAATCACTATAATTCATGCATTTGTTGCAAATAAGGATGTTTAGGCATGTTGGATGGGCACAGATCCAGGTCTCTTTTTTTTTTTTTTTCCTAGAAAAAGATCCTTTTATTAGTTAATGAAAACTGCTCATAGGGCTACAACCACATCTGCAAGAGAGGGCTACAACAAACATGATGGGGAGACTCTCCCAATGAAAAAACAGCATATATACAATGAGGCTAAATCAAGAGATGGGAGGAGGGAAGAGCCACAAAGGTAGTGCCATCTGAGCACACCCTGGACCATGGTGAAAAAAGGCCGAGGACGCCAAAGTCGAAGGAAAGCCTCTCTGCGCTCCTCCATGCGGTCGGAACTGCCTTGGAGTCTCTCAAACTGTCCTCTGAGAGTATAGATCAGCTCTAGCCAAAGATCCCGAACAGTCTCTGCTGGTGGTACTGGGCGAGCCTCGAAGATGCAGAAGCAACGGGCCCGCCAGATGAACCAAAGTGTCAGGCCACTGATGAGCTCCCAACACTCCTCTCTCACTCTGCACCACTCCTGTGGAGTAAGCTTTGTAGCAGGCTGGAGTGTAGGTTGACCCCCTTGCATCACTATCATCCTGCTGGTGCAAGCCAGCTCCCAAGTGCTGTAGCTCTGTGTGCAACCAACCACTGGAACAAAGCGACTCGTCTCGGCTGTCTGGAGTCCCACAACCTCTCCCAAAAGGCTGCCAAGAACTCAGCCGTGAGACCCTCCTCCTGCCAATGAGGTGCTGCAGCGGGACGAGCCTCTCTCTATGTTGCCAGTATGTGACGTCTCAGTCGAACAGTGTACTGAAAGAAAAGGACACTTGGATGGTCTACAGATGAGAAAGGGTCCCTCCAAAGCCACTCTCCAGGATCCCACTGTACTCGTGCCAGTGGACAGCTCTCCCAAGCCCATAGTCTCCAGTGGCCAGTCTCAAGAGCTGCTGGGTCAGGATCTATGACACAAGTCCTCCCACAGATGCCCACCACGCGAATCCTCTGAAAACAGCACTCTGCCACCTGCGGGGCCTCTACTGCAACTCGGTGTAGGCGTCCCTCACCCTGTAGCTCGAAAAACAGGGAGGGTATAGTCTCTGAGATTAGAACCTCCAGTCGCGTGAAGGCTCCCATCTATCTTGGCGCTGTTGACTCGAGAGGTGTGAGCCACTCAGTTGGTACTGCCTTTGAGATGTCCTGACACATGCTCTTCACCCCTCTCATGCCCTGTAGCTGAATGCCCTGAAGCTCCTCTGACAAGCCTGAAAACTGTAACCAGTCACCTAGAGAGCGTGTTGGACCCTCTGCCATGGGACCCTAGGAAACATGAGGCTGACTACCAACCAAGTGGCCTCTTTGAGTGCTATCTCTGAGTGCTAACCATGGGGTTCCAAACAAGGGGTTATCTCAGGCGCCCTCCGTGCAAGTAGGCTGACGCTGCTCTAGGCCTCGCCGCAGTTGCTCCCAAGATCGGAGCAGACTCACAGTGAAGCGGTCCTCCAGTCTCCTGCTCAAGCCAACTCTGCGCATCTCTGTGAAAATCCATCGAGTCGAGGGTCGCGAGGGGCCTCCAGCCCGAGGCACCCTAGCACTAAGCTGCTAAAGGAAGAACTCCTTCTAGGGCTCCTCACCTGGAAGAAGTCCTCTGATGATGAACTTCCCAAGAAGGGCTCTGCTCTGCTGTGTTGAATCGATGATCCCCAACCCTCCCTGAGAACAAGGAAGAGTGATGACCTGCCAAGCCACTTTGGCCCGGGCAATCTGAGTGTGACGCCCTGACCAAAGGAAGTTCCTGATCAGCCTCTCTACTCGGCTGATACAAGAACTCGAGAAGATCCAACAAGAAGTGATGTACCACATAGTAGCCAACAACACCTGGTTGGCCACTAAACTCTGCCTACCAAAGAAAGTCGTGCGGAGCTTCAATGTAACAACTTCCTCCTGATAGACAGGAGGAGGGGAGCAATTTGCTGCTCGGGAGACAAGTCCAAACCAACCTGACAACCCAAGTACCGAACTGCAGTCCCTAGGGGAATCTAAAACCGGCCTGTTTAATCCAAAAAGGGCGGTAGACCTTAGACTTAAACCTTATTTGCTTTCACCCATTTAATTTGTCGCCCACTTTACCTGTACTTTTAGGACACAACAAGAGGGGAAAGGGATACAGGCTGCTAGATTGTACCTGTATGAGAAGACCGACACCAGACTGGCCCCTAAATTAGGCGCCCCTTTCGGTATTTCTTTATTCTTTAACAGAGGGAATAAAAGCTGTGGTTCCCTACAAGCTGCCCCGCACAATCTTGGCTGAATTTCAACTGTTCTGGCCTGATTTCGGCAGCATAACTGTACTAGGACCCTTCACAGTCAGTATTCCCACGCATTGGATGACTTTCCCGACACATACGGACACGTTGCAAAACCTGGCGAGAATCTGCAGCACGCTGAATTCTCTGTTTTCTGCCCTGAAAATGCGCTAGATCACTTGTACAGCGGTCCCCTCGCGTCCCCGAACCTCCTGGGGGTATTAGGGTCCGTTTAGGGCCAAAACCCTAAACCTGCAAAAATACACAGCAGGCTGTAATTCACTGTTTCGGGCTCCGTTTTGCGTGCCGGTCGCATCCGTAGCAAGTCCTCAAGCTCCCGCACCTATAGGGCTACTTGCCCTTTGAATCGGACGAGATTTTGCACGTGAAACCTCTCTGAATCATCTGTACCTGCGGGGGATTAGCCGCTAGCTAATCCAGTACGTGTGCAAGAGGCTCTTGCCTCGGCAATCGCGCATGAACCCACACAACTGTACTTTGGTCAATTGAAAAGCCGACTAGAGGGGCATAACATACTGCCATAGGGGAGAGAGAGAGCAGTGCGTAGCGTGCAGGGCATCACTCCTGGCACTGCACTGTACATAAGAGGGAAAGGAAGCACTCCATAGCTCTCAACCTGTGACAGAAACTGCAAAATGAGCCTCTCTTCTCTAAAATCAGCGTCACTTCTTCATGCATGAGGAAAGTGCACAGAAATGTGCCACTTGGCACATTTACAGGCTATTTCCCGTTTTTTGGTTGCCGCCTAAAAATCTCCCAACCGGTTGCCCAGTTGACTTCACGGCAGAGTAATAAAATGTTCCCCTTGTCATTCCGGAGGTAATGACGCCAACACATTTTCAGGTCCCAAAATAGCAGTTCCCTAAATTTTAGGAGATGCTGCCATTGTATCTTTCTAGGTCATCTGACCCTCTTTGTACACTGTAGCCACACCAAGAACTGAAATGTAGCCTCCGTAGCAAAGGATTCCACTTTGGCTAGTCAATGACCCCACTTTGGCTAACCATAGTCCTTGTCCAACCTTAGTGCTCTCTTGCCCTCAGGCTTTGACTCCCTCTGAACAGTTCCACACTAGCTATACAATGCAGGGCAGTTAGATTTCCTGAGGGGTGTTTCCAAAAAGTGAAAATAAATAAATAATAAGAAAGAAATCAACAAAAAGGATAGATAGTAGTCACATGTGGTGACATACCCCCCTCTTGAAATCTCAAACGTCCTCGTTTGCATCTATGTCGTACATGCTCACAGTCAACACTGGTGTATTCAACACCTGTCGACACATGTACGACACATACATGCTCATTGTCAACCCTGGTGTATTCAACACCTCGTCGACACATGTATTGCCTGCGTGTGAACCCTGTCTCAATGACATAGTGGTAGCTTCGCACTTTCCAATGACAAAATGGTAGCTACCCATTTTGCCACTATCTTTTAGTACACGTTGGATCCAGTAACACTTTCGAGCATACCCAAACCGACAGTTTAAGAATGCAGTTACACATGTACTCTTTAATAGAAGCAATTACTGTATCCTTGACAAACTGACAAGAAATACTCACTTCTATAGCACTAACCAGACTTTTGGACATTCCATAGGAGCAATTGCCAAACTGACAATCTGTACAGCTCTTAACATTCATGTAACATGTACTTCATTTGAGCTCACTTTAAATAACATGTACATCATTTCTTTCAGAAGCCATTGTCACACTGACAATCCATGTAGCTTTGAAACTCAAGGGGTCAAGGGTAGGTTGCAAATCGAAGGCTTCAAGGTAAAGTGATAACACAGTTGGTGACTGTGCAAGTTCACCTTCTTCCATCCACTTAGCATCCATTGGTGGATAGTTTCTGAACTTCACCAAGTAACGCCTAGCAACCTTGCCTTTCACTTTTCTTTCTGTATGTGCCAAAATCTGTTCCGGGACCAAGATCTCGTCAAGTTCCTCGACTTCCGGCTGATGTTCAGTTGGCATATCCTCTGGCACATCACCCACATAGGGTCTGAGAAGACTCACATGAAACGCATTGTGAATCTTCCAACTCTCAAGCAATTTCAGCCTATATGCAACATCATTGATTATGTCGCATACTTGAAAAGGCCCATAGTAACACATGTTGAGCTTTGGAAACAGTCTTTCCTTGCCCTTCATCTTCTTTAACCTTGCCTTTTCAAAGCGTAGAAGCACCCAATCACCAAGTGAAAACACCACTTCACGATGGTGACGATCAACTGCTTTCTTTTGCTTTGCCTGAGTCTTTTCGAAGGCCACTTTGACCTTCTTGTACATTTCATCCATGTCCTGAACATACTTGTCTGCTTCAAATATCTTGTCCTTTGTATGCAGTATAAGAGGAACTTTCTTGCCACGTTCAACTATCTCAAAAGGTGCCTTGCCAGTTGATGAATGCACTGTATTATTGTATGCATACTCCACCAATGGCAAATATTGCTCCCACTTTCCTTTATGGTCTGACACATAGCACTTCAACAGATCTAGGACAGTAGAATTTGCCTCTTCTGACTGCCCATCTGTTTGAGGATGAAATGACGAAGAGAATTTGAGCGTTGTGCCCATATTCTCAAACAAGCCTCTCCAAAATAAACTTGTCATGCGTGGATCACGGTCGCTAACAATCGACTGTGGCATGCCATGATACTCGAAAATATTGCTCATAAACAAGCGTGCCATCTGATCTGGCTTTATCTTCTTCCTGACAGGAATAAAATGAGCCTGTTTGCTGAATCTGCATATGATGGTCCAAATACCATCATTTCCTGTGTGCGTTCTCGGAAGATCAAAGATAAAATCCATAGCAATACTTTCCCATGGTTTATCTGGAATAGGTAGTGGTTGCAATAATCCTGGTGCCTTTTGCCTGTCAAACTTGACCTTCTGGCAAATTAGGCATTCTCGCACAAAGGCATCCACATCTCTTCTCAATGTAGGCCAGTAGAAGAATGTCTCAACCGCTTTAACTGTAGCATCGATACCACGATGCCCTGCATACGGTGGGACATGACTCTCTTCCATAACTTTGCGTCGCAATGGCTTTGTGACACACAATCTGCCATGCATCATCATGAACCCGTCTTTAAGAAGATAGTGTTCATGACGTTGTCCATCCATTAGCTGCTCGAAGACCCTTGCAAAATCTTCATCATTTGCATACTGTTTTCTCATTTGCATACTGCAACCCAAAGTGGAAGAATACGAGGAGACCCTTGTTCCTGAACAGATTTTGGCACATAGGGATACGAAGAAAGGTAAAGTCCGAAGGCGGTTCTTGGTTAAGTTCAAGAACATTCCTGCATTTGATGCGAAGTGGATGGAGGAGGACCTAGCAAATACTCGGATTGTGAAACTTTACCTCGATGCTTTGGTTTAGCATAGTCTACTCTAAACGGAACCCAGAAATTCAGCATGGCCGGAGATCTGGTGCAGTGGGATGCACAAGAGGGGAGTTACTCCGCTCCTTTGTCAACAGATGCCTTGATTTTGATACTAAAGTCACTGATGTCTCTTTGAGCTTCAGGGATATTGAGAGCTGACAATATTCTGCTGGATGACTTTATGAAATGGAATTCCTGATAATGATACTGATTTGTTCTTGACTTCTCTTAAGTGCAGGAACTGATAGACGAAATGACTGCAGCATTTTGTTCTGATTGATCTCGAATAGACATGGTTGCAATAGGGATTAGTCAATTGGACATCGATGAGGTCCCGATTGGATCTAGATGTGATTGCTAGCTACATTGCCGATAAATCATGCTTTAAGATCCGAATGAATGTTGAATGTCATGTGATGTCCTGTGATGTCGTGTGATGTGACTCTCGATTTGGTACATGTGCTAGATGTGTGTTCCTAGTACGTAGGTACTAACAGTCAGTGTCTGCTAAGACGGTTTATGGCTTTTGTCGGTTTTGTAGGCATAATCGCGGTCGATTACAATGCTTTCAAGAGGGGGGTATGTCAGAAAGTGATGACGTGGCGGAGAGCAGAAACCCTAAAATTCTTGCAAACCCTAATTTCTGCCAGAAACCCTAATTTTCGGAAATCGTGGAGGTTGAAAAAAAAATTAAAAAATATATATATATATATATTTTTTTGTTTTGTTTGAGCGACGCAAATCTCAGCCTTTTTGAGAGAGAAAGGCATAATTGCTTTTTGTTGCTCTCATTGAGAGAGAGAATCTGCTTTTGCTTTCAAGCTTTTGGGGCTCTGCTTTTTGGCATTCCTTGTAATCTTTATATACACGGTTTAGGGCTCACTCTGCAGAGCATCTGGACGCAGAGTCTGAGAGTGAAACCCTAACCGCTCTTGTACTTTGACATTGATTAATACATAAAGAAATACTGAAAGGGGCGCTAGTCTTTGGGGCCAATATCTCTAGGCACGGAACTCCGCCGGGCCAGTGTAAATCTATTGTGATCTGTGAATTGTTTTGAAGTGGTTACACCTTCTCTATGGCAAGAGGGGTCTACTATTGATTGCACAAATCTCTATAATGCTTGGACTTGCTGACGATGTCGACGACGACGAGGACGACGACGACGAGACGGGCTGAAATCTGGAAACGTTAAGGCTGAAATCTGCAAATCTTTATCTGCTGAATCTTGACTCTATGTCGGTGACGACAGTACGACGACGACGCGCTGAAAACGCAGATACTGAAATCTGCGTTTTTCGGGCTGAATCTGCGAACTTTGCGTGATCTAACCGTGCGGCGAGGATCTGCTGCGGGAAGGTGAGATCCGCGAGGTTCGGGGTTTTAATGTGGGTATTGACTGCTGAAAATTGAAAACGTTGATGCTAACTGAGGTCTTGTCGCGAAGATCTGCAAAAACGCTGAGGTGTCTTGCAAATGCAAAAATGCTAGGGCTGAAAATCTCCTGCTGCGGTGGAAATCTGCTAATTGTTGTAGAATCTGCTAACGCTAGTGGATCTGCTGTCTGCTGTGGTTGCCGGGGCCGATCTGCTGTGCAAAAACGCCAGGGCTGGTCTATGGTGCAAAAACGCCAGTGTTGATGCTGTGTTGCAAAAACACTAGGCCTTGCTGGGGGGGTCTTGCTGAGAAGTTGCTTGTTGAGCAAGGTGCTCCTGTTGCCTCTTCTACCAGAAAGTGCTAGCGCTAGGTTTCTATATATACAAACTTAACAAAATTGCCCTACCTAGTTCACAACAAAAGTCACTTAAAAATAATAAGTGAAAAATGTCAAAAATAGGGAAAATAAGTTCTGTGCACTGGAAAATGCTCCTAATGGGTTTTGATGGAAATGCTGATGATCATGCTGTGTGCAACCAGAGGATATGCATCTAATCTAAGTGTCTGGACATGCACGGTCTGCGAACAGACTCACAAAAGTGCCAGATCACTTTCTATTCTAGACTGACTTGATTGAATTGAACCCTTGTCATGCTGTAGCTTGTCCACGGACACATAGGGTTGGATGTGTCACGTGACATCCCCTCCTTTTGAAAGTGAAGTATTGGTACCGAACTGTATGGCGTTGAGGGAGATCGCCAATAATATTTTGAATCTTGGAAAGGACTCTTCGCCGGCCCACTCTGATGCGTGGGTCGTGCGATACTTGAACTTCATAAAGGTCTGCAAAATTTTCTTCTTTGGGCCGCGCCGAGATTCACACAAAGTCATCTTGAATGCTTCCACTTCGTCTATAGTCTTGCGTCTACCTTCTTGAAGAATCTTCGAGGCTGAAAATTCCTGAAACCACTTCCAACACAAAAACGTGAATATACCCATTCCATACAAAGTGAGTGGAGAAAATCTCGTCTTCTCTAAAGACTGTGCATGCAATGTAGATGAACAAATAGACGGAGTGCCAACCCGTTCACCACACATACGCAAACAATGAAATCGAATCTTGTGTTTCTGATCTAAATCAATCAACTGTGGCAAATCACAATGGACATGCTCATGCTTGATGCTCAATCTTTCTTGTGCTCTCTCTATGACTGTGTCATGCCAAGGAAGGGACATGGAATGTGAATTCCTTGGGTGCATACTTTTCAGCTTTTCATGAGAAATCCGCATACATCCGTGCTCATTCATGAGTGAATGGTGCTCAACGTACAATATGGCATGCCTATGAAAAGGGATCACATAAAGACGCTGACTAAAATACAGGAAACGATCACAAATGAAACACTCGAACAATGCTTGCTGACTATCACTCGAACACATAATACTTCTTTGGGGGGTTCTTTGGACCTAGGCTCGAGAGCCAAGATCGGTTCTTCGTGATCGATCGAATCTTCCTGTGAGGGTTCTGTGGACCTTGACTCGAAAGCCAAGATCGGTTCTTTCTGAGGGGGTTCTGTAGACCTCGACTCGAGAGCCAAGATCGGTTCTTCCTGAGGGGGTTCTTTGGACCTAGGCTCGAGAGCCAAGATCGGTTCTTCGTGATTGATCGTCTCTGCAATGAGGTTCGCTTCACTAGAGAAAGTATCAACTAACTTATCATCCTTGTGAACAATCGCATCATCTTCATGCAAATCATCATGCTTGTGATTATCATTCAAATCATCATGCAAATCTTCATGTGTGTCATGCTTTGGAGAAGAAGAGATTGAGAGAGTCTCCTTTTCCGGAATCTCTTGCATCTGTGCCTGCACTTGAGAAAAGAGTCGCAACATCTCTTGCATTCTTGCTTTGTTCTCGCGATCAAATTTTGCTTCTCTTTCTTTGCGCTCACGCGCTATGGCTGCCATTCTGTCTTGGTACTTTGTCTTGGTACTTACGCTCTATGCTGTCATTATTTCGTCTCTTTCTAACTTGCTGTCCATCATCATCTTGTCGAAAGCCTCCATAGGAGTTAGTGCAATTCTTTGCGTAGATGGGGAAGGGGGAGGGTCAGAAAAACCTCCCGGTGGGGAAAACTCTTCTTCACCACTCCCATGCTCACCACCTCCATGCGAAGTATCCATTCCGCTTCGGGTGATGACCATCCACTGAAGTCATGGGCAACGTAACCGCGAAACGTTTCACCCCGAAACGTGGCGTTTCACCCCGAAACGTTTCACTCTAGGCTAAGACCTCACTGAAACGTCTGACCGAAACGCCAATTTTGTGTATATATAGAGTTATGTATAGACAAAATAGGTGTTCACAGTGCAGTAAGTAGAGATACATGCTATGTTAACCTTGAAATAGCATATACATATAAATAAATAACTTTTTAATGGCCAAATTCTCTTAAGGAATTTTTTTTTTTCAGCCGTTTCACTTCAGCCGTTTCACCCTGTAGGTGAAACGTTTCGGCCGTTTCACCCGTTTCACGTTTCAGGCCTGCTAAAACGCGTTTCGCGGTTACGCTGGTTGTGGGTTCTTGTGGGTTCTTGTGGTCTTGGGTTCTTAAGTTCACGAGGAACTTGGGTTCTTGCTTGAGGTTCTTGAGTTCTTGCAGTTCTTGAGGTTCTTCTTTCGCTTGCAATCTGTGTTAGAGAAGGATCTTCTCTTCACCCGAGTTCTGCTCTTTTTTGCGGGCGCACCCCTTGGCGGCCTTGCGCTCACACCAAGGTTGCTTTTTCCCACCTCATGTCGATTGACCGGCCGCTAAGTGCACGGTCCGCTCTCTATGAGTGAAAAGAGGCACAAGGGGAGGCTGGACAAGCCCTTCTTTCTTGGGTTTCCTGTCACTCTTCAAAAACACGATTAGGAATCGACACGCCCAAGAAACCTTGGGTTACGTGCGACTGCAACAAGTAAAAAAAATTATGTGGTTCTTTCCTTGAGTGATACTGAACACTGCCAAAGCTCTGATACCAATGTAAGGTGCAGCGGAAGTGAATGTTGAACTTTGCTCCAAACTGTGCTCAAGGATTCCTTTTTACTTACGGAAAAGTGCAATGGATACAAACAAAGTGGATGAACACTGTGAATGAAGGTGCTGAGACTGTGAGATAGAGAGTGAAGAATACGACACCAGAATGTTTTCAAACCCTCCTCTAAGGGCCCTTCTCTCTATGGCAAGAGTGGTCTACTATTGATTGCACAAATCTCTACAATGCTTGGACTTGCCGACGATGTCGACGACGATGAGGACGACGACGAGACGGGCTGAAATCTGGAAACGCTGAGGCTGAAATCTGCAAATCTTTATCTGCTGAATCTTGACTCTATGTCGGTGACGACGGTATGACGACGACGCGCTGAAAACGCAAATGCTGAAATCTGCGTTTTCCCGGCTGAATCTGCAAACTTCGCGGGATCTGACCGTGCGGCGAGGATCTGCTGTTGGAAGGTGAGATCTGCGAGGTTCGGGGCTTTTAATGCGTGCATTGACTGCTGAGAACTGAAAACGCTGATGCTAACTGAGGTCTTGTCGCAGAATATCTGCAAAAACGCTGAGGTGTCTTGCAGATGCAAAAACGCTAGGGCTGAAAATCTCCTGCTGCGGTGGAAATCTGCTAACTGCTATAGAATCTGCTAACGCTAGTGGATCTGCTGTCTGTTGTGGTCGCCGGGGCCGATCTGCTGTGCAAAAATGCCAGGGCTAGTCTATGGTGCAAAAACGCGAGTATTGATGCTGTGTTGCAAAAACGCTAGGCCTTGCTGGGGAGGGTCTTGCTGAGAAGTTGCCTGTTGAGCAAGGTGCTCCTGGTGCCTCTTCTGCCAGAAAGTGCTAGCGCTAGGTTTCTATATATACAAAGCAAAATTGTCCTACCTAGTTCCCAACAAAAGTCACTTAAAAATAATAAGTGAAAAATGTCAAAAATAGGGAAAATAGGTTCTATGCACTGGAAAATGCTCTTGATGGGTTTTGATAGAAATGCTGATGATCATGCTGTGTGCAACTAGAGGATATGCATCTAATCTAAGTGTCTGGACATACACGGTCTGCGAACAGACTCACAAAAGTGCCAGATTACTTTCTATTCTAGATTGACTTGATGAACTGAACCCTTGTCATGCTGTAGCTTGTCCACGGACACATAGGGTTGGATGTGTCACGTGACAGCACAGCTTGTGACCATCCTTTGGAGAGTCAGCGTCATTCTCTGTGGGACTGCCCTATGACACAATAGGTTTGGCTTCGGGTCCTTCAGCTGATGTCAGCTCTTTCCACAGCGCGACAATACACATGGGGGGTAGCTGCTTTGTCTATCCGCACGGCATAGTAACAGGGAATGGCCGTTTTCAGGTTTGCGTTCCCCGTTCCCATTCCAAGTTCCCGTTCCGAATCTCCGTTCCGTGTTTCAAATGTGAGTACCCGTAACAGGGAATGGCATTTTGTTCCGCGTTCCCGTTCCGTTTTCCCGTTCCTGGTAACTATGCCGCACGGGCCCTGCACTATAGTTTGAGCTATCCTCCACTAGCAGGATGATAGTGATACAGGTTGATCGACCTACACTCCAGCCTACTACAGAGCTTACCCCATAGGATTGGTGCAGTGAGAGAGAGGTGTGCTAGGAGCTCGTCTGTGGCCTAGCACTCTGGTTCATTTGGCGAGCCCGTTGCTTCCGCATCTTCGAGGCTCGCCTTGTGCCACCAGCAAAGACTGCTTGAGATTTTTGGTTGGAGCTGATCCATACTCTCAAGGAAAAGTTTGAGAGACTTCAGGGAAGCTCCGATTGCATGCGGGAGCGCAGAGAAGCGTTCCTTCGACTCTGGCGCCCTGGGCCTTTCTTCACCATGGTCTGCGGTGAGCCCAAATGGCACCACCGTCCACCTGTGTGGCTTTTCTCTCCTCCCATTTCCTGATTTAGCCCTCATTGTACATATGTTGTTTTTTCATTGGGAGAGTCTCCTCTTATGGTTGATGTAGCCCGCTCTAGTAGAGGTGGTTGTAGCCCTATGGGCAGTTTTATTAACTAATAGAAGGATCTTTTTCTTTAAAAAAAAATATAAGAATGCTTCAGGAACTTTATAGGTTATGGTCAGTTTAAAGTTAATATAAAGAAAAATTACATAGTTGATGGATAAACTTTCAAATGTTGCAAGTAGACAATATAGGACGAACTTGGCCTATGCATAGGGATTAGAGGTAAGAGCATAATGATTGTAGCTAAGAAAGAGTAGTAGGAGGTAAGGGCCAAGTATGAAATTGGCCAATGACCTCTGCGTAGGTAGAGGACATTGCACAGAGTATGTGTGGGATTATGGGACTAGGATCATCGTCATGAAGAGGCTGACAATTATTGAGCATGCTCTTTGAGTCGGACATCTTAGGGCTTGAATGTTGCTAGAATCACATTGCTAATAAATTTTCATAGTCTTTTTTTGTTATGTGAGTGAAACTTTAAATAATGTAGTTACTGGGATTGTTCTATTCTTCCTTGTGGTTCCCTGAAATACAAACAAGGCTAGTTTTGTGTTGGAGTTTGTGAAGGTACACCCAAGCTTTGGAGGTGCTAAAAGAGCCTCTCATGTGGAAGTGTATCAAATGGTCTGCTGAAGTTCACAAAGCAGCAATGTAGTCTCTTCTTGCGTGCTTTTGCCCCATCAATGATGCAGCACAAAGTAAAGACGTGGACGCGGGACAATGACCACGAGTATTGCGAGAAGATGGCTCGTGGCGAGGATACGGATGTATGGAATCGGATGGTTCCAGATTTGTTGCTAGAGCTGGCTGATTACAGAGAGAACCTGGATTTCCACATCATGCGCCTGGACAGAGCATATGTTATTCTAGGAATTCCATGGTTTTATGATAAACAAGACTCATTGTATATAGACTATGTACATCACTCTCTTGTTTTGGTTAGGTAGGGTATGCCTCATGTATCTGTTTCGCTTTGTAATCAGATTTCTGTAAATAATGGTTTTGCAATACGAGTTGTTACTGCTTTGGAAATGTATAAAGATACAAAGTCTTATGATCTTGACTTTTATCAATATGTACTATCTGCTTGGTTTGATTCATTAGTGCTTGGTACTTCTGTCATTGAATTTCGTAAAAATGTTTCATGTTCTTCTGTTGAGCTTGGGGATTCCGACGAATCCAACCTTATCCGGGAAATCATGACTGATTTCAAGGATGTTTTTCTTGATGATCTACCTCGTGGCTTGCCGCCTTCGAGAGGAGTAGATCATGGCATTGAGTTGGTGGCTGGTAGTCAGCCCTTCTCAAAGCAATCCTATCGGTTCAACAAAACCGAGGAGGACGAGATTCAGCGGCAGCTGAAAGATTATCTCAACAGAGGTTTTGTTCGGCCAAGTAAATCTCCGTGGGGAGCACTAGTGTTACTCTCTCGAAAGAAGGATAACACTATGTGCTTCTGCATGGATTACAAGGGGTTAAACAAGTTCACTGTCAAGAACAAATATCCGCTCCCACGCATGGACGATCTGATAGATCGACTCCATGGAGCGCTGTATTTTACGAAAATAGACCTGCGATCAGGCTATAACCAGATATGTATCAAACTGGAAGATATTCCTAAGATAGGTTTCCATACGTATTATGGTCACTATGAGTTTTTGGTCTTGCCTTTTGGTTTGACCAATGCTTCAGCTACGTTTCAACAGATGATGAATGATCTGTTGAGACCGTTTCTGGGCAACTTCGTTGTTGTATTTCTCGATGACATCTTGATCTACAACCGAAGTTTGTCTGACCACTTAGCGCATATACGCACTGTTCTTGAAGTACTGAGAACTGAGAAGCTTTATGCTAAGGCTTCCAAGTGTGAATTCTTCAAGAAAGAGCTTCTGTACTTGGGTCACATTATTACTCGCGATGGAATTCGCGTCGACCCTGAAAAATTGGATAAAGTGCAAAATTGGCCCATTCTTAAGAATGTGCGCCAAGTAAAGTTTGTTTTAGTCTTTACAGGATTCTTTCGCAAATTTATCAAGGATTACTCTAAAGTTGCTGCTCCGCTTACACAACTCTTAAAAGGAGGGGTGAAAGGGCCGAAGACTTCGTGCCCTCACCGTAAAGGTAATCTCCCTGTTGTCTGGAATGAGCTGTTGTGAGGACTCCAGAGCCAGCCAAGCATAACGATCTCATGAGAGCTCCCATAAGTTGTGTATGAATTGCTCCAACCAAATTTTTCTTGCAAGTTGAGGACTTCCAATGATGCCCGGAGCACGGAGTACTGTGCACCATCATACCACTGATCTCGTAAGAGCCTCCACCACCGGAAGAGGCTCTGCTCAAATGATTGTATGGGGAGAAGAGAAATGAAATGTTATATTAACGTCTTCGAAAGGCCAAAATGACCTATGAGACCAAAAGATTACATCCATGTGTGACTCTAGTACAATGTCTAGGGAACATATTTTTTTTATAAAAATGAGGGCATCTAGAGTGGGTAAGGTATATAAGCCTACCCTGCATCTTCATCATCCTCATCATCAGCATCACATAATATATCATCTCAAAACATATGGGGAGGAATACAATGGAGAAAATATACAATGGTGATCATCCCATGAACTCTCTAATGGGTCTCTGCAATATGGCCTCAATGTCCTCCCTAGCTAGTTGTCTAGGGGGGCGTGCTCGATGTTCAATGATGCTCCGTAGCCTCCGACGTATCCTCGTCTCTGAGAGAGAGAGAGAGAGAGAGAGAGAGAGAGAGAGAGAGAGAGAGAGAGAGAGAGAGAGATTCCATTGTGACGAACGGCTCCCCACCTTGAGTAACCACCGTACTTTTAACTACGGTGGTTGCTTAAGGTTTACAGAACCGCAGGTGATCTATTTGGCCGCCTTCACCAGATATCTGTTCCTCTCTTATGTCACTTGTGCTGCTTGGGATGGCTTCTTTCCTTTCGTTTTGTTTGCTGTTCTTACGCATGTATTTTTCTTTGTTTCTCATGGTTTCTGTTTGTTTAGCTTGCTTGCTTGTATGCGCCTTATTTCTTTTGTGTGTGATGCTTGTGCTTGTGGATCTACATGTGCTTGGGGTGAGTGTGTATGATTGTTAGTGATTGAGGTGTGTGCGCGTGTATGTTTGCCTATTTTGCTTGTTTACTGCTTGTTCTTTTTTGTTTTTTTCTCCTGTTTGATGGGTGATTTAGGTTTGGAATTGGTTTGGTGGGTGTGGGCTGGTGGGTGTCTTGGGTGGTTCATGCCTCGCCTTCAGATTTGCACCATATACTACTTCTGCTTGCAGGTTGAAGAATGTCATAGCCTTGCTGATTGTTGCCAGGGATGGCTAGAGGCGCTCTCTCTCCTGGATTTTTGGTGTAGAGTCTTCTTGTGGCAGTGATGTCTCTTTTATTGGGATGTGACATTGTATATGGCCTTGGAGATTTGGAGTTGGCTATCGAAGATTCTTTAATGGAGTTTTCGGCCTCCTCTGGACTCAGGTTGGCTTGTTTTCGCTTCAGCTCTCTGCTACTTTCTTCCCTCACTCCCCTGCTCCTAGCTTTTGTTGTATCACCTATCTTTTGTAACTTTGCATCACTGGTAGTTTTTTCCCTATGGTTTGTAATCATTGATTATCTCAGGGGTTTTTTCACTATCAGGTCCGTTATGTGTGTTGCCTATGGGCTGATGTGATGCCTTCAGGCTTGTAATTTTGATTACGTAATACAAAATGGGTACCAAGCCCCACTTTTTTGCGCACGCACACACACACACACACACACACACACACACACAGACAGAGAGAGAGAGAGAGAGAGAGAGAGAGAGAGAGAGAGAGAGAGAGAGAGAGAGAGAGAGAGAGAGAGAGAGAGAGAGAGAGCCCATGTCTGCAGCTTCGTGTCGTGTATTGCTTGCATAGATGTCGGCCTCAAGTCACAGCTTCTGGTTTCCGGTGGGGGAGATGGAACGGTAAATTTGGTGCAATAAAATCATAGAGATTAAGTTTAGGATCTTTAGTGGAGCCAAGTCCAACTTTCTTTTGTTGCTCTGTAAGGTGCGGTTATGGGAAATAGAGACAGCAACACTTTTGGATACAGTAGATGTTCGTGATGAGGTGCCGTCTAGTATAATCCCTTTCTTCTAAGGATTTTGATGGGTATTGCTGAATTGTTTCTAGTGCTGACAGGTAGGTATTGCGGATGGGAACTTTGAGAGTGATGCTGTCATACAAGCTTCTGCTATCACTTGTGTGTGTGTTTCGTGTGATGGTTCACTCATTGCGGTGGGAGTTGAAAGGTGAAGCTTTGTTGTAAATTTCTGCTCTTTCTATTATCTAACATGCTACAGGTTAGGACATGACCTTGTTGAGTTGTGTCATATATGGTTAGCTGATCCAGTTTTTTTCTGACTCCAGTTTAGATGGAGTGCTTTTCTTGAAATGTGACCTCAAATCGAAGAGATTAATGCTCTTGCAGGTTTGTACATCATCCGTAACAGTTAGTTGATGAAAAAGCACACTCACTGTCATTTGTAGGGAGGAGCCATTGGTAACATTCATCCTTACTGTGATTAGGCCATGCATCTCTTATTGCCCTTCATAGAAATGGATAATTTTGGTGCTTTCTTTTTCATGTGGTTGGTCACACTCATGTCCCTGTGTTGAACTAGGTTATAGTTCTTCACTTAACCTTGCTTTGCAAAAAGAAAACCTTGATTTTTTGATCGATGCGGTCTTGGTGCAGAAGCTTGTGCTTGCAGAGCATTTCTGCCCGACCAGCATGCAGTTTGACAAAAATGGGTGGCTATGGCTAGTGGCAGGTGCAGCGCAGAAGACCGACTCATGTAAGGAAAATGCAGTTACTTGGGTAAAGGTGGTTTCATCTTCATTAGATGACACTCCGGTCTTTACGCCTGTGGAGCTTGAAAGCATTCCTGGTGGCAGTCTGCTCTTTGAAACCTTGGACGGCACTGACTCAGATGTGAATAAGGCATTTGCCCTTGCTGAGGCTGCAACTATTGCTATGAAGAATGAGCTCTCCAAGCGGCAGTATTCAAATGAGCACAGAGAGTTTCGGAAGCGATTGCGAAATGACAAGAAGCTGCAGAGGAAGGTCTAGAGTCGATGTTTTGCAAAAATGCATGCTATATTTTTCCTTGCAATGCAGGGCATATCTTGGTCATGCACAGGATTGCAGAAATTTTTTTGAAGCTCAATCATCCAGGGTCACCAGGCTGCCATCTTGTGGAACGTTAGCAGCACTAAAACCAAGGATCAATGGCTATCCCTTGGGTTTTACAGATCTGTGAAAATTGAAAAATACAAAGCAAAAGTAACGCTAACAGGAAGAAATAGGGTTTGACTTTGTGAGAGAGCAGATGCATTACAGGATAAGGACTATGCCACCACATGATGGAATATTTCTGTTGAGCGCCTTCACAAACTCTCCTTTTGTAGTGCTGTGGCTCTTAACCAACACGATATACCTTGCAAGCCAGAGGAAAATTCCTAGCGTGAGTCGCCTGAGTTGGTCCAACTTGGCGACTTCATCAGAGCTATTTTATCCATCTTGAAACAAATTATTTAAAGGCCAATGTACTAGAACTCAGGTTTTTGAATGCTACTCTATTTGCAACTGGAGTCTCACTCAAAGCTATTAAGTTTTGCCTGTTCTTGTGGGTCTATCTGCAATTGATTTTATAGTGAAGAGGATTTCAATTTTGTGGAGTTTTGTATCTTTGCATGTGCAATATAAGGTGGAGATATCTCTGCAATTGCGCGGGAGATTCACTAGTTATAAGAAGGGGACACCACTTGCGAGCAGGAGCTGGCCCTTGTATGGGACCATTCTTTGTAAATTGTAACTTCTGTCTTGTGTATAACATCCCTTCTTTACACTCTGTGTTATCATATGGTAATGCTAGGTGAATCCTCAAGGTGCAAGTGTCCTCTCGAATCCCCGTTGGAATGGGAAAACGGTTTATCACGTACGTGTTGGAAAGGGAGATGTAATGCTTGAGCTACACGAATTCTGCAAGTATGGTCGTTTGCAACTAGGCCAAATCTGTCTTAGTGTAGTCTTGGCTTGCTTAAGTATGGCGATACTTTCTAAGACTTTGCAAAGTTCATCGGTTATTACTAGGGTGCTTGTATGTGCATTTTAACTTAGTATAAGCTCTATGTGGTGAAGTATGATATCTCTTTTCACAACCAATGTGATATTTGAGCACCATAATTTGCAGGCAACCGTGCTCCGTGCTTGAGAAGTGATGAGTATCAGAAATACATGTAACTAGCTTTAGATGAAGCTAAATCTGATGTGAGGCTGTGTGTGTGTGGTGGGACACGTCTCTCATTGTATATAGGGTAGATAGTTGGGTAAAACCTTGGCAGTTCATCCTCTTGCATAGGCAAGGCATACATTAGAAGTGGTAAATCTACTATAGTTTCAATAAAGTGCATCACAATGTCATTCTCACTCAGCATCGTCTTTCTCGTTATTTTAACCAAATTGAAAAAATGTTTGAGAGGCTGTCCTTGCTCACTTACGGTCATTCTGGTGATTCTGCTTCCGTTGCTTGATGCATTGTTCTCTAATAAAAGGGCTATTCTGTGATCAAGTATCTTTCTAGCAATTTGCAATGTTTGAAGGATTGACTTGAATTTATCTTTGATTGCCTTCATACATCTGTAAGCAAGGTAGTTCACGTCCGACGAACATGATGTCTCGTCCGTCCCGTTTGGTGGTTTTAACGGCCATTACAAAAAATCCTCAAGCTCTCCATTGCATAAACCTCTCAAGCTCAAGTTTCAACCTTCAAGAGTCAAGCTCTACACCTCTCAAGTGTTCTATCAGTTGTCTAATTGTCTCAAGTGTAAAACTTAAGCTTAAGAATTGTGTTTTTTTATTTTTGAACGTACGTAATGATGTCGTACGACATAAAGCTTTCTAGTTCGATGAGTGCCGCACGTCTTCGTACGTGGACAAAACATGTGTGACTGTACAAGGCCACCTTGTCTGTAAGTAGGTCGATTTCCCAACAAAATTTCTAAATGGATCCTAAGATTTCGTGTTCATTGTAGTCATCTTCCTCATTTTGAGACTTCCATTGACATCTGCCTTTGGGATCATGTACTCGGGGATCCTATATATATTGGGATATTTCGGTAGCTGGCATTTAGCTTGATCATGGATTAAAAAAAAAAAAACTGTCCACTTAGCTCCCATCTGTCTTGCTCCCACATACAACATTTCAAATCTTCTCAGATTTGAATAAGCATCATCATCATTTAAGCAGGCGTGAATCTGAAGCTTCTAAGAAAAGGTGGTAACAGTAATGTAGCCACTTCTCATGGTTCTTCTGCGAGTGGTAAATCACATGTTCCTAATGCTTCTGCTGACAATAATTCATCTAGGAATTCTGGTGATAAGGGAAAAAGAAAATGCGTTGCCATTATTGTAAAGCTAATGATCAGTCGATTTATTATGACTAGGATAGAGCACTAGATAGAACCTTGGTAGCTCCTCGTCCTTTGTAGGGATCACGTATAGTAGTACTGGTGAGTCTGATACTACCTAGATGTAATTGAGAATAATATAATTTTCTTATTGCATATCTTTCTTAGAACTCTAACCAAGGGAAAAGGAGTTTTTAAAGCATTCTTTTGCTCTCGTAGGTCATTTGAGCTCTTGGTCCCAAAATACTAGACATGTTCTCCTCTAATAGATTTGTGACCCTATGGTACATCAATCTTCTAGCTATCTACATCTTTACCAATGAGCCTCGATCTCCATGCAGATATCCTACTTTGAACAAAATGCCCAAGCTCTAGATGTTCATTGTGGTAAGCTGCTTGATTTGGAGATTCACCAACCAATCATCCTATGTAAAAGAAAGCCATGATATTCTATTTAGCATAGGAATAACAATGGGAAAGACTAAAAAACTACATGTTTTCTATCATGATAAGTTATGATCTTCCATTGCTTGATTTCTCATTTAGCCCCAACGTACAACATTTGGTGCCTCTCCACATCCAAATATGCAATATCATCTTGTAGAAAGATTTCAATTTAAAGTGCCATTTTTTGGCATAGGCTCATGCTCAATCTCAGACATTGATTAGAAAATTCAATGGTATGGTACGAGCCTAGCTTTGTTAGCATAGATTTTTCTTTATATTTACTAGTTAAAATCTGCTATTGTTGATGGGATGCCAACTTACTCTTTTGGAGGTACTTGGTCCTATGCTTCCTTAGTTTGATCCAATGGTTTATTGGATATCTGGCTGATCTGACGGACCTTGAGAGCCAAGGTTTTGAGTGGGCTGAGCGCCCCTTGAGTGGATCTAGGAGCCAAAGAAGGTTCATCATTATCTTCATCATCCTTTTTATTTGAGGATTCCCCAGCTGCATCTTGGTCTTTGTCCTTGTCAACTTCTTTATCTTTATCCTCATCATCTTTTCTACATTTGTAGTCAAATGCTTTATGAGGGCATGGTTTGCTAAACCACTTGTATATGTGTTTCAATTGTCCCCTATATCATCTTTTATAGTAGTATCCATGCTCTATGGGTCTTTCAAATTTAGAATTAAGCATCCCTTTAAGTCAAAGATATCCACTAAGGATTGATAGTTGTACTTGTCAAAATTTTACTGTTTTAGTACACCATGGAGCTCTTTTAAACTATTGAGGGTTGTGGTCTTCTTATCCAATAAAACTTCTTGTGCTACCATGTCCTTTGTGAACCTCCCTTTTTAAACATTTTGGCTTGAATTGTAAATTTGCAATTGGTCGACTTTCTGTTGAAACTCGGTGTTTGTAGTCTACTCCCTTTCACATTCATCTTCAATTAGACATTCCTTAAGCCAGAGGATTTCCTCTCTTTGACTTTTTGACTTGATAATATCTCTTTCTAGTTCTTGCTCTAGCTTAGTGACATTGGCTTCTTTGTGGAACTCTAAACTTTCATCATTTGAGCAAGAGAAATCACTATTGTGATCCACCCAGTGTGGGTGGTGGCAACACACCCATTAGTAGTGGTTTTTGCATGTGTTCTTTTAGTCCGGTATGTGAGTAGTGGGATATTAAAACGCACTACCAATGTTTTTGAGGAGTTGATGACAAGACTGCCAACCAGCCTATTCTTCTCAAGAGCTTACAACCTATCAACTAGTCTCTCTTTGATATTAGCAGCAACAAGTGTAGCCTGTTTGGAGGTGCATCTTCATCTTGGGTCCTTTCGATGTTCGATGGTTGTCACTGGCATTTTGCCAGGAAATAGAATGACCATGGTAGCTGAAGTGATACTACCTCCCCAGTTGTTGGTTTTGGTTTCTTTTTCATAGGAGCTATTGCTGATTTCTTTTTCCTTACACTATTTTGGTTCCATAATTCTTTAGTAATTTTTTGCTTTTTTGTCGTTCCGATTTAGACGTCCTTGCTACATCCTTTTCCAGATCTATTTTTGTTCCTTATGTGACCAGCACTATCTCCTTCATATAGGTTTTTAGAACCACTGCCTTGTCTTTGTAGGGACTTGAGGCCCACTCAATTGTAATATAGACAAAACTTTCCAAAAAAAAAAAGAGAGGGAGAGAGAGAGAGAGGAGAGTGAAGGGTGAAATAGAGTACATAGAGACACAAGAGAATGAAAAAAAAGAATCTTTTAATTCCCCATATAAATGAAATAGGCAACCATGAATTAATGCAATAATAAATCTTGGTATACCATAACTTCAAAGATATAAATGATAAGTAGAAGTTTTGGACCTGTGTAGGGATAAAATAGTCCACTCATCCACTTTAGCTTCAACTATAAACAAAGAGAATTTCACTTCAGAGGGAGCAAACCAGAATACCTCCAAATTACCTAAGTTAGACATAAGTTGAGGCCACTTCGCCTCCCTTCATGAACCCGAGTTCTAAAAGGATTCCAAATACCAAAGGTGGTAGGAAACCGACATCAACCATATTAGATTAGGCAGCATGCCTCTTTGATGCCACGCTGTGTGTTAAGGCAAGATCCTTGACGCATTAGCCATGTAGTTCATTCAACCCCCGACACATTAATCGTGTATATAAGCCTAGCACAAAAGATGAAAAAATCTAGGCAACACCCTTGATCTAGCAAAGCCCTTGGTCATCAACCTTTTTATCTAAGGCTAATAGATCCAGGTGATCCTAATCTTGTAGGATCACTATCATTAGAGACATAACATGCAAAAATAATCCTTTTGAAGCAGTCAAACTTCACATGGTGGTCTCTATCCTTACATCTCTAGCATTAATCATCATAATCACTTCATAATCCCATTTAAGACAATAAACCATGATCCAATCCCATCACATTAGTGAGCACTTTACCCTACTCAAGGTGATGCACATCCAACTTGAAAAACAACTCTAGCACATTAACATGCATGCATAAATTTTGGCAACATTTTGGTAGCACATCCATAGGAAAAAAAAAGATCCAAGATGCACACTAGCCTTCACAATCAAATTCACAAACATAATACATGAGGGATTGCACCCCTTTACCATAATCCATATTCCTTACTAAACCAACTCCCACACTTGGAGTTTTGACTCTACACGCAACAAACCAAATTGATCCAATACACATGGACCTTAAAGAATGAAATTTTTATGCGTAAAATAAGTCTCACCAGTCCTAAAAATAACTTCAAAATTTTATTTTGAGAATGTTTAACCATGCATAAATGATGTACTATGACCCCATCTCACCCTCCTTGCACGTAGAGTTAGTTTGGATCTAGAAGAGTGGAATAAAGTGCACACATACACATGAGACATCCACATCTATCCATGAGTTTCCATACATTATATGAAATCATCACATCAATCCCAACCATGGTGCAAAAACAAACCCACCACTTTAAGCAAGCATATGCCATAACTTCACATATATGTGAAAACAACTTTTTCTCTATTTTTGGATGCATGCATGACATGCAGAAGAAAGTATTTGGCCTCAAAACAATGCATCAATTTTAGCCTCATAACATGGAATAATATATTATCACGTAACTTCCCCCATATTAGACTTATGTGAGCAACTGACACAAAAAGAAAGCCACTTTTCTCATAATGGCCCGTATGGTTCGAGTTGACTAACCATTAACCACCCGATAGGAACCAATGCCAGGTTAACACTCTTAAGCCCACTTTACAACTCTTTGCAAATCAACAATATTCTAAACCATATGTGTAGTTAAGCGCTTAATTTCAAGGGATAAGAGGAGTAGTAATCAAAGTTTTTGAAGTGCTAAGGAAAGAGCTAGCATACACATACAAGGATAGTCACGACACAACATAATCAAGAGAATGTAATTAGTATTGACAAATTAGATCTGGCTCATGGTATAGCATTTGATGATGGTTGTAGAGTTGTAAACTACCTTGTTGACAAGCTGCAAGAGGCGATGAAAAACCCTATTATTTAAGCAAAGTTTTAAAGCCAAACTCAAGCCCTTGATTTTTTTTTTCCAAGTACGCAAGAAGAGAGAATTCTTGTGAGGCCTCCTATGAGACCTCCAGAAGAGGAATTTCTTTGGGTAATGAAGGAGAGATGCAAACTATTTGAGAACAAGAAGTGTGCCATGAACTTTCAAGGGAGAGGTATGAAAGAGACACCCCTCCTACCTCTAAAAGTGATGCTGCCCCAAGAAGACAGTGGGAAAGTGGTCACTTAGTCCTTGATGAAGTCAACAATTACTTCCTCACATGCCAGTCTATAGAAGAGACAAACAAATTTAAGCAAGAGGAAGCCAAGAAATTGGTCACCATCCTCACCTTCCTCCTTCTCTTTGCATTTGTCATCCTCATCACCATCTTTTGACGTGAAGGACAATGATGTACCGCCCAAGAGAGAAAAGAGAAGGAGGAGTTATGTGGCATGGAAGAGGTTGTGAAACCTAGAAAAACGCAAAGAGAAAGAAAAGAACATCACTTTCCTTACCTATTATGGAACATTTGGAGCAAGTGATAAAGTCTTGGCTAGGAGAAAAATGCTTTTGACAAGTTCAAAGAGAAGGTTACCTCCCAGCCAGTCCTTATGCTTCCGGATCTCTCAAAGCCATTTGAGGTCCAATGTGATTCTTGTGGTGATTGCCTTGGAGTAGTCTTGCTTCAAGAAGCGCATGCCATAGCATATGAGAGCCGAAGGCTCAATGCCAATGAACAAGTCTTGGGCATATACGCAAAAGAGCTTTTAGCTGTCCTACATGCCTAAGACACATGGAAGCACTATCTTTTGGGGACTCCATTTATTTTGCTTTTAGCTGTCCTACATGCCTAAGACACATGGAAGCACTATCTTTTGGGGACTCCATTTATTTTGCAAACAGACCACCAAATTCTCAAGACTTCATGATGCAAACCAAACTTTCTGACAAACAAATGAGGTGGGCAAATTTTCTTTCGCAACTTTATTTTCATATTGCTGACATTGCTGGTAAGCACAATCAAGTGGCCGATGCACTTTCACGACGACCAAAAGTTAATGCGGTGTCTATAGCAACTCACAATGATCTATCTTCTTTGATAGATGAGTATGCTACTGACCCTGACTTTAAAGACATATTTTAGCCCTTGCATTGGGGAAGAAAGAAGAACCATTCACCTTGCACGATGGGTATCTTCTCCATGGAAATAGGCTATGTGCTACCCACTCCCTTCGTGAGAAAGTCATGTATGAATCCCATGCCCCTCCCTATGCAGGGCATAGAGGCATTCAATCTACTCTTCCAGGAGTAGAGACGTACTTCTATTGGCCTACCATGAAAGTGGACATACAAGAGTATGTTTCAAAATGTGTGGTATGCCAAAAGACTAAGTATGATAAAGGGAAGCAACCTGGATTACTCCAGCCATTGCCAATCCCTAATTCACCATGGGAGAGTACATCCATGGATTTTATCTTTGGATTACCCAAGTCTATCCATGGGAATACGAGAATATAGACAATAATCGAGAGGTTTAGCAAGCAAGCACACTTTATTACTATCAAAAAAACTATTAAGGCACACTAAATGGCAACTTTCTTCATATATCAGATTTTCAAACACCATGGATTACCAACATCCATCGTGTTAGATAGAGATCCTAGAATGACCAGTAATTTGTGGAAAGGTCTCTTTGAAAATCTAGGTACAAGTGAATTTCTCTTCGGTCTATCACCCACAAACGGATGGCAAAAGTGAGATAGGAAATCTTACGATCTTGATCTACTAAAGACTTATGTCACAGAATTAGATCAACGCTCACAATGGGAGAAGTACCTACCCCTTGTAGAGTATGTGTATAATAATACTGTCCATAGTACTTCTATGGGAAAAACCCCTTTTGAAATCATAGAAGGAAGACCTAAAAGTCTCTTCCTACTTAAAGTACATGGGAAGATCTTCGCTACCGATGAGTATAGCCGTGACCTACAAGAATCTTTTCAAAAGATTAAGGAGGCCATATCCATCTCTCAAACAAAGGAAAAAAATTGCTGCTAACAAGCACAAAAGAGCCTTAACATTCAAAGAAAATGATTGGGTCTTAATTAAGTTTCCCAAGGCTCGATTGAGGCAAACGATGGGCAAAAATCCTACGGGCTATCAAAAGTATTATGCTAAACTAGCAAAAAGATACTATGGTCCTTTTCAAATCTTGAAGCCGATCAATGAGATGTATTATCAACTCAAGCTGCCCAACCATTGGCTTATACACAATGCTTTTCATGTGAGCCTACTTAAGCACTACAAAGGAGAGCCACCAAGTGAACCAATTATTGAAGACCCTCCCAAAATCGAAGACCAAGAAGAGGTGCTACAACCCAAAGCTATCCTTCGGCATGAAGACAAGGTACACTATGACATGGTAAAATTATTCAATGGTATATTAAGTTCAAAATTATCCTTTTGAAGACGCTAGATGGATGCAAGGAATGTTGAATTGGAGACGAGGCACGAGACAAGGGAGAAGAGAGAGAGAGGACACCACCATCTGCAAACCCCAAAGTGTGTGGAGAGCACACACTAGGTAAACATATATAGTGGGTACCCCTGGCTATAGATAGCATAGGTGTGGGATCTCTATATAGCTCCAACACCACGGCTCAAATAGGAGTCCCTAACCCTTGGGAATACAAGGAAAAAACCCACAACACTATATAGATGCATTTTTATATTAATAAAATTTCAAATTTACAAAATATGTTCACGAGGAGATACCTCACTCCATATATACAACAATGGCCATGAAGGCTCATAAATATTCTAATCAACACAAAGTGAAGGTTTAAATTGTGGGATCTTTAGTCTCTTTGATCACTCCTATATGCTGCTTGATGTGATTTTTATCCTGTTAACAACAACAACTCAAGAAACATATTGAGATGTGAGGGTTAGAAATAATCACATCACATTGTCCTTAGAGACGATTCGCAACACTACTCTATGTAATGAAAAAAAAGCATAATACTGATGCAATCACATGTGCGCACATAAACACAAAGCCAATACCTATAATAGACATGTCGAGATCCCCATAATCTCAATTAACAATAATCATCATCATCATGGATTCACGCACCCTTGCATCATGGTCGTCACCATGACATTAGAGATGCTTTCAACAAATCAAGAAAAAAGTGTGGAACGACAATCATCATCATGGATTCACACACCATGGCATCATGATCCTCACCATGGAATTAGAGACGCTTTCAACAAATGAACGAATTAGCAGTAATCATCATCATGGCTTCATGCACCATGGCATCATGGTCCTCACCGTGGCATTAGAGACACTTTCAACAAATGAACGAATTAGCACTAATCATCATCATGGTTTCACGCAACATGGCATTGAAGATGCAAATCAAAGAAGAATTTTGAAATAACAATATGAGATGGAAATACCCATGACAATATGGATCCATGTCATCACCATGTAGCTCAAAGTACCATGGGTTAAAGAGCCATCAAATAATAATCTCCTTGCATGAACTTTATCACTTGCATCATTAGGAACCATGAATACCTACAACCACTGATAACAAGGGTAGTTGACATTTATAAGAAATCGATAACAAAATAACAGAAACATAAGTTGTAAATCTCTTTTGTCATAGAAATGATGAGAAAGGAATCAAAATCGAGTCAATAATAATCGGGTTCACCGGTCGTAGATGAAGCGTCCAATTGGACAACATGTGAAACGAAAGGCAAGGGTCGGCCAATATTGGGCGAGTACAAAGACTTTGGGTCGTCAAATTTAACCCATTACCCAACCAAAGGTGTGAATCAAGGTTATGTGTGTCAAACCATAAGATTATTACTAGTACTAAATGTTTTGACATACATCGCTGTACAAAAGTCATGTGTACATTGTCCCGTAATCACATGTCTCAACCAGGGAATGTGGTTACGGTTATGGTGTTGACCCAGAGTTTTTGTGGCGTGACACACCCCTGTGTTCTACCACTTGCTGCATGTTTCGACTAGCTCAGTCGTCTGCAACGTTTTATTTTGGTGACCACTTGTTGTATGTTTCAACGCCTCCTGAGAAAACCTCTAAAAATTAAAGAAGATGTAACTAATTTGTTTGAAACCAAAAGAGACATATAGCAAAGCCTATATACAGCCATCACAAAAAGTCTTCTTTTACTCGTCTCCACCTTCCTTATGGCCAACCTCTAAGGCCGCTCTTCAACTCGCGTCATTGACCAGCCCTCAGCCTGCAAAGGCCTCCTTCTGCTCCTCTTAGCCCTGCTTCATACACTCGGGCTCCTCTCGCCAATAACTGGCCTGCAGGTGTCGCTCCTCCTGTACAACATGCCGTCCTTGGCAGTAGTCGCTGCACCACTTGCTCTTTTGATGGCTACACAAAACTACACTAATAAAAGCAAAGGGCTTTGACTGTACTCAGGAAGAAGGCCAAAGAAGGCCAAAGTGAGATAGGATGGTCAAAGAAGGCTCTTGCATGTTGAGGGACGTAAAAACCAGTTAAATAAAGCAACTCAAAAGTAGCCGATTGCATGCATATGAGCGCCATCGCCAACTGCATGCAGATGAGCAGTGCAAGTGCAGATGAAGGGCCGATTGCCCAAGAAGTCCGCAGCCTTGAGGGGTCCTGGCCGACAAACCTGGAAGCATCCCCGTCCTTGTTTTTGCACCAAGCAAAAGAGGCAACACAAGCAAACTAGTTTACACACACACACACACACACACACACACACACACAGGTTCCTGTTGTCTCACAAGAACGCTTGTGGTTGCACAAACAAGCTTCATAAAGTCTTCGTCAATCACCTAAAGGCGCTACCATAGACGTTGCTGTGAATATACACCTTCTTTAGATTCTGCTCAAAATTTTGCTGCACAAAAACTCCATGATGCAAGGCATCCTCCTACTGCAATCTTTCGATGAAGCACAGTATACAAAGCACTTATACTTACCTTCTTTTCCAAATCTATTGTCATACATGCAAGGAAATAATTGAAAACAAGAAAATCTACTTAGCTGCTTGATGTTGTAAAGCTATTTTTGTGACCATTACATGTTGCTTGCACATTGACCTTATCACAATCGAGCTCTGATACCATGTTGAACCGGAGACGAGACACGAGGCGAGGGAGAAGAGAGAGAGAGAGAGGACACCACCATCTGCAAACCCCAAAGTGTGTGGAGAGCCCTAGATATAGTGAGTACACATATATAGTGGGGACCCCTAGCTATAGATAGCATAGGTGTGGGCTCTCTATATAGCTCCAACAAGGAATACAACTTAAGGATAGTATGAACCTTGCCAATGTTTACAATGTTACATTAGAGTAAGAAATGTATATGTTTCTTTTTAAAGATCAATGTTTTTGTCTTATAAGACTAATTTTCTTTATATTGTGCACAAACTTAAGTAGTATCCATGCTTAGAATCATGTTTGTGATGGCGATGTCTCTCAAACACCAAGTAGAATTTGTCACTCTACTTGGAAGAATGAAATGGACTAAAGAACAGACATGCTTGCGGCAACTACGTCTCCCAAGCACCAAATGGATTAGGCATCCATGTTGGAATGATGACGTAGGGTAAAAAGGGATCCTCTACCCACTAAGAAACAATGACTAATGACTGTTACCATATACATGTGGTAGTGATGTGTGTGAACACACTAGGACCGCCGGGGCATTTTTTCCCTCTTTAGGAGGTTTTTTCCCCCGTGCATTGTATATACGCCCATCACTCTAGGGCTATCTATCTTTCCATTGCACACTAAGTAACACACTCTCTATTGTGTGCCTTGAGCTTCCTTCGTCTTCTCCAAGCTGTGTGTGTTTCTCTGCAACCCTAATTCCAACAATTGGTATCAGAGCAGGTCACGTCCTCCCGGGCTTAGTCGCCAGCTGCTCCAGCACACGCCTGCTCACTTTCTCCGATTTCAGTGAGCTTTGGCAAGCGTTCGCAGGTCGACAAATATTTTGGGTGAGCTCGAAGAGCTCGGTCTGCTCAGAATTTTGATTTGGGCTCATTTCGGCCACCGTTTCCACTACGGGCAGTACTGCACAGGTTATTTCGTCATTTTGTGCAGATTTTCTGTCAGTGCCGTTTTCTGCATAACAGGTGCCTTATAGTCTTCTACGGTTTGTGCTATATAGCACAAGTTGTTCCCGCTCCATTTCTCCTATTTTCGGGCAGTTTTCACATCAGGTGCAGCATTTACCATGGCTGACAACAACAACACAGATGTGTTCAAGATGTTTGCTGCTGAGGACAGGTTGGATGGGGACAACTACCCTATGTGGGCTTATATGATGCAACACGTTCTTGTGTCAAAAGGTGTCTGGAACATTGTGCAGGGCATTGATGTACGTCCTGGTTCTGAAGATGTAGGCGATATTGAGGATGTTGCAGGTCTTGCTGCAAGGATTGCAGCTGTTAGAGTTGTTTTGCCTACAGCAGAACAAGCTCGTTGGGATGTTAAGGATGCGCAGGCTCATGCATTGATTGCGTTGTCTGTGAAGCGCACCATTATTCCTCACATCCGTTCAGCAAAATCTGCAAAACAGGCTTGGGATATTCTAGCAGGTCTTTATGCAAGCCGCAATGAGGCTAAAATTGCTTTGCTGCGTAAAGAGCTAGAGTCGAAGATTATGCATGAGGAAGATGATATGGACACTTTCCTTGCTAGTGTCAAGGATATCAATGAGCAACTCATTTCTGCAGGTGAAGTCATTTCTGACAGTTCCCTTGTGCAGACTGTTCTTGATGCCTTACCAGATTCCTACCAGACTTTTGCTAGTACTTGGAGACTGATGACCCAAGGAAATCCTGAAGTTGTCAAGTTTGATGCATTATGCACATTGCTGTTGCAAGAGTCACTTTCTAGAAAAAACAGGACTAGGCAGCGTGCAGTTGAACAGGCTTTTATTGCTTCTCAAGGAAAGGGTGGTAACAGTAATGCAGCCACTTCTTATGGTTCTGCTGCGAGTGGCAAAAATTTTGTTCCTAATGCTTCTGCTGGCAGCACTTCGTCTGGCAATTCTGGTGATAAGGGCAAAAAGAAGATGCGTTGCCATTATTGTAAAGCCAATGATCACTTGATCAAGTCGTGTCCTAAGTTGAAGGCCAAAGAGGCTAAGAAGAAAGAGGGTGGTTCCACTGCAAATGCTGGTTCCACTACAAATGCAGCCATTGTTGAGTCTTCTGTGAAAGGAGATTGTGATGCTGATGTTGATGCAGAATGGGCTTTTAGCGCAGAGTGCACTTACAATCCTGCTGTCCATGATGCATGCTTGTCAGTTGCTGCAGATTCACATGTGTGGTATTTCGACAGTGGTGCTACAAAGCACATTACCTCACATCGTGAATTGTTTACCTCTCTCGAGTCTGTCCCTCATGGGAATTCAGTCACTTGTGCCAACAACGCCTCTTATCCAGTTCAGGGAGTTGGAAAGATTGTGCTCACTGCTGCTAATGGCAGTTCCTTCACACTTGTTGATGCACTTTATGTACCTGGGATCAAGAAAAATCTCTTGTCTGTATCCGCACTTGCTAGACTTGGACTTGTAGTCAAATTTGTGGATGACAGATGTACAGTTCATGATCTCAGTTTTGGTGATGAAATTGTTGCATCTGGGCTTTTGTGCCGTGGGCTGTATAAGCTCACTTTGTATGACAAGTGTGGACAAAATTTTGCAAATGCTGTTGCAGATTCAAGGGCTATTTCAGATGCAAAACTTTGGCATGCACGTTTTGGTCATCTGAATTTTGCCAGTTTGCTGCGTTTGCAGAAATCTGATATGGTTGCTTCTTTGCCGCCTCTTGAAGCACCTATCAAACATGTTTGTGAAGGCTGTATTCTGGGTAAAATGCAGCGTTCTAAGTTTCCAAAGGATGGTTCAGTTAGGGCCACATGCAGGTTGCAGCTTGTGCATAGTGACGTTTGTGGGCCCATGCAAACTCCGTCCTTGGGCAATTACCTGTACTTCGTGACTTTCATTGATGATTACTCCAGGCATGCGTGGGTATTTCCGCTTAAAGCGAAGTCCGAAGTTTTTATGTGCTTCAAACAATTTTTGGCTATGGCTGAAAATGTCTCAAAATGTACTATGGGCACCCTCCGTTCCGATCGAGGGGGGGAGTATATGTCTCATGAATTTAATGCATTTCTGGCTAGTCGTGGGATAAAACACCAATGTACAGTGCCTTATACACCTCAGCAAAATGGTGTTGCTGAGAGGAAAAACAGGTCACTAACGGAAATGGCACGATGTATGGTCAAAAGTCAAGCTTTGCCGCATTCTTTTTGGCTTGAGGCCATCATGTGTGCCACTTATGTACTTAACAGGTGTCCTACGAAAGCTTTGCAGTCTATTACTCCATATGAAGCATGGCATGATAGAAAACCTTCTATTGAGCACATGCGTGTTTTTGGCTGTTTGGCATATGCTTTGGTGCCACAAGTGCAGCGCAGAAAATTGGATGATAAGGCTGTCAAATGTATTTTTGTTGGTTATAGTGCTGAAAGCAAAGGTTACAGGTTGTATCATCCGCAAACAAAACGTATTTTGGTTTCACGGGATGTAGTGTTTGTGGAAGATTCTGTTCAACCCTTGCTGTCATGTACTAGAGACAGTAATGTAAGCTCACAGGACATTTATGACACTTTGTTGCCTCTTTTCAGTGGTGGAAATACGAATGTAAGTTCCAATGAGGCAAATGTACAGCCTATGGGGGTTTCTGAAAATGTTTTAGAACAGCCTATTACTGATGCAGATGTACATGATGTACTTGATGAGGAAAGGGCTGAAAATGAGCAGGCTAGAGGTATGCCAAAATGGCTGGTGCACACTTTGCGTGACAGTAAATTGGATGCACCTTTATCTAGTCGTACTCGTTCAGGCTCTCGCCATGCATCTTATGCATCAGATTGTTATGCTTTGGCTGTGTCTAGTTTACATGATGTTGAGGAGCCTCTGTCTTTTGATGAAGCACAGAATTCAGAAAATTGGATTGCTGCCATGAAATCAGAATATGATGCACTTATAGAGAATGACACATGGACTTTATGTGATTTGCCTCCTGGCAAAAAGGCCATTGGTACGAAGTGGGTTTACAAGTTGAAACGCAAGCCGGATGGTGAGATCGATCGCCATAAGGCTCGACTTGTTGCAAAGGGTTATGCACAACAAAAAGGCATAGATTATGAAGAGACTTTTGCTCCCACTTGTCGTATGACTACTGTGCGTTTTCTATGTGCATTGGCAGCTCATTTTGGTTGGGATGTACATCAATCAGACATTGTTACTGCTTTCTTGAATGGTGACATATTTGAGGAAGTTTATGTAACGCAGCCTCGCGGTTTTGTCATAAAAGGACAAGAGGACAAAGTGTGCAAATGTAAGAAGGCTTTGTATGGGTTGAAGCAATCTCCTCGTGCTTGGTATGAGAAAGCTGACACTCATTTGGTTAAACGAGGCTTTCGTAACAGTCCAACAGAAAGCACATTGTATGTAAAGCGTGAGGATGATGTATTTCTCATTGTGGTTCTTTATGTTGATGATTTGCTGATCACTGGACCAAATGAGAGACATATTGCTGAATTTAAGGCTGATTTGAATGCTACTTTCAAGATGAAAGATTTGGGGCTGTTGCATCATTACTTGGGTATACAGTTTAAGCAGTGTGATGGTGGTATTGCCTTGTGTCAGAAAAGTTACATAGAGACATTGCTATGTAAGTTTGGACTTGAGGATTGCAAACCTATTGCCACTCCCATGGAAACAGGTTTGAAGTTGAGTCTACATGATGCTGGCGATCCTGCTGATGTCACTCTTTACCAAACTGCTGTTGGCTGCCTCATTTATGTATGCAACACGAGGCCAGATATTCAGTTTGCAGTCTCGCAGGTCAGCAGATTTATGCATAGCCCAGGGTCTAAGCATTGGCAGGCTGTCAAGAGGATTTTCCGCTACCTTAGTGGCACTTTACATCTTGGCTTGTTTTATCCCAAGGGGGGATCATTGCCGCCAGACTTACATGCTTTTTCGGACTCAGATTGGGCTGGTTGTTTTGACACGCGAGTGTCCACAAGTGGTTTTTGTTTCATGCTTGGCAGTTCATGTATATCATGGTTGAGCAAGAAGCAACCTACTGTGGCCACTTCGAGTTGTGAGGCTGAGTACAGGGCAGTCTTCACAGCTACGGTTGAGTGTGTATGGCTCAGACGCCTTATGGCTGACTTGGGTGTTGGACAAGACACTGCCAACACTATCTACACTGACAGTCAGAGCGCATTGGCAGTTGCGAGGAACCCAGTTTTTCATGCTCGCACAAAGCACATTGAGGTGCATTACCACTATGTCAGGGAGAGGCTCTCAGCAGGAGAGATCAGCTTGGCTTATGTGCCAACACAGGACAACCTTGCAGATCTTTTCACAAAGGCATTGTCTCGTGAGAAGCTTGAAGCTTTCCGCAAAGCTTTGGGCTTACTCCCCTTTGTGGACTGATCCTGTCCTCAGGGCATGGCACTTCCCTTTACTCATGTGCCAGCTCTCGTTCACCGCATCACTCCAGGGGGGATTTGTTACCATATACATGTGGTAGTGATGTGTGTGAACACACTAGGACCGCCGGGGCATTTTTTCCCTCTTTAGGAGGTTTTTTCCCCCGTGCATTGTATATACGCCCATCACTCTAGGGCTATCTATCTTTCCATTGCACACTAAGTAACACACTCTCTATTGTGTGCCTTGAGCTTCCTTCGTCTTCTCCAAGCTGTGTGTGTTTCTCTGCAACCCTAATTCCAACAATGACAAAGGCTTTATCTCTTCTACCTCATAGTCGAAAACAACTATGCTTTCAAGAGAGAGGTAATGTCATAAAATCTAATATCTAACCAACTCAAATAATTTTCTCGTATTAAAGTGATCATTTAATGTGGGAGAATAAACGGGAAAAGGGTTAGAATATAGACATGTGCTTACGGGTCTATCTCAACACAAAGTCAATAATGAAGGGGTCCAAATGAGAGATGGTCTATCAAAGAGAAAGGCTAGCTAATTGAGCTTAAAAACCTTAGGTTTAGCTTCATTAAATACATCCAAAGGTTAGTGTTAAAAGTCCTTTGACCTTAAGCAAGCTAGGACTGTGCTTGATGTGGGAACCTGACCCAAGCTTGAGGTGCTTGTCGTGCTTGCTAGCTAAGGTGTTTGAGGTGCTTGTCGTGCTTGCTGACTAAGGTGCTTGAGGTGCTTAATGACTAAGGTGCTCCATGGCAAAGGTGCTTGAGGGGTTAAGGTGTTCAAAAAGTCAAAGCACATCCCTACACAAGGGGAGCGAGCCCTCATCGTAGGATCTAGACCTTAAGCAAGCTAAGACTGTGCTTGAGGTGGGAACCTGACCCAAGCTTGAGGTGCTTGTCGTGCTTGCTAGCTAAGGTGCTTGTCCTTCTTGCTGACTAAGGTGCTTGAGGTGCTTCATGACTAAGGTGCTCTATGGCAAAGGTGCTTGAGGGGTTAAGGTGTTCAAAAAGTCAAAGCACATCCCTACACAAGGAGGGCGAGCCCTCATCGTAGGATCTAGAGAGAGAACACACACACCCTTACACAAGGCAAGCTTGGTATAAAGAAAGCAACTAGGACACTTGTCAAGTTCCTCTTTATGTAGCCCTCATGGTATCCTAAAGCCTATTGGTTGGCCTCCCAAGGGGTCCAATGATAATTTAACTAATTTAATTAATTGTGTTTGTATTTATCAAGTCCTCTCTCTCAAAGGGGAAAGGGGGACACTTGTCCCAAGGCTAGCATGCTTGCTTGACATGCACTCTGCATGTGATTGGCCAGGCTTGAAGGGGTCCAATGAGCTTCCATCATGAGCTAGAAGAGGGGTCGACCAAGGAAGCTAGGGGCTTGCTTGTAGGGTATACTCCCCCCCCCCCCCCCCTCCACACACACACACATACACGCACACACATTGCGTGAGGTGCAAAAGTGCAAGAGCTCCATCTCTTTCTCCAAGCTTGTAGAGAAGTTGATAGCCTACACCAACACTCTTGGCTATGGAATGCAAATCCAACGAAGAACCATGCTCCAATGCTTAAGCTTGCCATCTTCTCTATCTTCATTACTATGCTATTATGTTTCCTAAGTAAGAAGAGAGATGATAATTGACGAGCTATTTCTTTCTCATATGAATTTTTCTTCTTCCTCTTCCCTACCCTCATTCCCCATTAGCTCTCTCCACCTTTGAAGGTGTTTGAGGCCTTGGGACGGGGGTCGGGGATGGTTAATGCTTTCTACAAAGTCTATGTTATGCGTGAAGCTTTCCATCTTTATTGCATCACCTAGGTCACAAGGAACACAAAGATTGTATTGTACCAAGCTAAGTTGCATTTATACGCCCGTATATTATAAATTGTACGTATATTACGGATTTATACGCTATATATCCGTATTATACGCGCATATCCGAATAAAAAGGAGTTCGATCGAAGTATATTTTGATCGAAATATACTTCAATCGAAATATATTTATACTTATAAAAAAAGAGGCGCCGCGGCAGTTCCAACGAACTGCTGTGATTGTGATTGCTAGAGAGATAGAGACAGAGTTGCTAGAGCTTTGGAGAGAGTAGTAGACAGCGAGCACAACACATTCAGAGCGATCCATAGAGCAGGTAAATTTTCTTTCAATGTTTTTTCTATTTTTTTTGCAGTTAATTTGTTAACACTGTTGTTGTGGAGCTTTGCTCGCACCTCAGTGTTAGTTTGTATTTTGTTTTTTGCTAACGCTGTTGCTGTGGAGCTTTGCTCACACCTCAGTGTTAGTTTGTAGGTTTAGACACCTGTCCTTGGTTGTGTTGATCCTCGTGACACACTGCAAGGGGGGTTAGACTTTAGAGGCTTCGTCCTTGAGTGTTGTTGACCTCCGTATCGCACTTCAAGGAGTAGCTTAGGTTGTACAATTAGACTTTCCGTCCCTGGTTGTTACTGACCACCGAGTTGCACTACAGGGAGGAGTTAGCTATCATGCATCTTTCTTCCTAGTTATTGCTGACCATTGCGTCGCACTATTGGAAGATTGGATTTAAAAAAAATAGATTCCTCGTCTTTGGTTATTGCTGACCACCGTGTCACACTGCAGGGAGAGGTTTAGGGTTGTCAAATCCATCGTCCTTGGTTGCTTCTGACCATCGTGTCACACTCCAAGGAAATTGGATTCAATAGATTCCTCGTCTCTGGTTGCTGTTGACCATCGTGTTGCACTGCAGGGAGAGGTTTAGGATTTTTATATCCATCGTTCTTGGTTATTGTTGACCATCGCGTCGCACTACAAGGAGATTGGATTCAATAACTTCCTCATCTCTAGTTGTTGCAGACCATTGCACAAATTGGTACAACGGGAATGCATGACCGTGTCACAATGCAGGGAGAGGTTTTGAGTTTTTAAATCCATCGTCCTTGGTTGCTGCTAACCATCGTGTCGCACTCCAAGGAGATTGGATTCAATAGATTCCTCGTCTCTGGTTGCTGTTGACCATCGTGTCGCACTGCAGGGAGAGGTTTAGGATTTTTAAATCCATCGTTCTTGGTTGTTGCTGACCATCGTGTTGCACTACAAGGAGATTGGATTCAATAACTTCCTCATCTCTGGTTGTTGCTGACTATCGTGTCGCACTGTAGGGAGAGGTTTTGAGTTTTTAAATCCATCGTTCTTGGTTTTTGCTGACCATCGCGTTGCACTGCAAGGAGATTGGATTTAATGAATTCTTCGTTTTTGGTTGCTGTTGACCATGTGTCGCACTGCAAGGAGAAGATATATATTATACATTCTTCAATCCTGAATGCTTTAACCATCGTGTCTTTCATTACTATTGTTATCATGATGCATGAAATGTTTAGATCTTTCATTACTGGAGGTTATTATTGGCCATGAAATGTTTTTGTTTAGATTTATTAACAATCATATATGTCAAACTTTTATCTATTCTGGATTTACCTTACTTATATTTCCTTCATGTATTTTTAGGCTTCAGTCATGGTAGAGACAAAGTTAACGCATTAGCATCACAAAATTATTAGTGATGCTCTTATTTTGTCTCTCTATGGAGCTTCAGACGATCATTTGCGACGAGCATTTGATCCACTGCAGGCAAAGTTTGATGATTTTGTGATTGAACTTGTGGAACATTGTTGGCTGAAGTTGTGCAGTGCATTCCCAGTTTCGTTTGACCCAGCTCTGCGCACTAATGGAGAACGATGCATAACACAGTAAAGAAATTATTAGGCTACATCACTAGAAGTTTTGAAAGTATGGTTCATCTAGAAATCAAAACCAAAGCTGGAATCAAAGAGAGAATGCAGCTTGTAGCACAACTACATTCAGAATTGAAGAGCAAAGATAAGATAGAAGTCTCTTCAAAACATCCTAGGACAGAAGAGGATGTACCTCCTTCATCAGGTGCTCAGTCGTCCGCTGTAAACCTGGATGATACGATGTGTCCTCCTGTCCTAAACTTGCTTGGGGAGAATTCCATCTTTCACTTGCAAGCACCCCAATTAGGTGAAGGACGTTTTGCAAATGTGAAACAAGTATCAGTGGCTCATTCTCTCTTCAAAGATCCTGTCTATGCGGAAAAGATATACAAAGACCAGATAGGAAGCAAGCCGACATTGCAGATCGTGCTAGAGGAATCAACTGCTACAACTGTTCAGCATTGTGGCATGAGATTTCCTCGTGCTCTTGTTCGGTATAGCAAAAGACCTATGTTGATCTTCAAGCTTTGGAATGGAGGTCATCTTGAGCAGTGGATTCAGGCATGTCATCATGATGGAAGCAAGCCTACAATCAGAGAGTTCCAACACACATTTAGAACTGTAAAGCAGTTCACAGAAAACATTTTGCCAATATGCAATGCTCTTCTACAGATGATTAAATTCGTGCATAGTCACGAATTTATTCACAATGATCTACACACTAGAAATATTCTACTCCATTTTGGCGAGCGAGGAGTGTATGCTGGCATTGCGGACTAGGGACAAAGTACACCAGCAAACACTTTGGCAACATTTCCCAAGCTGCCAAATCTCACCCCTCAATGTAGAGCTCAATTCGAGCGAGATTATCCATGGACTGGCCCTTGAAAATATCAGCACCAATCCTCCTCCATTCACCAAGGCATCTGATATATATAGTCTCAGCTATATTCTTAGGCGCTTGCTTGCATGTATTCCAGAGCCCGTCGAAGTTCTCAAGCGTGAATTTTTGCGCAATGTAAACAAACATCTTGCTAGTGGAAAATCTCCCAAACCATTAGATAGACCTAAGATATGGGATTTAAGCCTTTGTTTGAATGGAAGCCATAATGTTGGTTATCATATTGTAACCGAATCTGGCTTGAGACCTATTGATGATTAAACCAGTAATCAACTTTTTTGGCATTAATGGTGTCATGTGTGCAATGTGTGGTGTCACGTGCGCAATGTTTTTAAAGTTCTTCAAGTTGAAGTTTTAAAGTATTTCAAGTTAAATTGCTCAATTCTTTAAACCATCTCTCTTTTTCAGGTGCTAAAACTTGTCTCGCTAAAGTTTATTATTTTGCATTTCAGTTATGGAAGATATTACTCTCGACCAGAACGCACAGCAGCCTAATGATCCTTTGCTTAATCATGCATTGGCTCAACAAATTTACAAAGAGGAAGAGATTTGGGTGGCTCAAAGAGATCTCAGTGCTTTGGCTGCAACCCAACAAGACGAATCAGAACTTCAAGGGGAGCCACTGAATTACAGGCAATGCAGACAGTTATGCCCGAATCACTTCGTACAAAACACATTATTTCGAGTCAGTGGAAATGCTAAGGCTACTGCTCCCTTGAAGGTTTCAGATCTGCAACACATTGTCCTCGCACGAAATATTCTTGCAAGATTTATCCAAGTGTACAGATCGCCACCAAAAAATAATCAAGTGGCAATTTACTTTGTGCAACAATGTTATTGCTACTATGTATTGCTACTATGTATTGCGGCTCAAAGTTGATTGGAACGATCATCCCACTACAGGAGGTGTTGGGAAAGGGCGCCCAGCCAAGAAGATTCATGTAGGGGAAGCTAATCAAGAAGACCCTCCTCGCAAGAGAGGTTACACATATTTTCCCGAAGAAACTGCAGTTATCGAGCAGCTTGCAACCCAAGGCGTGGATTTGGCAAGTCAAGGAGAGACCCCAGCCATGTTGTGCGCTCGTATAGCTGAGCTAGAAAGAAAGTTGACATGGTACGAGGCAAGGTATGGGCCTGTGCCCGAAGAAGAGATGGGAAATGCCGGCCAAAGTGATTCAGTTGGCACTTCAGAATTTCGTGTATCTGATCTCTTTGGAGAACAAGCCCATGATTTAAATTAAATATCCCAAACAATACATAGCTCTTTTTGTATCTTAAATCTCAAGATTAGTAATTAAAACCTCTTTTTGATATGTAAATCTCTGTTTGTTGGAACAAATAAACGTGACAGATGTTGTTGTAATTGTGCAAGTTATGTTCTCTCTACTACCCTCTTTTTAACAATGAGAGAGAGAGAGAGAGAGAGAGAGAGAGAGAGAGAGAGAGAGAGAGAAGGTGTGGATTGTAAAGCTAAACTCCACATAATTTTCACATTGCAAAATTAATTGAGAATATAGTACAAACTTTACAGCTCATCTGTCCCCTCAATCACAGGCACCATGTCATCAATTTCTTCAACATCTGAACATTCCGGATCAATATCTTCCGGGTTCCATTCCATTTCATCATCAGAGTTGAGCTCATTTGCAACTGCTTCATGTGTTTGGAAGCACCCAAAGCTTTCTTCTCTGACACGTGTGGCTAACTTCGCAGGCTTATGCATAAGTCGCATGTTACAAAAGACATACACCAAGTCCGCAGCTCGTTTAGGACTTAATCGATTTCGTTTTTAAGTATGCACGAAAGCGAATGAAGACCAGTTTCTTTCACAGCTACCACTTGAGGCGGCAACAGACAATACTCTCACAGCCACATGTTGAAGTTCCACTTTTTCTCCACCGCACTCTTTCCACCAAACTGGTGCGCTCATCGTCTTGATAGCATCTATATGCCAAAGATCCCCAAACATTCCCTCTCTACTAGTGTACGCCATCTTCTGTGTGTATGCCACCTGTCCATCCACATTGCCTAATAGTTGAGCATACACTTTCTTGAAATCACTGATCACTTCATTGTTTGAAGATTGCTCATGCATATGGAACTTGGGATCCAAGACAAAACCTGCTCCATGTAAAGGAGTATGCAACTGCTCCCATCGTCTTTTGACAAATGTCATCATCATGGATTTCTCTTTACCTGCATAAGATGTACTATCTTTTAACTTGCCAGTGGCTTCATGCATGTACCAGTAAACCCGTCCAAAGATAGAGGCTTCTTTGTCCACTAATCGTATCAGATGAGTGAAAGGTTCTGTGACAGTAACTATTTTGTCTACATTTCTCCAAAAAATAGAAGAGTTTACAAGCTGATAGAATTTGGAAGCAGTAGGTTCGTACTTGGGATATTTATCAAGCCAAATGTCCCATCTTCTATCTGCCATTGTTTCAACAAGGGCTGCTTTTACCTGCTGCAGTGTGGAGAGAACGTAATATGCAGTCACAAAGCGGGTCACACAAAAAATTTGTAAAGTTTTTGTTGGCGACTTTATTCTAAACAAAGCGTAAGAAAATGAATGCTCTCTTATAAACTTCACCAAGTGGTTTGCATCTAGAAGAGTTTGCTTGATAGAAGGAACTTTTCCAAAGTCCTTTAAGAGCAAATTCAAAGTGTGAGCAGCACATGGAACCCATGTAATCTCTGGATACTTTGCTTCAATTGCTTTTCCAACTGCTTTGTAGTTAGATGCATTATCTGTGACAATGGCTGTCACATATTTAGGTCCCCCTGATCTTATAATCGAACGCTCATAAACACCAGCAAGATATCCACTAGTTTTTTCTTTCAGGGATGTATCGATCGCTTCAAGAAAGATGGCACCTCTTGGACAAATCAACATCACATTAATCAATGGTTTCTTTTGGCTGTCCAACCATCTAGAGCAATTGTGTATCCATACGCCGGCACAAAATCAAGAGTTGTGCGCTGTAAAATATTCTCTGATGTTGTTTTTACTTTATCTAAATATTATGTTCGCATCTTATTATAATCAGGAACCACAAAACCCTTCTTCGCCGTGCTCATTAAAGCATCTTTGAAGATAGGATTTCGAATGACATTAAAAGGAATTCCACATGCAACAAATGCTTGAGTCCACTTAAGATGGAGTTCAAGCAGCCATTGTTTCCCAAATGCCTGTTTGCAAAGTAGGATCACTTGGTGCAAATTCTCCTCTAGTCCATGTTTCACTTCGGCTTATGTTATCAGTTGAGCTTCCGGTAGGATTAGAGCTACAATTCCCAGCAAAGGATGAATGGAACCCTCCTTGACTTGTTCCTTGACCTATAGTAGGGGTTGAGTGAGGGTTTTGATTATTCTCAAGTGTCATCTTGATGTCCCTAGCCATAGATGGAGCCATCATTTTGGGACCTCCCTTTTTTTTGCTCTCAAGAATTCTCTTTGCCTTGAGCGCCCACTCGGGAAATTTTTCAGCAATACCTCTTGGGGGTATTTGCAAGCTAACACGTTTCCAGGGATTTTGAAAACATGTTCTTTTATCCTGTGAGAATTTCCACTAAAATTATGGCCACAGGTCTTACACCTCAGCTTTGATGTATTCTTCCCACTGACCAATTCATCTACGTAGTTCCACTCGTATCCTTTCACCATCTTCTTCAGATCTGCAAACTCAAACAGAACTAGTTACTAAACGCACATCTAAAATCAAACTCTAATACCATCTACATTACTCTATTCATCAACGTTTTCAACTTCTTTAAATTATAAATACCAAAAATAATTTTTTAAGTGTGAGCTTTCACTTTACACATGAATCATGATAAATAAATCGCTTAATCTATCTCAGTAACTTCCAAGTGTGAGTAAACTCTACACAAAGCAAGATATCTTTAAAAGACCTATCTAAATTGCCTCCAAGTGCGAGTGTAACTCTACACGTGGCAAGCAATCAAAATTCACTACTCTGTAAATCTCTTCTAGGTGTGAGAATACCTCTACACAAAGAGAGAGATTATTATTTAATCTACTTAAATTGTATGTAGTGTGAGTATTACTTAACACATGACAGTCAATCATTAGATAAATCTAACGTAAGTTACTTCCAGGTGTGAACATAGTTCAACACACAACAAGTAACTCTTAATTTTAACTATTTAACTAAAGTTACTTCTAAGTGTGAACATAGTTCAACGCAAAGCAAATAACCGATAACTTTAACTACCTTGAATCACCTCCAAGTGTGAGTTTCCTCTACACAAGGCAAGTAATCATCAACTATCTTACTTAACTTACCTCTCAGTGTAAGATATACTTCACACAGAGCAGGTAACTCAAAACTCCAAAGCCTATAAAAATAAATATATACAAGCTCTAAATTTTCACTAGAAAAAATATGCATATTTGAACTAACATTTTTATATTTTTCTTCGTGTTGTAAGGCTCACCTATAGGTGAAATGAGGGAAGAGAGATCAATGAAATGAGCAAAACAGTCCGTTTCAGCGTATATAAACAAATTTATTTTGATCTAATTAATGTTTTGATCGAAGTATGATTTTGATCGAACTAATATTTCGATCGAAGTATGATTTCGATTGAATTGCTAAGAAATTATACGATACGATGTTTTTGCTGATGTGGCACCGTATAATACGGCCGAATAAAAATGAGTGTCGTATAATGCGCCCGTTTAAGGCATATTATACGTACACCGTATAACGTACAATGCAACTTAGGTACCAAGTCTCTCTTGATGGAAGAATCTATAATACAAAAGCCTATTGGAGGGGGGACCGACTCCACATAAATCTGGTCCTCAACCATTGTCAAGTTCTCTAAACTCTCTCTCTTGCAAAAGTATTGTTCATGCCAAGTTAATTAAGTACTATGGTTATGTTGCTCCGACTAATTAAGTTCACCCTCTATGTTCTCAAAGTAGTCTCATAAGAATGCTCACTCTAATTCTCTTAATTCCACTATTCCCAAAGTTCATAGGACATTTCCATTACATATTGTATCATATCAAATTGGGCCCTAAGAAATCAAATCTGAAGATTCCATGGTCTAAATCTTATGAGGTTGAGTGGGTTTTTTCTAATGGTACACTAAGGCTCAAGGAATTTTCTGGATTATTGTTACTTGGAATTTATAATGGGTCTATGATCAACTTAAATTATTCAGTCCCAAAGAAGCTTCGAGCACAAGCTATGGATCACTGATTCATTTGATTCTCAAGTTCAACCACTGGACTTATTTTTAGTAAGATCTCATCTGGATAAAAGCACACAAGGTGTTCAGACTTCACATGTTCTTGAACATAGAAAATACAAGCTCCCTCATCCAGACAATCTGAAGACTCAGCTAGATCTTTAGAAAGTATTTGAAGTGATCAGACTAAACCATAATTTTAATGATCACCAGTGGTGCAATGAATGTCCACTTTATTGGAGAGCTAAAACGGTGATCATTAGAAGGATCAAGCAATGCATGTTTGCCACGTCAATAATGAATGGCCTTATTCCAAGGTGCAAAAGGAGTGGTACATTCATGGCTAGAATTAGAACTTTTATGCAACAAATTCAGAACCATGGTTCATTATCTTCACACACACCTAACTACACAGTCCTTCCGTATAGCGTTGTCTTTGCAAGCACTCATACCTACTTCAACCATTGAACTTAACATTGCAATTGTCATTGTCCTACTTCCCTCTTCAAGAAACTCAAGCCAATCATCCTTTTCTGATCAAGGTACACCTCACACTCCTTCCATGGCCAAGAAAAGACACTCCAAGGCTGTCAAGCGCACCACAAAGAGAGAAACATTAACCATCTCATGCTAAGAAACTGGAAAGTATGTCTTCGAGGATGAGTTATTATCAAAATGTGATACACAGAAGTTGATGGAGGTCTCTAAGATCCCCATAGCAATGTCTGCCATTTAGCAAGTGGTGGACACTTTTGATGCAAAGAAAGCCACTATTGCAGTTTTATTTTCATTCAGAGCTCTTTTCTATATCCAAAAGGATTACCTTTCAAACTAGAGCTATTGGATTTTATACTAAGGCTTTCAAAAATGGCCATTGGACAGATACTTTGGGCCTAGGGTACATACTAGACATTACATCTTAGATCTTTGTAGCTCTAGGATCAAAATTTACATAGCTTATATACACGGTTCTCAAAAAAATACAGTATGCTTTTTCACAATTTTGACCTTGAAGTGTGTGTTCGGAGGACTACGAGCATGCTCATAAGCTATAGTGGCCAAACAAAAGATTATATTCCTTACATGTAAGTCTAGCCTACTAGGTCCACTGCTACATCTCATCCTCAAAAAGCCTTCTATCCTCAGTACCTCTAGCTAAGCTTTGCAGAATAGATATCATGCCCAATGTAGATTTACTATCCTTCTGGGCCACACACTTACCAATGTACCTAATGCATCCTTGTAAACCTAAAGTAAAGGCATTACAAGCCTCTAAGGATTTGAGGAGACATGCACTACATAATCAAAAAGAGTTTGTACATCTTCCCTAAACTTCTCATGCCTAAGTAAGCAACTATTGACCACAAGCATACCCCAACTGCTAAAACTAAGTCAAATTTGCTCTTGAAGCTTCAAAACAAAAGGATAGTTATCTAAAAGTGCTAAGTCAACATGAACTTCCATCGATTCAAGAGCTGATATCTAGTCCACCCCAAAGTAATAGAGCCTCTCTAACCTAAACCAAGACTGAGTATGGGTAGAGGAGTGGTAGGTGAACCATGTAAAGGATCTCACTACAGAGTTCCATGCATTTCTCAAGACAAAATTTAGGTAAGATCATCCCAAATCTATGTCTCAGTAGATTTATGCACTGAAGACAAAGAAGAAACATCATGATAAGTACAGACCATGTTGAAGGCCCCCCCCCCCCCCCCCCCCCCCCCCCCCGCCGCCGCCGCCCCAAGATATCTACATGACTAGGGATGTTAATCATCCACTTTCGTAGGGCTTGCCAATCTAGGGAAAAGCTAAAACCATAACCATTAATGACAAAACAATTCACCAATGGGAGAAGTGGGGCTAAAGATTGCGCATCTACCATTACCCTCATCCATCACCTAAGTGGGGTGAAAAGAGGTTTAATGTAGATTATAGCTCAAGAATAGGAGTTTTGATTTCTCCCCATAAAAGATAGCATCCACTTTGAAGTGTCTAACTTGACCTCCTCTATTATGCATCTTAAGCTCATGAAAAAGACAAATATCCAAGTCTTGTTCCAGAATCCACTTATGTAAGTAAACTACCTAGTGGGGTCATTTATACCCCTAAGATTCAAATTTTCTATCTTCATTGAGGAGTTTTGAAAGCAATCTGACTTTCTCCTTCAACATTTGCCTAAAAAATATTGACTTCTAGATTAATAGCAAGTGGGTCCACCCTAGGGGCATTCAAAGGGGGGGCACTAGTAGAGGTTATGTTCTTACCTTTGTATGCTCCCCTGAACCACCTTGTCAATAGCAACTAAGGTCTCACGAGAAGGCACATCATTCAACACATCAAAGACAATAGGGGAAGAGTATCCAAAAGCCAAGTCTCTAGGATTAAAGGTATTTTTTGCCTATTGAAATCCATCATTAGAGATCACAGGTTTTTTGCCCTTGTCATTTGGGTTATGGTTTCTAGTGCTAGAAGCCCCACGGGTTACGTTACTCCTAGAAGGTGGCTTATAAGTACCTAGAAGTTCAACATAAAAGGGAGTTCTAGGGGCTAAGGGGGATGCCAGAGGGGGAGGGGGGGGGGACTAACATGGGAAAATAGATTTTCTCTAGTCTAGCTGGCTCTCGACATTGAAGCTAAACTAGCTTTCCCAAAAATATTTTCCTAAGAGACTAGCATCCTATTACTGAGGTAAAAGGGAATGAGTTCTACTTTTGTTTCAAAAATGGTGGGGCCATTTTTTTGAAAAATGCCCCAACTATGTACACTAATAACGTGAACCTGATAAGTTCCCCCATTTGAAGTAGAGCACACATGTGCTTGACATCCTGCATCTCAATCTCCAATTTCTCAAGAAGCTTTTGATTTTTATGCCACATAATACATGGATTATTCTTAAACTTATTCTAGCTATTAGGAGAATTGATGATATGACAAAACAAAACTTCCCCTAGTAAAGCGGCTATGTCCTTAATACATTGCCAAAAAAATATGCCAGATCAACAAACTCCACCGTGATAGGGCATTTAGATAACAAATCCTCTTTAATCTAACTCACAAAGCTACCAAGGTAGTGCACACACAATTTGGTCACGTATTATCATAGTAAAAGTAATTAGGAATGCATTTTGATCCTCTTTCTTCAAATGAACCCTCAAATAACCCTGAAGAAGATCCTTTCCATAGGAATCTTACAAAACCATTTATCAATAGACCAAGCAACATCATTCACATTAGGCAACCTATCTGTGAAATACAGGACCACAACTCGCTTATGCATAACATCAAGATTTGACCAGACTTGTACTGAAGGAATTGCCACCTCATGTTGACCCCTAATGGTAGGATCAATAGTCAAACTATCTTTCAAAGCATGAGACATAAAAGTAGGATAAAATGAAGCACTAGTAGAAGACATAGTCTTTTGAGCAGGAGCCCCCTCATAGGGATTAAGCTTAAAAAAATCCTCCAAGGATATGAGTGAAAAGTTGTTGCTACAGAGGTTAAATGAGGACCCATGTAGAAGAAAGGTCCTCACATTCAGAAATGACATGCCAGATGGGGTGGCCTCTACACCATACATAGCCTAAACTTCCCCAAGCATCATCTCAAGGTAGGAGTTATCCTATAACTATAAGGGGCACCACCTAGGATAAGTGCGGCTAGGACGCAGACATAGATGACCTAGTTTGGCAGGAATGAGATGCCATCTAGGTAATCAACATAAAATGATGATATAGCAGGGTTCGGATATAAAAAAAATTTCTTGGTCAACAGTCAGGAGTGTGTGTACAAGAGAGGTATGTGACAAGGTTAGAATGGAGCATGATTGATGACGCACGTGATGAAGCACAAACAGAGTGATATACAAAGGGAGGATCATTCCATGGATATGAGGAGAACAAAGCTAAAGAGAGGAGAGAATGGACTCAAAGGTCATGATAGAATTCCACACTTTTATTGATGATGATGATACTTACAAAACGGTGGTCTTGGCTAATACCAACCTTGCTCCTGGAACTGGGGATGCATGATGGAATGCGAGCGCCATATGGTGCATGGCAAACTTTGGAGTTAGCGCATTAGCAGGAGGTTAGTTGAGGGAAGCATCAAGACAATGCAGCCGCCAGTCATGTCGATCACTACCATCGAGAGTGGCCAGGGGTAGCATGGTGTCGGTGCACTCAATCCTAGCATGGTCACGTTGCCTTATGGGGGTGATAATGAGTGCTTATGTGCATGGGGTGGTCATGATTAGTAAACAAACCATGGTGTGGCTAGAGATTGGTGGTGGTGGTGATGTTGCCAATGCTAGAATGCCCATGCTGGCAATAAGCACGACACCATGAGTTCCCAAGCTTGTGAGGTGGATTATGTGCTTAGTGGTGCATGGAATGTAGAGTGCATTGAGCCTAGGTGTTGCCTCTAGTCTGTTTCTCCCCCTTTGTGCTTAGTGGAGGCCTCTTTATATAGGCCTGAGAGGTGGTACTTATATAATGGTCCTGGCAAATATTACTGGTCAATGTAGAGAGTCTAGATGCCTCTCTAGTGAGAGAGATAGAGAGGGAGAGAAGGGAGGTAAGAGTGGGGTGGGGAGTGTTTTTACAATCCACTAGCCGTTGGCTAGATTATTAGAGAAGAGTGGTGATCGGGGCATTTACAGTAAGTGTTGTTGATGGTTCGGGTGGTCGGTGTGAGGTTAATGCTGCCGTTCTTGATGTTTTGCTGATGTCAAGATGCTACGCATCAATTTCAGGGCCGACTGGTGCATGTCTTCAGCATCAGTCTTCGATTTGCTATTGTTTTCGTGTGCTTTTGGTCGTTTTTTCTCGTTTGGCCGATGGTGTGTCGTTATTTTTTCCTTTGCTTTACGTATTTGTGCATATGTACTTATGCATGCATGTATGTACGTGTTGTGGTGCATGTGCTTGTGAGTGCGTATGCGTATGTATATGGGGTTGTGTGTGTGTGTGTGTCGGTAAGAGTGTGTGTGTGGGAACAAGAGAAAGAGAGAGATATTTAATTTATTTTTTTATAGTTTTACGTGCTGCCTGGCTAACTACAGAGGACGAGGGAGAGAGAGTGTGAGTGAGGAGAGAGAGAGGGGTTGGGGAGTGTGTGTGTGTTTGTGTTTGTAGAGGTAGGTGTGTGTGTGTGTGTAGGTAACAAGAGAGAGAGAGAGGGAGAGACTTTCTGCGCCACATGGCGGGCTGGTGATTGCAGACACAAAGAGAACAAGAAAGGGAGAGAGAGTGTGAGTGAGCGGGTGAGGGGCGAGAGTGGGTGTGTGTTTTTGTATGTGTGTGTGTGTATAATGGTAGAGAGAGAGAGTTTTGCACTGTTCGTACTGAGGAAACGAGAGAGAGATGGAGAGAGTCTAAACGAGGGGAGGGGGGAAACAGTGAGCGAGGGATGAGGAGAGAGGGAGGGAGAGTGTGAGGGTGTGTGTGTGGTGGGGAGAGAGAGAGAGAGAGAGAGAGAGAGAGAGAGAGAGAGAGAGAGAGAGAGAGAGAGAGAGAGAGAGAGAGAGAGAGAGAGAGAGAGAGAGAGAGAGAGAGAGAGAGAGAGAGAGAGAGAGAGAGAGAGAGAGAGAGAGAGTGACTTGTTTATGTGCTGTACCCGCGAACTGGTGCCGACACCGACTCGAAAAGAGAGAGATGGTAGTTAATGGGAGCGAGAGAGAGAGAGGGAGTGTTGCAGGCCAGGGAGAGAGAGAGAGCGTGAGGCTGAGCGAAGGGATGAGGGGGGGGAAGATGGTGGAGGTGGGGAGTGTGTCCATGCATGCCCCCCCCCCCCCCCCCCCCGCCCATCCGGGTGACGAACGAAGGAAAGAGAGAGAGATATTATATTTTTTTTAATTGTTTCTTTCATGTACCCTTTGTGCTTAGTCCGGCACAGGTTTGAAGAGAGAGGGAGAGTATGAGTGAGGAGGGAGTGAGAGAGTGGGTGAGGGAGTGGGGTGGTGACAATGGACTGGAGAGGGGGGATAATGGAGGAGAGGGAGGGAGTGGTGCCAAAGAGAGGCGTGGCGGCCCATTGCACGCGCGTGAGCAAGGGAAGGGAGGTGGTTTGGCGGTAGTAATAATAAAAAAATCATTTTTTTTGTTGTTTTTTACCTTATGCTCCCCAAATGGGGTCAATTCCCGCGGCCTTGGCTTCGAAGGACGGCCATCTTCAATTTCTCCGGGTGGGCTAGAGGCGGTGCAACTAACGCAGTGTCATTAGCCCTCCCCTAAGCTTAGGGTCATTTATGCCTCTAACTCATTTTTTGGGGTCATTGTCATCGGAGGTGGAGGTTGATGGTGTATCCTCATCAGGAATGTCAATTGGTGGAGTTTGATCAAATCGTAGGAAATAATGTTTAAGCCGCCAGCCATTGACTTTGGTCTTATGAAGCTTACCATTAGCTTCCATGAGCTAGTAACTCCCATTGGCATATTTCTTCTTGATGATGAAAGGGAATTCCCATTGGAGTAGCAGTTTCTTATCTTTGCGTGTGTTGAAGCAATTGTCATAGTGGAGCACCAACATGCCCTTCTTTAAATCTTTGCATCGAAGATGTTGATTGAAACTAAGACGTCTATGGTCAGACCGCCTATGCCGCGTAATGATTGATTGCTTCTTCTCTATCCAATTGTAGTCATTCCAAGTCAAGGATGTGATATCTCAAATGCATGTTGGGTCGTTGAAACTGGCTTGCCATCACTTTGAGACTTTCTTGTTGCACCTCAATAGGTAAGATTGCCTCCTAACCAAATACCAAATGATATGGGGTGAACCCCATAGATGTGTGGAATGAGGTTTGGTAGGCCCACAAAGATGGGAGTGGATACTTATCCCAATCCCAAAGATCATTGTTAACCTGCTTGGTGATAATTTTACAAGCCATCCCATTCACTTTTTCAACTAACCCATTACATTGAGGGTAATATGGTGAGGAGTGCCTCCTTGTAATGCCTAGTTTTTGCATTAACTCTCCTACCAAATCTGCTCTGAAACCTGACCCTCTATTAGAGATGATTTCTAATGGTGTGCCAAACCTGAGCTACCTCCACATCTATGATCCTAGTTGTGGCTGTAGTTTCCGCCCATCTAGTCATATAGTCGACTCCCATGATGATATAGAACTTCCATGAGTTGGCTCTAGGCAGTGGTCCTATGTCATCTTTACCCCATTTTTCAAATGGCCCATATGAAAGGATAGGTGTCTGTGGTTCAGGCATGAGTGATCTAGTGCCGGCCTTTTGAAACAAACTACATGTCTTACACCAGTGGTGTACATCGCGATTGAGGCTAGGCCATACAAGGGCCAGCCTGCAAGGTTTTCCTACTTGTTATATCTAGGGCAAAGTGACCGCCACAAACACCATCATGACAACTGGAAATTACCCTCGTAATTTCATTAGAGAGAGGAACCTTTTTGAGTACTTGGTCCTTACCCTTACAATACAAACCGTCATTGATAAGCCGATACCTTGTGGCCTTTTGGGTAGGCCATTGCTTTTGCCCTTTTGTTAGATCTGGTGGACTTTCCCCTGTTTCCAAGAAATGCATTATGTCGGGTAAGGTGTCACTACGTTGAAATAGAGAGAGCTTTAGCTTTATAGACCCAACCACCACTTCCTGTAGTCTTTTGCCTGCTAAGGCGCCGACTTCATGGTTTTGAGCCCTTGGGATGTGGTGTAGTTAAACTGCTTCAAACGTACCGAACAAAGTTTTTACACAACTTAAGTGAGTCTTGAAGCTAGGATTCTTAAAGGTCCATACTCCATTTACTTGCCTTACCAAAAGTAGAGCATCCCCAAACACATTAAGGCGCTTTATCCCTTGTGAGATGCACCATTGTAACCCCTTGGTCAGTGCTGCATACTTAGATTCATTGTTAGAATGTGATTCTAACAAATGGCCAAGCAAAAATACCTTGATACCTTTGTCATCAAAGACCACTATGCCTGTAGCTGCTTTGTCGGATGCTCGCTTGTAGTCTCCATCAAAGTAGAGAGAGTGTGCTCTTTCTACCATTGGTGGCTTTGGAAGTGGTTGAATTTCCTCCCCTTTAGATTACTTTACCTTCTTCTCAAAGTTCTGGTGGGTCATGAGCCCCCCCAAGATTGCCCTTGTGGTGCTTTCCACCTGTGCCGTGTAGTCAAATTCCTGCAGATGAACTAGCCACTTAGTAATCCTAGAAAAAACATCCATGTGTTGTACCACATAGGGAAACATTTCATCCATGGTTAAGATTAAAAATTACCTAGGCAAAAAATATGATAAAAACTTTGTAGTTGCAAATCTAAGAGCTAGGACTAGGTGTTCCACATGGGTAAAACCTTTCTCTGCTGCTGTCATCATTCGACTGGAGAAGTAGATTGGCCTCATGAAAGATGTCGTTGCATCCTTTTGGAGTAGCATAGCCACCAAGGAGTCTTCACCAACGCTTGAGGTGACATAGAACTTTTCGTCCCACTTAGGCAGTGAGATAGTTGGTAGGGTGGCTAAGAACTCCTTTACCTTGTTGTAGTGATGCTCGCTCTCCTCGTCCCATGTGAAAGTCAATTGTTGTGTGAGCTATTGCAGCGGTAGCACAAGTTGTGATAGTAGATGTATGAATCTACTCAAGTACCTCACCTTTTGTAGGAAAGGGACTAGGTTGTTGGTAAGGGTAGTGCAATGAGTGCGGACACCTTACTTGGATCCGCATTGATACCTTTAGCTGAAAATTCATGGCCTAAAAGAATGACTCTAATTTTCCCAATGTGGCACTTGTCCACATTTAATTGCCGGGCCTAGGCTTTGCAACCTTGCTTATCCCTTAGTTACCTTTTATAAGTGTGAGATGAGAGGGCTATATATACAAACGTCATCAATGAACACTTTTATGGATGTTCCAAAGAACGATTGAAAGACATATGTTATATATCTCTGGAATGTGGTAGGTGTATTTGTGAGACCAAATGACGTAACTCTATAAGCAAAGCAACCTCATGGTGTAATGAAAGTGGTTTTTAATTGATCTTCAAAGGCTATGTGTATTTGAAAATAACCGAAATAGCCATCACACACTGTGTAGCATTCAAAACCAGCCACTTCATTCAGAATTTCATCCAAAAAAGGGAGAGGAAAATGGTCCCTCTTTGTGGCCGCATTTAGTGGTTTGTAGTCGATGTAGACCCTCCACTTGCCATTATTCTTAGGTGTCACTACTATGGGTGACACCCATTCTGAGTTTTCCACAGGATACATGAACCCTACTTCTAGTAGCTTCCTTACCTCGTCAAGGAGTGCCTTTTCTTGTATGACCCCCAGCCGTTGTAGTTTTTTGCACAACTGGTTTTACCCCTTCCTTCAGCTTAATATGATGTGAAGGCTTTTACCTTCACGGCAGTTACCAAACCCGCACATTTTACTTTTGCATTGTTTGCCATCTTTGCCTTGCATGGACAAGGCTTGTCAACCTCGAGTGCTAGCCGAAGCATCATAGCTTCACTCATCACACAAATTTGTGCACCACCATCAATGTAGGTGTTTCCAACCCTCTTACCCTTTATGTTGATGTCGACGATTGGAAGGATGCCATCCATGTTGCAACCCCAAATTGCTCTGGCTACCTTTGCTTTCGAGCACCTTGTACTTACCATTTGGACCATTGCCGCCTTACCTTTGGTGCGAGATGTAGTAGCTATAATCTTTAGTCCTTGTTCTGCCACATCCAATGTTAGATCATAGGGCCTAGAACTCTCCCTTAACTGTAAGTCAATGATGCCTAATTTCCATCGTGGCCTTGATGGCCTCTTGCTAGTCTCTCCCTTCATGCTTCTCTCATCATCAGCTTGTGCAGTTTTCTCCCTCCTAGCTCTCTTTATATACATGGCTTCAAATGGTTCTACAAAGGTTACCTTCTCCTTACCCTTATCTTTCTCCTTTATTCTAGGTAGATCCACTACTATAGCCTTTCCTTTCTCCTGTAACCTTATGATGTTTACAGGGGGATCAGGTGTGGTGGTGCCGGTGGAAGAGGTGGAATGGGTGCTTGTGGTGGTGTTTGAGGTGGATGTAGAATTTGTGTTGGTGGGGCTGGTGCTCGGGGTGGAGGTGTTCTCTCTCTAGTTGGTTTCTCCTACCTCCTCTATTATAGTGTTGTCGCGGTTTAATGGGATAGTAGTACATACCGTGACCATCTTCTCCGTAGTTGTAGCAGTGATACTCCCTCTTTTGTCGTTGTGCTCTCCCTGGGTCTTGGTCTCTCTCCTGATTCCTTCCTTGCTGTATCAAGTGGACATACAAATTTTGCAGTTGATCAGTAATGTGGGTCAACATATCTTGTTGGTCATTTCTTGCCCCAGGAGCCGATGGTGGTGGAGGAGTGGTGGTTGTCATAGTTGGTGGTTGACGTGATGTTCCTGCTTTTGTTGACTCGGTTTCTTTGGATTTCATCCGCAGCTTCTTGTCCTTAAGGCCAGCAATCTCCACGGCTAGTTCATATGTAGCCGGGAATCTACCCTTCACCTTTTCCTTGAGCAGCAGCCACAAACCATGCGTGAACCGGTCCTTTTTTAGAAAATCAGGTGCAACTTCCCCTCTTGCGAGTGACTCAACCCACGGTTCCCACAAATCCACAAACTTGGACTTATAGGTGGCATACTCTAAAAGGCCCTCCCGCTTCAAGTCTCTCAACTTGTCCCACAACTCCTCTGAAGTGGGACCTCCCCCAAAGCGCCTCTTGAAAGCAATTTTTAGGGGCTCCCAGTTATCCTTAGTTTCTTTTAAGCAGTTTTTAGGGGCTCCCAGTTGTCCTTAGTCACCTTGTGGGAGTGCATTGTACCATGACCTAGCCTCTAGCTTCATGAGATGCTTAAAGATTCTAACCCGAGACTCATCTGTGTCTTTGTTGCTTACTACATATGCTACTTCAAAGTCATCTAAGAAATTTGTTACCAAATCCTCCCCCTTCTTTCCTTTAAATGTTAAAAATGCTACACTTGCCATGATTACTGAGAGAGAGAGAGCTAGAAAGATACACTGCTTAGCTTGCAACCAATATATATATATTTATATATGTATCTATGTGTATATATATATATATATATATTTATATATGTATCTATGTGTATATATATGTATATATATACATGTATGTATGTATATATATATATATGTATGTATGTATATATATATATATGTATTTATGTATGTATGTATGTATGTATGTATATATATATATGTATTTATGTATGTATGTATGTATATATATATGTATGTATGTATATATATATATATGTATATATATATATATATATATATATATATATATATATATATATATATATATACATATATATATATATATATATATATATATATGTATATGTATATATATATATATATATATATATATATATATATATATATATATATATATATATATATATGTATGTGTATATATATATATATGTATGTATGTGTATATATATATATATCTACAAGAAGGCGTGTATACCCTTTCTATACTAGAACATAGATTAAGATCTCAAATGGTACATTGCCTTGTACCAAAGGTAGGACAAATGGCTGATCTTATGCCAGAACCTCAAAGAAGCTCTCCCCTCCCAGCATGGTGTCGATGATGTGCTGGTAAGGAGCCTTCCAGTCTAGTATTACCTTGGTTGAGCGTACTTGTATTAGAATGTGTGATCTGCCTTGATGATGTGCTGGTAAGGAGCCTTCTAGTCTAGTATTACCTTGGTTGAGCGTACTTGTATTAGAATGTGTGATCTGCCTTGAGGTAGGTTGTATTGACTCATTTGAAGCTCAGAGGTACTTAGTCACTGTCCAAACTTGTGGGAGAGGGTGGTGTCCTTTCCTAAAGCAGGCTTAGTAGATCCCTAGTCTCTCTAGTGAGAGTGTGAGCATGTGCTTCCGTTATCTGTGCTGCAGCATCAGGTGCGACTTGGAAACTGTCTGTGATAATTACCTCGATGACTTGAGTTACCCGGTTCTCGAAGTAGAATAGTGTGGACTCTCTATTGTGCAAAGGCCCCTCCATCTTGTTTTTGTGGGTTGGTCGTAGGTTGTGAACATGCTCTCGACCTCCTCCTTCTTCTCCTTGGCACACGGCCTATGTATATCCACTGAGTCTGACATGGCCTATGTATATCCACTGAATCTGACATGCTGGTTGTCTTTCCCACTGCAAATCTATCACTCTTACACCTGGCATTCAAGCCTCAATGGAGATGCAAAGTTTTTCCAGTTGTGCTTGGAGCTCTTATTTTTTTGTCGTCCAGTTAGCAAACCCTGCTAACCATTCATCCATCCACAAAAGGTTAGGGTTTTCAATCTTGTAAACTGAAGGGTCTCATGAAAGGATCCTTGATGGGGGTGCCAAGAAAATGACATTCGAAAATGAGATGACCATGAGTTCCCAAGCTTGTGAGGTGCATTATGTGCTTAGTGGTGCATGGAATGTAGAGTGCATGGAGCCTGGGTGGTACCTCTAGTGTGTTTCTCCCCCTTTGTTCTTAGTGGAGGCCTCTTTATATAGGCCTGGTAGGTGTTCCTTACGTAATGGTCCTTGCAAATATCCACTGGTCACTGTAGAGAGTCGAGATGCCTCTCTAGTGAGTGAGATAGAGAGGGAGAGAAGGTAGAGATAGAGAGAAGGAAGGTAAGAGTGGGGTGGGGAGTTTTTTTACAATCCACTAGCCGATGGCTAGGTTATTAGAGAAGAGTGGTGATTGAGGCATTTACAATGGGTGTTGTTGATGGTTCGGGTGGCCTATGTGAGGTTAATGCTTCTGTTCCTAATGTTTTGCTGATGTCGAGATGCTACACGTCACTTTCGGGGCCGGCTGGGGCATGTCTTCGGAGTCAGTCTTTGATTTGTTATTGTTTTTGCATGCTTTTGGTTGTTCTTTCTCCATTTGTCGATGGTGTGGCATTATTTTCTTCTTTGCTTTACGTATTTGTGCATATGTGCTTATACATGCGTGTATGTATGTGTTGGGGGTTCATGTGCTTGTGAGTGCGTATGCGTATGTAATTGGGGTTGTGTGTGTGTGTGTGTGTGGGAATGAGAGAAAGAGAGTGATATTTAATTTAATTTTTATATTGTTACATGCTGTCTGGCTAACTACAGAAAGTGAGGGAGAGAGAGCGTGAATGAGGAGAGAGAGAGGGGCTAGGGTGTGTGTGTGTGTGTGTGTGTGTCTGCGCGTGTGTGGATAATGAGAGAGAGAGAGAGAGAGAGAGAGAGAGAGAGAGAGAGAGAGAGAGAGAGAGAGAGAGAGAGAGAGAGAGAGAGAGAGAGAGAGAGAGAGAGAGAGAGAGAGACTTTCTACGCCGTATGGCGGGCTAGTGATTTCCAAAACAAAGAGAACGAGAGAGGGAGAGAGACCATCAGCAAGCGGGTGAGCGTGAGGGTGTGTGTGTGGTGGGGGTTGAGAGAGAGAGAGAGAGAGAGAGAGAGAGAGAGAGAGAGAGAGAGAGAGAGAGAGAGAGAGAGAGAGAGAGAGAGAGAGAGAGAGAGAGAGAGAGAGATCTAGAGAGTTATTTTTGTGCTACACCCACGGGCAGAGAGACGGATGGCAGTCAACGTGAGCGAGAGAGAGAGGGAGTGTTGCGGGCCAGGGGGAGAGAGAGAGAGAGAGAGAGAGAGAGAGAGAGAGAGAGAGTGAGGTTGAGGGAAGGGATGAGGGGGGGAAGATGGTGGCGGTGGGGAGTATGTCCATGCATGGTGGCCCCCCCATCCAAGTGACGAACGAAGAGAGAGAGAGAGAGAGAGAGAGAGAGAGAGAGAGAGAGAGAGAGAGAGAGAGAGAGAGAGAGAGAGAGAGAGAGAGAGAGAGAGAGAGAGAGAGAGAGAGAGAGAGAGAGAGAGATATTTTTTTAATTGCTTCTTTCATGCGCCCTATGGGCTTAGTCCAGCACATGTCCGAAGAGAGAGGGATAATGTGAGGGAGGAGGGAGTGAGAGAGTGGCTGAGGGAGTGGGGTGGCAATAATGGAGGGGAGAGGGGGGATAATGGAGAAGAGGGAGGGAGTGGTGCCAAAGGGAGGCACGGCGACCCATGGCACACACGCGAGCAAGAGAAGTGAGGTGGTTTGGTGGTAGTAATAATAAAAAAAACATTTTTTTGTTGTTGTTTACCTCATGCTCCCAGCATGGGGTCGATGCTCGCGGCCTTGGCTCTGAAGGCCGGCCATCTTCAGTTTCTCCGGGTGGGCTAGAGTGTGGTGCGGCTAACCCAGTGTCAGTCCCATGGAGGTCTTGGGAAGAAGGGGAACAATCACCAAGGGCCTATGAAGAGGAAGACAAAAGTTGGATAGCTTGACGTAACAAAGAAGGACGCATGGTTTTAGAGAAACCCTAACAGACGACTCTCTCTCTCTCTCTCACACACACACACACACACACACACACACACACACACACACACACACACACACACACACACACACACACACACACACACACACACACACACACACACACACACACACACACACACACACACACACACACACACACACACACACAGACACACATGCACACAAAGTTACACATGAAAATGACTTCGTTTTCAACTCTCTTGCCCTATTTGACTCCCAAGTGCTCAAGTGCCAAATGTGCAGATCCAATCCTATCTTCCCATTCATATACCTCTTTTTGTTACCATATACATGTGGTAGTGATGCGTGTTAATACATTAGGACCACCAGGGAATTTTTTCCCTCTTTAGGAGGTTTTCCCCCCGAGCATTGTATATACGCCCATCACTCTAGGGCTATCTATCTTTCCATTGCATACTAAGTAACACACTCTCTATTGTGTGCCTTGAGCTTCCTTCGTCTTCTCCAAGCTATGTGCATTTCTCTACAACCCTAATTCCAACAATTGGTATCAGTGCAGGTTACATCCTCCCGTGCTTAGTCACCAGCTGCTCCAGCACACACTTGCTCACTTTCTTCGATTTCAGTGAGCTTTGGCAAGCGTTCGTAGGTCGAGAAAAATTTCAAGAGTGCTTGTAGAGCTTACTTTGCGCAGATTTTTGATTCGAGCCCATTTCGACCTCCGTTTCCACTACAGGCAGGTCTGCACATGCATTTTCGTCATTTTGTGCAGAATTTCTGTCAGTGCCGTTTTCTGCATAATAGGTGCCTTACAGTCTTCTACGGTTTGTGCTATATAGCATGTGTTGTTCCCGCTCCGCTTCTCGTATTTTCGGGCAGTTTTCACATCAGGTGCAGCATTTACCATGGCTGACAACAACAACACAGATGTGCTGAAGATGTTTGCTGCTGAGGACAGGTTGGATGGGGACAATTACCCTATGTGGGCTTACGTGATGCAACATGTTCTTGTGTCAAAGGGCGTCTAGAATATTGTGCAGGGCATCGACGTACGTCCTGGTTCTGAGGATGTAGGGGATGTTGAGGATGTTGCAGGTCTTGCTGTAAGGATTGCTGCTATTAGAGTTGTTTTGCCTACGACACAACAAGCTTGTTGGGATGTTAATGATGTGCAGGCTCATGCATTGATTGCATTGTCTGTGAAGCGCACCATTGTTCCTCACATCCGTTCAGCGAAATCTGCAAAACAGGCCTGGGATATATTGGCCGGTCTTTATGCAAGTCGCAATGAGGCTAAAATTTCTTTGCTGCGTAAAGAGGTGGAGTCGAAGATTATGCATGAGGAAGATGACATGGACACTTTTCTTGCTGGTATCAAGGATATCAATGAGCAACTTATTTCTGCAGGTGAACTCATTTCAGATAGTTCCCTTGTGCAGACTGTTCTTGATGCCTTACCAGATTCCTACAAGACTTTTGCTAGTACTTGGAGACTGATGACCCAAGGAAATCCTGAAGTTGTCAAGTTTGATGTATTATGCACATTGCTGTTGCAAGAGTCACTTTCCAGAAAAAACAGGACTAGGTAGCATGCAATTGAACAGACTTTTATTGCTTCTCAAAGAAAGGGTGGTAAACAACAATGCAGCCACTTCTTATGGTTCTGCTATGAGTGGAAAAACTTATGTTCCTAATGCTTTTGCTAGCAGCAATTCGTCTGGAAATTCTAGTGATAAGGGAAAAAAGAAGATGCCTTGCCATTATTGTAAAGCTAATGATCACTTGATCAAGTTGTGTCCTAAGTTGAAGGCCAAAGAGGCTAAGAAGAAAGAGGGTGATTCCACTCCAAATGCTAGTTCCACTACAAATACAGCCATTGTTGAGTCTTCTGTAAAAGGAGACTGTAATGCTGATGTTGATGCAGAATGGGATTTTAGTGCAGAGTGCACTTACAATCCTGCTGTCCATGATGCATGCTTGTCAGTTGCTGCTCTGCAGATTCACATGTTTGGTATTTCGACAGTGGTGCTACAAAGCACATTACCTCACATCGTGAATTGTTCACCTCTCTCGAGTCTGTCCCTCATGGGAATTTAGTCACTTGTGCCAACAATGCCTCTTATCCTGTTCATGGAGTTGGAAAGATTGTGCTTACTGCTGCTAATGGCAGTTCTTTCACACTTGTTGATGCACTTTATGTACATGGGATCAAGAAGAATATTTTGTCTGTATCTGCACTTGCTAGACTTGGACTTGTAGTCAAATTTGTGGATGACAGATGTACAGTTCATGATCTCAATTTTGGTGATAAAATTGTTGCATCTGGCCTTTTGTGCCGTGGGCTGTATAAGCTCACTTTGTATGACAAGTGTGGAAAAATTTTTGTAAATGCAATTGAAAATTCAAGGGCTATTTCAGATGCAAAACTTTGGCATGCACGTTTTGGTCATCTAAATTTTGCCAGTTTGCTGCGTTTGCAAAAATCAGATATGGCTGCTTCTTTGCCGCCTCTTGAAGCACCTGTCAAACATGTTTGTGAAGGCTTTATTCTGGGTAAAATGTAGCGTTCTAAGTTTCCAAAGGATGGTTCAGTTAGGGCCACATGCAGGTTACAGCTTGTGCATAGTGATGTTTGTGGGCCCATGCAAACTCCGTCCTTGGGCAATTACCTGTACTTCGTGACTTTCATTGATGATTACTCCAGGCATGCATGGGTATTTTCGCTTAAAGCGAAGTCCGAAGTTTTTATGTGCTTCAAACAATTTCTGGCTATGGCTGAAAATGTCTCGAAATGTACTATGGGCACCCTCCGTTCCGATCGAGGGGGGGAGTATATGTCTCATGACTTTAATGCATTTCTGGCTAGTCGCGGGATAAAACACCAATGTACAGTGCCTTATACACCTCAGCAAAATGGTGCTGCTGAGAGGGAAAACAGGTCACTGACAAAAATGGCACGATGTATGGTCAAAAGTCAAGCTTTGCCACATTCTTTTTGGCTTGAGGCCATCATGTGTGCCACTTATGTACTTAATAGGTGTCCTCAGCAAAAGCTTTACAGTCTATTACTCCATATGAAGCATGGCATGATAGAAAGCCTTCTATTGAGCACATGCGTGTTTTTGGTTGTTTGGCATATGCTCTGGTGCCACAAACACTGCGTAGAAAATTGGATGATAAGGCTGTCAAATGTATTTTTTTTGGTTATAGTGCTGAAAGAAAAGGTTACAGGTTGTATCATCCGCAAACAAAACGTATTCTAGTTTCACGGGATGTAGTGTTTGTGGAAGATTCTGTTCAGCCCTTACTGTCATGTACTAGAGACAATAATGTAAGCTCATAGGACATTTATGACACTTTCTTGCCTCTTTTCAGTGGTGGAAATACGAATGTAAGTTCCAATGAGGCACATGTACAGCCTATGGGGGTTTGAAAATGTTATAGATCAGCCTATTACTGATGCAGATGTACATGATGTACTTGATGAGGAAAGGGCTGAAAATGACCAGGCTAGAGGTATGCCAAAATGGATGGTGCACACTTTGCGTGAGAGTAAATTGGATGCACCTTTGTCTAGTCGTACTCATTCAGGCTCTCACCATGCATCTTATGCATCAGATTGTTATGCTTTGGCTGTGTCTAGCTTACATGATGTTGAGGAGCCTCTGTCTTTTGATGAAGCACAAAATTCAAAAAATTGGATGGCTGCCATGCAATCAGAATATGATGCACTTATAGAAAATGACACATGGACTTTATGTGATTTTCCTCCTGGAAAAAAGGCCATTGGTACGAAGTGGGTTTACAAGTTGAAACGCAAGCCGTAAATGGTGAGATCGATCGCCATAAGGCTCGACTTGTTGCAAAGGGTTATGCACAACAAAAAGGCATAGATTATGAAGAGACTTTTGCTCCCACTTGTCGTATGACTACTGTGCATTTTCTATGTGCATTGGTAGCTCATTTTGGTTGGAATGTACATCAATCAAACATGTTACTGCTTTCTTGAATGGTGACATATTTGATAAAGTTTATGTAACGTAGCCTTGCGGTTTTGTCATAAAAGGACAAGAGGACAAAGTGTGCACATGTAAGAAGGCTTTGTATGGGTTGAAGCAATATCCTCGTGCTTGGTATGAGAAAGCTGACACTCATTTGGTTAAACGAGGCTTTCGTAACAGTCCAGCAGAAAGCACATTGTATGTAAAGCGTGAGGGTGATGTACTTCTCTTTGTGGTTCTTTATGTCGATGATTTGCTGATCACTAGACCACATGAGAGACATATTGCTGAATTTAAGGCTGATTTGAATGCTACTTTCAAGATGAAAGATTTGAGACTGTTACATCATTACTTGGGTATACAGTTTAAGCAGTGTGATGGTGGTATTGCCTTGTGTCAAAAAAGTTACATAGAGACATTTCTATGTAAGTTTGGACATGAGGATTGCAAACCTATTCCCACTCCCATGGAAACAGGTTTGAAGTTGAGTCTACATGATGCTGGCGATACTGCTGATGTCACTCTTTACCAAACTGTTGTTGGCTGCCTCATTTATGTATGCAACATAAGGCCAGATATTCAGTTTGCAGTCTCACAGGTCAATAGATTTATGCATAGCCCAGGGTCTAAGCATTGGCAGGCTATCAAGAGGATTTTCCACTACCTTAGTGGCACTTTACATCTTGGCTTGTTTTATCCCAAGGGGGGATCATTGCTGCCAAACTTACATGCTTTTTCAGACTGAGATTGGGCTGGTTGTTTTGACACGTGAGTGTCCACAAGTGATTTTTGTTTCATGCTTGGCAGTTCATGTATATCATGGTTGAGCAAGAAGCAACCTACTGTGGCCACTTCGAGTTGTGAGGCTGAGTACAGGGCAATCTTCATAGCTACGGTTGAGTGTGTATGGCTCAGACGCCTTATGGCTGATTTGGGTGGACAGGACACTGCCAACACTATCTACACTGACAGTCAGAGCGCCTTGGAAGTTGCGAGGAACCCAATTTTTCATGCTCGCACAAAGAACATTGAGGTGCATTACCACTATGTCAGGGAGAGGCTCTCAGCAGGAGAGATCGGCTTGGCTTTTGTGCCAACACAGGACAACCTTGTAGATCTTTTCACAAAGGCATTGTCTCGTGAGAATCTTGAATCTTTTCGCAAAGCTTTGGGATGACTCCCCTTTGTGGACTGATCATATCCTCAGGGCATGGCACTTCTCTTTACTCATGTTCTAGCTCTCGTTCACACTGCATCACTCCCAGGGGGGATTTGTTACCATATACATGTGGTAGTGATGTGTGTGAACACACTAGGACCGTCGGGGCATTTTTCCCCTCTTTAGGAGGTTTTTGCCCCCGAGCATTGTATACACGTCCATCACTTTAGGGCTATCTATCTTTTCATTGCATACTAAGTAACACACTCTCTATTGTGTGCCTTGAGCTTCCTTCATCTTCTCCAAGCTGTGTGCGTTTCTCTGCAACCCTAATTCCAACACTTTTGGCATCCAAACCATTTTTGGAAGTCTTGTTGTTGAAGCTTGTTGATTAATTGGTTTCTTGGATATTCAAAGGAATCAAGGTTTCTCTTTGAGAAAAGCCTTTGGAACCCATATCAGTGCCTATTTTCTTGCACACATGTACATGTAGACTGCTTCTTATGTTTCAAATAGAAATCTTTCGCTTGGGAGTTGATGCATCACAATAGGATTTTGTCAAAAGTCTTTTTATGAGAATTTCTTATGAGCAATTGGTATAAAGGAATATTCTAGAGGATGTGATGATTTAAAGGTAGAAGAATATTTGTAGTGAATACAAACATTTTCAAAGAATCACTACATCTTTGAATGACCTATGTGAGTGCGCGAATGTGGTGCATGTGCGGAGAGTGAGAAGGGGGGAGAGAGAGAACACATGCACCGCATTCATGCATTCACAATGGTATAGCTTGTGAGAGTCAACCAATCTCACTCTCCTTATTTCCTTTAAGAACAAGAACAAGTGAGCCGGCCACGAGGCCTCAAACCCAACAATCTCCCACTTGAAGGCCAACGTGCTCCAAGTGGCTAAAGAATGTAGGGGCTACTATGTACAAATGTACAAAACCAAGAAGCATGACTGTAGCTTCACCCTACACCCATCATCTCTATCTGTGTCTCTAGGGAGAAGACCTGCTCTACCTCTGCCTGCACAAACTCTGAAAAAACCTGGTGTGTCTCACTAGAGCACTTACTCTCTACCTCTATCTTTACAAAGTCTTTTGGCACGTCTTGCACAGCTAAATGCTCTATTCATGAGCATGGTGGAGCTTACTTGAGAAGGAGACACGTCTCGTCTCTTGGTCAAAGTATGCTAGCAACAAAACGGAGACTATGTTGTCTTGAACCTCCGACACATGCATAGGATATACTAGCCCACTGTGGGCTCCTCTGGAAATCACTAATGAACCACAATGCATCTGAAAGATTTCTCTCTAAGAAGTACCTAATAACCAAATTTTGATAACTATCTCACTGAGATCAAACTCTATCTCAGCTGAGGAACGTAGCAAACGTGTCATAGAGTGTATGACGGACCACTGGGCAAAGACAAACAAACATCTCCTACACCCTCTATTTCAAACACCAAACCATTCGCCTAGTGCACACAGCCAAGTCTCCCACTAGAAATTGTGTTGAACCATGCATGACATGGTGTGACATGGAAAGAAGCATTGCTATCTAGTAACCACCTTGGAGAAAGTGTGATATCCATAGACATATCTGCAAGAGGTGCACTCAAAGAAAACATGACATCACCCTCACTAGCATAGTCTGCCTATGGAATTGCCTCTCTAACATGAGTGAAAGCCGTATCTGCATCTCGCATACATCTCCACTGCTGTCCAATATGTATAAAACAACGGTGTCTAATGTGCCCTGTGTGACCACAATGCCAACAATGTATGTATCGGCAAGAAGGAGACCGTTGTCTCTCACTGTCATACTTATCTGCTGCCATAAGTGAGCACTAGAATGGAACCAAAAGTGGGAGATCACTCTACCACTACACAAACATGAAAACCATGACCAATTGCATCTAAATCAATGCTCACATATGCATAAAAGAGTTCCACAATCTTCTATCTACAAGCATATAATGTGGGACAAACTGCTCAACCAAGCATAAAGCGCATAACCATATACGCAAGTAGATAGCAAACTAGCTCAAAACGCATCCCACAAGAGAAACTTCCTGCAAAAGTCTGCAAAAAAACTGTGTGACTGGCAAAGTCTGTAGCCACACAAGCATACACTAATCCTCACTCCTGCGAGAGTGGGTACAAGAATACCAACTTGTGTCCAAGCTAAAAAACTTGTCAAACTTAGAGTAAACTCTCAATGTCAAAGTGGGAATATATTGACCGCTGTACAAGATGGCATAACACTGCAAACGTTTATGGCAAGAAGAAGTAGAAAAAACGAACAGAATTTCTTTGCAAAATGAGTCAAAACTCAACGCAAACCGCAAGCCCAAAAACTGTAGATAACTGCCCGAGTGGTGGTCAACTTGACTATTAAACCATTAAATAGTAAACTGCAAATACGTGCAAACCATGGCGAGAATCTAGGAAAAATTTGGCATAGTTTTCCTTAAAAATTGAGCAAAAAATCAAGCAAAATCTCTACCATAAACCATAACACTACTCAATGCTAATGAGTAGAAATGCCAAAATGGCTCCACATTTTCACATACAATAGCAATCCGCACTCAACATACATCAACAGAGTGACCACGCATAAGCAAGCTCCCAAAAAGTTGCAATCTAGAAACTTGATCAATGCAAAAACAATGCTCTCAAGAGAGCTCACTAGCACTTGAAAGTGCTCGCCAAAATGCATGTACAATGGGCATCAACCATGTGCTATCACCATATGCAAACCATCTGCAAAGACCATGAATCCAAACACAAAATCATTGCAAAATTATCATGTGAAAACCTATGAAAGAAGCTCCACCTGTGTGCTTCCAAAAATCATGTCTCTCAAGAGACTGCTTCCATGGTGTGTAATTGCCTCTGTGACTCTTTGCTTAAATCTACCGAAAACTCTCAAACCACAAGCTCTGCACAAGCTGAAATTTCATCTTCAGCTCAAAATTTATGCACTGACTTGAAGCATCTTCCGTGCTTCCAGAAGTGCATTAAACTCGCACACTATGAGAAAACAAAAAACTTGCAATTTTTGTATACAGTCTATCTGAGCTGAATGTCAGCAACACGGTGAGGAATTTGAAAAACATTTCTTTTGTAAAGTTGTGGACCATGTGGAAATGGATGGATTACAAGGAAAAATACTTAGATTTGCATTCTACAAGGAGAAAAATGAATCTAAAAACAGTGTTGCTGTGCACTGTTTTTTGATTTGCATTCTACAAGGAGAAAAATGAATATGAAAACTGTGTGCTGCGCAATAGTTTTTAGGACAACACCTTCACTTACACACAATCTTCCATACTCCTTTTTGAGCTTCCGCAAGAGCATACGTCACTCTCAACTGAGCTCACACGCTCCCATTGCATTATCACAAAACTTTCTTAATCTGTCCACCATCGAGAGCAAGCGAGCTATCGCCTTGAAGCCATCGTGCTCTCTGCAATCACCATGCACTCTGATACCGATTGTGAGTGCACGAATGCGTCATTATGCAATCCACGATCACCATGCACTCTGGTACCAATTGTGAGTGCACGAATGTAGTGGGTGTACGGAGAGCAAGAAGGGAAGATAGAGAGAATACATGATGTGGGTGGAGCAGCTCAACACTATATGTGTGAGAGAGCCGCTTATTCTTCTATCTAGTAGAATAAGGTGTGTACAAGTAATGGATGTTTGAACGTCTTTGATGTTGTCAGGAGTTTTTTGAAAGAAGTGATTGCGCATATGTATATACACATGCATGGTGCATCGAATAAAGGATTGCCCATTTTCCAGAGCCAGGTGGTTACGTGGGGCCCACATGTGTACAGGTAGGACAACATGTACATAGTGCATCGATTTTCACCGTTACCAGTACCAGTGTGTTTTTTCTACAATAATGAGGAGTTGGTAATGCGTAAAACTTCTTGAGGAAGCTATCCGCGGGCCGATAAAATGAGGTAAGCAGGTGCATCAGATGACATCTAGTGGCGTCAGGAGGTCGAATGGAGTCAATACTTGCACGTGGATAAGTACGGACACGACGTGGGTGTTTTCTTGTGATAATTATGCAGAAAGGTCATCATGAGGACCATATTTTGGGGACACTTCACGTGGTGGCGGGATGCATTATTGGAAAAAGTTGAGTGCCAGGGGTGCGTATGGATGCAGCATGGTGACAACTATGCACTGCGAGGTCAGCTTTTGGCCTGTTCGGGGTCCGTTTGAGGTCATCTAAAAGGCCAAGGGTGCCCAAGTAATAAAAATAAGTGTGGGAACTGAAAAAACAGAGAGAAGACCAGAAAAAGAGTGAAGAGAAGAGGAGGAACAGCCGCAACTGTGTTTTTGCTCATTTTGGAGCCTGTTTTGGCCGTAAACTGCTCATCCGAGGTCGGATTTGAGCACTTTGACAATGTAGACTGGGGTTTTGGGCCGTTCCGGACGTGATGGCGCTGTCAATTTTGCCAAATTCCTCACTGGTTTTTGGCTATTTTGGTTGTGTAAGTTTCTCCTATGAGCGAAGCTTCTGCTCTAGTTTGTGATTGTATCTGGCATATTTTACCTATATTGTGTGAGCTATTTGCCCCATTGGTGTTGGCCCAAGCTCTATTGTATCTAAACATAAAAAATTCTTCTCTTTTGAGCTGAGGTTTTTTGGGTGTGTGTGTGTGTGTAGAGGTGTGTGGAGTGGGCAAGTGGATAGTCTCTCTCCTCTCACTCCATAGGTATGTTTCCTGTCTCCGCCAGGTGGGTTGTGTAAGCCGAGTGGTGCCCCATAGTGTGTGTGTGTGTGTATATCATCCCAAGAGTGTGTGTCGGGTCAATATAGAGGCGTTCTGTGTCTTTCCATCCCTCTCACAGTCATTTGGTGCCCCACTGAGGATCTTCTTCGAGTACCTTCTGCTTCGAGCTTCAAGCTTCGAGATTCGGGATTACAGGTTACAGGTTACAGGTACACGTACAGGTACAGGTGATTCACACAGGTACAGGTAGCTGGAGTACAGTGATATACTAGCAGTGGTGTCACTTGCAGTTGTTGTGGGTATGCATCATTTGGCGCCTGTTTGAGTGCATTGTCTGCTGGATTGTACGTTACTTGTGGAAACTGCCATTGTACACCTTTGTGGAGCCATATTTGGTTTTATTTGGCAGTCCCAGCTATTTCTGAGACTTGGCCTGGAAGATAGTCATTTATGAGACTTGACTATATGAGATTTGCATAAGCCTTCGGGTGAGGGTCGATAGCGTGAGGTTTTATTGAGCTGGGGGATTCTCAAATGTGGATATCCTTTCGGTGATACAGGTAGCTGGAGCACTCTTTTCGTGACCTCGCCATAGGTTATGTACTAGTGATTCCTACTTGATCCTCGGGTTCTATTGTTGGCAGTTTATGCATACATATACATTCTATATTTTGGGTTCTTACTGCTCTACTTATGGGGAAACTCTGCCAAAAATTTTCCAAGTTATGATGGCTGTTTTTTTGGTCTTTTAAGCCATTTATGCTGTTATGCTACTGAAATTTTGGCAAAAGCAGAGGATAAGTTAGGTGTGCCTTCTTGGAAGCTGCATAGTTGGCTTTAATGGATGATAAAAATGGTCCTCAATTCACTCCTTTTCATTTAACTAAGAGAATCCAGATAAATGTTCATGTGTCTAGGAAGATTTTTTTCTAGCAGTGCATAGTCTTTATGTTCGGGCCAAGAAGATTAAGAGAGATACTGGAATGCCCTTTACCTGTTGTCCTTATCTAAAGACAAGCTCCATTGAAGTTTCTGGGGATTGAGTCAGTCAATAGTTTTGGGTTCTTGCAGGTGTGTTCGAAGGGGTTCTCAAAGCGTCGTAACTTGGGTAGCCATGGCTTTCTCTTATCCGGAGTTTCATGGAAGAAGTGATGAAGTTGTTGAAGACTTTTTAGAAAAGATGGAGGTTGCCTGCATTAGCAACTAGATTCTGTTGGGGTATAAAGCCCAATGTGGTCGCCCAGGTAAGTGGGCGGGCCGCCAGGTATGTACACATATTATTTTCTAAAAACCTAATAAGAACTCACTATGCTCTACACATTACAGTAGAGCGAGTTCACCATATCATCGTGCTCTTCTTCTCGCACTCTCTCTCGTGTCGCACTTCCGCTCGTACTCCTTCAACTGGTATCAAAGCTCAGATCGAGGCTCGGGGCAGCACTGCAGGAGGCTAGAGTCACCGGCTCAGATTGGAGTGAAATTCGACAGGCGAAGGCACGGCCCCGAATCTCGTGGGAATGCCCGAAGGACATGGTGTTGTCAGAATTTCATTCTGAGGTCATCTCGGCCACCGTTCGGCTTCGACAAAGGTCTGCGCATGCCATTTTCGACTATGTGATCTCGGTGGGTGCAGATCCGACTCTGCAAATTTGGGGTTTTCGGCCTGCGACTGCAGGTGCTGAGGATATCGACACTCCCAGAGTGTTGATTTGTGGCTGTCTACACATCGAAGGACGGCTCACAGTTCTTGGAGGCGTGTCACATACGACACGGGCGCATCTACACACAGTCTGTAGGTGACATCCACTAGTTCATCAGGTAGCTTGTGTTTGCTGCTTGATATTCCAGATTTCATCCTGACATTGCAGGTACTTCCACATAGGATGTATTGTCAGAGATGATGTATGTCTGTTGAGGGTTTGCTGGCTGTGAGTCACGCAGCAAACAACCGCCGCAGCGGTTACAGCATACAGTGGGAAATTTGTGGATGTATGACTTTGTGGGAAGTCTATGTATTGTCAAATTTACTGCAGCCTTTGTTGAGGGTCGAGTGAGGTTTTATTGAGCTGGGGGATTCTCGAATGTTGAGATCCTTTCGGTGATACAGGTCTTGGAGTGATCCCTCGAGCACCCTTAGATAGGCAGCTAGGATGTATTGACTGTGAGTTAGACAGATGGGATTGCATCTTTGCTTTACTGCCGTTGAGGCATTGTCGCAGTCTATGCTTATAGGACAGTGACAAGACAGTGAGAGACAGTACAGGTGCAGGACAGGTTTACCCGCAGCTTACAGTGTCAGAGAGACAATGTTTTTTGAGCTGTTTTTTGGTCTGTTTTTGAGTACACCAGAGCCATTTTACAAAGGAGACTCTGCCAAAATTTCTATAGAATCTGAAGCTTTCTTGGTTCATTTGACAGGTTGATATTGGTTCAGAGGTCAGTTTACAGGGGAAACTCTGCCGAATTTTTCCCAGAAAAGTAAACTACTGTGAAGCGTAGCTATGGCTGGATCACAGGACACTGCTCTTTACAATATCAAGAAGCTGGATGGAACCAATTTTCCATTCTGGAAGAAGCAGATTTGGCACGTGTTGGTACAAAAGAAGCAGATAAAACCTATAAAGCTCAAGGGAATAAAACCAGAAGATATGGACGAAGATGAATGGAGCGAAATGGATGAATTGGCACTTCTCTACCATTATGCTGACTTTGGAAGAAAGCGTTTACTTCAATGTAGCAGACGAGATGTCGGCTTATCAAGCATGGTTAAAGCTGAGTGATCTTTCTGAGAAGCAGAGTGCAGCTTCACAGGTATACTGGCTTAAGAAGCTTGTTGACTTGAAGATGAAAGAAGGGACACCTATGTCCAATCATCTGAATGAATTCAACACAATCTATAGTCAGTTGTCAGCTCAAGGTGTCAAGTTTGATGAACCTGTTAGAGCTATGTTCCTGTTGATCACATTGCCGAAAAGTTGGGACACTTTTCGCACAGCTTTGAGTAATTCTGCACCTCCAGATGGTTTGAACATAGCAGGTGTAGAAGGAAGTCTGCTTACTGAAGAAACCAATAGAAAGACAATGGACAAAGGCAAAGAACAACCTTAGTTGTCAGGGGAAGGACCAAAGAAAAGTACAAAGGTGGAAAGAGGAATTAGTCTCGTAGCAAGTCCCGCAGTGCTAAAGGCAAGAGTGACATAGAATGCTACCATTGTGGCAAGAAGGGTCACATGAAAAGAGACTGCAGAGAATGGAAAGCAGAAAAAGGCAAAGAGAAAGCTGAAGACCATGGTGAGAAGAACAAGTCCTCAGTGAAGATTTAAGAAATAAATGTGACAAACACTGTTGCAGAGGATGACAGTCTAGTGTCAGGAGACATCTACTTCTTGAAGAATACAATGGACTCAGCTCTTCTTATAGCATCTGATGGAAATGCACTGAGTGACTGGATTATAGACTCAGGGGCATCACTTCATGTGTCTCCAAACAAGGAGTGGTTTACCTCTTATGTGACCACTAAAGATCATGTTCGGCTAGGCAATGGGCAGACATGTGAGATCTTAGGTGTTGGAGATGTTCAATTGAAGTTTCAGAATGGCTCTTCTTTCACGCTGAAGAATGTGAGACATGTTCCCGCAATTACAAAGAGCTTGATCAGCACAAGTTTACTTGATGATGCTGGCTACGTCACCACTTTTGGACAGAACATGTGGAAGATATCCAAGGGTTCTATGACAGTAGCACATGGAGTAAATTCTGGAGGACTTTACATGATTTATGTATCAAATGTCTCTAAAAATGTAATCAATGTAACCGAGCAGCTGAACGTTTCTTTGTGGCATAGCCGGTTAGGACATATGTCCAAGAAGGGAATGGAAATCTTGTCTCGTTCTGGTTATTTGCCTGGCTTTTCATTTAATGATTTTGAATTCTGTGAACATTGTCTGTATGGTAAGCAAACACAGCAGCCACATAAGCATAGAAGCAGTAGAAGAGATACACAGTTGGCACTTGTTCATAGTGATTTGTGTGGACCTATGCCTAACCTATCTCTAGGGGGAGCCTCTTACTTTATGACATTTATAGATGATTACTCGAGGAAAGTATGGGTTTACTTTCTCAAGCACAAGGATGAAGCGTTGAGTGTTTTCAAAACGTTTGTGACACTTGTGGAGAATCAGAGTGGCAAGAAGCTTAAATGCTTACGCACTGACAATGGTGGAGAGTATGTTTCAAAGGCCTTTCAGGACTTTTGTGAGTCAAAAGGTATAAAACGTGAACTTACTGCTCCTTACAATCCTCCTCAAAATGGTGTTGCTAAGAGGATGAATAGGACCATACAAGAGAAGTTTAGAAGTATGTTGTCTAATGCACAGCTGCCAAATGGGTTTTTGGCTGAAGCTGTATCAACAGCTGTTCATCTTGTAAATAGATCTCCTAGCAAGGTTTTGCAGAAGGATTCAGTGCCAGAGATGGTATGGTCAGGCAAGGTGCCCTCATACAAGCATCTCAGAGTCTTTGGCTGTGAGGCATATACTCACGTTGCAAAGGAATTTAGGAACAAACTTGAGCCAAAGAGTAGAAAGTGCATCTTTCTAGGCTATGGTAATTCTGGTGAGATGGGGTACAGACTTTGGGATCCCGAATCCAGAAAGGTTATCCGCAGCAATGGTGTTCACTTTAATGAAGCCAAATATCATTCTAAACCAGAGAAAGTTGAGGAGATTAGAAGAGTTGTCTTCCAAGAAGATGGACCTGCACGTGCAAGACAAAATGTCAGGGCTCAAGAGGAGCAAGGACAGGATAGAGTGGAACCACAGGTTGTGGCTAAGCCTGAGCCACCTATTGTACGTAGATCTGGACGTGTCACACGACCTCCTGATAGGTTTGTTCCATCTATGAACTATGTCATGTTGACTGATTGCAATGAGCCTTCATGTTACAAGGAAGCAGTGCAAATGAAGGACTCCGGGAATTGGCAATTGGCCATGCACTCAGAGATGACAGCTCTGCATAAAAACAAGACATGGAAGCTAGTTAAATTACCACAGGGCAAAAAGGATCTACCTTGTAAATGGGTTTACATGTATAAGATCACCGCTCATGATAGTCAACCAAAGTACAAAGCAAGGCTTGTTGCCAAGGGCTTTAAGCAAGAACAAGGCATTGACTTTGATGAAGTCTTCTCTCCGGTGGTCAAGATGACTACATTGAGATGCTTTCTTGCATTGGTTGCCATGTAGATTTGGTGTTGCACCAAATGGATGTCAAGACAGCGTTCTTGCATGGTGATTTAGATGTGGAAATTTACATGCAGCAGCCAGAAGGGTTTGTTCAGAAAGGCAAGGAAGATTGGGTATGCCAATTGTTAAAGAGTCTTTATGGCTTAAAACAATCACCGAGGGCATGGTACCATAAATTCCACAAGTTTATGCTTTCTCAAGGCTACAAACGTAGTGAGTTCGATCACTGTCTATATACAAAGAAGGCTAAGGATGGCAGTTGGCTGATCCTTATTTTGTATGTGGATGACATGTTGATTGCTGGCAAGCACTTGGAAGAAATTTCAGCTTTGAAGTCAAAGATGGCAAAATCGTTTGACATGAAAGACATGGGTGAGGCAAGTCATATACTTGGTATGTGCATTGAGAGAGACATATCAAAGAAGTTGATTTGGTTATCTCAAACAGAGTATATTGACAAGATTTTGCAACGTTTCAATATGGAGAAGGGAAAGACACTGAGTGTTCCATTGCCACCATATGTGAAACTTAGCAAACAATATTGTCCTGTGTCTGAGGAAGAACAGGCTGAAATGGATAAGATTCCATATGCGTCTGCAGTGGGTAGTTTGATGTATGCAATGATTGCTACTCACCCAGACATTGCATTTGCAGTGGGAGTAGTAAGTCGATACATGTCAAACCCAGGCAAGAAACATTGGAGGCAGTGAAAGGAATATTGAGATACCTGAAAGCTACAAAGAGTATGCGTATATGCTATGGGAGTCAGGAGCTAAGTGTAAAGGTTTTTACAGACTCAGATTATGCAGGTGACTTAGACAACCGCAGGTCTACGTCAGGGTATGTCTTTACATTGGCTGGTGGAGCAGTATCATGGCGTTCTAGATTACAAGATTGTGTTACTCAGTCTACTACAGAGGCTGAATATGTTGCAGCATCAGAGGCATGCAAAGAATCAATTTGGCTTAATCGACTAGTAACAGATTTGGGAATCAAAGAAGAGATGCCTGTGTTATATTGTGATAGTCAAAGTGCTATACAATTGGCTCGCAATCCAGTTTATCACTCAAAGACAAAGCATGTGGATGTGAAGTATCATTTCATCAGGGAAATGCTTGAGGATAAGCAACTTCAGCTTGTCAAAGTTCACACCACAGAAAATCCTGCTGATCTACTTACAAAAGGACTTCCCTCAGAGAGCTTTGCGCATTTTTGCAAGAAGTTAGGTGTATGGTAGTACATCACTTCTCTACATCTCTTGTATATTAGCTTGTATAGTAGCTTCTCTCACACTTAAAGTACCACATTGGACTTTAAGTGGGAGGTTGTTAGGGTATAAAGCCCAATGTGGTCGCCCAGGTAAGTGGGCGGGCCGCCAGGTATGTACACATATTCTTTTGTAAAAACCTAATAAGAACTCACTATGCTCTACACATTACAGTAGAGCGAGTTCACCATATCGTCGTGCTCTTCTTCTCGCACTCTCTCTCGCGTCGCACTTCCGCTCGTACTCCTTCAGATTCATGACCCGCACAGATGTTACGTCTTCTCCAAATTTGTTTGAAGAGTGATGCACGAATTTGGTCCAAAGATTTGAAGAGGAGTTGCGTGTGGCTGATCCACCTGTAAGATTGAGTTGGGACAATCTAAGGCATGGATTGGAAGTGGAGTTTGTGAAGACAGAAGATCCTGACAAAGTGAGGCAAGATGTACAAGGTTTGGTGCAAAAGGAAGGTGAGCCAGTAGATGCGTACATACGTAAGTTTTCATTGGCATGGGAGCGGATGTGCAAGGCCTTAGCACCACAGGTACCCCCACCTGACATGATGAAGAAGGACAGGTTCTTGGCTGGTCTTTGGGAGAATATACGTTGGAGAGTGGAGCTAAAGAAGCCTAGGACATATGAAGATGCATTGGAGGTGGCAAGGAACAAAGAGTGGAAGCTGAGAAAAATGAGCCAGTTCGGGGTGGAGTCTTCGCCCATGAGGTCTGAATTTCAGCCTATGGACTCTTGGCAAGGTCGCATGCCAGGGGTTCATCATGAACCAGTGGTTTCCGTTACTCCTTATGCCAGCAGTGGTCACTACAGCAGTGCAAGATGATAGGCTAAGGCAAGACATGAGGCAAGTGGTAGATTTAATGAATAATCTCAGCCTAAACATGCTAGGTCAAGTGGGAAATAATTGAGGTCGAGGGAGGTTTGCAAATCAGCCAGGAGGTGAAGAAAGACCTAGGAATGGTGTTGGACAAAGCAATGGTAGGTTCTAGAGGTAGACACCCACATGTTATAATTGTGGAGAGTTGGGTCACATCAACCCGCAATGTGATAAGCCACCAAGGATGGGGGGAGACATGTATCCATTGCCAAGACAGGTGCTAACTAGGTCAAATGATTATGGCATTGAAATTAAGGGAGATGAAGGAACCAGTGGATTGACCCAGGAGGAAAAGGGAAAGACAAAAGTGATAAGTGTAGTCACCTTGAAGAAGGAATCAAAGCTAGAGGATACATTAGTGATGCCTATTGGGAAGAGGACCACAGAGGACAAGGAAGGAAGAAGTGCCCCAGGTCCTAGTAAGAAGAAGGGAAAGAGTCATGAAGGCGAGGATGTCAAGGTCAAGAAGAAAAGGAGAGCTCGTCGCAAGTTTCATATTTCAGATTTTACACTAGGGGATGGGCAATTAAGCTATGACTTGAAGGAGGATCTGACAAGCAGGAAGGCAGATGTTACTTTTGGGCAGCTTATAGAGATGGTGCTTAAGCTAAAGAGACAATGGAAGAGGATGGTTAACCCAATGGAGAAAGAGCTAGAGAGAGGTTCAGTGAAGGTGTTGGCAATGGATGAGCTACTAGACATTTGCCCAATAGTAGATGTGTGGCACGAAAGAAAAAATCTGGGACAAGGTTACGTTGATGGCGGAGCCCAAATATGTGTCATAACACACTCATGCGTTGAGAAGATGGGTCTTACAGTGACTGGGGTGTCAGGCTTCCGGATTAGATTGGCAAATCATCAAAAAGAAAATTTTTTGGGTGTTGTAAAGAGCTTAGAAGTGGAAGCATATGATGCAAAGGCGGTGGTTGATTTTCATGTGATGCGAGCGGGGTTGGGAGCATATCCTATTATACTAGGTAGACCATGGTTACGTGCAATGGGAACCGTTCAAGATTGGAGATGTGGTACGATTAGCCTCTATGGAAAGACAGGTGCCAAGAAGCTATATAATATGGAAACAAGGAAACGATTGGAGGATCTCTATGAAGATGAGGATGAGTCTAGTGATGAAGACTATTCCACAGTTTCTGACGAGGATAGTGATAGTACTACCAGCAGTGATGAGGATGCTGATGTTGCATTTCTTTTGATGGACAAAGTAAAACAGGAGTTTGGTTTAGTTGCATTTGCCAATGAAGTTGAAGATGAAAGTGAAGGGACTTATGAAGTGATTGAAGGGCTGATGCAAACCAAGGTTGAATTGTCAAAGAAGCACAAATGGATGACACAAATGATTAGTGGAGACCTCTCAGCTATGGAGAAGGAGATAGATTTGCACATGCAGGTCTATGCCAAAGTAATTGATGGTTTCCTTGATGCAATGTTGATATATGGCATCTCTATAGGTTTTCCTTGGGAACCAGGTGGAAGTTTGATTAAGCTTTTGATGCAAGGAATACCAAGTGTTTTTGCGTGGGATCCAGACGGCGAGTCTCATATCTCTTTTTGCTGCTGCTGAGCATGAGTGCTCTAGTAGACTAGGCGATGGGCAAATTATGTCAGGATTTTTTTGAAAGAAGTGATTACGCATATGTATATACACATGCATGGTGCATCGAATAAAGGATTGCCCATTTTCCAGAGCCAGGTGGTTACGTGGGGCCCACATGTGTACAGGTAGGACAACATGTACATAGTGCATCGATTTTCATCGTTACCAGTACCAGTGTGTTTTTTCTACAATAATGAGGAGTTGGTAGCGCGTAAAACTTCTCAAGGAAGATATCCGCGGGCCTACGACATGAGGTAAGCAGGTGCATCAGATGGCATCTAGTGGCGTTAGGAGGTCGAATGGAGTCAATACTTGCACGTGGATAAGTACGGACACGACGTGGGTGTTTTCTTCTGATAATTATGCAGAAAGGTCATCATGAGGAACATATTTTGGGGCCACTTCATGTGGTGGCGGGATGCATTATTGGAAAAAGTTAAGTGCCAGGTGTGCGTATGGATGCAGCAGGGTGACAACTATGCACTGCGAGGTCAGTTTTTGGCGTGTTCGTGGTTCGTTTGAGGTCATCTAAAAGGCCAAGGGTGCCCAAGTAATAAATCTAAGTGTGAGGACTGAAAAAATAGAGAGAAGACCAGAAAAAGAGTGGAGAGAAGAGGAGGAACAACCGCAACTGTGTTTTTGCTCATTTTGGAGCTTGTTTTGGCTGTAAACTGCTCATTCGAGGTCGGATTTGAGCACTTTGACATTGTAGACTGGGGTTTTGGGCCGTTCCGGACGTGATGGCACTGTCCATTTTTCCAAATTCCTCACTGTTTTTCTGCTCTTTTGGTTGTGTAATTTTCTCCTATGAGCGAAGCTTCTGCTCCAGTTTGTGATTGTATCTGGCATATTTTACCTATATTGTGTGAGCTATTTGCCCCATTGGTGTTGGCCCAAGCTCTATTGTATCTAAACATAAAAAATTCTTCTCTTTTGAGCTGAATTTTTTTGGGTGTGTGTGTGTGTGTGTGTGTGTGTCTCTGTGTGTGGAGTGGGCAAGTGGATAGTCTCTCTCCTCTCACTCCATAGGTGTGTTTCCTGTCTCGGCCAGGTGGGTTCTGTAAGCCGAGTGGTGCCCCATAGTGTGTGTGTATATCATCCCAAGAGTGTGTGTCGGGTCATTATAGAGGCGTTCTCTGTGTTTTCATCCCGCTCACAACGTGTCCGACAGAGGTAAGTGGCACACCGTCTTTACCCCAACAAAACCACACTGAAAGGCTACGCACCGATAAGTGAAACCTAATCATCATCGGAATTACAACAGGCAAAGGACATTACAGGATCTCTCTTAATCTTCTTGGCCCGAACATAAAGACTATGCGCTGTTGGAAAAAAATCTTCCTGGACACACGAACATTTATCTGGATTCTTTGAGTTAAATGAAAAGAAGTGAATTGAGGTCCATTTTGATCATCCATTAAAGCCAACCATGCAGCTCCCAAGAAAGTACACCTGTCTTATCCTCTGATTTTGCCAAAATTTTAGTAGCATAACAGCATACATGGCTTAAAAGACCAAAAAACCAGCCATCATAACTTGGAAAATTTTTGGCAGAGTTTCCTCAGAAGTAGAGCAATAAGAAACCAAAATATAGACTATATATGTGTGCATAAACTGCCAACAATAGAACCCGAGCATCAAGTAGGAATCACTAGTACATAGCCTATGGCAAGGTCACGAAAAGGGTGCTCCAGCCACCTGTATCACCGAAAGGATCTCACATTTGAGAATCCCCCAGCTCAATAAAACCTCACGCTATCGACCCTCTCACGAAGACTTATGCAAATCTCGTATAGCCAAGTCTCAGAAATGACTATCTTTCAGACCAAGTCTTAGAAATGGCTGGGACTGCAAAAAAAACCCAGGTATAGCTCCACAAAGGCGTACAATGGCAGTTTCCATAAGTAACATACAATACCAGTAGAGAATGCGCTCAAACAGGCGCCAAATGATGCATATCCACAACAACTACAAGTGACATCCACTTGCGAGTATACCACTCTACTCTAGCTACCTGTACCTGTGTGAATCACCTGTACCTATACCTGTCCCTATAACCTGTAACCTGTAATCTACAACGTGTAATCCCGAAGCTGAAGGTACTCGAAGAAGATCCTCCGTGGGGGCGCCAAAAGAATGTGAGCGGGATGGAAACACATACAACGCCTCTATAATGACCCGACACACACTCTTGGGATGATACACACACACACACACACACACACACACACACACTATGGGGCACCACTCCGCTTACACAACCCACCTGGTCGAGACAGGGAACACACCGATGGAGTGAGAGGAGAGAAACTATCCGTTTACCCACTCCACAGAGAGAGACACATACACACACACACACCCAAAAAATGCAGCTCAAAAGAGGATAATTTTTGATGTTTAGATACAATTGAGCTTGGGCCAACACCAATGGGGCAAATAGCTCACACAATATGGGTAAAATATGCCAGATACAATCACAAATTGGAGCAGAAGCTTCGCTCATAGGAGAAACTTACACAACCAAAACAACAAAAAAATAGTGAGGATTTTGGCAAAATGGACAGCGCCATCGCGTCCAAAACGGCCCAAAACCCAGTCTTCAATGTCAAAGTGCTCAAATCCGACTTCAGATGAGCAGTTTATGGCCAAAACAGACTCCAAAAAGAGCAAAAACACAGTTGCGGTTGTTCCTCCTCTTCTCTCCACGTTTATTCTGGTCTTCTCTCTCTTTTTTCAGTTCCCACACTTAGATTTATTACTTGGGTACCCTTGGCCTTTTAGTTGACCTCAAACGGACCCCGAACATGCCAAAAACTGACCTCGCAGTGCATAGTTGTCACCCTGCTGCATCCATCCGCACACCTCGCACTCAAATTTCTTCCATAATGCATCCCGCCACCACGTGAAGAGGCCCCAAAAAATTATCCTCATGATGACCTTTCTGCATAATTATCACAAGAAAACACCCACGTCGTGTCCGTACTCATCCACGTGCAAGTATTGATCCCATTCGGCCTCCTGATGCCACTAGATGCCATCTGACGCACTTGCTTACCTTATGTCGTCGGCCCGTGGGTAGCTTCCTCGAGAAGTTTTACGTGCAACCAACTGCTCATTATTATAGAAAAACCACATTGGTACTGGTGATAGTGAAAATCGATGCACTATATACATGTTGTCCTACCTGTACACATGTTGTCCTACCTGTACACATGTGGGCCCCACGTAACCACCTGGCTTTGGAAAATGGGCAATCCTTATTTGATGCACCATGCATGGGTATGTAAATATGCGCAATCCTTTGCTCCAAAAAACTCCTGACAACGTGTTTTTTCAATCGCTCGCTTTCAGTGGATGCATGTCATGCTTGCATATGTTTGGTCCACGTAGCTCATGTCCTTCATGCAAAAATCTACCATGCTCCTCCTAAACTGTCTTGCTCAAATGATCAGAGTGGCAGAAGCGAAGTCCAGGACCATTTTGGACATGCATGATTGCTCGAGTAGCTCAAGCCTGAAAATTCATACAATTAAAATATAAAAGCGTTGGAATAGCCAGGAAAGCATGTATGTGAGGGTTTCAAAGATACTTACCTGAAAACTCACCAAAGCCTGGCCATGGTCCACATGAGAATGCCTTGCACATGTACATTTCATTGTTCGATTGGTTGGGACATATCAACCACATCGATCCTTGTCTACAATATTTGGAGCTCTTCCATAAGTGGTGTCAGATAGACGTCCATGTTATTTGCTTTGTATTTTGCTGGGACAATCAGTAACAACAACAGATGGACCTTCTTGATAGCTAGCCATGGTGGAAGATTATAATTAACCAAGCAAATAGGCCACGTGCTCCATGAAGAACTCCATAATACAAATGGGTTTACTCCATCCATTGAAAGACCAAAGTTGATACATCGAGACTCATCCTTAAGTGTAGGATATCTTTTCTCTATGTGCTTGCATGCAAGAGAGTCAACAGGTATCCGCATCACGTCATCTGTGGATCTAGTATTTGAGTGCCATGTCAACAAATAGATAGACTTGCACCTGAACATGCTCTTTGTTCTTGGAATGATAGGAAAGTGTGGATGGACCTTTGTAGGGGTAAATTTTCCTTGTGTGTCCTCTCTATACCTGTTTGATCCACAATTGGGACACTGTTTCAAATTTGCATACTCATTGCAAAAGAGTAAACAATCATTAAGGCATGCATGTATTTTGTGACAATCCAAGCCCAAGCTAGTAAGAAGCTTTTTAGCGGCTTGACGGGTAGGGGACATGTGATTTCCTTTCGACAAGATTTTCTCATTGAGCAACCTGTCATTACTTCAACCAATGAACACAGTAATCATATTGTTGAACTGTAATTTGCACTTTGGCATGCTTAGGATACAATGTATTTACCTGAAAAGCTCTGTGATGGAGGTGTCAGACCACCATTAGTAGACATACAAAAAATTAAGCATTGCCAAAGCGATATGGAGAGCTGAGATTTTTGCACCATTGTAATGTGGCATACGTGCAAGAGTTTGCATCATCTTGCCCTCTTTATCATTTCTATCATGCCGTCAATATGGACGAGATGATTGAAGTTGGTTCACAATGTTGTCTTGAATGTTGTCTCCTTCTAGGATTTCAATGATGGGATCCATGTCAAAGAACGCATCTAACATCTGCTTCATCTCTACTTCTTGAAATATGGAATAGGGTATTGGTGGGGTGGACTCAGTCGATGGCTGTTCATTTAAAAATCATCTTTCTCTGGGATGAAGTTGGAGCAATATCTACTTGCGGAGGTTGATCCACTATCTCCGGACGATGAGATCGATAATGCAGGTCTTTTAGTTTCTCTATGGGAAAGAGACCATTATTGCGTATGTGCTGGTCACATATTTTACATTTTTGAAAGATCTGATGCTTGCAATGCCCACAAGGACACGCCATCCTATTGTCCATGATTTATCTATGTAATAGGACTAGTCTTTGAAGTTCTTAAAGTCGAAAAGAATGTAGCAGGGCATATCTTTCGTTAGCACGATTTGAAAGATTGTTGAATAGTCTATTAAATAGAGCTTATACGAATGAGTTGAGATATTAAGAGAGAACATATATTCTTTTTTTTTAAATAATACACTAAAGACGGATTTGATAAAGATTAATGAATAATAGATAGTCTGTCTATGAACAGTAAAATTGAGATTTTTATTAATATCAATGTTTTATATTTATGTGTTTTAGCTTAAAATGCATGGGTAGGCTTAAAATAAGTTGTAAAAGTAGTGGAGACCCAAAAATAGAGGTTTTATGAGTCGCGACCTAAAAGTTGCGTTTTCAACCAAAGAAAGACGTTTTTTGCAATTCTGTTTACGATGCCTTGTAGACCAGACCTATTCCCGTCGTTTTGAGTACCTGGATTGCTCTATTCTGAGTTCGTTTGTAAAAGTTATGATGAAAACAAACAGAAGGCAGCAACAGTGTAGTGTACACAGGGACAGACAAACATACAACATCATATAGTTCTCCCTGCTATCAACCAAGAAGTGGATTGTGTCTTCATGGTAGAGTATGGCAATTGAGATTATGAAGGTATATAATTATGTTTTTTTACTTTGATTATCATGTTGAATTGGTTGCACGAGTATGTTCTTTTGGCTATTTTGTAGGCGATGCAGAAATCAATGTGTGAAACAGGATTTGTGCAAAGTGTCATGATAGAAATCTAACCTTTACGGATCGCTTAGCGATCACGTTCTTATATTATTCTCGCAGGTATACTTGGTGCGAAAATCGTGCAGGGTTTTCGAGAAAAAGAAGGATAAAAGCACGACGGGTGGTGCGTTTGGGGATCATTCACCGATCTCTTCTTCTGCGAGTGCGAGTGCGAGTGAGAGTGAGAGTGAGAGTGCGAGTGAGAGTGCGAGTGAGACGTTGCATGCAAGCGAACTACAGCTTGGGGGTGGTCGGGAGGTTCGAGCTCCGTACAACGGAGTGCGCCCATATTCAATTGCTCCTCTATTGTATCAAAACTCTACAAAGATTCATCAATACAAAGATCTCTTTCTCTATCTTTTGCTGTCGATCTCTATTATTGGGTTCCCGTGACAATTGGTATCAGAGCAAGCGGTTGATTCTGGACATGGAAGGATACGAGAGGAGGATGAAGGAGCAAGAAGACCTGATTCGGCGACTATGAGAAGATATGAAAATTGCAAATCGGGAGCGTGCTGAGGCTCTGCGGGGCAAAGCATCACGAGAGCTTGATATCTATGTAGACCTTGATGGCCAACATGAAGGTGAAAACCATGCTAATCCACCTGGAAACAATAATCATCGTGGCGGCACTGGGGTACCGCCAAAAGAAACGATGACGATATGGGAGAGGCGACAACCAAATCATTCTTAACGAAGGCTAAGCTTAAAGAGTTTGATGGCATAAGAAAGATATGCGAAGATTTAGAAGCGTGGATTGAAGAACTCAAAGATTTGGATTATACTTTCAATATCGAGAACACGACCACGAGACTTTCGAATGCTCGAGCAAGGTGACCGATAAGACAATACGTACCAAGATGGCTCAATTGGAGACTTTTGGCGATGCGTACGATAAAGGTAAGTCATCTACCCTTTCTTTGTGATGTTTTATGTCTTTGATACGTCCTTTGAAAGCTTCTGTGAGATCGAATTTATGCGTAGAAGTTGAGATTAAAATTTGAATTTCTTAATTGATTTGGATAGTATTCATTGCTTCTTATCGTCTAAATTGATTGAGAAATTAAACTTGAAATTAAATCGAGAAGTTAAAAGACTTGTGGACTTAACTAGTGGTAATAATAGTTTCACGAAAGAGTTAGTAGAAAATTTGTTTTTTTTTCTTTGAAGAGTCGAAATCAGAAAGATGATTTCTATAACATAAACATTGATATGCATGATGTTATCATTGGTATCAATTAGATCATTGAAAATCATGTTTTGATTGATTGTTAAGAAAGAAAAATATATCTTTAATCATTTGATGATGATAAGTCACACTCTTTGTGGAAAGAAAGAGATTCTAAATCTAGTTTTGGCAATGGAATTGATAAGGTGACTTAGATAAGAGTGTGAGACGTTGCTTGTGTTTGCTAATGAGATTAAAGAGAATCAGGGGATAAACATAAAGAGACAAATCCAGAATTTATAGAGGATCTCTTACATGAAGTTAAGGATGTGTTCCGGACGATCTTCCTGGTATACCTCCGCCTAGAGCGGTAGACCATGCCATAGATCTATATCCAGGAGCGACACCTTATTCCAGATCTCCATACAGGTTCAATATTGATGAGCTTAAAGAGCTCAAGATACAACTTGATGATCTTTTGAAAAAGTGTTTCATTAAACCTAGTGTATCTCCTTGGGGTAGTCCTGTGTTATTCCAAAAGAAAAAGGATGGTACATATAGGTTATGCATCGACTATAGGGGATTAAACAAAAAGACCATTAAGAACAAATATCCTCTTCCTCACATAGATGAACTGCTTAGTCATTTGAGTGGTGCCACAATATTTTCAAAGGTTGACCTTCGTTCTGGCTACCATCAAATCCGTATCAAGGCCGAGGACATTCCAAAGATTTCTTTTCGTACACGTTATGGACATTATGAATTTAGAGTTCTTGCTTTTGGTTTGACTAATGCACCAACAACTTTCATGTGCTTAATGAATAATATTTTTCACCCGTATCTTGATGACTTCATTCTGGTATTCTTGGATAATATTTTTGTGTATTCTACGAATGAAGAAGATCATGCATTGCACTTAAAGAAAACATTTGAGGTTTTGCGTGAACATAAATGTATGCCAAAGCAAGTAAGTATTCTTTTGCAAAGGATCAGATTGTGTATTTGGGAAGAGTGATTTCTAAAGAGGGGATTCACATTGATCTTGATAAAGTTAAGACTATGTTAGTAAGAGATGTAAGAAGCTTTATGGGTCTAGCACAATATGAGAGAGCACACATTAAAGATTTCTCTAAGATAGAAAGTCCTTTGACCTAATTGACCAAGAAAGACAAGGGTTTTGTGTGGACTTCTACCTGTGAGACTGCTTTTGAGACCTTGAAGGCTAAAATAGCAGAAAATTGTGTTTTGAAAGTTCCTGACATGGGCAAACCATTTTTTGTGTCATGTGATGCTAGTGGTGAACAACTAGGGTGTGTTTTGACACAAGAAGGAAGAGTGGTTGCATATGAGTCTAGGAAATTAAGACGACATGAATTGAACTATGCAACACATGATCTAGAATTGCTTGCTGTTATTCATGCATTGAAACATTGGCGTCATCTTTTGCTTGGTGTAAAATTTGAATTGCGTACTAATCATCAAAACTTGAAGTATATTTTCACTCAGCCATTGTTAAATAACAAACAAAGAAGATGGATTGAATTGCTGGCTGAGTATGACTTTGATTTGAAGTATTTGTGTGAAAAGGAAAATAAAGTTGCAGATGCATTGAGTCGTAGGCCCATGTGTAATTTGTTGACTGTTGTGCGATCCAATTTGATTGATGAGATACATGCTGAAGTTGAAAATGATTCCTTTTATATGCCTATTTTGAAATTCTTGCGTGAGAATATTGGTGAGATGTATGAAAACAGATATCACTTGTATAAGGGAAATCTGTATTGTTATGACCGCTTGTGTATTCCTGCAAATTCTTCTTTTAAGAGTCAAATTCTGCATGAGTGTCATAATTCACCTTTTTCTGGTCATCCTGGATTAAATAAGACATATGAAAAGATTAAAACCTTATTCTTTTGGCCGCGTATGAAATTGGATGTTAAGAATTATGTGTGTGAGTGCTTTCAATGTCATCAAGTTAAGATTGAGCATAAGAGGATGCCTGGTGACCTTCAACCCTTAGACATTCCTTTACAGAAGTGGGAGTGTATATCCATGGACTTTATCATTAGACTTCCTACTACTCGTGGAGGGTATGATTCGATCTTTCTGGTGGTAGATAGACTCACAACACAAGCTCACTTCTTTCCTGTAAAAATAACTTATACTGCATTGACCATTGCATACTTGTTTATGAAAGAGATATTTCGTTTGCATGGCATGCCCAAGAGCATAGTGTCTGACAGAGATTCTAAGTTCACTTCTCATTTCTGGAGAGCGACTTTTGACTCTATAGGTACCCAGTTACGCATGTCTAATGCTTTCCATCCTCAAACCGATGCGGAAACGGAGAGAGTGAATCGTATTTTAGAAGATATGTTACGAATGTATGTCAATGAAAACCAATCTAATTGGAATGAATATTTGCCTTTGGTTGAATTTGCATACAACAGTTCATATCATTCATCTATTAGGATGACTCCGTTTGAGGCAATGTATGGCTATAACTGTCCCACACCTATAAATTTTCTTAGCTCGAGGAATAAGGTAGAACTGTCACGTGAGATGCTTGCGAAAATGGATAACGAGTTGGCCAAAATCAGGGGGAATATTAGAGAATCTCAAAAGAGACATAAACTGTATTATGACAAGAAACATCGTGTTGTGGAGTATGAAACTAGTGATATGGTTTTCTTAAAGGTCATTACTGAGAAGTCTCATTTGATTCTTGGAAAGGATAGAAGATTGTCTCCATAATTTGCTGGGCCATTTAAAATTTTGAAGCACATTGGTTCATTACCTTACAAATTGGAATTGCCTTCTCATGTTAAAGTGCATCCTGTATTTCATGTGAGTATGTTCCTAATGTGCATCATGTTTTACAAAACAACTCTAAGTTGAAAGATGACGGACCATTGACTGTAGAACCAGACTTAGTACTAGATAGGTGTTTTAAACATCTGAGAAATAGAGACATTGTGGAAGTTTTGGTTAAGTGGCAAAACTATCCAGTAGAGGATGCATCATGGGTTGATCTTAGTGTTTTGCAAAGAGAATTTTCCTCTCTTTAGACCAACTCTGAGGACAGAGTTAATTTTGATAAGGAGAGAATGTAATAGGACTAGTCTTTGAAGTTCTTAAAGTCGAAAAGAATGCAGCAGGACATATCTTTCGTTAGCACGATTTGAAAGATTGTTGAATAGTCTATTAAATAGAGCTTATACGAATGAGTTGAGATATTAAGAGAGAACATATATTCTTTTTTTTTAAATAATACACTAAAGCCGGATTTGATAAAGATTAATGAATAATAGATAGTCTGTCTATGAACAATAAAATTGAGATTTTTATTAATATCAATGTTTTATATTTATGTGTTTTAGCTTAAAATGCATAGGTAGGCTTAAAATAAGTTGTAAAAGTAGTGGAGACCCAAAAATAGAGGTTTTATGAGTCGCAACCTAAAAGTTGCGTTTTCAACCAAAGAAAGACGTTTTTCGCAATTCTGTTTGCGATGCCTTGTAGACCAGACCTATTCCCGTCGTTTTGAGTACTTGGATCGCTCTGTTCTGAGTTCGTTTGTAAAAGTTATGATGAAAATAAACAGAAGGAAGCAACAGTGTAGTGTACACAGGGACAGACAGACATACAACATCATACAGTTCTCCCTGCTATCAACCAAGAAGTGGATTGTTTCTTCATGGTGGAGTATGGCAATTGAGATTATGAAGGTATATAATTATGTTTTTTTACTTTGATTATCATGTTGAATTGGTTGCACGAGTATGTTCTTTTGGCTATTTTGTAGGCGATGCAGAAATCAATGTGTGAAACAGGATTTGTGCAAAGTGTCATGATAGAAATCTAACCTTTACGGATCGCTTAGCGATCACGTTCTTATATTATTCTCGCAGGTATACTTGGTACGAAAATCGTGCAGGCTTTTCGAGGAAAAGAAGGATAAAAGCACGACGGGTGGTGCGTTTGGGGATCATTCACCGATCTCTTCTTCTGCGAGTGCGAGTGCGAGCGCGAGTGCGAGTGAGAGTGAGAGTTAGAGTGCGAGTGCGAGTGAGATGCTGCATGCAAGCGAACAGAAGCTCGGGGGTGGTCGGGAGGTTCGAGCTCCGTACAACGGAGTGTGCCCATATTCAATTGCTCCTCTATTGTATCAAAACTCTACAAAGATTCATCAATACAAAGATCTCTTTCTCTATCTTTTGCTGTCGATCTCTATTATTCGGTTCCCGTGACAATCTACCAATTATGTAACAAATAAATAAATCACTCTTGTTATAAATACACACCACTAACTACATGACAATACATGACAACCTCATATTCTCTAGCCATGCCCGATCCCCGCACACTTTGGTCTAGAGGTGCATGGAGATCAGGACCACAGAGTAATGATCTCGTCTTTATTGGTCAATGACTATATATTAGGGTTTTTGAAGTCTGTGTACGCTATAGAAGTCCGATTTCGTTATTTTACTTTGTTTGCCAAAGTCCATTTGTGATTTTGAAGTACATAAGTTATTTTTGAAGTCTCTTGTGTTTCTGAAGTCAGTTTGTGGTTTTTCTACTATTTTCCACTAGCTCTGACAACCTCACATTCTCTAGCCATGTCCGATCCCCGCACACCTCCGTCTAGAGACCGGTGCATGAAGATCACGATCACGGGGTACTAATCTCGTCTTAGGGTTTGACATACGTCTTTTTTGAAATCTGTTTGCGTTTTTTAAGTCTATGTGCGATATTGAAGTGCGATTGCGTTATTTTACTTCGTTTTTCAAAGTCCGTTTGCATTTTTGAAGTACACAAGTCATTTCTGAATACTTTTGCATTTTTTAAAGTTCGTTTGTGGTTTTTCTACTATTTGCTGCTAGCTCTTATAAGCTCACATTCTCTAGCCATGCTCGATCCCCGCACACCTCGGTCTAGAGGTGCACGAAGATCAGGACCACTAGGTAATAATCTTGTCTTTATTGATCAATGCCTATATATTAGGGTTTGACATACATCTTTTATGAAATTTGTTTGCATTTTTGAAGTTTGTGTGCACCATTGAAGTTTGATTGCATTATTTTAGTTCCTTTGTTGAAGCTCATTTGCGTTTTTTAAGTACACAAGTCTCTTCTAAAGACTGTTGCATTTTTTAAGTCCGTTTGTGGTTTTTCTATCATTTGCTAGCTCTAACAACCTCACATTCTCTAGCCATGCCCGATCTCCGCACACCTTGGTCTAGAGACAGTGCACGAAGATAAGGACCACCCGGTAATCATCTCGTCTTTATTGGTCAATGCACATATATTAGGGTTTGATTTAAGTGCATATATATTAGGGTTTGATTTAAGTCTGTTTTTGAAATCTGTTTGCGTTTTTGAAGTCTTTGTGCACTATTGAAGTCCAATTGTGTTAGTTTGATTCATTTGTCAAAGTCCTTTTGCGGCTAAAACTGAGCGGATAACACTAAGCGGGTAGCCGTAACCGTGTAGCCTTCTTCTTGAGCAATAAGCGACTAAATATCTAAGCGGTTACCTATAAGCGACAAGCCCTAATAAACCGTTTGAATACGTCCAATTAAATCTACAAAACTAGCCTTAAACCTACACGACTAGCCCTAAGTTGCTAAGTGACTAAATAACAAAACTAGCCAAGCCGAGTGTAGAACTAAGAGGGCTCGGCTAAACGATTTAATACGTAAGCAACTACACTTTCTAATTAAGAAACTAACCTTCACCGATCTAAATGCGGACCAATCCTAAGTGATGAAACCGCTTATTAATTAAACCATTAGTGGTGGTAAAGGACTAAACCTAATCAAGTGAATAGTCTACGATAAGTCACAATTACAAAAATAACAATATATTTTTTTAACTTCTAAATATATTTACATAAAAATAGCAAAACTAATTATAAAATAACATAAATTAAAATAAATATATCTTTTAATGATAAAATGTAGTTATCTTTCTTAGCTAATGATAACTTTTAATTAATATTACTTATAAAATAACATTTTATTTTCTTTTTAAATTGAAAAATATATGTGTGAGTTGTATATAGTGTGTTTATATTGTTTAGTGTGTATTTTTATTTACTTGCATGCATATTTGTGTCAATGTGTGTATGCAACAAGAAAGAATGTTAGAGCACTGACATGCGGCCTATTTGAGCAAGAAATAATTGGAAAAATGTCTTCAAACCTGCAAACACACACACACACACACACACACACACTATGTTATACACACATACACAAAAGTGCACAAATCTACAAGGAAACTTGAAAAGAAGCTTACCTTGTTGATGGGCAATAGCCTACGAGTGAAAAGGCTCACCTCCGGCAAGTCGTGAGGCACTAGATCCGCAGCAAGTGAGGAGGAGGAGGGCAAGAGAAGAAGAGAAGAAAATGGCAAAATGCGTAGGAAAAACCTGTGGTTCTGTTTTTTGCAGAGTCCACCGATATAGGTACCGATATGTATGACGGTATGAGCGCCAAAAATTTGAAACTTATTTTTTGAAAAAAACTTTATCTCCCTCTAGATTTACCTACACATATATCGACGCCCACCATTGGTGCTAGAAATCTAACGTAGGAATTTAAGCGATCTGTTGTAGTGCTACTTAAGGTACATTGGAAGATCTTCGCTGCTGTCGATGAGTATAGCCAAGACCTACAAGAATCTTTCCAAAAGATTAAGGGGCCTATATCCATCTCGCAACAAATGAAAAATTCTACTGCTAACAAGCACAGAAGGGCCTTAGCTTTCAAGGAAAATGATTGGTTCCTACTCAAATTTCCCAAGGCTCAATTGAGGCAGACTACAGGCAAAAATCCTATGGGCCACCAAAAGTATTATGCTAAACTAGTGAAAAGATACTATATATGGTCCTTTTCAAATCTTAAAACCAATCAGTGAGATGGCCTATTAGCTCAAGTTGCCCAACCATTGGCTCATTCACAATGCCTTCTGTGTGAGCCTAATTAAGCCTTACAAAGGAGAGCCACCACAAGAGCTAATCGTTGAGGACCCGCCGGAGATCGAAGATCAAGAAGAGGTGCTTCAGTGCGAATTGATTCTTCAACATGAAGACAAGGTACTAAGTCATGGTAAGGTTATCCGATGGTATTTTATTAAGTTCAAATATTATCCTTTTGAAGATGCTAGATGGATGCAAGGAACACAACTTAAGGATAGTATGAACCTTGTCAATGCTTACAATGCTACAATAGAGTAAGCAAATGTAAATACTTTTTAAATGAAAAATATTTTTTTATTATAAGACTAATTCTCTTTTTATTGTGCACAAATTTAAGTAGTATGCATGCTTAGAATCACGTTTGTGATGATGACGTCTCTCAAACACCATGTAGAATTTGTCACTCTGCTTTGTAGATATGATAAAGACTCAACGGTAGACCCTTCACTCATCACACAAATTTCTGCACCACCATCAATGTAGGTGTTTCCAACCCTCTTACCCTTTATGTTGATGTTGAGACGATTGGAAAGATGTCATCCATGTTGCAACCCGAAATTGCTCTGGCTACCTTTGCTTTGGAGTGCTAATGGGGGCTTTTCACAAGCCAAGCTCCCATACCCCGCTTCTCTCGTCCCCACCCCATGAAAACCCCCTCTTAGGGAGGGAGTGATAAAAGGCATTGGAAAAAGTAAGAAAAAAATAAAGTATGATTATGTAAATATATGAGAAAGGTAAAATAGGCCACCTCATGCCTGCTGGGCAGCCCATCCCACCTTGCCTCTTTTTTTCTTCACCGTTGCCCTGCCGTGTGTCCCTTTTCCTCTCCTCCACTCAAAAGGTCAACCCCCTCTCTCTTCCCCTTGTCCTTTATCCTTTCTCTCTCCCCTCAAGCTACCCCACCTCTCACCAATAATGCATTCTAACTCACCAATAATGCACCCTAACTCACATGCAACTTATCCTATCTTCCAAAATAGTATACCCCACCCCCCCTTTCTCTCTCCTATCATATCCCATGACCCAAATATACCCCCCTCTCTCTAAAGGGCGCCATGTCTCTTGTATTGTAGCTAAATAACCTCCCCCACACTCACACACACTCAGTTTCATTGAAAAAGGTGCCCACAAACCCATCCCCACCCGGTGGTTACCTGGTTTTTCTTGTGTTCACACACATCTGCACACAGATTCACCTCTGAACACACTCCCCTCTCTCCCCTCTTGTAATTACTTTATTCTCCATGTCACCTCTCACTTTTTTTCATCAACCCATCTCTCTCTCTTAGTCTCTCTCTCATGAGACTGCTGTTCTGGCACATATACACACAGCCAGACAAGTGGGGCCCACAATTACATGGCCTATGTAGATAATGATTTCTTCATTTCTAAATTCTAGAATTCCTCCCCCCTCCTCCCCTATATAAAGAGGGGTCACCATCACACTAAATACACACACAACATCACCAAAGAACACACTATGCATTGTGTGTGCCTAGTGCACACACACACACCCACACCATCACCATCACCGCAATCACCATGCTTGTCTTGAGCATGACCTCTACACCCTTGGCTAGGGAAGATGAAGGGAAACTAAATGAAGGATGATGGCCATAAACCTCGTGCGAGTCTTCGCCATCAACTCCCACCTATCCGCCATGTGCTCTACCACTCTCTCCCTTCTCATTCCCCTACCCTATGCTCCCCATTTCATCGCCTTATTCTCTAAATAAAGCTTGAGGTTTTGTGAGTATGTTTTCTTGCAATGTTTTGCCCATGTGAGGTGTGCGGAATCGCCACCTAATCTTGTGTTTGGAGTGAGCTTGTGTATGTGTGAAGGGTGTGCGGATTCGCCATCCTTTTGTGATTCCTAAGTACTAAGCCGCTATACCCCCTCCCTCACTCTCTCTCTCTCTCTCTCTCTCTCTCTCTCACTTGATCTCATTCCCTTTCCTCTTCATCATTACTCCCAAGCATCCATCTCTCTTGGATGAAAACTTTGTTATGGTGGTGTGTTGTTTGCGTCCTAGCAGCTGAAGCTAGGTGGTGCCCCTGTTTGCTTTACCATGACAGGCTCGAGGCGCTCCATTCGGTCCCCGGTGTTTTAGAGGCTGTCGGGGGTTCGGGGTTCGCTTTGCTCCCGTCATTTGGTGCCCCCACTGAGGATCTTTTCATGAAACCCTTCAGTTTACAAGACTGAAACCCCTAAACTATTGTGAATGGATGAATGGCTAGCAGGATTTGCTAACTGGACGACAGAAGAAGAAGAGCTCTAAGCACAACTAGATGAACTCCGCATCTCCATCGAAGCTCGAGTGCCATGCATAACGGTAATTGATTTGCAGTGGGAGAGTCAACCAACACGCCAAACCCAATGGATATACATAGGCCAAGTGCCAAGAAGAAGAAGGAGAAGGTCGAAACCATGTCCGGAACCTACAACCAACCCACAACAACAAAATGGAAGGAGCTTTGCACAATAGAGAATCAACACTATTCTACTTTGAGAATCGGGTAACTCAAGTCACCGAGGTAATTATTCATGTCAGTTTTCAAGTTGCACCTGATGCTGCAACACAGATAACGGAAGTATTGGCTCACACTCTCACTAGAGAAACTAGGGATCTATTGAGTTTGTTTCAGGAAAGAACACCACCCTCTCCCACAAGCTTGGACAGTGACTAAGCACCTCTAAGCTTCACATGAATCAGTGCAACCTACCTCAAGATAGATCACACATACCAACACGTGTACGCTCAATCAAGGTAATACTAGACTTGAAGGCTCACTACCAGCACGTCATTGACACCATGCTGGGTGGGGAGCGGTTTTTTGAGGTTCTAGCATCAGATCAACCATTTGTCTTACCTTTGGTACAAGGCAATGTACCGTTTGAAGTTTTAATCTATGTCCTAGTATAAGAGGGTATACATGCCTCCTTGTAAAGAAGAAAAAAACTTTTGCAAGTTAAGCAGTGTGTCTTTCTAGCTCTCTCTCAGTAATCATGGCAAATGCAGCATTTCCAACATTTAAAGGAAAGAAGGGGGAGGATTTGGTAACAGACTTCCTAGATGACTTTGAAGTAGCATGTGTAGTGAGTAACAAAGATACGGATGAATCCCGGGTTAGAATCTTTAAGCATCTCATGAAGCTAGAAGCTAGATCATGGTACGATGCACTTCCACAAGCAACGAAGGATGACTGGGAACCCTTAAAAACCGCTTTTAAGAGGCTCTTTGGGAGAGGTACCACTTCAGAAAAGTTGTGGGACAGGTTGAGAGACTTGAAGCAGGAGGGTCTTTTAGAATATGCCACCTATGAGTCCAAATTTGTGGATTTGTGGGAACGGTGGGTTGAGTCACTGGCAAGGGGGAAAGCTACACCCGATTTCCTAAAAAAAGATCGGTTCACGCATGGCTTATGGCCGCTTCTCAAGGAGAAGGTGAAAGGTAGATTCCCGGCTACGTACGAGTTAGCCGTTGAGATTGCTCGCCTTAAGGACAAGAAGCTGCGAATGAAATCCAAAGAAACCGAGTCAACAGAAGCAAGAACATCACGTCGACCAGCAACTACGACAACCATCATTCCACCACCACCACCGGCTCTTGGGATAAGAGGTGACCAACAATATATGTTGGCCCATATTACTGACCAACTGCAAAATTTGTCTGTCCACTTAATACAGCAAGGGAGGAGTCAAGAAAGAGATCAAGACCCTCGAAGAGCACGACAACAAAACCTGGAGTATCACTGCTACAACTACGGAGAAGACGGCCATGTAATGTACTACTGCCCACACCCAAGGAGGAAGAATTTCAATAGAGGGGGGAGACAAAATCAGATCTCTCTACCAAGAGCAAGACCACCTCCACTCAGGCAACCAATCCCACCTGTTCAAATCCCACCACTAGCGGTGCAACCACAGCTGGCCACACCAGTTCGACGCCAGTCACAAATGCAACCACCACCACAATCACCACTTACAATCATCCTACTCCCACCACCAATTGGTACCTGCACACCAAGTATCATTGGTCTTGCAGAAGAGGTCAAGATGAGTGTAGCAGAAGAAGGATCAAGTAAGAAGACTATTCAAAGAACTCAAGCAGTGGAACAAGAGGTTAAAGAATCAAAAGATGCTACCCAGGTGGGGGAGGTAAGTCAAGAAAATTGTGTTACAAATGTGAGTACATCTTTAACCTTGGATGAAATAGGCACCAAAGCGATCAATCGACAGCATTGGGCAGTAAGGGTAAGAAGGTGTAAAGTGTTGATTAGACCTCGTCAGAGTAAGAGGAATGCAAAGGGCATGAAAGATACAAGAGAAGAGGAAGACCAGCCTACTAGCAAGGCTTTGCAGAAGGTGGACAACATATCAAGCAAAGGGGAGGGCTTTGAAAACGGAAGCCTGTGCACGAGCATGGACACAGGACAATGTAGCAAGCTAAAGGAATCTTGCATCAAGGCAGTTTCACTTGAGGACCATAACGAAGAGGTAAGTATGACTGAAGGTTTGGAGTTGGCTATTGCTCCAGAGGCTTGGCAGCCGAGCAAGACTTTATTGTGTAGTGTTATAGACTTAGAGATGGGTAATGCCTCTAGTCTACTGAAGGGTGTTATAAACTTGGAGATGGGTAATGCCTCCAGTTTATGTGAGGATGTTCATAGTAAGTTTGATGATCAATATGTTGCCAACCTTTTAAGGATGTTCCAAACTCCTCCACAACACAGCATTGTGTTTGCATGGGATGCATCGGACCTATGGCTATGGCTAGCCGCTATAACATATAGAGAGAAGATCAACATTGAGATAAGAGCTAAGGAGCCATGGATAGACAAAAGCCTGATAGAATGCAAGAATGAAGACCTCATTCGTAATTTGGTGCAATTTTTTACAAATAGTGCATCCTCTCTTTGGAGAAAGGTAAGTGGATTACGCTTGTATTTAAGCCGCAAGGTAGGTGGCTTGCTATTAGCATCAGTAAAGGAAGCGGACATGTTTGAGTACACCCAAAAGAAGCATGATATGCTTGCAGTTTTTTCTAGTCATGGAAGTAAGCAGGATTCTGAAGAAAACTTGAGCTCACCACACCAACAAGGCGGCCATATATGGTGGATTCTTGGTACACTCTTGGGAATCATAATTTTTAGTTCTGTCTTTGCAGGAGCCAAGATGCTCATTTCCCCTCTTGCTACTGGTGGTTACAAATTTGGTCCAATTTGGCATGCAAATTTTATTGTTCGGACACTGCAGACAATGATCCTATTTTTCACTTGGGATCCAGGAGGACACTGGCACAAAGTTCTGGAAGCCATGGGCTTCCCCTTTAATCAACCGACACTATTCCAAGGAACAAGCTATCACCCGGACCTGTTACAGATTCATGAATATCCCAGAAATCTCACCAATGGCCAAATGGAATGGCTAGTTCAGAAGGCAACTCGATATCGGATCCTACAGCTAAGCGGAAGAAGAAACATATGAGCTAGAGACATGAATGCCTCTAGCCAAAAGGGGAGGGCTAATGATGGGGGCTTTTCACAAGCCAAGCTCCCATACCCTGCTTCTCTCGTCCCCACCCCATGAAAACCCCCTCTTAGGGAGGGAGTGATAAAAGGCATTGGAAAAAGTAAGAAAAAAATAAAGTATGATTATGTAAATATATGAGAAAGGTAAAATAGGCCACCTCATGCCTGCTGGGCAGCCCATCCCACCTTGCCTCTTTTTTTCTTCACCGTTGCCCCGCCGTGTGTCCCTTTTCCTCTCCTCCACTCAAAAGGTCAACCCCCTCTCTCTTCCCCTTGTCCTTTATCCTTTCTCTCTCCCCTCAAGCTACCCCACCTCTCACCAATAATGCATTCTAACTCACCAATAATGCACCCTAACTCACATGCAACTTATCCTATCTTCCAAAATAGTATACCCCACCCCCCCTTTCTCTCTCCTATCATATCCCATGACCCAAATACCCCCCCCTCTCTCTAAAGGGCGCCATGTATCTTGTATTGTAGCTAAATAACCTCTCCCACACTCACACACACTCAATTTCACTGAAAAAGGTGCCCACAAACCCATCCCCACCCGGTGGTTACCTGATTTTTCTTGTGTTCACACACATCTGCACACAGATTCACCTCTGAACACACTCCCCTCTCTCCCCTCCTGTAATTACTTTATTCTCCATGTCACCTCTCACTTTTTTTCATCAACCCATCTCTCTCTCTTAGTCTCTCTCTCATGAGACTACTGTTCTGGCACATATACACATAGCCAGACAAGTGGGGCCCACAGTCACATGGCCTATGTAGATAATGATTTCTTCATTTCTAAATTCTAGAATTCCTCCCCCCTCCTCCCCTATATAAAGAGGGGTCACCATCACACTAAATACACACACAACATCACCAAAGAACACACTATGCATTGTGTGTGCCTAGTGCACACACACACACCCACACCATCACCATCACCGCAATCACCATGCTTGTCTTGAGCATGACCTCTACACCTTTGGCTATGGAAGATGAAGGGAAACTAAATGAAGGATGATGGCCATAAACCTCGTGCGAGTCTTCGCCATCAACTCCCACCTATTCACCATGTGCTCTACCACTCTCTCCCTTCTCATTCCCCTACCCCATGCTCCCCATTTCATCGCCTTATTCTCTAAATAAAGCTTGAGGTTTTGTGAGTATGTTTTCTTGCAATGTTTTGCCCATGTGAGGTGTGCGGAATCGCCACCTAATCTTGTGTTTGGAGTGAGCTTGTGTATGTGTGAAGGGTGTGCGGATTCGCCATCCTTTTGTGATTCCTAAGTACTAAGCCGCTATACCCCCTCCCTCACTCTCTCTCTCTCTCTCTCTCTCTCTCACTTGATCTCATTCCCTTTCCTCTTCATCATTACTCCCAAGCATCCATCTCTCTTGGATGAAAACTTTGTTATGGTGGTGTGTTGTTTGCGTCCTAGCCGCTGAAGCTAGGTGGTGCCCTTGTTTGCTTTACCATGACAGGCTCGAGGCGCTCCATTCGGTCCCCGGTGTTTTAGAGGCCGTCGGGGGTTCGGGGTTCGCTTTGCTCCCGTCACTGCCTTGTACTTACCATTTTGGAGCATTGCCGCCTTACCTTTGGTGCAAGACGTAGCAGCTGTAATATTTGGTCCTTGTTCTGCCACATCCAATGTTAGATCATAGGGCCTAGAACTCTCCCTTAACTGTAAGTCGGTGATGCCTAATTTGCATCGTGGCCTTGATGGACTCTTTCTAGTCTCTCCCTTCATGCTTCTCTCATCATCAGCTTGTGCAGTTTTCTCCCTCCTAGCTCTCTATAGATACATGGCTTCAAATGGTTCTACAAAGGTTACCTTCTCCTTACCCTTATATTTCTCCTTTACTCTAGGTAGATCCACTACTATAGCCTTTACTTTCTCCTCTAACCTTATGATGTTTACAGGGGGATCAGGTGTGGTGGTGCCGGTGGAAGAGGTGGAATGGGTGCTTGCGGTGGTGCCTGGGGTGGACGTAGAATTTGTGTTGGTGGGGCTGGTGCTCGGGGTGGAGGTGTTCTCTCTCTAGTTGGTTTCTCCTACCTCCTCTATTATAGTGTTGTGGCGGTTTGGGGCAATAGTACATACGGTGACCATCTTCTCCGTAGTTGTAGCAATGATTCTCCCTGTTTTGTCGTTGTGCTCTCCTCAGGTGGCCTCTCTCCTGATTCCTTCCTTGCTATATCAAGTGGACAGACAAATTCTGCAGTTGATTAGTAATGTGGTTCAACATATCTTGTTGGTCATTTCTTACCCCAAGAGCCGGTGGTGGTGGAGAAGTGGTGGTTGTCATAGTTGGTGGTTGACGTGATGTTCTTACTTCTATTGACTCGGTTTCTTTGGATTTCATCCGTAGTTTCTTGTCCTTAAGGCAAGAAATCTCCACGGCTAGCTCATATGTAGCCGAGAATCTACCCTTCACCTTTTCCTTGAGCAGCAGCCACAAGCCATGCGTGAACCGGTCCTTTTTGAGGAAATCAGGTGCAACTTCCCCTCTTGCGAGTGACTCAACCCACGGTTCCCACAAATCCACAAACTTAGACTCATAGGTGGCATACTCTAAAAGACCCTCCTGCTTCAAGTCTCTCAACTTGTCCCACAGCTTCTCTGAAGTGGTA